>NW_027120658.1:0-628237 GCF_030686945.1 Centruroides vittatus | reverse complement strand
AATTATTCTTCAGGTTTGTTTATTTTCTAGATTTTAATAAATAAACTATCATTTATGAAAATTAAAACAAATAAATAAGTCCAAATATTAAAATGAAGGGAAAGAGAAAAGGAGGAGGAGAGAAGGGGAAATAAAACAGTTTTAACGAATTAAGTTGTGAATAAATGCATTTAGTTGGATTAGAAAAGATTTTCTACGGCAATTCGTTGGCCACCGACACATAATTGGCCTAGAGCCGGATTAATCTATAATCTATAATCTATAATCTATTAATCTATAATCTATAATCTATTAATCTATAATCTATAATCTATCGAATGTCGCATCTCGTGCGTTCGCACGAGATGCGACATTCGATAGATTATAGAAAAGGATTTTCATCGACACCGGTTTATGGAGTGGGCATTTAAATTTAAAAGGTAAAACGGTCATTTTTTGAGTTTAATTAAGAAGAGCCGGTTATGATTATTGCGGCGAGATCGAACGGGACCATTGGTTAAGAAAATAATGTTTCAATTACGATTTTTCGTAGGGGAAGAGTCGTTGGTCTATATTACAATCTATTTTATTCCAGTTCTAATTTTAAAATATTTGACTTTTTTCTTTCTTTCTTTCTTCTTTAAGAACTTAAAAAATTCACGGGTCTGGCCAACATCTTACATTTTTCACCACGAAGAATGGCCTCCCTAAAAATAAACTTCGCATTCGCAAATCATATTAACGTCACAAAGGAACGCGATTCTATTTTATTCCACGCTTTTATTTAAGTCCACCGAGCAAACATTTGTTATCCGATGCCCACCTTTACTTTTCCATTTGCAAAACCATTCGTTTTAATTCAATCAATTTGGCGAAAATTAAAACTCCATCCCGTCGTTTTCTATTTATTCAAATGCAGATTCTTCTTCCATTTCGTTTTTCGTCTCTTTTCATCGGGTTCCTAACGCGACGGTTTTAGGTGGTGCTGAGTCAAAGCAGCACCGACTTCCTGCGGTATAAGCACGTGCCGAGCGATTCGACTTGCAAGTTAGTCCGAATTTCGGTAATGACAAAGGAACCGTAAAGTGTACTTGGGTTGTAATGTGAAGAACATAAATCGGGACTACGTTTTTACCGCTGCCATTATCGAAATTCCGGCGGAAGTCGAACAACCTTTGTATAATTTAAAGCCGTTACGGCGCCATATTGCCGGGTCCCCAAATACCAACTTTTCGGGTTCTTTGCCATTATGGTATATGTAACGTAAAGCCGGTTTAACGCGGAGGTTAATAAGTGGTAGGATGCTATCTAGTGGGCAGTGGGAGTGTAGGAAAGGGCGAGTATAGAAAAACGTGTGTACGCGTTTGAAACCCTTGGCAAATGCACTGTCGGTGCCTAAAATCCAGGCGCGTTTCGGACGTGAAGAAAAAAGGAAGGAAGTTTTGCGGTTAATAATTTCCTTCTCTACCTGGTTACATGTGCAGAAGAATTTTTTCCACCTTTTCCAATAAAATTTTCCGGTGCGTTAATACCACCTTTCGAATTCCGACGGACGTATTATTCTTATAAACTGAAAAAACTACCGTCAGGTGTAAACCACTACAATTAAATTGGAATTGTCGGAAAATTATCCTTATTTCCTCTCAAACAAAATTATTAAGTCTTGATAATTTTGCTTGAGAGGAAATAAGGATAATTTGCCGACAATGCTATCTAACGGAACAATGATTCGATACATAGTGCCAAGTCTACTTATGAATAGTCTGAGTAATGGAGTGCAGGTTTCGGACTGACCAACTGATCTCGACCCCACTGAGAACCTGAGAGGAATGCTCGCTACAGCCGTGTGCGCAAGAGACAAGCTACCTGCAAAATACTGGAACCAGAGAATGCAATAGTAGCTAAATGGGAGAAAATCGAAGAAAAACATCAGCAAACTTTAATCAAACCAATGCCTAACCGTGTATATAATTTGATTTTGGTTCAAGTAAGTCACATTGGACATTAAGAATTCTTTTTATGTTTTTGTTGCTAGAACTATATTTATGGGACACTAAAAGATTATATAATTTATACAGTAAATTTTTCAAACTATTTACTAAATTTTAAAAAATAAACATTTGTTGGAATGTATAATTATGCTAACAATCAATTACTTCATTTCTTTGAACAGTTTTTTCCCAAACTTAATTTTACTAAGTGGACCTACATTTACGGGACACGCCAACGATCTTATACGGGTGAAAATGACATTAGAAATTTTTAACTTCAGAAATTACACACACACAAAAAAAAACTCATCTTCAACTGTTTTGCCGTTATTAGTTATTTGAAAATTCCTATTATAATTAAAATTCGAATCTGTAAATATGTTCTGAATATTTAAAATAAGTGGGCGCATAAAAATCATATATAGGCTATATATATCATTTTTAATCATATTCTTAATTTATTAAATTTAAAGTATATGCTCTTTGCCTCAAATTAGTAATCTTGTCCATGTATATTATATTTTTCCTGTTAGCAACAGAGTCGTGCCGGTCATCTATGTAACAGCATTCAGGGAAACTTTCTGAATTGAAATCATGTGACTTCCGGTTTGTACTAGAAGTTCGTATATAGTTAATCGGGGCTTCCTGTCTCTAAGCTTTTCATATCTAGTCTCTTCTTTCGTTTATCTAACACCCTTCTCGAGATTAAGCAAGGACAGACGGACTATAGTGGAAATTATAGATCTAGAATTTTTTTCGAATTGCAGCCAAATAAGTAGTGATATTAATATCATCATTAATTAATTAGTTTTCCATTTTTAAAATTATTCCGTGTTATCATAGATAATGCATAATAATGCTTTGATATCGTAAATATCATTGGCTACGATTCTGATATTATAACTTATCTCAAGCAAAAAACTGGTGGGGATTATTGTTTAATGTTAAGATATTATCACGTAGATTTATTATTCAGTAAAATTTAAGCTACAGTAGCAAATACAATGTCAACGAAGTGATTTAGAAACTTTAACGTTATAAATTGATAATTCTAATCTGCTAAGATATTTCCACGGGATTTGATTATTTAACTTGGAAGCTATCCGGAATTCGTCGCACTATTTTATAAAAATTATTCATCGAACGAATCCGACGAAGCGGATCAATTCAATTCACTACACTCGGAGCGATCACTATTTTCTGGTTTTAACGAGAAAATAGCAGTCAAATTGGAACGTCCATTCCCATTATCATCGTAATTACAATCCTCGTTTGAAAAAAGTAACTGCACGCTCCGATGTATCACATTCCAAGATCCACCAGCGATTTTGCTGTATTTTAGTCATACGTCGAATCTATTTTTTTTTTTTTTTTTTTTTTTACCTCTTTTATGTTTTTCCATTATTATTATTATTCGCGCACTTTACAAACTGATATTGTGACCCGAGAATCCGTCCAAATCGAAATAGTCAATATCGGTAAAAATCCTGTTTTATCCGGCCGTCTCCGGGACTGCGCTATTGCTCTCGGACGTAAACAAAGAAAGAAATATCGAAACGGGCACCGACCTTGTTTTCGACACGTTGCCACGTATTTATATTCGGAAAGACCGACGACAATTCGACCGCGAATAAAGGTGAGAATTACTAGCATCGATTGTCAATGGGATTTTATATAGGCCTACTAAATAATATATAGGCCCTATATATATTGTATCTGATATATAGGATTTGAAAATTAGCCTGAAGATGAACTTTTTAGTAAAAAATTTTGTTATTATAGCCTATACACATAACATTATATAAATATAATATAGGTCTATGTTAATTACAATATGGCTTTAACGAAAGGCTGTAAATATAAACTTTATTGGTAACACTACGTTTCTACACCAGTTATAGTAAAATTGATAAATTATCGTAATTTACGTGGTTAAAAGCGCGCGGGACTCTCCCGTTTACGTAATTCGCTCGTATTTACAATATTCGAGCTTGATAAAATAATTTTAAAAAGCGTTTACTCACGTAATTTAAGTTTTGAAGACAGTTAAATTTATTATTATTCGCCACTCGATAACCGTCCACTTCTAATACGATAAAATAATATCAGAAATGACGTGTGAGGTCCCCACTCTTAAATCTGCCGAGTCAACGTATATTCGAAAGTCATTCCTCGTCACTCGTTCCAAACCAAAACGAAAAACATTCATTAAAAATCGCAATTTAATTGTAGACGGCGGGTAATCGAAGATCCTAAACCTAAGCATTTTACCTGCCAGACTTGCCACCGAAAATATTTTCTCTTATAAACTGTCTCACAGGCTAAGAAGCGCTTTTGTTTCTCCTATATTATCATTTGTTACTTTAGTATTTTCCAGAAAACTTAATTATATTACCTTCCAACGAAATGTGCTTAGTAATTCTAGCATTCCGTAGTATTTGCCGATTCGTATACGTGTACTACGGAATGTCAGAATTACTAATACTATGAAATAATATATACGGGCGAACGGCTACATGGCCAGGTTATTTTAGACATTTTTTTTTAACATTTATACACACGTTATTGCCCGTCGAAAAGGGCAAAGAAGAAAATACAGGCCCTCTTTTTAATACGTTTAAAACATTAATTACTCCTCGAGTGTTTCTACGTAAATTTCAATTACTTTAAAATTCAATTGTGTATAGTTATTAGAATTTTAAATTCTGCCTAATTAATTTAATTAAAAATTAATACAGTCGAAACGATTATATAAGTTATATTTTTGTGAAATCTTTAATTCGATTAATTAAATTTTTTTACTATTTTATTTGAAATAATTACTTATTACAAACACCGATTCTCTTTTCTGTACGCTAATTTGAGAATTGTACGTTTTCTGCGCTTAATATAAATGGCGTCGTCGCCGGTGTTAAAAAAATGTAATTGTTTCGCTTCATCGACGTCGTTGATGGTTGAATAAAGCGCCCATTAGCATAGTGGCTTTGGGCTGGATTCTCGCTCGGATTACCAAAACAATTACCTATTGTCCAGACATATTTGTTCGTACTCGAAACACTTGGCAGGAGACTTTCAACAAGCGCCATCTTTTAAAAACTTCCTTTTTTAATAAAGGAATTTTGGAATTATTTCGCTGATTTGTCGAAAAAAATATTGTTGGACTACGTTTTATATCGATAAAATTCCCTGTAGACTTTAAAATATAAATAAAAACGTTTAATCGTTCGTAATTTTCCCTAAATTACTACATCTTCGCCATTATTTGAGAAACGACCGAAAATATATTTATAAAATTCTTACGTATCTTATAATTCTAATTTTAATATCGATTATTTGTACGAATACATTACGTAAATTATAATCTTCCGTAATTATTTACATATTTTATAATGCAAACTCTTTTTTCTTCTTAATTTTTTACAATCCGTTACTTACCTAAATATGTTTTTACGGATCACTCGATCGATTTTTTTCCAAAATTTCAATACTTAAATGGATTTGTAACAATTTTATTTAAAATAATTATATTGTCATTAAATTAAATTTATAATCTTACTAATTCTTCTTCGTATTCCTGTGATGGCTGCATCGTACATTAGCTTTGTCGCTCGTTACAAATAATCTTTCACAAAAAATCTACTGGGACGAACAAATGTAAATAAACAAACACAGTTGAATTTAAGATTCGTTCGCTTGTTTTATAATGTTATTTTGCAATTCAATTGTGTTTCGATATTATACAAATACCATATACATTACCTGTACAGTATGAGTGTGTGTGTGTATACTAAGAAAATATTTATGTTTTTGTCATATTATCAGTGTAATATTGTATAAATATATTCAAAATAAATGTTAAATATTTAATCAATACAAATTTTACCTTTAATGTTTACTTAAGGTATTAGCAATAAATAAAACTGGATGAAATTATCAGGGAAAAAATCGAATTCTGTCAGCAAATCTACGGTCATTTAATTCGAGAAGAAAATCCCGACATTTAAAGAGATTGTCAAAGTCTTGATTGAAAGAAAATAAACCAGACTTTGATTGATTTCTTCTACAATAAACAAAACGTTTGATTTTAAAATTACGCATCAGAAATTAGATTTAGGAGCGCAAATCATAAAATTAATTTTTATCCAATTAGTGTAATTACAAAGTAATTTTTATTAGTCAAAAATATAAAAATTAGTAGAATGAATTCGTTTATATGAGGCGAGGCATTTTATATCGGCTTTGCATAATATCGATCCTTTAAGTAAAACTTCGATATTAACCTTTATATCAAATTATCAAGTTTATCCAAGCTTATTATGATAACGAATAACTTATAATTTGTTATCCCTTTATTAGAAGCTTAATAAGAAAGGGATAACTTATTAACAAGTTATCCCTTTCTTATTAAGCTTCTTCTAATAAAGGATCCTATTTAACGTTGCTTCTTATTTTAATGCTTTTATAATTATTTAAAAAATGTAATAAAATGCTGTAAATAATCGGATATTGTTCATAGATAATTCCATTATTTACAGGAATTCGACAATTGTTCGAAGAATGAAAATGTAATTTCGCGACACGTTAATCTTTTAAACAATTTTAATCAAAATTTGTAATTTTTTACTTAATACTAATTACAAAATTTATAAAACTTATAACTAATTATTTCACATAAAATAATACTTTAAATTATTAACTAAATGATATAATTTAGCTAGAGCCTCAATATAGGACTGTAATTGTTGGCAAATAAAATATTTTATTTGTATATTTTTATTGACAAAATCTTTACTTTTGTCAAATTTTACTTTTTAATGTACCTGGGACGTCCAAAAATTAAATAGCCGGGTCCTATTTTGACCCGTGAGAAGCTTGGGCTTTATATAATACGCAAACGAATCCCGTTTAAAAAAAGTGAGCCAGGAATTGATAATCTCTGAAATATTTATTACCTTTACTCCCCATTGGCCTTAACAGTTGCTCAATAAATGGTAAATATATTCATTTAATTCTATATTAGGAAAAGAAGAAACAAAGGTTTTTATTTTTAACTTTTTGTTTCGCATAAATGTTTATTTTATGCAATATCGAAAAATATATCATTGTAAAATGCATGGAATAAATATTTTTGGAATAGAAATTCGAAGGAGAAACAGAGGACGGATTATATAAAAATAGAAATATTACGATTCGCTACACTAACAAGAGATAAAGATGTTTCTTATTTTTATTTCTGGGTTTTTACTCTTCTGAGAAATTGTCTTCTCCGTATACAAATACGAAGAAACTCTCAACGCAGTTTTTTGGTTAAGATACGTGATTTAACGGCAGAGACCGGAAAGACATCTCAAAACCAGTCGAATCGATGGAAAACTCAAAAACGAATAAAAATGGAGCATTGACTTGACGTAGAAACCGTATTTTGCCGTGTCAAACAGGGGAGAGGAACAATCACAAATGTGAGACTCCATCTCCCTCCGAAAGCTATAAATATGGGAATACATATAAAATCGATAAAACAGATTGAAGGTTTTTTCCACCCTATCAAAGGAAACTTTCATTTGTATTACTGTTTTGCTTTTATATAAAGACTTAATCCTTTATATCCGGGGATCTCCAGATACCCAGCAGAGTCGTTTGGCCCTCTCGCCTGTAGCAGAACCCTAAGCGCACTAAGAACAAAGTGAAATTTTGGAAGAATGACGAAAAAAAAACATTAATTAAAATATTTTAAAATGTATTTTAACAAAGAATGAAAAAAAAAACATTAATTAAAATATTTTAAAATGTATTTTAACAAAGAATGAAAAAAAAACATTATTATATTTCTTCTACGTTATTCAAAAGCATAAAGAATAAAATACTGATATGGCAGAATATAAACATTTGTTCTATTTTTTCGGATAAAGGCGATGGTTATGTAGAGAAAAGTTCAAATACGGGTGAAAAAATAGCAAATACGTTTTTTTTTTCTTTCCAGAAAGTACAAAATGTTTATTTCTAAACTATAAAATATATTAAACGCCATTTCGTGGAAACAAAGAAATTGTCTCCGAGAATATAACGGATGAGATTTACACTTTTTTAATAAAAAATGAACGAATAAATAAATAAATTTTAAATTATTATTTTGTAAAAAATTATTATGAGAAATATTTTTAAGAAATTTGAATAAATTAATCTAAATAATTACTCGCCTGTTAATATATATTTTTTACTATCAAACATTTGTTGTATATTAAAATTGAATGCCTTCGAATGATACAGAATGATTTTCTACCTTGTCGTAGACGTTTTCCATTTAATTATAAATGTAAATAGATATTGTCCTTATCTCTTTGCTTTTATCATTATCACTCCTTTTGTTGCAGTTATTATAAAGCCAGCTTCTATAGAAACTAACCTTTGCCGGTTTTGATTAGGTAAACTGTTATTCCTCTTACAACAATCTTCATATTACAGAATTTTTATTAATATCTTTTTATATTTATATCTTATTTTCCAATCAATTATAACTAAAGAGTGCGGAAATTCGAGAAATGCATTTTATCTAAAGTTTCTGTATTCAAACCCGAGGCTATATTATATTAAATAGGAACATATTAAATAGGAACATACAGTATAATTATTTACAATAATTATACTGTATTAGAAATTATATACACTTCGCTTAGTACTTTAACGTATAATTTAAAAAGAATAAAAAATCTACGCAACATTTATCATTTAAAAGTTTTAATAAAAAAGGCAATAAAAATCGCCGTTACTCTTTGACTATTTATTATTCCTTATTATTTAGTCGTCAATAAATATCGAATGTATTATGTAGCGTACGTGATTTATATATACGTCCCCGTATAGATATATAAAGTCGTGGCTATATACTTTGGCAAAGGTGAATCCAGCCATTGTGTCTTTGTACGAAGAAGGTGGAAACGTTCAAAGATGTCGAAACGTTACTTATAAATTGCCGCCGTTCTATAGTCGAAAGCTTCTTTTATCCTTTCAGTTTATCTTGCCGAAAGTCAATACAATTGAACTAGTCCTATCGAATAGTTCAAAAAATCTAAAATCTTTTATAGCTTAGAAATCGCTAAACAAATAAAATAGTTTTAAAATTTAAAATGTCTTAAAGAAAATTTTTAAAAATTTATTATCGGCATTATTTATTTCGATATACTTTTTAAATTTTGCATTATCTGCACGATTTGCAGAAGTTCCGGGTTCGAGCCCCGTTCTGATGGATCCGTTCTACCGGAAACGTCTAAAATTACTTTATTTAATTTAGAATCGATCTTTAATTCTTCATATTAGCGTAAGACAGATCTACTGTCTAACTGTAGACCAAATTATATTAATTATTTAATAATCGGCACAATTATAGCTTGGAAACAACCAAACACTTAAAAAACTAAATTAAGTTTGACGGGATTAGTTATTTATTTATTTTATTTGTATCAATTTGTGTGATGTAAAATTTTCATAAATAATAATAATAAATAGATTATAATAAGTGAAATTATTACAAAGGTTGCTTCTAGCCCTTGGTATAATATATAATTAATTAAATTATCAACAACCGTGAGGCAGATAATAGTAAGGGCTTATCAGACCAATGATGGGCACAAACAATTTAATAAACACAAAAATTACTATATATAAGTATAGAAACGAAAACCCAAAATGCATTTGGGGCTATTTTCCCGATAGGAAATAGTCCCTCATCAGTTGGTATGAACTAAGGGTAATGCTATATTAAAAATTATACAAGGTAACGGTCAACTTAAAAATATGCCTAAAGCTATACAATATAAAGATGAAAACACCACTGTAACAGTATGAGTAGTAAGCATCATCAGTAGGTATTATCTAAAGTTAATGGTATATTTAAAATTATACAAGGTAAAGGTGACTTGTGCACCAGATGTGGACTGTTACACACCTCCCTTACAACAGCACCTTGTTGTAAGCTGGCACCTGCAACCCTGTTGTCTTACTGTTTTTGCACCCTGTATGTTACACCACCATGCTACGTTATGAAGATTTATTACACCTGTTTACACAGATATGCTTACTGCTCATACAGTTATAACGGCGTTTTCATCTTTATATTGTATAGCTTTAGGCACATTTTTAAGTTGACCGTTACCTTGTGTAATTTTTAATATAGCATTACCCTTAGTTCATACCAACTGATGAGGGACTATTTCCTATCGGGAAAATAGCCCGAAATGCATTTTGGGTTTTCGTTTCTATACTTATGTAGTAATTTTTGTGTTTATTAAATTGTTTTCACTTGATCCCTGAGCGTTTGTGCCCATCATTGGTCCGGTAAGCCCTCACTATTATCTGCCTCACGGTTGTTGATAATTTAATTAATTATAGATTATAATAGCTTATAATTAAAGAATTTTATATAAAGATGTTTAAGCAATTGTTAGGCAGTTTTTCACCCTTATTTCATATTGGGAAATAATAATTCATACGATATCTTTACGAATGGAAAATCTGAAAGACGGCAAAGTAAAAACGAGCAATAATGTCACGCAAATAAACATCATCTTAGTGCCATAAAAATCAACTGAATTAATACAAAACTAGATTATTTAACAATTTATCAATATTAAAACGATTTAACAAAAACTTGTGTCCTAAAGGTAAATTTACCACTATTTTTGTATTGGCGAATAGAACACGCTAAAAAGGTTGGCTCAAGGAATAAATGAGTGTAAATAACTCAAAGTATATTATAACAACATTTTAATACGTCCAGTTTGTTATTAACATATACTTTACAACACGTTCGATTTCGACAATAACGGACACCCCATCTTCCCAATTAGTCCTATTGTATTTAATTTCTTTTTCCTAACGTTAAATGGATGGACATTTATTGTCATCTCTGGCTATTTAAAATAAATTGCGAATAAATATCTTAGTAATAATCCTTAAAATCTTTTATCGCCGCAAATGCGGTAATTATCGTTACCGATGATTATTTTATGCATCTATCAACCGAAAGAAGTATAAAGAAGCCGAACTCGTTACGGAGGAACAAATTAAGTTGTAACGAAAGAAAGGTTATTCTCTTCCTTTATTTTATTAAATGTAAACGTAAGAGGAAACTTATTACAATTATAACGACGTATTAAGCGTAATATTATAAAAATGTTTGTGTCTGGCAGTGTAATAATCTCGTGCTTTAAAATATTAACGGAATTACAGGAATGTAAATTAAACACAACGAGAAACCTCGTTACAATTACATAGCCTGTAGCCAGTTAAGTTTAATATTTTTGATAATTTTTATATTAAAAGAAATTATTAAATTTTATATCGAAACTTAGACTACATTACTAAATTTTTCATAGCCAAATATTTTAATTTTTCAGTATTTTGTAACCGTATTTTTACCTCTTAATAGCTTAAGAACTTGATATACTAATATAAGATATAACTAATCGATGAATATGAATATATTGATACACAGCTATAAACTACGAATAACAAACATAGATTTCGAGTAGTTGTAAACTTAATATATTCGTATCATTAAGACCCAAATTTATACGTGTTTAAAATCGCTATATAGGCCTATGGCTACGTAGGCAGGTAATAGACTAATACCAGATACGTTCACTGTTATATGCGCGTTAAAAGAACTAGTAATATAAACTAAAATTTGTGGTTGAAATGCATGCATACTTTCGTCTGCCAGCAAACCTTACTAACCTCTATTACGTCACACTTTTTAAATGAGAGATATAAACACGCGATGATAAGTGGCACGAGGGATTTGAGAATCGCGATGTGATAAATAAATAAATAAATATATATATATATATATATTATATTAGGTTTATATATTATTATATATAGGTATATATATTAGGATAATGTTTCGTGTAGAAAATGCACAGATAGCAGAAACGGACTCTAGATCATTTGAAAATATAGCATTGGCAATAATGCAAACACGTTATAAATTTTGTAAAGTACTTATTTAGTACCCAAAACGGTCAAATCTGCAAAATACGCATTATCGGACAACCTTAATTCGATCCACTTAGACCCAAATCGCGTTTATACGGAGGTTTCAAAATCGTAGCATTAAAACATACACGTGCATACAAATCCGACCCCGACGTATCATTATATCAATATATATCATGTAATGTTACCATCGCTCGAAACCAGTTAAATTGTTAGATTATATACCGTATAATTTAACGACAATTTAGTTTTGATAATTATGTTTTCCTATATTAATATACGATTTAATTTACATCCGCATTTAAAAAAATATCGCTATAAATATGGAATAAAGTAGCGAAGCGCTAAATTTTGCAGGGCTTTGACTGATAAATGGAAAAAAATGTTCTTTAGACTTGAGAAAAATCTACTTTTACAAAGGCGAAACAGACGTAACAAGAAACAGGATCCAGTAAACGATAAAGCTTCAATATATTTGGATGGTTTGACAGAAGACATTTATCAGTAAGTTGGATTCTTGTCCGGCTTGACAAATGCCCGTCGTTAGTCACAAATAATAAGAGACGCCTTTTTTCCTAGCGTCAAATTTCCGGATATTTTTATATACGAGACGCAAACGTAGTAATTACTAACAAAATATATTCCCGATTTTTTCCGAAATTCGGGCGCGTACTTTGTTATAAGGGCAAACTGAATTACACCGGATGATTTTTATAATATACAGTAGGTGGTTCGATAGGATAACTCGCGTCGATATTATTGATGTATGGGACGGCGTGAGGAAACTACTATAAAATACTGCCGCATTTGGGCATTGTTTTCGTACTTTGATGATAATTCACGATATATAAAGCCACGTCTGAAAACAGGGCCCGTCTCGTATTTAAATTTATTTTTAAAAGAAAAATGTCCGTATTTTTCTGTTCACTCGCGGTATTATATAGATTTTCTAACGGCCTGTATTATACTTTAACGATTTATAGCACTCTAAGTATAATATACGCGGGACCGTCCGTAAGAATTACAAATTTTCGTTTTTTATCGGAGAGGCTCCGATAAAAAACCGCGTGTCCGAAACATATCTCTTTCCCGGCTTTAATGATTTAAATAATGTAAAAAACATTTAAAGTATCAAAGTACAGTAATTTAAAAAAATTGTGTTAAGATACTTTCTATGATACAAAAGTATTATTACACACTGTAAGAGTTAATTCTCTGAAGAAATTATGCTATAATGTCCATAAATATTTATTTCTATTTTTGACTTCTATTCTGAGGATGTGAGGATGTTTGTCTGTTTGTTCGCTGTACACTCCTAGGCCGTTCGACCAATTGCTACTAAACTCGGCAAATACGTTCATTTTTTTAACTTAAATAATGTCGTACATCTCACCCCCGTAATATCTGCTGCATTTCTATAAATCAATTAATTTTTACCTATATTCGATTTGCTTATTTACACGTAGCTCCATCTCTTGGCAAAAATTTAACAAAATAATAAATTACATATATTTCTTACAAAAAAGGAAATAATTTTAAATATATATATATATATTTAAAATTATATTATAATTTTATATATATTTATAATAAATATTTATAATAAAATTATAATATTATATTTATAATATATTATATATATATAATTATAATTCTATTATAAATAATATATTATATTCACTTAATTACTGAGACAATAATATAGCAGGAAATAGATGCTCTATAATGTCTACATTATTACTGAGACAGGTAGCATATAGCACTTGCCTGCGTGGAATCGAAAGTGCTAACCCGTAAAAAGTCTATAAGTATTTAATTTTCCACTTCTAATGACTCGGGTCTTTTTATTTCTGAATGGTACTTTCTTAATTTTAATACGCGCCCTCCAGTAGCCGAGTGGATAAAACCACTGAACACCGGTATTTAGTCGTGGATTCGGGCATGGCCAACGGGCTGGCCACATTGAGTTTTTCGGGTTTTCTTCCCGTTAGTAACAACTAAATAGGGTCCAGCTTCCCGTAAAAGTCTTCCTGGGATGCATCGCCCTCGACAGATCGATCACGTGTCGCATTTCCGTAACCAAATAAACGAAACTAATTCTAACCAGTAATTATCTATTTTGACGTCACAATGTTCTCAATTTTTTTAGTTGTGTCTTGTCCCTGAACATCAATCACACTGTTCCTGTTACAAATAGAGTCGTGCCGGTTATCTAACCCCGTTTAGGAAAAAATTTTGAATCGAAGTAACGTGACTTCTGTTTTGTACCGGAATTACTTATATAGTTAATCTGGGCCTCCTGTCCCCACGTTTTCCACATTTGGTCTCGATTTTCGTCTAACTCCCTACTCAAGATCATGGAAGGACAGACAGCAGAAGGACCACCTTCGGAATTTATAGGTCTACAATTTTTTTGAAATTACAGCCCAACAATTTTTCTATAAACGCAATATTTACGAAACATACTTCCCACGTGGTTTATAAAATCTATCGCCAAAATTTGAACATTTTATTATCGCATAAAAGCAATATTTTCACATTTTTACAAGAATTTGAAGTCTTGGACGTTACGGTTAGCGACTTCGATCACGTGCGGAACCATTACAACCTGTCTAACACGGATCACTTTTCAAATATTAATAGTAGTCGTAGAGTATTAAGTATTAAGTAGTAGTCGTAGAGCATCCTCTCTTCCGGGAGGAGGTCAACGATTACTTTTGGTCAAATTACTTCAATCCCTTCCGTAACAATCCCTTCTTTCTATCGGACCGGCGGATGGTGGCATTCGAAAAGAAAAATTACATGATACAAAGTTACCAACAAATAGAAAATGTGTTTTAAGTGGTTTTCGAGGGTGCCGAGTTTAAATGTTTAATCCATTTTTCGCCAAATTTAATCGGTTGGCTGATTACCTTTCGATATTCGGCTGTGAATGGTAGTTTCTTAGAGTTAACGTTAGAAAAAAATTCGATATTTTAAATTTAAGATATCGTGTTTTCAATTGGTATCGACTTGACCAATGAAATTGTGCCATTTCGTACATATTCGATTTCAGCGATAAACATGACATTGGTAGGCTAAAATAACCAAACTGTTTATGCAGTTTTCGTTGAATACTCGTATAACAAACATTACTAGTAATTGATTTATATAACTACAAAGGTTATCTTACCGAATGACCAATCGAACACATTTTAAAAATTCTTTATTCCTCTACTGCACACAATTTAATGGATTTTAAAAATGTGTTCGATTTGTCATTCGGTGAGAAAACCCCTACGTAAGATAGCCTTTGTAGTTATACAAATCAAATTCTGCAATATGACATAAGAGAAGATTAGAAGTACAAAATAATCTAATAATGTTAATCATTGTTGTTATTGTTTGCCCGAGCAACACCGGTCTCATCTGCTGTTTAGTTTATAAAATGAGATTATAATAATGAAAACAAACTAATGTAAAATTATATTTAAGAATTAATTTCAAGAACTTTTTTCCTATTATCCAACAAAAAATAAATTTGAATTAATTATAATTTTGGAAACTTTGTCGATACAATATTTTAAAAACTAAGGCCTCTTAAAATATCACTACTTTATACTTTATATTGTTGAAAGCAAAAAGTATTTTCTGCCGTAATTTACTTATTTTAAATATTATATATTAAGTAAGAAAAACTTTACATATGAAAAAATACCCTAAATATATTAAAATAATGTTTTCGTTATATATTTGTTGCATTTATGTTTATGAAGTTTAAATGACTTATTAGGATCAGATAAACGAAATGCCGATGGGACTAGGACCTACACACGACGACCTCCAAAACTTGATTTTTCGTGTAAGTTATACTACGTGTGACAATAATAATAATTATTGTCACACGTAATCGAGGGGCTGAAAATCCCATAGGTTTAGGTTTTCAGCTGAAATGGCTAACGGTGTTTTTACACAATTAAAAATATAGAAGAAACTAAGTGGTCTTCGTGTCCGATCATCGGAAACAAAACGGTCTTTTTTGACAGAGACAATCGAGATAAGCAAATAATTAAAAAATATATATGTATAATTTCAACTGGAATGGCTGACGGTATTTTTACGCAATTTTACATGATTTTGCAGAGGCGTATCCTCTAATAAAAACATCGTCCTCCGACGTTTTGTTCCCGGGGATCGGACACGAAGGAACTGTGAAGACAACTTAGTAATTCAATATATTTTTGAAAAATATATATAAATGGTTTGCTGTATATTAGCTAATATGACGATTTTAGTCTCTGTAATCCAAATTCTTGGTAGACAAATCTCACAGCAATTTAAAACTTATTGGCAAATTAAATTTATTTTGTAAAGACTACATCAAATGCATTTCGGGCTGGTGTAATATCTTCCAGTCCCTCTTCAGTGCTAAAACAATAACAAAGAACGTAAAATGTTTAACTAAAACACGACATGGATGTATAGCTACACTATAACTATAAACTTTGGAGAAAAACTTACAATAACCGTTGGTGGTAGTTACAATGATATTTCCATATGTAAGGGTGGTAAACTTTGCACACATTTATAGGAATTCTAAAATTACAATTATCTTTTTTGTACAAAACAATATAAGACTAATACAAGTAATATCTTAAACAATACTTATACTTACAAGTTTAAGAAACTTTTCACACACGTGTATAATAAACATACTAAAACCATCCAATTATTAAAACAATTTTTTGACAAACAATTGTATAGATAATTCTAAAGCACTACAAATTTTTGACATCCTTAACATCAGTACACCACAATCAACACTTCACAACAGTAATCAAGTGATATCTATTTATTTTATATCAGCGCCATCTATTAGATTATACCAGCTATAGTTTATTTCTATTCCTTTCGACTGATTTATTAAATTATTATTATTTTGTTTTCTAATTTCTATATGTTCTTTAAATTTTCTTTTATATATGTCTTTTTCAATATGTAAAATTTTTACATTGTTTCTATTAATATTACAATTATTACTATGGATGTGGTTAAACCACGGAGAATTCTGATACTTAAGCCGAATGGCTGCTTCGTGTTCTTTAACTCTAGTTTCCAGCACACGCCCGGTTTCTCCATATATATATACATGGATTATGACAATTACATTCTATTCTATAAACCACACCAGCTTTTTTTATAGGGTCTAAATTGTTCTACTATTATTATTAATATGTTTACAAATGTTTTGTGAAATACTATTGGTCAAAGATGGGGCCAAACAAATATTATGATTATTAATACTTTTCCTGCCACTTCTCAAAGATATTTTTAATGTATATAAAGTTTTTATATATTTTATCGGTTTTCAACTTCGTATTATATCTATTCTTTAAATAATATGTTTTCCATTTATTAAGGATAAAGTTTGGGTAATCGTTCAAAAGGAATTTGGTATCTAATTCTTTTAATTTAATATTTATGTTATAATTATCAGATATTCTAGTATATATGTTTTTTAATTCGACTATATATGCATTCTTTTTAATGTGATCAGGAATACAAGAGTGGTAATTAATAGTTTTGTTTATAACTTACAAAAAATCTTGTAAGTGTAAAGTCAAATTTTGTAGGATTATTCACTATGGTAATATCTAAATAATTAATTTTCTTATTTATTTCCTCTTCAATATCAAACTGTGTAATCTTGTCTATGTTGTTTATTAAATCATATATAGTTTCTTTATTAATCAGATTTCTATTATTTACTATCAAATAGTCATCTACATACCTCATTATTAACTTTATACCCCTAATTTTACTAATATTTTTATCGATGTCAATCATTACTAATTCAGCTAGTTTTGGTCCCATCTTTGACCCCATACTGATACCATTATTTTGTCTATAAAACATACCATCAACTTCAAAATAATTATTCTTATAAGCGAATTCTATTAAATCTAACAAATTTTTTTGGATACCAAGGTCTTTTAAACTGTTTTCTATCATAAACCAGGTTATGCTAGGATACATATTTTTTATATCTAAGCTCATTAAGCAATCTGAATTCTCCTTATTTAATTTCAATAATTTATTAATAACAGTATCAGCATTTTTTATACTATAGATAGAATTATCAATATCTTTTAATTGTTGTTTTATGTATTGCTCTAGATTATACAAGATGGAAAATTTAAAGTCTACAATAGGTCTAAATTTTTCCTCTGTTTTATGTGTTTTTAATCTAATATTAAGTTTTGGGGTTCTATTATTTTTAGGATCCAGAATAAAATTTTTATCTGTATTACTTATATTATTATTAGTATAACTTTTTTTAATTAATTTTGTTATTTGTTTTTTTATATCCTCATAGGGATCATTATTTAATTTTGTATAAATATTGCTATTAATTTGTTCACTAGTCTTAGTCTTAAGGTCATCATTTTCTATTATTACTAATTGTCTAGTTTTATCAGCCCTTATTATTTTAAGGTTATTTCTATTAAAAAATCCTATAATACACTTTATGCACTTTATTTGTTTTTTAATTTTATGTTTATCTTTTAAATTAATACCTTTTTTTAATTCTTGAACAATACTATTCAATAAGTTACTTTTATTTTCTTTTTTAATTGGTAAATCTTTTATATTTTTATCTATAGTTGCTATCATATCTGTTGTAATATCTTTATTTGGTATATTGTAGTCTAAGCCCAGTGCTAACACATGTTTTACATAACTTGGTACCATAATCCTAGCATTATTTACTATAAGTTCATTAATCCATTTTTTTTTCTCTTTTAGCTTCGGATAGGAAAACAGCTTTTGTAGTTTGTTTTCCTTTTTATATCTATACTCATCACCTAAGCCTTTATATGGGTTTTCTTTATAATTAAGGTTATGTACTAATCTACGTATTTGGTATTTTAGGTTATTCAATTTTTTATATTTAAATCTAATAACAGATTTAATAATTTTCCGTTCGATCTTCCAAATTGCATGTTTAGGTATAGTATCACGTATCGACTGTTTTAATTTCATGGTATTTGGTGTACATTCTTCCCTTAGGAAACACTTCAAATAATTAATGTCATGCTCTAACATTTCTGTCGTCTTAATGAGCTTAGATATAAAAAATATGTATCCTAGCATAACCTGGTTTATGATAGAAAACAGTTTAAAAGACCTTGGTATCCAAAAAAATTTGTTAGATTTAATAGAATTCGCTTATAAGAATAATTATTTTGAAGTTGATGGTATGTTTTATAGACAAAATAATGGTATCAGTATGGGGTCAAAGATGGGACCAAAACTAGCTGAATTAGTAATGATTGACATCGATAAAAATATTAGTAAAATTAGGGGTATAAAGTTAATAATGAGGTATGTAGATGACTATTTGATAGTATATAATAGAAATCTGATTAATAAAGAAACTATATATAATTTAATAAACAACATAGACAAGATTATACAGTTTGATATTGAAGAGGAAATAAATAAGAAAATTAATTATTTAGATATTACCATAGTGAATAATCCTACAAAATTTGACTTTACATTACAAGATTTTTTATAAGTTATAAACAAAACTATTAATTACCACTCTTGTATTCCTGATCACATTAAAAAGAATGCATATATAGTCGAATTAAAAAACATATATACTAGAATATCTGATAATTATAACATAAATATTAAATTAAAAGAATTAGATACCAAATTCCAGTGGCGTGCCGTGACATTTGATGATAGGGAAGCTGTGTTTCTGTTAGAAGCCGACTTACAGGGGCAATCAATTAATTGCGCGTCAGGGCCCGTTCGTAATCGTTTGTTCGATAAGCCAGTAAAAACTGTATACTTCTTTAAATGTATTTTTAATAGATTATCCGACGTACTTAATAAATAAGAAAGTTCAATATAATTACCTCCGTTATTAGATTCAATAAATTTCCTATGCCCTCTAAATGCCAATTCTTGCTTGAGAAAAAACATATAACATTTATTAATTTAGATATACCTATTAATCGTAATTATCTCGTTATAATTTTCAATATTTATTTTATATTGTCTACCATTGTTAAATTCTATTCAATTCTGATTTCCAAATTGCTTCAATTTTATGAAAGAATCGTCATTCGTCATAAATTTTATCGTCAAAATGTCGAAATTTTTTGTTGACGTATTTATATTTAATTTAAGCATTGGTCTTTCTCTTTTAATAATGTTTTCTTTTTCATTATATGGTCTCGAGCCAAAACTTTTTTAAAATAAATTTTTGAATCACTACCCACGATATAAGGGGTAAAATTAAAATTATCAGAAAAACTTACTTGGTAAAACAAAATGTGTGATGAATATACATACCCAGTACAAAAAATTATTCAATTGTACGAATATACTTTTAAAGAAACTTATAATTAAATATAACTTTGTGAAGAAACGTACATAAAAATAACAAAATATTCTTTACTTTTTAAATCTTAAAACAATCCACTTAGTGAAATAGCTCCCTACTAGTGGCTAATGAATGGAATCGGAGACGGTCCAGGTAGGTGTGTCCGTGCCAAATCCCGAGGGTGCCGATACCGGTCAATGTCAAATGCCTCTTGTCGCATCACTAGTATATATCAAAGAACGCGACAGGGTTGTTGTAGATTTTAAACGTTTCTCACCATAGCTGTAAAAATCTAAATATGTTAAACTTAACAGATTGTCCGTGGTTCGTTTTCTAACTAATTCGTTTCAGGACCAAGTGTTCACGGAAATTTTCAAAATTTACAACTTTTCGGTCACTCTCATTGAACTGGAAAAATTTCTGTCTTTATTACATCTAATATTATAAAGAGATCAAACCCCACTGTACTCGGTAAGAGATTGGTTCGGTTAAGCTTCTGTTTAAGTAAAATTTCGGCTCTTTCATCAGGGTTTTATTTATGTTTCTAATTACCTAATCGCTTAATTATTTAACTACTACTTAAGTAGAAATAAGTCGAAACCAGTTACTTTGTACTTGGATATCTGTAGTCTTGGGAAAGAAGTGGAAAGAAATTTTTATGACAACGGATACGTAAATCGTAAATTTAAGGAAAATAAATTCTAGAGCTTTTTTTGTACCATTGTACGTCTCATTCATTAAATTTGGTTGTAAATGATGCTGCCAAAGTAACAGTTAATTTTTTTAACACTGTACTAGAATTGTACACGTTTTTTCTGCATTCCGTTACAGATGAGACATACTAAATCGTAATATCACCGGCTTAACATTGAAATCCGTAAGTGATATAAGATGGGAGAGCAGATTAAACGCGGAATAAATATATCAAATATTTTAATGGATTTTTTTTTAACTCCTGTCAACTATACAGAACTATCATAAAAACATGCCAGTAAACTCCTATCGGTTGGGTTAAGTTATAAATCTATTTCAAGGGTGGGCAACCTTTTTTATAACATGGGCCAGAATAAATTTTACGTTTTTTCCGCGGGCCGTAGTAGTTAATTGACGCCTTCTTGTAACTTGTAATTTTTTTAGTCTGCAAATATGAAATAAATAAATAAAAAGTTAATTACTACATTTATTTCTCTTATCGTTTTCGAAAATTACAAAGAATTGGAAAAATAACTATTAATTAGTTATTTTTCCAATTTAATAATCTATTAAAGATCTCGCGGGCCGGATAGAAACTTTTCGCCAGCCGTAGCTGGCCCGCGGGCCGGGGGTTGTCCGCCGTTGATCTAGTCTACTCATGATTCACATAATCGGGCGAGGGCGGCCGAACATCTGGCAGGCAGGCGGCTAACAGCCAACAACCGGTCCGGGATATAAAATTAGAAGCTTTATGTGTGAAGCATCCACCAGCTACACCGGGTGACGTTGGTGCTCTGTAAACCGCATGTGCCAATGCCTATATAATCTGGCTGATTGGAAATTGACTCGGTTTCGACACTCCTTCCGCCACTGAATTATTCGAATATACAATAGCAATCTTATCGTTTTTTTTCACATGTAATATAGAAATTTGTAAAAGATACATAATGCAGTTATAATAAAATATTAATTTTAATTAATGCAAAGTACGTTAAAATATGAAAATTTATATTTTATAAAATACAAGGGAAGGTCATTGGAAGGTGGAATCGGCACTTCCATCGCTTCCAATGACGGCACGCCACTGCCAAATTCCTTTTGAACGATTACCCAAACTTTATCCTTAATAAATGGAAAACATATTATTTAAAGAATAGATATAATACGAAGTTGAAAACCGATAAAATATATAAAAACTTTATATACATTAAAAATATCTTTGAGAAGTGGCAGGAAAAGTATTAATAATCATAATATTTGTTTGGCCCCATCTTTGACCAATAGTATTTCACAAAACATTTGTAAACATATTAATAATAATAGTAGAACAATTTAGACCCTATAAAAAAAGCTGGTGTGGTTTATAGAATAGAATGTAATTGTCATAATCCATGTATATATATAGGAGAAACCGGGCGTGTGCTGGAAACTAGAGTTAAAGAACACGAAGCAGCCATTCGGCTTAAGTATCAGAATTCTCCGTGGTTTAACCACATCCATAGTAATAATTGTAATATTAATAGAAACAATGTAAAAATTTTACATATTGAAAAAGACATATATAAAAGAAAATTTAAAGAACATATAGAAATTAGAAAACAAAATAATAATAATTTAATAAATCAGTCGAAAGGAATAGAAATAAACTATAGCTGGTATAATCTAATAGATGGCGCTGATATAAAATAAATAGATATCACTTGATTACTGTTGTGAAGTGTTGATTGTGGTGTACTGATGTTAAGGATGTCAAAAATTTGTAGTGCTTTAGAATTATCTATACAATTGTTTGTCAAAAAATTGTTTTAATAATTGGATGGTTTTAGTATGTTTATTATACACGTGTGTGAAAAGTTTCTTAAACTTGTAAGTATAAGTATTGTTTAAGATATTACTTGTATTAGTCTTATATTGTTTTGTACAAAAAAGATAATTGTAATTTTAGAATTCCTATAAATGTGTGCAAAGTTTACCACCCTTACATATGGAAATATCATTGTAACTACCACCAACGGTTATTGTAAGTTTTTCTCCAAAGTTTATAGTTATAGTGTAGCTATACATCCATGTCGTGTTTTAGTTAAACATTTTACGTTCTTTGTTATTGTTTTAGCACTGAAGAGGGACTGGAAGATATTACACCAGCCCGAAATGCATTTGATGTAGTCTTTACAAAATAAATTTAATTTGCCAATAAGTTTTAAATTGCTGTGAGATTTGTCTACCAAGAATTTGGATTACAGAGACTAAAATCGTCATATTAATTAATATATTTTTGATTGTACTTTGTACAGACATTGTTCTTTGTGCATAAATATAGACTATCTGTTAAAAGAATTAACCGTTATATTTATTTAAATAAATATCGCCAGATATTCCTTAACAGTTTGTATTAAATTTATTCATTTATACGCATCAAGAAATTTCTACAATCTGAAATCATCAATAACTTCGCGTATCTGTCTTCGATCGTAGTCATTATGCAATATCACGATTCAAATACGTTAGATAAGTCTATGTTTAATCGATAAATTTTACGTAAAAAAACTAATTCGAATTTAATGAAGTTTAGAAGTCGTTCGATTATTAAATAATTCACGCTACAACTAAATAATTTCAATAATTCCATTTTGCTTCGGAAATCGAACGGCATTTTAATATAAAATAGGAAAATAAAGAAGACTTTTCTAAAATAAATAAATAAAATAGCGCGGTAGTCATCTAACCAAATAAAAAAAACCTTCAAATAATTGAAAAAAAGGCAAAAATATAGCCATAATATGTACGTTTTGGACCATTCTGTATAATTTTAAAACCCAATGGCGTTGTGACACTAAAGTATTTTAGGTACTGTACGTACTATACAATAGCTCCAGTGTGTCAGAAAAGTCTTGTAAGTTATACTCCGTCGTTGCGGAGAAAATTGCTTTTAAATTTGGTGGATAAAGTTTTCTCGTATATACAAATATTTACACAATAGTTGTTTTTCTACACAATTGTTTTGAAACGTCAAAATTTAAACAAAATATGTAAGTTGTAAATTCGCTTTTACTTTCCCGGTTCCGTTATATAACAGAAGGAAAGTGTGGCCATCGGTCAAAAAATAACTCTCTAAGATTTTTACATTTTTGAACTCAAGGGACCCTGAAACATCGAGAAATGAAAAAAATCGGGATTGTCTTTGTTTGGATATGCATGCAGAAAAATCCACCAAATTTTGTGTGTGTGTGTGTGAAAAAGGTCATGGCACGATTTTGTTCACCCTGTTTGAAGCTTAATAACTCTTGTGATTTTTGTTGAAAATTTCTGAAATTTTGCAGGAAGGCTTGTTTATTACGTGATTAATAATGTTAAATTTTGATGTCTAAAGGTCGACGGATGGGGAGATGAAGGGGGTCGTGTGTAGTATCTCGAGTAGGGTCGGATTTAACGACGATTTTTACTCGTTATTACCATTTACAATTTTTTATAAAACCCATTCCTACCCTCAAAATTACGCTTTTTGCTATAATATGGTTATAATTATAATAATTAAGAATATAAAAAGTTTTTAATGATAGAATAGCATAACAGGCGGCGCTACACACGCAGTTTTAAATGTCGCGGGGAAAGTTAAGCAATTCTTTGCTGGATTCTTTTTATATCAAACGACTAAGTTTAATTTTTTTTTCAAATATTGTTAACCATATACAGTACATTTATTTTGTGTAAATGATTCTTGATTAAATTCTTGAGTCCCATAGAATTAAAGGAAGAGTTTACCCCGGAAATTGTGTAGAAATACGCTAATTTATATCGATTAAATTTGAATTATTACAGATTTTCAAAACGGCTTCCATATTTTTGTTTGGATTAAATGTTTGAAACATCTGCGAAAATACCTGGAAAAATGGTAAATCGTCGTGGCCATTTCTTATTTGCTATGTGAAAAGGATAAAATTTAACACTTATCAAACGGTCGAGTTTGACAAAATAACTTTTTGGCTGTTAAACGGGAAATCGAAGAATAATCTTTCAAGTAAATATGTTTGGTAGCGAGTGCGAACGTATCTGTGCACGAAATAAATAAATATTTTGATTAAAGTGACAACATAAATAATACGTTTACGTACGGTAGACTAGGAAATACGTGTGTAACGGAAAGCGTTACGCTCGAGTAACGCTTTCCTCTACACACGTGACCCGTGATCGTCACCACTGCGTGTTTCGAATTAAAAATACTTAATAAATAAGGAATAGTCTACATCGATAATGGCAAATCTTTTCCCAAAGGCTAGTCAAAATCGAATTGGAAATTTATTAACTTCAAATCGTGGATCAAATATTTAATTAATTAAAAAAAGAAAAAACAAAAACAATGCTTACAAATTTTACTTTATTTAACGTTTAAATCAATCTATGCCAGAAAAATAACAATTAACTCTATATATAAGTGAAATGAAAATAGCATAATTATAACGGAAACAAATAAAACCTGGCTAAGCCGTTTGCGTTAACTCCAAATTGTCTACACGGTATATAGAAGTTTTCTACGTAATACGATCTGGTTAAGTCGAAATTCACGCTACTTTTAATTCGAACCTATTTTTCTGCCTATCCTCCGCCCTTTGACGGTTCCATCATCTTTATTTTCTCTCATATTCCGTACGAAGACAGACGATTAAAATAAAAAGAAAAAAAAACACCGTGCCGTTCGACTTCGTTACAGATTTATCCCGCGCTACTTCAACCAGCAACATCTCCAACTCCCAAGGGACTTCCAACAGAAGTCGAGCATGCAACCCTAACTCCAGGCGCACGCTGATAGAGTATAACCAGCATTTACATACTATATATAAAGAAATTGCTGACAATACAGGTACCAAGCTTGCGTACAAGAGGGCCTTCGCAATATATAAATTATTAGGCAACGGGAAGGACAAGACCACGAACGTAGAGCCCAGGAGTGTAGTGTTCCTGTGAGGAACAACAGATTCCAAAGGGATTTGGTTTACATTGGGTCCACTAAACGAACAATACAAAAACGGGTGCAAGAACATCGTTACGACATTTTAAACAAATGGCATAACATCGCCCTATCCACTTACACCACTGCAGGTCGATGTCTGAAACGGCTCGTTTAACAATTTATTTATTTGTGCATAGAATACACCAAATACAATAAATTTTGCATATAAATGAAGATATGTAATTTTATCTTCATCTCGTGTTTATTGTATTTAAGAACTATATTAAAAATTTATGTATAGTGCATTAAATTTATGAATATATTCTTTTTATTATATCAATTAAAAATTGGTATTTTTGACTTTTTGTGGATTATACAATACTTAAGTTTGATCTATTATTAAGCTGCTATCTTCGTTTATATTAGCATTTAAACAATGCATTAAAAAAGGCAAGGAGTTACTTTAAGCTTTACACTTACATTACTACATAAAATAATAATTTTCAGTCTTCAGATTAAACTATTCTCGCGAGTAATAAGGATTTAGAAGAAGATTCTTCACCAAAGAATTTCTTTAAAAGTAAATACTTAACGATTATGGTTTAAAATTGACGAAAACGCATCATCAGCATTGGCACGTTAAGAAATTCGAGAAATGTCACTTTTTGTTCCAGATATTCGAACAATTTCAACAAGTTCAATTCTGTCACCGTGTTCTGTTTCTAAGCAATTTATTTTCTAATCTTCGGCTGTTGTCAATGTAACATCGAATTCAAAAATCTCCTTTATTCTTCTACCGTCGACCCTAATGTTCCTTTTTCTTTCTTTTTTATTGTGACCATCATTTTTTTGCGTATGTTGTATCGCCAGTAATTTCTCTTTTTTAAACATTCTCCAAGTATTGTATCGAAGAAGCGAATTTGCATTTTTCGGGGAAGACTAGTGTCTTGTATTGCCAATTTCGGTGGAAGAATCTTTACGATTCTGAAATTATTTTTCGCTGGATCTGCTTCTGTACGTGTACGTACAGTACGTTTACGTGATATAAGTTAATAGACGATATAAATAGTTCACACTATTCGTCAGAGTGTTTCTTTTTCGAAAAACACAGAAAATCATATAGTAGTATATAACCTATTATATTACTAGGTTACTATATAATACTAGGTTCTATACTATATTCATTTTTTTTCCTTTTAATTTAAAAATCGATAACTTTAATGTAATTCGAATATTTCCATTTAAAATTTATTTTGTATACTAGTACTTTCTATATATTAACAGGACTTATTATACTGGAAATTATGGATGCAGATATTTAGTCTTACAGATCAAAAATAATGTTCTTTATTTAGTTCACCTGAACACATACACGTTAAACATGTGTTTCGGACTTGTTCGTCCCTCCTCAGCAGGCCTTTAAACGACACTTTCTACAATTAACAATAAAAACATTTCTTGGTACAATTATAACTAAAATTAGTTAAAAACACAAATATTTCCCGACAATAAATTTAAAAATTCGGGTATACTATAGATTATTCCCTATGGAATTTCGGGACTTTGAGTATATATCTGAACTCAGGGGACCGAGACGAGTTCAAAAATACTCTACTTTTGGACCGGAGACAAAAAATAAAAAAGTTATCATACTTTTTTCCGGCGGTCGCGCGATGATAGGGAGTCGCGTCGCTCTCCGCTAAGTCGGCCTCGCTATCGCGATCGGGAGTCATGTGCTTGCCGTTAAAATTGCCTTTAGTAGACGTTTCCCCCTTTTTTACTTTGTTCAAGAACTACCATGAATCGATCACTAGTTTAGCACATGGCGGCGTGTGGTGGCTCCCATACGAGAGGTCAGTCGGGCCGCCATGTTCGCTGCCATAAGTAACATTAACCGAAATGGCGATCGCGCGATGATCGGAAGTCGCGTCGCTCTCTCCGCTCTCGTATCGCGTGTTTAACGCTCCGGGAGATAACCGTAGTCCGACGTCACGGTTTGAAGACTTTACCGCAAGATGGCAATACTAGCAACTACGGTGCCGTCTGCATGAGAGCATTAAAAAAGTATGGTAACTTAAAAAGTGTGATAACTTTTTTATTTTTCGTCTCCGGTCCAAAAATAGGGTACCGTTGAACTCGTCTCGGTCCCCTGAGTTCAAATATATAATCAAAGTCCTGAAATTCCATAGGAAGTAATCTATAGTACACCCAAAAATTCTTACAATTTCTGTATTTCCGATCTTCTCTACATTTCCACTTAAACTCACGATCCACAGCAACCATACAATTTTACACATTCCTAATTTTTATACATTAAAATCAGTTTAGAACGATAAATTTAATTATTATCTAAAATATTACTACTTCAATTAACTTACTTCTTTTTGTTTATTCGTTTCTACTTAATTTCGATTCTAATACGTTCCCATCACATCTTTTATACCTCTTCCTCCCCCTTCTTATAATGCTTAACCATGATTGGTGGATCTCTCTACCATTGTTGTTATTCATTTTATTAGTTTGCCTAATTATATTTAAATGCTCATACAGTTGTCTTTTATAATTGTTTTTTTCTTTTTTTTCTGATTTTTACCGTACTTATATCAATTGCACAACCTTCTGTATTACAATGGTCAGCTACTGCTGAATTTGCGTAGTTTCTTTTGATTGCTCTGATATGTTCACTTAATCTTATTTTTAATTCGTTTTTAATCGTTAGAAAAGGAATTTAAAAATTTAAAAATACAACAGCATGTAACAGAAGAAGACATCAACTACATAAAAAGAGAAGACAACAGAACACCGAAATTCAACATAAGGGTAAAAACACATAAAAATCCTATTAAATATAGACCTTTAATAGATGTTAAAAATTACATATATTATAATTTAGAAAAATATTTAAAGTATAAATTAAATTTATTAGAAGTTTCTCAGTACAGTATAAAAAATGTGGATGACTTATTAAATAGATTAAAAAATATAACAATTAATGAAAATATGAAGTTAATATCACTCGATGTTGTAAACATGTATCCTAGCATAACAATAGAAGATATAGAAAATTCTTTAAGAAAAATAAATACACCAAACTGGATAATTAAAAATAACTACTTTCAGTTCGATAAGAAATTCTACACCCAAATAGAAGGAATGCCTATGGGTACATGTATAGGTCTAAAATTGGCCGAAATAATAATGATACAAGTAGATGAAAAGATCAAAAATATAGAAGGTATTGAATTTTACAGCAGGTATGTGGATGATTGCATAATAATTTTTGATAAAACGAAAACAAATGAAAATATAATTATAAATAAGATGAAAGAGAATATCAAATTTGAATGAGAAAAAGAAAAACAGAATAGTATAAATTATTTAGATATAACAATAGAAAGAAAAAATAATAGATTAATTTACAAGAAATATGTCAAACCAATACAAATACCCAAAATAATTAACTATAAATCTGTGATTCCGGTCAGTATGAAATATAATATATTTAAAATGTATATGAATAAAATAAGGCAGAGAACAAGCGAAATAGAAACACAAAAACAAGAAGAAATAATTAAAATGTTTATTTTAAACGATTATCCAAAATGTATAATAAAAAAATGGCTTGAAAAACTAGATAATGACAAACAACCAAAATCAATAGATAAAGAGAAAAAAATTTATTAAATTAAGATATGTTCCAAAATTATTTGAAAGAATTAAAAATGTAATTAAAAATAGAATCAACTTAATACCGGCAAAAATAAATTCAACTAAAAAACAATTATGTTACAGAAAAGAAGAAAAATATGATATAGCAGAGGAGAAAGGAATAGTATATTCATTTGATTGTAACTGTAATCCAAAGAAAACATATATAGGAGAAACTAAAAGAAAAGTAAAAATAAGATTAAGTGAACATATCAGAGCAATCAAAAGAAACTACGCAAATTCAGCAGTAGCTGACCATTGTAATACAGAAGGTTGTGCAATTGATATAAGTACGGTAAAAATCAGAAAAAAAAGAAAAAAACAATTATAAAAGACAACTGTATGAGCATTTAAATATAATTAGGCAAACTAATAAAATGAATAACAACAATGGTAGAGAGATCCACCAATCATGGTTAAGCATTATAAGAAGGGGGAGGAAGAGGTATAAAAGATGTGATGGAAACGTATTAGAATCGAAATTAAGTAGAAACGAATAAACAAAAAGAAGTAAGTTAATTGAAGTAGTAATATTTTAGATAATAATTAAATTTATCGTTCTAAACTGATTTTAATGTATAAAAATTAGGAATGTGTAAAATTGTATGGTTGCTGTGGATCGTGAGTTTAAGTGGAAATGTAGAGAAGATCGGAAATACAGAAATTGTAAGAATTTTTAAATTTATTGTCGGGAAATATTTGTGTTTTTAACTTATTTTAGTTATAATTGTACCACGAAATGTTTTTATTGTTAATTGTAGAAAGTGTCGTTTAAAGGCCTGCTGAGGAGGGACGAACAAGTCCGAAACACATGTTTAACGTGTATGTGTTCAAGTGAACTAAATAAAGAACATTATTTTTGATCTGTAAGACTAAATATCTGCATCCATAATTTCCAGTATAATAAGTCCTGTTAATATATAGAAAGTACTAGTATACAAAATAAATTTTAAATAGAGTTAAAAAGGACACAAAGGCATAATAATTAAATCGAATATTTCCAGTTTACCGCATGTAAACGTTTAAAATTTTCTATACGAAGGGCATAACTCCAATAATGTTCGAGTAACTGTCATAATAGTCTTATTATCAAAATATATACATTACGGAGCATGTCATTTAACGCATTTCTGGATTATTTCCAGCCCAAAAGGGCGAATTCGAAAGAACGCAGCCATTAGTCTTTTCGTTCATTTATTATTACTTCATTTTACTAATAGGAGGATGAACAAATTATTAATTCGTTTTTGATATCGATAGCCAGACTAATTAAAATTGCAGAGTCTACGATCGAAATCTGTAAATGACATTTAGTACGATCCAAAGGAAGGTGTGATATACAGGGACAAGACACTACAATACTAATTTGAGGTGGAGAGCATATATTTTAAATTAAATAAATAAAAAATATGATTAAAATTGCAGCCTACCATGGTAATGACGTCACAATAAATAATCGCTCGTTCTAATTCTTTTAATCGTCGAATAATACAATAGGTCGGTGTTTCTCGACCTTTATCTCAACACGGACGGGCAAAATTATGGGTAGTTTTAAGTGAATCAAGTAATCGTATTCCACTACGAATTATGCTTATTTATACTCTTATATAACTTATCTGGAGTTAGCGTACCCAACAAAATAGCTTCGATAACTCTAGATTGCTATTTAAATATTACTCGTAATTGTCTGCGCCGGCTTTAGTATTGGTCAAATATTTTTCCGCGGACCAGTGGTTGAAAAATACTGTAATAGGTTAGACGAAATACAATGAATCGATTCATTTATTGGTTTCTTCTACCGACTGTTTAATACAGTTAATTAGTTAATACTGCTATTTAAAATTAATTAAATAAAAATGCATTTTTTTATAATAAAGAATATCGTAACTTATTTAAAAATTCTTTCGGATGCTTTGCAAAATAAATAATAAACTTGTTATTTACAATTTGTAAGGACTTTTCGACATTAATTTATTATTTTTTTTTATTATAATGAATAGTATATTTAGATATTTGATTGATAGAAACCTCTTACGTAAGTTTGATCGATGACACAGTTTCGCTGTCAATAAATCTATATTCTGTATAATCGGTTTACGATAAACATTGTAAAACGATGTTTAAATAAATAAGTTAAATAATTATTTATTTTCATTTAAGCTTATAACAAACGTACGATGAGTATTATGTCATGCGAAACTGTAAATAAATTTATTGGTAATAAATGGTCCTTTGGGGCTTATTGATAATATATTAAAGAAATTATTTCTACTTTATATGTTGGCCAATGAATGAAAAATGTGAAATATTGCTGATAATCGTTTAAAGTATTCGAGAAAAATCTGTAAAAAAATATTTTATTACAGAATAATCAACCGATCGATCTTCAATTTGTACTCGAGTGATCGACGTTCTTTCGACGTAAGCGCTCTTGAGTACGCGCTGTTTTCCGACCTCCTCGTTTATGGGGTATTCTCCGAGAGCAGAGAAGAAATTCTGAGATTTTATAAATAAAATTAATATCATTGCCCAATCGGGGAAATAAAACTTCCTCTGTCTCAATTCTCAAATGAATTTTAAATTCTCTAAACTTCTATGAAATTTAACGCAAGACCGTATAGAATTAATTTCGTATAGAAATTAATATTAGAAAACGTTAAATATTGTTTCGAATGAAACACCGGAAAGAACATTTATCGTGGTCTTAAATACAATCGTCAGTGGGTTATTTCCCAAAATAATAAACTATTATGGCCTAATAGTTTTAGATCATAATAGTTTATTATTTTGGGATTATATTAAAAAACCTCTCTCGGAATGAGAATAATCATGATTTTTCATTCATAATTAAAATACTAAAATAAAATTAAGCACATTTTCTTAAAAATATAAGCAATGCCCTACATCTATCTAACATAGAAGATATAAGGTAAATTTTTCACTATTTAGCATTATTTAATAAATTACAGTTAAATTAGATGATACGAAATCGGAACAAGTAAAATACAATATATGGCTTTGTATTTGTCAGGTACAGATTCTTAATTGGGTTATGAACATTTTAAAATTACGTGTTAAATATTGATAGCAAGTGAATTATTCTTTGATATTTCCATAAACTAAGAACCGGAGATATATTTAACACGCTGCTATTATTTTTTATTGTATTGTGCGTTTAAATTTCCTTAGCGATTTGGAATACATTCTTAGCGTTGGCTGTGAAATTCTAGACATATCAAACGCAAGAACTACTTAATAATTAATTTATCGTCAATTAGAAAAGTTTAATAATATATATAAACTGACAGATAATGTTAGTAGAATATATCTTGAGTATCTGCCTTAGTTTTTAGGTTCAAAAATGAGGTACAACGACAATATATCGCAAAATTACTACCAGATATGCCATCAAAATATCGACGATGCGAAAAAGAAATTTTTTAAGCAGTCATAATTGAACTGTTCAATATACGAGCGATTATTTATTGTGACGTGGTCACAATGCCGGGCTGCAATTTTTAATCATATTTTTAATTTATATAACTTAAAATATATGCTCTCCACCTCAAATTAGTAATGGCTTGCCCCTGTACATCATACTTTTCCTTTAACAACAAAGTCGTGCCAGTCATCTAACTCAGTGTTTCGCAACCGATGTGCCGCGGCACACTAGTGTGCCGTCACAAGGTGAAAGGTGTGACGTGAACTTTTACATATTCTATTAATTGTCAAGTTTTATTTATATATTTTTATCACAGTTGCTGTGTTTCTTATGCTTGTATTTCATTCTCTGACGCAGCACTGATGAAATATGATGATGTTTGTTTATTCTTTATTACAAGCCACGCATTTTTATGTATTCTAAGAAATTAAATATAAAATAAATTTGCTCACAGGTGTTTTGTTACCCTTGCCAATTGTTCTGTGTACGTGCTTCTCCCAAAAGTGCTGGGATTAGCCCTGTCCTTTATTACTTTTATTTTGGTACTTGTCCCTGTTTGTTAGTGCTTCCTCAACTTTATTACATTCCTATACCGATTCACCAACCCATTGTTAGGCTTTCCTTTGAAGAATATAGGTCCCGCGTCTTGCAAATATTTCAGTTCTATCTTAGCTGTGCTCTGTAGTAGTCCAAAAATTGTGATTGCTAGTCAGTCTTATTTTTTTCTATTATTATTAGACTATTTAATTTTTTCTAAGATGGACAAATTCCTTGTACGGAGTGTTCCTTCGACGAGTAGAAGTAGTGATAGCATTGAGCCCGCAAAAAAGAAACAAAAATTAGTGCGCCGGCAGTATAGTGATAATTATTTATCTTGCGGTTTTTTTGGTGTGGTGATAAAACGTGCCCAATCCCCGAGTGTATTGTTTGTGGTGAAAAACTTACTAATGCTGCTATGGTGCCCAGTAAATTGAAACGACATTTGTCAACAAAACATTCTTCTCTGTTAAACAAAGATGTCAATTATTTTCGTCGGTTGTTGGAACAAAACCGAAAACAAGCAGCATTCATGACTACAACAGTATGTGTTTCGGACAAAGTACAGGAAGCTAGCTATAAGGTAGCCGAACTTATCGTAAAGGCCAAAAAACCACATACAATAGCTGAAACGTTATTAATGCCTGCTTGTAAAGAGATGGTGAAAATAGTCCTGGGTTCAGAAGCTGCTAGTGAAATATCAAAAATTCCTCTTTCTGATGACACAATCAGTCGCCGAGTTATTGAGATGTCCAGTGACATTGAAGACATTATGAAGGAGAAAATCAACAGCAGTCGAAAGTTCTCACTTCAGATCGACGAGTCCACCGATATTAGCGGCCACGCACAACTTCTTGCTTATATTCGGTACATCGATGGTAATGTAATTGCAACTAATTTCTTTTTTTGCAAACAACTTCCCGAGCGAGCCACCGGTGAAGAAATATTTCGTGTAACTAACGAATATGTGCTCCAAAATGAATTAAAATGGAAGGACTGTGTTAGTGTTTGTACAGACGGAGCCGCAGCTATGACAGGCCGAGTGAAAGGATTTGTAGCTCAAGTACGTGAAATTAATCCTAACATACGATGCGATCATTGTCTTATTCACCGCGAAGCCATTGTTGCTAAATCTTTGCCACCTTCTCTGAAAGCTGTGCTGGACGAAGTAGTAAAAGTCGTAAACCTTGTCAAATCGCGACCCCTAAATTCGCGTCTATTTTCCGTTTTGTGTCAGGAAATGGAATCAGAACACACCACACTCCTGCTACATACAGAAGTACGGTGGTTATCAAGAGGAAAAGTGTTAACGCGAATATTGGAACTTAAAGACGAGGTACGTGTATTTTTGACTGTCGAGGGGCACGAGTACGCGAATTTATTTGCAGATGATGAATGGGTATGTAAGTTGGCCTATCTTTCTGATATTTTCGTACAATTGAATGAGCTGAACAGAAAAATGCAAGGTAGGAACGAAAATATTCTTACTAGTATGGATAAGATTCAAGGATTTGTGAATAAGCTAAATTTGTGGATACAGAGAATTGAAAATGGTTCGTTTGAAATGTTCTCGACTGTATGGTCACTTGCTTCCGGTAATAAAATGATGATGGATCTAATTAAAGAACATTTACAAATCCTGCAGCAGAGGTTCAAGAAGTATTTTGGAGACAGTGTTGAAGATATCGACTGGGTTCGTAACCCATTCGTTGCGATTTCAGAGTCTCTACCTATTCATTTACAAGAGGAACTCGCGGAATTAAAAGCAGACAGAACATTGAAATTAAAACTCCTCGAAGTGCCTTTGAATACATTTTGGTTGACAATAAAAAGTGAATACCCGGCTATATCCGAGATGGCAGTTAATATGTTATTGCCATTTTCAACTACGTATTTGTGTGAACTGGGCTTCTCGACGTTGACTGAAATTAAAACATCAAAGAGGGAGAGACTCAGATCCGTCGATGAAGAAATAAGAGTAGCATTGTCAACGATTCCACCACGGATCAGCCGTCTGTGTGCAGCTAAGCAGGCGCAAATATCACATTGAAAAGGTATGAGTAGAATTATTTAATTTAATAGTAGTAGAAAAGTGTATTTTCCACACTATACACTCTACAGTGAATTAAAGTTCATAAATTTTAATAACGCACGAATTGGTTAACACAACATTTGTTTAATAATAATAATAATAATAGGTTAGTGGCATAACGTAATTCCATTAATAGTATAATATATACGTTTTTAAGGGGAATAACATTTTGGTGTGCCGTGTTGAGTCGTATCGAGTCATAGGTGTGCCGCGAGTAGAAAAAGGTTGCGAAACAGTGATCTAACTAAGTACTTTCGGGAGAAAATTTTTGAAATAGCGTGACTTCCTGTTCGCATCAAAAGTTCGTGTATAATTAATTGGGACCTTCTGTCCCTAAGCTTTCCGTATCCGGTCTCGGATTTCATCTATCATACTCCGTTCTCAAGATTAAGGAAGGACAGACGGACGGACGATAGTAGGAATTTATAAGTGTATATTTTTTTCAAATTGCAGCCCAATTGCTCTCAATTCTACTAACAAGTAAATTAAAATTTGCCCTTTACAAAACTAAATTCTATTTATTAATTACTTTGCCTAACCGTAACGTAAATAACTGAGCATTTTGTATATTACTGTAAGTTGCATTTTATATTATTACAGTTTACTTCGTACGAACGGTAACAGACAAAATTGTGTATAGCCGTATTATTTAATGGTTAAAATTCGTATAACAAATGGGTATACTTAATTGTTGTATGCACGCAACCATTGAATGTTACGTATTAGTTACGCGACTGTGCAACATTGTTATCGTTATAAGTACGTTATCGCAACAATTTATCATCAAAACATCACTCGTTAACAATGGAAACAATTTCCAAATTTGTTAATATTTTTAATGCAAAGCATTTTAAATTTGATATTAAATAAATTTTGCATTTTAAAAATTAAACTAAATAATTTTTTGTGTCTATTATATTATAATATATATTTATATTAATAAAGTTTAATATAAAAATCCAAACAGAGAAATACTAATGGAAAGTTATATTTTATTATATATAAAGTTAATATTACTTTGTTTTCAAATAAAAAATATTTTTACTTTGTAATCCGAATCTCGTTAATAACTTTAACGAAGGTATAGAATGAGTGATGTCGTTTACAATAATTACTATCGAAAATGACGTATTGCTATTGTCTTTGATAATGCCTGGATTAGTAAGATGCAATTTAAAAAGAAATAAATATTTTTAAAATTAATAGGCTATTTCGAAACGAATGTTTTGCATTCGATAATACAAATATTTAAAATAAAAGAAATTTGTATGCAGTTTTCATAGAAATATTATTATAAATATTTTAAACTTGTCTTAAATTTCTCGCTAATAAAGTACAGTAGATGTTTATTATTAAGTAATTAATGTATTACATAAATTTATCTCTGAATTGATAAGAGTCGAGAGAAAAGATGTAACCCGCAACAGATACAAATGTGAAACCACATCTTTTTGAAATCCAAAAAATATACCAATTAAAATCTGTAGAAAAAATAAAGGTTTTTGTACTTACCAAAAGAATTTTTTATTTATAATCAAGTATTTACATTAAAAAGTCAATTTCAGAGACCCTCTACGTCAGAATTCCCCACCACCGACCCCTTTATCCAAGGACAGACTCGATTGATTCCGATTTATTTAATTATATCATTGAACGGATCTTTATCCGGATCCGATCGATGACGTAATTAAATTTCATCTACAAGTTTTCTCTATGATTTTTTAAATTACATGGTATGTTTGACCGCATCTTGAACCAAAAGGAAAAAGATGGCCGTGCACTACAGTTTTAAATAGGGGAACAATTAGCAAATAAAAATACGCAAACATTAAAAGATAAATATAAAAGTAAAGTCAACAAACCCATTTTTGTATTGTCTGAAACGTTACGTTTCTAGATCAAGTCTAGTGTGTAGACGTGTTTCCGGTTCTTTCCGTATCGTCCAATTTAATTACGCCACGTGTGAAAAATCCGTTTACGTAATACAATACGGATGAATAACTTACGCGGAGAGAATCGTCGGGAGTTGGGTTTACGCATCGGTCCAATACCTAAATATTTAAATTTCGCGCATTTATTTAAATATATTTACCATTTTAAATATAATAATCTGTGAATTTTAAATTACTTTTACACGTAGTTTGGCATATTTAACGCCTGGCTACACGTTTTGCATATAATAAAAGTTCATTTTTTTTTAATTTCGATCTTTAAACCAGGTAACAGTTAAATCTAATTAAATAATTTTTGTCTTCATTTTATTTTAGCAAAAATAAAAAGAAATAAAAATTGTTGATACACGAAATCGAAGCCGGCTTTAGTCAATTTAACGTGGATAAATAAAAATTTGCTTTAAGGAAATTACTTTGTAAAATTTATAAAACAAAGTAAATTAATTGTTCTTTCTAATTCTTATTCAAAAATTACTCGATTTTAAAACGGCTTTTTGTACCGAAAATTGCATCCTATTTAACTAATTACGTAGAGCAGACAGGAAGTTAGTAAGCCTTTTCCAGGAAAAAATTAGATTCCGTTCGAGGTCGAATCTTTAAAATGGAGTTTTTAAACATTTTTCAAAAATCTTTCCTTCCCTAAATGGCGTTTGAGTGTGTATTTATTGATTTATTTATTATAGGGCCAAATAATTCTCATTACTTTGCATTGTCCCAGAAATTCTTATTGGCACCGTTAAGCCTATTTATTTCGTCCGTTCAGACAATTAAGAAGTCGAATGCCATTAGTCTGTTAACATCATTAAGCTGTCAGCGATGAGACCGTCGGCCAACATTTTTACAAAAAAAGGAGAAAATAATGGTGCAAAAATAGTGGAAAAACAACTTGTTTTCTTTTTCAATTCATTACTTTCATTAAAAAATTTGGTTTTTTGCTCCAAAGTGCCAAAGTTTTAGTTTTTTCCCCTCCGTTATTAACCTATTGAATATATTAACCGTGATAAAAATTTATAATATTTAGACGTATAATGTCGACGTTAGACACGAAAAAATGCTTTATTTTTGTGTTTCTTGGCAGTTTTCCTGGCGTGTCTTATGTCGCTCCGTTAGTTACAATTCTCCAGGTTTGCAGTAAATTATTGTTTTTAAGGTGACGAGTGAATAAGACTTTTTAAGATAAATTAACATATGTAAGATATTATAAAGATTTCAATAACCAATTAAGTTGTTCTGTGCGGTCTCTTCGAGAATCGTAACAGCATGCTACAAAAAAACATTCCAGATGAATTTGTCGTAACAGTTGGACGGTGGCAATTTCGGGTCGAACGTGGGTGCATTATCTGGCTGTAAAAATATAGCTGCTGCAATATTCTCTGCCGACGTCTTTTGATAAGCCATAGAATTCACTCGATGCTCGATAAACCATAAAGGTGTTCTTCTCTTCCGGCCGAAAGTGCCCAAATAGTCAGACTGCCGCCTCCTTGTCGACGCTTTGCAAACAATCGTTCGCAGAGTCGATGGTGCCAATCGAGAATCAACTTTTTCTCCTTGTTCTATATAATTTTCTATCGCGTTTCCGTTAGCCCCTATTCCGTTGTTGTACGCAGGTTATAAAATAAGTGATTTTATATTTAGGGAGCAGGCAATATCAAAAACATGAAATTTTTAAAACTATTTAACCTATGATACTATATCTTATAATTATGTTTCATTATCGTATTAATGTACTGCTTAACGTAACAATATCGTTGCAGGGCCGTATTTACCAATCCAGGGGCCCTGGGCACAAATTCGGTGGGGCTCCCCTTTAAGAGTAGGCAAATTTCATAATTTAGAAAATTTACACAAAATACTGTACTTTCAACTAGATTTCAACTAGGAAGTTGTAAATTTCATTTAAAAATAATTTTATTGTAAACATACATATATTTTATTGTGTAAAACTAATTATTTTAATTTAATTGAAAAATACCTATGTAAAATTTTTTCCCGAAATTTTTCATATGTTCCATAGGTTTTTTCCTGGGTTTGGTTTTCTTTGCCTGTGGCCCTCATGATTAGGCCACACTAGGCTGTCGCAGTAATAGGAAAAAAAAATTATGTTTAAACATAGTTTTGTGGGGCCCTGGGCACCGGCCCCAAATGTCCTTATGTAAATCCGGCCCTGTATCGTTGTATTGACATAATGTGAAAAATAAAGAGGATGCCATTACACTTATAGCTAGGATTTACAGTGTCCCGTATCTTGATAAAAGGTCTATCTTGGATTCCAGATGCTAGACCCGAGTCGATTCCGAGAGTCTGGACCAGACCGAGTATCGATAAACGTACAGTACATCTGTTAGAGTCAGAGGCCTCTAGAAGCGAGATGCCTTAGATTTATACAGAGGGCCTAGAGGACCTAGGCAGATAAGTCCTGCCTTGCCAAGGGCAAAAATAAAATAAAAACAACAAAGCATTAAAACGAAAACTATATATAGATCCTACTATTCTCGTGTTTATCGCGATACTCAGACGGTACGAAGTAAAGCGATTTCATTGGTCAAGTAGACAGGAATTGAAAATATGATATAAAAATTTTTTAAGATATCATATTTTCAATTCTACCCAGGGGATACCTCACGGGAGGACTTTGATGGGAAACTGATCCCTATTTAAGTGTCACTAATGAGAAGAAAACCCGTAAAACTTCACGTGGCTGGCCCGTTGGCTGTGCACCAACCTACCATCGATTACCGGTGTTCCGTGGTTCTATCCACTCGGCTAATGGAGGACACTTATTAAAATTAAAAAAGTATCATTGTGAAATAAAAAACCCGAGTTGTTACATGTGTAAAATTAAATATTTGTGTACTTTTCAGTGTAACACTTTCGACCTAACGCACGCGAGTGCTCTATGCTACCCGCGGCAGTAATGACATAGTCCTTTTACCTCCCTCTACATTATTGTCACAATAAATTAAGTGAATATAACTGTTTTTTAATTATATCCTTTTTTGCATAAATTATATTTATTATTTTTAAAATAGCTTGCAAATATGTGGCGCTATACGTAAAGCCAGCAAATCGAATGTGGACAAAAATTAATTGTTATATAAAAAGCCAATCAATATTTTCGGACTGTATTACGCCGTTATCTAAGTCAGAAGTATGGTAGCGTAACTGTCGAGTTTCATGGCAATTGGTCGAGCGGCCTAGGTGTGTGTAGTGAACAAACAAACAAACATCTTCCTTTATAGGTACAGATTATTTATGTTTGAATAGAAAAATTGTATTCTCGAAAGTCTATCGGAAGACTAAATATAATTTTATACGAAGAAATTATAAGACTTAAGATAGATTTAAGCAACTAAAAGATTTCCTTTTATAGGATTATGGATTGAATGAAAATCTTTTATAGAAGATTCGTGGACAATGAGAGTCTGAACAACATATTCAATATAACTAGATTAAATATTACAATATCGAATTTTAAATTACACAAAAATTTTTCGATTAAGCGTCCTTTCTCCTATTCTGAGAAAAGACGCTTAAAAGATTACTTTCTTAAAGGACTCGAGCAAGGACGACACCAAACAATGTTATCGACGGGTAATTTCGTATTGATTCATATAATCCAGAGAATGCCGAGAGGTAATTATCATCAAGTTGCAGTTTACAAAATGTTTCAAAGACAGCAATAACTTATTTTCAAAATATAATTGCGAGCGCAGTAAACACAAACAATTAAATTGTTAGGAGCATCGAAATTTTCCTAAACAAAATGTATTTTTAGGAACAATTAGAAATCTCTTGCTCATTACTCGATTAGAGTGAAATACAGACTTCGTACAGTTAAGCACGATAAGTAAATAATTCCAAGGCTATCGAATTGTCGAACGTCATAAATTCTGTTACGATACGTGAGAACCCATCGAAAATATTTATTGAAAAGTGTCGAGTGTCGGTTTGGAATAGTTCCATCCGCTCAGATACTGAACATTCTGCGCTCGGAGTATTTGGAAGAGATAAGGTACGACATTTCCAATTGCGGTAGTAGTTTTGAGCGCTCCTTCGTTTTCTCATCTGTCGGCCACGCGCATAAATTGCCACCGTCACGTGCCACACAGAGCCAACGACGCGCTCGCAATTCGGTTAGGGGAGCAAAGATCTTTTTAACTTTTTACTCCAATAGGGACACTCGGGAAAAGGGTGGGAATTTAATTAAAAGGTGATTGATCGATGACGCGTGGTTGGTAGATGACAAAACAAAAGGCCGCCATTTTTGTTATCGTGCTCTTGTTAAACAAATATGTTATTCCCATTTAATTTAAACGGCCGACGAAGGAAGTATAATTGGAAATCAAACATTTAAACTACAGTATAATTTCTTAAATTTGTCTAGCACAATAACTTATCTTGGGCACACGTTTTATCAGAAAATTATTAAAAACTTATTTTAAAGAAAATAAAATGTCTAATTAATCCATTAATATTCTTATATGAATTACAAGTAATTCAAGTAAAAGGAGCAATTATTTATTATGAAATGCCGGGCTGCAATTTTTAATCATAGTTTTTTTTAATTATTTAATTTTAAATTATATGCTCTCCGACTCAAATTAGTGGTGTCTTGCCCCCGTACGTCATACTTTTCCTTTAACAATGGAGTCGTGCCGGTCATCCATCCAACACCTTTCGGGAAAAAATTTTTGAATCGAAATAACGTGAGTTTCGATGCGTCCGTTCTCGAGATTAAGGAAAAACAGATAGACGGACGACACTGGGGGTTTATAGGTCTACAATTTTTTTCAAATTGTAGACCTATAAACCCCCAAAAAGTTTTTAAAAATGTGTCTGCACTTAGGCTATATATAATGTGAATTTATTTATAGATACTGTATTATATTCTCAAGTCTCACTCATTTGCACATTGATTAACATATTGAAATATCGAGATTTCAAAGATTATTTTTAAAAATTCTAATTTTGTCTAAGATGATAATAAACTGTTTTAAGTTAGCCACGAAGAATGATAAGCTAAAAAGAATAAAGGTACGAAGCAACTCGAAAGTCGTATTTTATTTTGCGTGTCCAAGCTATTTTCGAAAATATAAATCTTAAATTACATTTGTTAGTCTTGTAATTTGTGTATCGAACAAGAAGGACGTTATTTTTAACAATGCTTGCAACGTTTGCAAGTAATCAAACATCTTTTTATGAGTTTATTCATTTTCGTATGAAGTTTGCTATTTCGGTTTGATAAACAAATGTTGCATTAAAACACACAGTTGACATTTTAAATCTCAGAAATAAATGTAGCAAAGCTCATTCAATCTCGTATTTATACTTTGGTCCCATTCATTTTACAGAAGGCAGATAATCCAAAATATTCATTTCGATGACGACGACGGTTTCAAAATTGGAAATTCGTTCCATTTAGAATTCAAAAGTAAAGAAAGAATCGATCGTATCTGAGGAATTTGACAATAATTATATTAATAATTCCATCTCTATTTACACGAGTATATTTCTAAGATTCGAATCTAAGTGTGCGTTGTATAATTTTAGTCTAGCAGTCGAGGAAGAACGGGAACTTTTTCACCGGCCCGGAGAAATTTTAGGGTCCCGTAACGACTCCTACTCCTATAAATCAATGTTATTTTTACTAACAGAAAATGAAAGCAGTCTTAATAATTTCGCTAATAAAGAAACATTCTACGCATTTTATTTGTTTAAAAAACAAAAGGCGAAAAGGTCGCGCTCTATTTCGGGTCCCACACAATCCATCGACCACCCCTGGCATCTGTTGCTTCTTATTGTTACTACGATTTCGACGGACTAAAAATGAATTAATTACAATTATTCCTGGCAGATTTCGTAAACACGCGTCGAATTCCAAGCTATTGATAGGTAAGCTATATTTAATTCTTAAATTAATTTTAAAATATCTAGAGTAGCGACGTAACTAAGTTCGGCGGAATCTCGCAATGCGGAAGTACCAGTTGCTGGGATTCTATTTTACTTGTACTTTTAAAGTTGCATTGGTGAAATAAAGATAAACCTCCTAAAATAATGATAACCAAAGTTTTATGTGCAATATTTAAAAAAACCATACAATTCACATTTTCTTAATTATTTTGCCTCCGATATTTAAGACGGGGGTTATACGAACGGGAAGAGATCAATAAGTATTGCATTGTGATCAAAACTTTGCGAAATTCCTGATTTTTGTTGTAAAATTTATATACCTTACGCCAATTCGACAAAAAAATCGGTACGTGGTCTGCCGATTTCACGAATTTTCTGCCGAATTGGCGAAACGGGCCAAATTTGAATGGCCTATTTCGTGAAATCGCCATTTTATATTTTCCAATAAGATAGATATTTGTTTCGATCATCGAATTACGGCTTAGAAAACGTAAGACGCGAATTTATTTTACTATTTTCCGTTTAGGCGAAGTTTACTTCATGATATTAATTTATACTCGCATTAAACGGATTTATACATTCTGGAGTTTAAAAAATGTATCTAATGGAATAAACGAAGACGGTAATGACGTGGCATTTACTTCCGGTTATGTCGGAAAGATGGCGGAAAGAAGAATTAAATAATCGTCGATTAATTAAAAACAACCCAGTTTATATTGATGGCTTTTTTGTTTTATATAATTAATTATTGTGTAATTAATAAGTTATTGAGTAATCTGATAAACAATTACGATGGTATAATTTTCTTGTATCAAGCAAATATTCTGTTCGGTTTTTAATTATTTAACGTCGTATGGGATGGAATAAACGCCGAGTTAGACTTAAGATTCGGCGCAGAGTTAAACGTTGATTTTAAATTAGTTAGGCATTATGTAGATGTTACGTTAAATGTGCTTAAGCATTTATAATAGAAAAATATAAGTACTTACAGTAAAAACTCCAAAATTATAAACTTTAAATCGTAAACGAAGCTCTCCAAAATACGTTAGTTTATAAATTTACGCAATGCTGCGCTAGCGTCGGCCGGCGATTTTGCCAATTTCCTGAATTTGGAAAGAGTATTGTCAAATTCGACGAAATAAGTAACATTCTCGAATTCGGCCTAAAAGTAAATTATGTATATTACAGTGGCCTTATTTTTACCCTAGAACAGTTACATTTACGCTGGCCCAACTCATTTCTCTGGGCTGAATTTTGATACACGTTAGAAACTAACGTATATCAAAATTCAGTCCAGAGAAATGAGTGTAAATGGTGCCCCAAAGATTGACGTTTTGAAAGTAATATACCCTTTATTCTCTATGTATAATTATGCAGTTCGTCGAGTTCAGAGCAAAACCTAACACTTATACTGCTGTACGTAACCTAAAGCAGTCATTCCATTACGTGCAGGCGTGATGGCATAATTTTGTCTTGAAATTTGAAACAACAATACTAATAATATCAATAATCGTTTTTATTATAGACGCCGAAATCCATTAATGTACTAATCACTACGTCTTTGAAAGTGAAATTCGCAATTGACTTTGTAATTATAACATCTAAATTTATGAAAAGCTCTTCCCTGATGTCTGGGTACTTTTAACAGTTTGTTACAGGTAGTCATTCACTACTTGTAACAGAAACTGCTTTTGTCCTTCATAAAATTAAGGACAAAATATTGGTAAAAATAGTTATATTCCTGTATTAATTTCGTAACACGCTATGCCGTATCGTTCGTTACTAGTAAAGTCGAGAAATGGAAAGTTTTTGTAATGCTTGTCTGATTCCCACTTATCAGAATCAAAGTTCAAATATTGAGATGAAACTTCAAATCTCTAAAAGAAATTCATTGTTTCGGAGGTAACAAATTGACATAAATCTTGCAACAGTATATTCTTCTCATTGATATATCCATTGTTATTGTTCTCTGTATAACCAGCAAACCTCATAGTTTCAATGATTTTCAGTTTTGTTTTCTTGGGAACACGTGCATCAAACAAACAAACAACTAATAGCGAGGTTGAGGCCGAAGTTTTAAACGCGAAAATGTGTACGTCGGACGTTCAGCGCCGCTTTCCTGTAAGCCTAGAAATTTAACAATGGCGTTTGGAATGTCGAGCATGATTCCACTGACATTCCAAACGCCATTGTTAAATTTCTAGGCTTACAGGAAAGCGGCGCTGAACGTCCGACGTACACGTTTTCGCGTTTAAAACTTCGGCCTCAACCTCGCTACTATCTCGGGAGCCAAATACAGAAATGGCCACAAAACTCGAGTAAAGCCACCCGGGAAACTTAAATATCTGGATATTCCGTCAGTGCTTTAAGAAACAAACAAAACGTCTCGAACGGCGCTTTCACTGCCTTTGGTCACTCGAACCAAGCTTCAACGTACAAGTTTACAATAAACAAGCAGATGTCTCGTTATTCTGCATCTTTCAGAATAATCGTTTCCGAAACAAGAATATTTTAAAGCTATACGTTGTTTTACACATCGACCTGGCATGATGGAAAACACCTTGATAAAGGAAGGGAGTTTCACCAGGTGGATTCCCCAGAAAAAGTACAGTGAGATCCAGGAATTTCTTGTAGTCATCCGTACACTGCGTTTGTTGCAAAGAATTCAAACAGAACTGCAATACTTGGTCACGAGTGTCACAAATAAATTGTTCTACAATTTCATCCGCAACTTCAGTCTGAAATTTTGACACATCTATAATTGGTCATTGATCTCCGAATCGATCGAAGAGTTAAACATCTGGACCGGAAGTTTACGATGCAAATTTTACCCGAAACACGGTTCGGTGCCGTTTCCAAAATGTGCCGAAAAAAAAGACAAACGGAACAAGTCTCTTTCCAGGAAACGCCCCAATAAAACACAAGCTCCTTTCGGGTAACCAGTTTCGGGAGCGGTAGTGTGGCGACGGAAAGCCTTAACTTTCTTCGTAATACCCCATTCTTCAAATAGGCTACACCAAGCATTTGTCCCAGTTCCATCTTCAGCTTTAGGAACACCAAGTAGTCGCCCGCCCCCTTCAAACGATACCACTACCGGTAACCTCTCGACCGTTCCGTGTTCGTCAACACTGATATGCCTATCTTCCCTTTCTTGGACATGATGGTATTTCAGTTTCCGGGTGATTAAATTTCTTCCGTCCTTACTTCAATGTTACGTGATACTATTTCCGGAAATAGAGCAATGCAGGGTGCCTGGGGAAAAAGGATTCCACGCACCGAATATTTCGCTTGGGCCTCATTTATTATTATTCTATTCGGATAAAATTTCGGGTACGCGACTTTTATGCGATTTGAAATAATTCTGGGGATGCGTCCAAAGAAAGTCTAAATCAAATTTTTTCCGTGTTAATAAGGGCCACTCTAATATATACATATATAGATTAATTATCTCTTTCCACTCGAAGGACTCTAAGAGAACCTTCTCTGCATATGCTATCGGGACTTGGCTGGCAACGGAGGGCGAATAAAATCTAGTTTAGAAGTAGCGACGACGTGTTTTCAGTTTATTTCCCAGAAGAAATCGCCACGTTATTTTTTCGAATAGAAGATACGATTTGATGTACGACCGATACAAACTTTTCGTTTCTTATCGCTTCCATTGCCAATCCATTACACCTCACTTATCTAGAAAATTTATGAAAGGCTTTTAATGTAGCGACGTTGACACGTTGTAAATTTCGGTGTTATAACTTTATAACGTAGAAGATTATCGTTGATTGGCGTAATTTTTCCAGCAAAATTATATTAATTATAATATGTTAAATTTACAAATTATTAGTCTAACACGCTAACTTCTGGAAGGAACGGTATTTTCTAAAACTTGTAAGATACTACGTGCCTAGAAGTAGCTCGCTTACGACCCTGTGGTCCGCGGGTGGGGGAAACGGAACATTTGTCCCTCCCTGGGATAGAGTAAAAAATTCCACAAATTATAATCGTAAAAGTGGTCGTGATATGTAACCTTATACCCTCAACTGTGGGACGCTTTGTCTGTCGTTTTGTATGGATGCAACGCTTTATTCTATAATCTACTTGTGAAAAATCCTAACAATTAAATAATAAAATAAAAATTTGTTAATGTAATTGTTTCTCTCTAAGCTTTGTCCCCCTTGGAAAATGTTCTGCGGATGCCCGTGCTTACAACTTCTATGTATTTACACTTTGCATTCTTCATTCTTTTCTTTATAAATGATAAATATTGGATGAGAGTCGTTTCAAATTGAAAATATAGTCTCGAAAGCGAAATAATTTTAACTGAATTTGAATAAATTATAGTCTATTTATTTATATAGATATAGGCCTAATAATCCGATGGACGAGATAATTAATTACAAAATTATATTTCTCTCTACTAAGTCTATAGCTTTTGTATATCAATATTAATTTCCGAATAATCCGCAAATAAAATGAGCGCTTAATACGTTTTTTAACTATTTTTTTCTAAATCATAATGGACGAAGTTGGTAAATGCACGCATTCTAATGATTACTCATTTTACGAATGAATTACTTTGTATAGACTTACATTTACAAATAAGTGAATCTATTTAGAATTTAAAAGACAAAACTGATGTACGACATCGTTAAACAAACCATATTTTATATAAAGCAAACACGAAACATCGATAAGTCGCGTAACAAATAAATTAATCGATACGTGACACGACACGAGTGGGTGTCGGGTGTCTTCTTCACCCGAGAAACGTCTGTGTCCGAAGAACTCGAGAGGAAACTTAAAATAACCAGACTCGGTGAAATTTTCGCAAAATAAATTTGATAAGCCCAATTAAAAATTCCGTACGCAATCAAACGAACGTCTAGCTTGTAAAATGAAATTTTTGCCTTCCACCGGTTGAATTTTGCAGTCGTTCGGTTGAAATTTGGATTAAATTTTGTATTCGATTTCTTGACAAAAATTTTTAAATACATTTTAATAGTTGTTTGAGATAAATAAATAACTTTTAAGTAATGTACGACGTATATGAGTTTACAGTTCGATTCCTTAATGTTTAAGTATTCGATCCTATTTGCAAATACATGCACGGCCTCGACGTACAGTACAACTAACGACATCCAGGTCGATTTCTCTCAAATGGAGTTAAGCCCCAAATCTCCCCACCTTCGCTTGGTACCACTTAAGCAAATGAAAACGATTTTACATTAAAAATTTATGCCGAAGAACATCGAGAACCACCGAGTTCTTTACGGCAAATGAGCTTTAATCGCATACAATAATTATCGTCAGTACATTTCTGCAGTAAAAATCTCTTGTTATTTTAAGATAGAAGTGAAACAGATGATGTTCGGGCGACAATTATCACACTAACTCGTAAGAGATCCGGGTTCGAAATTCGGTCGGACTGGCGAGACTTTTTTCGATTTTATACCGTTCTCCATCTGTCTACTCCAATTAGCTCCATTGTGCCGTGTTATAGTAGGTCGTTACAGTGTTAGGCATTATCTTTTGTTGTGTAAAATAGAGGAGCCTTCGTTTTATCCGAATGGCGTACATTTTTACGTCAGTTTGACGTATTTTCTGCACTTTTATAGCCAGAACGACAAATTGATGCAGAAGCGTATATTACTCTGACAAAACAATGCATCTTAGACGCGTGGTACCGTAGCGTGTCACGTGTAGAAATCAAATCTAAACGTGTCAGACTCCAACCAGTTTTAATCGAGCTAATTCAAATAAGCTAAATACTTTAAGGAATAAACTAATTATCAGACCTCTATTGTACTGTACTTACAAGTCCTATAAAAATTTCATCGAATTGTTTATATTATTAGTTTCATATTCTGATTAATAATAATAATAAAACAATATTATACTAACATGTAAATTAATTTTCTAACTACTAAAAACCTTTTCTGAACTATTGAACAATATCTGCAACTACCTAGGTATATACCGTATACTCTAGTATATATCCTCCTACATAGGATATACATACGGTAGATAGAGTAACATGTATGTTATAGAAGTAAATATATATTTAGATATTGTTCAAGTTAGACATTATTCAAATTCAATGCACTGACAATGTCAGGTATTGTTAGAATGGATACAGTATCGTACAGAAACTATATTAATAATAATAATTACGCCTCAGACAGTTTGTTTATTTAATAAGATCTATAAACGCCTTTATAATTTATTTAAAATAAAAATAAATTTATGTTTAAAAATCTGCCTCAAATCGCGTAGCACTCGAATGACAACTGTTAGAAAGCGAGAAATTCTCACTTAAAATTAAATATAGTTTCGACTGGGTTATTACGCAAGACGGTGGCTGGCACGAAATTGAACCAGTTTACGAAGCGGCAATCCCAAATACGGGCTACACAAAAACACGAAAGAAGTCACTCGATGATATTCTAATCAGAAAAATCCATAAATCGAATGGAAAAAGCCAGAAAGTAATTATAGAAAGTAATGTTTTCCGTCTGTTTTGCTCCCTTCGCGTAAATCATAAGCGACGAAACGGCATTCGGTAATTGCGATAACTCGCCGATAGCGCTCCTAAATAAACGGAAAGGACGTTTTTCAACTGGTAGGTCGCGACCCCGCGGGTGGTTACGAATTACAGAGAACGTCACAAAGTAAAACCGATTAGAATATCCGTCCGATGGCTAACGAAAACTATTATTAAAAAACGTCAGACTTCGATGTAGCGCTTTCCTAAACGGCGCCACTCTGGTAAATCGCCCGGAAATATTCATAATAGGATCTTCCGCCTAAACGTTAAATAGAAAACCCTTGGGGACCCGCCAGTTATTAAATGCGCCATTTTGTACGAAAAGCGACGTCGCGGCCATCAAATTGCGCCAGTTGCAAACTGGCCAGCAAGCTGGGCTGCCGCGCGTAATTCTTATTGTTTCTGATACTTCGGTTTAGCACCGCACTCGATTTAGTGCCGATTTCTGACGCAGTAAATCGGAGTTTGTATATACATATACACATACATATTTTGTTGGTACAATATCAAATTTGACGTTTTCGATTTTTTCGAAAAATGAATAGTAATAGAAAAGCAATTTGGCATCGGCAAAAAAGTTTTAGCGTGTTTCCCGGGTATGAATTTAATAATGGAAAAAGAAATTTTTCCAGCAGAAATTTCATAAAAATATTAATGCCATTCGATTTATCGACGCGGCACTTCATTCAGACAGTTACATTTTGTAGGTTCGACTTTCAAAGTAATAAATATTGACTTTTATCTTCGTCGTTCTCGTATTATACGTACGCGTTTATAGTCAAATATTGGATCTATTCGGTAGTCGAGTCAACAAATCGAATTCGACTTCTAAATCTTTCTCTCTCTCTCTCTCTCTATACGTAAATAGAATTCATCCGCTTTATCCTATCCATTGTATGACAGATATCGTCTCGAACTTTTAAATTTTTGAAATTCCACATCTAGAAAAAAATAGGATAAAACAAAATTTCCATTCCTTTTCGCCCAATGCTTCCAGCCCAATAAGCTCTGTAATCAATACGAGATCTCGTTTTGTTCCGACAATATCGAAAACGGGAGCAAATATTTGTTAAAATCTCTATTGACGTCGGTTACATAAATGGGAATTTGACTTTTTTTTTTTAATGAAAATAATATAATAATAAACCGGGATATTGTATAATTTGCAGCTCTGTAGGAGCTTTACGTCGTATATCGACGTTGTAAAGTTAACGAAATACTCTTTGTTAACCCGATAAATCTCCTCGGAAATAGGAGAAGAAATGCTTTAAAATGTTATATTTGTTCGGTCGACGGTTGCGTGTTTTAATCAATTAATATTTTAGGAGTAGTCCAAGGTGGACATTAATTATATAATACAGGGAAAATTTAATTAAACGACTTTTAAAGACAACCCGGGGGTAACGTCGAACTGCATCACTTTTCTACACTTCTCCACGAAATCGTGACGATATTTAAATCGAAACTCCTTAAACAAAGTTTTTTAGTAACATTTATCGTATTTACACGACAATCCGCATTCCTTTGCCATATCTCCTTTCTCGATATATTTTAGACATATAACCTCATCTAAATTACAAAAATTAAATTACGAAACTTAAATCCAAACCTTTACTAAATCCCCAAATTAAGAAAAAAAAACTAAACTTTTTCTTAGTGATTTATATTAAACAGCTTAATTTCTTCATCAGTCCTTTCGTCTCACCTTCCCTTCTCGATATCTTTCACACTTATAGCCCTAGGTAAATACTGAATTTAGAAAGAGGTTCAAAGTATAAAGTTTTGAAAAATGATATATAATAGTTTAGTTTATTCACTTGTACCAGGCAAACCCGGAAAAGTATAACGAAAGACCTACGCCAAGGGTTTCCTGGCTCTTGGCGTAGATATAAGAAGTTTTTTATTATATTTTTTAAAGCCATTTAATCCCTGGCTTTAAAAACTAAAAAAATAAATCTTCTTATATTTTATTACACGTTTCGTAAATCTATCGATAAACTAGATTATTAAGTATATTTTCGGTAAGCAGATTATTAATTTGCGTATAAATAAATCTTCGATGCACGAGTTGGAGAAAATCGTAGGCTATTAAAATGTTAAAGAATGCGCGAACCGACCACATAATAAGACGGATGCCACGGCCGTATTATTTCGTTACTACAGTATTAAAGACGGTGGTTTCAAAGGTATTAAGTTTACCAAAATAGAACAGAGATCCCCAGAGAAGAAACCAAATGTCAAAAATTGTTTCTTCTCGTGACGTCATTTCCAATTTTATATGTAATTTCTCCATTCTACTTTTTTAAAATTCTACCTCCATTTATATTCATAAATATTGCAAGAACAGAAGCCGGTTAATTCTGTTTTCCCCTCCTTTTATTTAAAAAAGAAGATGATTTGTTTATGTAGTATGGGAAAGCTTATATCTAGGTGATATGTGCATGTTTCAGGCTTGAATCTTAATAGTCGATTTATGCATTATAGACAACAAGAGTATTGACCTTTAAGCAAATGTCGATATACTTTAGTTAGCTTTGGATAATGGACGGTCTCGCGCTGTCCGCTTTAAAGGTAATTATCATTAGATAGATAAATTATATAATGAAACATTAACGACATATATAGAGAGTAATATATACAAATTAAGTCTATTACACATAATTGATAGTTCATATTAAAATTTAGAACATAGAAAACATACAGATAATGTTCAGGTATAACCTGTGCAATAATAAGACGGATGCCACGGCCGTATTATTTCGTTACTACAGTATTAAAGACGGTGGTTTCAAAGGTATTAAGTTTACCAAAATAGAACAGAGATCCCCAGAGAAGAAACCAAATGTCAAAAATTGTTTCTTCTCGTGACGTCATTTCCAATTTTATATGTAATTTCTCCATTCTACTTTTTTAAAATTCTACCTCCATTTATATTCATAAATATTGCAAGAACAGAAGCCGGTTAATTCTGTTTTCCCCTCCTTTTATTTAAAAAAGAAAAAAAAAATACGCAATTTACCCATCGAATGCCGATCGAATGTTACATCGTTCAAACGTGTTTTTTTTATAATTTTAAAATAAAATACACGACTATGTTTAAAAGTTTTTTTTTTCAAATTAAATCTTTACGAAACGTTAAACTTTGGAAATGACAAGTAAAGACTAAGACCGCACCGGACGCCAAGACGGGTGGGCGAAAGAATAAAGGTTACGTTTGCAGTAATTAAAGTATATAGAGTCGCGACGGTTTACGGAGGAAGAAGGACGCTACTCACCTGGTCAAACACCTTTGCGGAATTAAAGTGGAGTGGACAATACAAGAACAGGTAACACCCAGACGATGTTTCTGAACATGCGCACTGTAGAACCGGTTTACGTAAAGGAAGGAGAAGCGCCTCACCGCATCCCGCGATCGGCGCTACGAAAGTACTTTTATCGAGAGTTTAAAATGAAAGCTTTCTCCGTTCGTTTATTAACCGCTTCCATCGTTAATTAATTAATTCCGTTATAAACATTTTCTCCGGGTTATTTTAAGAGCGTGACGGCGCGAATCGGGACAACTTGTTTACATTTTAAACATAGTTCTTAAGAAGTCCTATCAAATTTCTGGCTATTTTTCGAACGAACAAACTATAAATTGGAAAAAGTAAACATTCCGCTCCCATTTTCCGGTAATTACCAATTTAAGTAAAGCTCGCGCCGGGCGAAAGGCCGGTGTTTTCCTACGATCTATAATTATTAAATATTCATTTTGCCCTGTTTACCGTTTGTTTCTACCAAGGTCGCTCGAAGGAGAGAACTCGTCGATCTGCGACTGGGAAATGCCTTTAGATTGGATAACAGACAAAGCCAACTCGGCTACGTTTTCGCGGTTTACCCATTTATTTCTATCATATTTTGCTTTATTTACGGGTTTACAAATTCTTCTACCTGGCAACACGTTCCAAAACTCATCACCACATTTCCAGCAGTAACGAAGCATCGGAAGTGAGGGAAGAAATCTCTTTCAATTTATAGAAAATGTAGACTTTAATTTTACCCGCGCGACGAATTTTCGTAAATGGAGAAGTGGAATATTAAAAATAATAAGCGAGGTAAACGAGGTTTCTCTGGTTTTGGGTGGACTTTTACCACGCTGGAAAACGTCATTTGCACGAGCCAGACCGGCCAATCGGAGAGCATTCCAGCGCCACGTCATTTATCCCAAGGTCGTTTACCGATAGCTACAGACTGCAATTGTATTGTTTTAAAGACTAGAAAATGGCGCCGCCTTATTTCTAGTTTTACGAAACAGAAACGAGTCGGCGTTTCTCGCAGAGCTAATACGCAAATCGTGTGAAAAACGAAAGAGACAACGGACATTTTTCTTGAAACGTGGCGTCCGACACGAACGACTTTTCGAACGAGTAGGAGGCGTCGTCATCACTTTGACTGTGACTCGGTCGACGGATGAGGGCCAAAGTTTTCCCGAAATTATTAAAATTAAACGTCTCTGTCGACACCGTATTAACAATTGTCCCAACTAATAACTTCGCCCTTAGCGCCATCTGTTAACGTAAATATTTATAAGTAGAGACCGACCCGACTTAAAATCCAAGTTTTCCACAGTTAAAACCGGGACTAATCGCTGGAGGAAAAAAAATAAATAAATAAAATCTTCAACCAGATATTTGTGTATCGAGTTACGATTAATTTTTGTGTCTGGATAAGTAAGGACACTTTTTTGTCAACCACCCCTAGGTTTTTTCCTCTCCGAATTTCCAAAGAAAACGCTGACAAATTTACACTAAACGTAAAATTAAAATTCATTTATAAACAAACCTTCGAGCCACGGCTGCTCTAAATATTTCATTTATAACTATTGTAAATTATCCCGAGACCGAATTATTTTTCTGTTTAATTCTCGACGAGAATCCGGAGGAGCGTATGCTTATGCCACTCCAGGCCGATATACGCCCTCTACATAAGTATATACATTATATATACATACAGTATATACTGTATAATCGATTGACGATTATCGCTGCCAGTCGCAAATTAAACTGTATTCAATTTCTAGTTGTATTACGACTGGAAGATTTTCTACGTTAAAGTAATATTATTTTATTTTTAAAATGGCAAACAAACAATAATGCATTTATTGAGATAAGAACAGCTACCGTACAGATTAGTTAAACTGAAGCGTTCGGATACTTTTTCGGATTCAAACCGGTCAAGTAATTTAGACGTATCCACTTAAAAATGTCCAAATTCATATACACATGTGGTATCGGCGGATATTCATAAAATATAACAAAAGCGCACTTCCGACAGTAGTCAACACTTTACCAATAAAATCGGTTAAAAGCCTTTACGAAAATTTGCATGTACAGTACAGTACGTACTGTACAACGTAAAATTTCCATAACCAGTTGTATAGCTTTCTCGGAAAAAGTATTTAAAATTGCGGGTGATGCCATCTGTTACGATATTTTACAAAAAACTTTTTATATACGGAAAGTGGGCTGTAATTTTAAAAAATTGTAGACCTATAAATTCCCACTGACGTCCATTCGTCTTTCCTTAATCTCGAGAAGGGAGTTAGATAGATGAAAGACGAGACCAAATAGGAGTGGAAGATCCCGATTAACAATATACGAACTTTCGGTGAATACCGGAAGTCACGTTATTTCGAATCGAAAATTTTCCCTGGATAGGTGTTAGATAGATGACCGGCACGACTCCAGACTTTAAGGAAAAGTATAATATACAGGGGCAAGATTACTAATTTGAGGCGGAGAGCATATATTTTAAAATAAATTAATTAAAAATATGATTAAAAATTGCAGTCCGGTATTGTGACCATGTTACAATAAATATTTGCTCGTTAATTATTATAAATTAGCAAAAAGTTTAATGTTGAGGGTACAGTCGATTATTATAAAAAATTGTAGATGCTAATAGCCAGTAAAATCTTCGTTAAGTTCGACTCCTCTCGAGATACGCCACGCGACCCCCTTCTCCTTTTCCATTGACCTTTCACCATCAAAATTTAATAGTATCGATCTCTTAATACGACACATTTCAGAAATTTTCGACAAAAAGCACGTGAATTATTAAGCTACAAAGTGGATGCACAAAATCGTGTCCCCATACACACATAGAAAAAACCCCTGATTTTTTTTTTTTCATTTCTCAAATGTTTCGAGTTCCCCGAGTCCAAACATGTACAAATCTTGGGGGATCAGTTTTTGACTCACCGCCATACTTTTCCATTGTCATATTTAACAGCAAGGGAAGTATTAAATGTCCCGTAACTTTAAAACTATGCTATTTTGAACGTACTGTACGTCGGTCCTTACTTTTATGGTCGAAATTATTCGAAGAATCAGCCTCCGAAATTATTCGCAGAGGTTATACTTAGAATCACACCCATTTATATGCCTCCATGTATGTATATGTATATATATATTACATATCCTATGCATACATCACTCGGTCGTACGAAAAAAACGCTCACGAAAAAACTCACTGTGGTAAATGCGCACACGTAAAATTGTCGATACCAGAAAATGTCCACGCGGAAGAATAAGCACTTATAATAATTTTCACGTAAAGATGATATAGGCGCTATTCTTAGTATCTCATGTAGATATTTAAAATTTTAGATAAGCGTCTATTTATCCGCCATTTACGAGAAGGAATAAATATTACCTATATTTTAAAATGTGACGATGTCTTACGATTAAAACATTTGTCTTCATACGCAACAATCCGCGTTGTGATTTAATAATAGTTTTTTATTTTATTTTTATTTTGAAATATACTACGGCCTTAGACCTTTTCCGAGTATGTAATAGACGGTTAGTAACAAGTTAACAAAACAGTTGAAAACAAAAACAAATAAACAATAAATAACAATATTAATATAATTAAATGATTTTTTGAAAAGTGGTCCGGATAAGAAGAATGTAAACGTTTGTAAGGGAAAATACGGAAAATAAAAGCCAACGGTTTTTCATTTAAAAAATTTTATCGGGAAGGAAAAAGAATTGTGTTATTTTTAATATTTACGATTGAAAAGTGAACGCCCGAGTACAGTAATCAGAAGCGATATTAGGAGAGGCCCGAAACAGTAGTACGGGGATGAAGGCACAAACCTATTTCACCCCCGCACTACATGTAATTAATCAATCGCCAGTAACCTGGCGTTTTAAAAGCGAAACCGCCAGATGGCTGTCCCCTTGAACTGGTTACGTGCCAGCGTGGGAGGAGTCTCCCTTACCCAATGACAGCTTGATTTTAAGAAAAACCGAAACCGAAAGAGAACTCGAAGAAGAACAAATGAGTAAAATCCATTTCGATTTCGAAACTCTTTTCGACTCATTTCTGTGGGTGAAATATCGCCTCGGCTGGAATTAAAACGAAATATTTGCTCGTTCCCTTCCGCGCGGAAAATTCGCAAATTAATAGAGAGGTTGAGGCGCAAGTACAAACATTAAACTTGTACGGCAAGCAGAAGTACACGTTTGACGTTTTAAGTCCAAGTAAAAGACGTTGTGGCGCTCGTTCACATTACGTGACTCAGTGAACGTCGCGCATTTACTCACGGGAAATTTGTTTAAAAAATGGCGGATACATTTAACATCGAGGGTTACCAGCAAAATTAAATAAACAAATTAAACTGTTTGAAAGTATTTATAGGATGTTTAATAACACTAGATAATTATTTTTAAATAGCGCTGTCTCTTACCGTACGATCGGACGATAGGACTACCTCATACTTTTGTCGAGGGAAGTAGTGGCTTATGTAAATTCAAAAGCACTCGAAAAATTAATTTTTAGAAAATTTACAAACGTATTATGCTGCTGATGGTAGAAGATGCCGTGGAAGAACAAACCTACCTTAAGATCAGCTATTACGAAGACAAATATATGTAAATTCTATTCGCATTTTTCACCGGATGCTCGCCCTCTGGTGTTTAAAAACAAAACTATTCTATCTGGGTCGTTTGATTAATTCTTGTGTATTATCAGCAGTAAATATGAATAACAATAGAAAAAGCAAAGGTTTCTGTTGCGTTCCAAATTGTAATTTCAAAGATTTACGGGAGCCTAATATAAGTTTTCGTCTATTCCCACATGAAAAACAGATGATTATTCGGAAATCGGTCGGTTATATTTATGAGCTGCTCCGAATTGTGAAAGAGTGAATTAGACTTAAGAATTGGCAGTTTCCCGATTGTTCAACTTTACACGAACAAGTTATGCTGTCAATTTTAAAAGATATTTTCTTAAAGTTAAAATGCCAGTTATTTTGTGTGGGACACAGGGTCGGATTTAAGCATTTCGAAGCCTTAAGCTGAATGTAAGTCCCCTTACCAACCCTTCACAATTTTAGAAGTCAATCATAAAAAGAAAAAAATTAAATCGGACTATCTCTCTGATTCAATACGGTTATTGGAAAAAAAATATGAGGTTTCACTAGTCTTCTGTTTTATAACTGAATTTAATTAAATTTTCATACCCATTCCTTTAAAAATCTTTTTTAAAATTCGTTTTATCATTTTTTTAAAAAAAGACCTTACGTTAATTCTTAGAAAAAAATTAACGAAATACTACACAAAATAAAAAGTAAAGTATGTCTTGTTGGTTTGCAAAAAAATGTTTTATTACAAAATTCGACTTTAATTTTTTTGTTTGTACAAATGTTTGAGGCTTCTTGAAAGTCGAAGCCTAAGCAACAATTTACATAGCTTTTTACTTGTAAATCTGGCCCTGATAGGACAATGTCAAAGCTGATGTTTTTAACACAAAGGGCACAAATATGTATAGAACGATCTCGCTCACTTGCTTCGATACCACATAATGACGTATCCCGCTAGCAATAATTGTTCTGCTACTATAAAATTTCTCGATAAACAGCTACAAGCAGCATATATCATTATATCGGGCAGTAATATATTATTAATTTTACATTACTAGTTACAAGCGAACCAGATAAAGTAGCCATTTTGTAAAAATTCAGCGCCCTCTATAGTTCATGAAAAACGCGAATAGGCACTTCGCATCACTCGCTAAAAAATTAAATAATTAAATAATTTCTGGATTAAAATCGTGTTTCTTTACAATGTTATTCGTAAATGCTTAAATAATCATTATTTTAATAAAATACGTCATAATTTTAACCACAAACACAGAAAAAGAAGAAGTTTAAGCCGATCGTCTACTCGCCATTCTAGACGTAGCAAACGCCATTATCGACCGTATAGCAATGTTGCGACGCTGATTTGCTTGCCATCGGTAGATTCCTTAGAAAATTCCAACTTTGTAATGTCGTATTTATATTTTTTATATTTATTAAATGTAATAACGCCGGCCATATTTCTGTAATTAATTTTTACTTAAAATGCATTCATATAAATAAAACTTTATTAAGAATATTTTATTATATTATTAGATTAAGTGAATTCAATTTACCGGGAAGAAGGGCTGCCCAGAAACAAATATTATCGAATAGCAATATGATCGACCATTCAGGCTTTGCCTACCAATTCATTGGACCAAGGAAAGGGAAAGTGTCAGGTTTTCGGACGAAAAAAGTTTTTCCAGTAACGAGAGTGGAGCTGTTTGGGTGCATCGGCCTCGAGGTGAGAGGAACAATATCAAATATGTATGCCCAAAGAAAAGAAGAGGGCGATTCTCAATAGGTAAGGTTCTCTAAGTTTGCTTTTCTTACTGATAATTCTTACTTGAATATATATTAAACCGATATTCGATGATAAATTTACATACCCGTGTCGAGAAATCGCGGCAGAGTTTTGAAGCGATCCTACTCTTACGCTTCAAGTCCAATAGGTTTTAGTCGGTGTGCAATAATCCACACTGTCGACATCAGTAGTTCCATTTAGATGAATAATTTTTGTCAAATTATGATTAATTTAGATATATGTTTTAATTATCCTAGCATCTGATGTGTTGTTTATGATAGCTAATGTCCTTCTTTTCAACAAAATATTATTGAAAGAATTTATTTGTTAGAGTATATCGATAATTTGATGTAATGAAATACAGTCGACTCCTCATAAGTCGACACCCCAAGAGGAAGTGGAAATGTGTCGAGTTATCCGATGTGACGACTAAAGCGAAGTTGGAAAAATCCACAAAACTACAATTAGGAAAATACAGTAGTGCGTTAAACAGTAGTATAGGCTTACAATACATTGTGTCCTCCATTTACAATTACTCTGTAGATGAAAAACTAAAAAATTCGTTGAGTATTCTTTGTTTTGAGCTCTTAACTGTCTCGACTTTCTTTTTCAACGATCACAAACGCCTTTAAATCATCATCTTCGCAATTGTCAATTGTTGGTAATTAACGTCTAAGGCAGTGGTTCCCAACCGGTGTTCCGCGGAACACTGGTGTTCCGTAAGCATCTCCCAAGTGTTCCGCAGATTTAGTCGCAAATCGGAAAGTGTACAATCGTATTCAAGCCGCCGAATATCAAAAAATTAAAATCATAAAATTTTCATAAACTTAAATATATTTGTACGACTCGTACTTATGGAGTGTACTACTGTTTCGAATAAGATAAAGGCAATGATAAAAACTGAATGAAATATGTAAAAAACATCAGGCACAAGTTTCCCATTAAAGTTATTTAGGTATATTTTTTCCTGTCTTAGAATTGGCGTTAATAATATGAGTAAAGATTTTGAATTATAACTGCTCAATTCTAATAAAATAACTGATGACAAGCTTATGTATTTCGTATTAACTTAGGTAAGTGTTCCACTAAAGAAAATTGCTCACAATAGTGTTCCCCATCTTAGAAAAGGTTGGGAACCACTGGTCTAAGGATTCATAATGCCTCTGGCATGAGAAAATGCAAAATTAGATTCTGGTGTGACGTTGATGTAGATCAGGCCTGGCCAACCCAAATTGTTTCGCGGGCCACTTTGATCACGCGTAACATTACGGTGGGTGGCAATTTAGGCAAACACGCTTTTAAAATAGTAAAACAAATACAAACTGAGCAAGATTTTATTGTTATACCAAGAGTTCGTACTCGCACTTGCGCATTATAACAATGACACAGGCAAATTTTCATTTATTTACTTGTTTTGGTATACACATAACGGCAAACAAAAGTTTTTAAATAAATATATAATATCGCTTAGTGGGCCACACAATTTAACGTGACTGGCCACATGCGGCCCGCGGGTTAGCCAGGTCTGATGTAGATTGTATATTTTCTTTTTGTTTATCTGTTATTATTTTATACATAAAATGTTAAGGCATTTTGATTAATATGTATATATATAATATATATTAATAATAATAATATATTATTACAGTCAAACCTGTTTTTATGCGGTGGATAGGGACCGCATAAAAAAACGCATAAAAAATCGCATAAAACTTCACCAGTGGCTATAAAAAATAGTTTTCGCAGCACAATTAAAAAAAATTTATTATGCGGTGAATAGGGACCGCATAAAAAAGTCTCACATAGAAAATAACTCGTTTTAAAATCGTGATTTTAGTTTCTAAGGAAATTACCTTCCTCTTCGCTTTGTTTTTGCCCTTATTCATTTTCAAGGATTATGTCTAAACATAAAATAAAAATCCTAAAATTTTATATCTAAATAGAAAAAATAATACAGTACATTTACCTTCAATTTACGCTTTGAAATGAATCTTATCTTAATGGTCCAGGAATGTGAAAGCACTTTGAAGGTTTAATTAACGTAATTAAAACACACGTAGAATTTATTGACAACAGATGTCAGCACTTGACTGCATCGTCTTGTCTATCGTCTGTTTTACATATTTTTGTCCAGGTGGTGTTTTGTTGACTTAAAAAATAAATTATTTCATTTTTCTCATATTCATGCAATAATATTACTATAATAAGTTCATTTATGCTATAATAAGTTTATTTAGCTATAATAAGTTTATTTAGCTATAATAAGTCAATGTGAGACATGACAAAACGCATGAGACTAGTCGCCAACTATACCGCACAAATAAAAAATCGCATTAAAAAAATCGCACAAAAAAGACCGCATAAAAACAGATTTGACCTGTATATTATTAAATACAGTAGACCCCCCAATAACACGGGTTCATATAACACGGTTTCCTATAACACGGCGAAAAAATTGCGATCGGGTTCGTATAACACGGTAAAACGTCATCGCCGACTCGTGTCGAGACAGGATTTGGTCGATTCTGGACCAATAGTGGACGAGCAGCCGAACTACTTGCCGCTGTCCAGCGCCAGGCGTATCTACAGAGAGTTTAGGCGGGAAAGTATTGATAAATTTTTATAGTTCTTGTGAAAAAAACATTTACAGTATTATTCAACGGCCATAAAAATTATATTTCTATTAATGATGTCTCCAAACTTCAGCGAATTCTTCGCAGAAAGAATAAGTTATCAGGAAACGCATCTGCTATTCGATGAGTCGCTCCGCGACGAAAACAAGCTTAGGCAATGGCGTCTTCGAACAGTGCACACTCGGTAAATAATCAAACAATTTTTTGTTTATAGCATAATTTATATGGATTATTCCCAAAAAATTATACGTGATTTGGAAATGTTGAGTCATTTTATTCTAGAATCTATTAATTTTATGGAAGAAAACCTTTCAAACAGCCGTAGCCCCTAAACTGCACATGTGCCGGGCTGTGATTGGCTCATATATTTAAGGGACTCGTACAACACGGATTCATATAACACGAAACGTATCTACCGTGTTATAGGGGGATCTACTGTATATTAATTATATATTAATAAATAAATCGACTCCCCCTCCTGAAAAAAATGAGTTTGCACCACACTTGCGGAGTGAATTCATTTTTTCAAGAGGGGGTGACGACTTACTTTTGCTGTCCCACACTCCGATATGTCGACTTATCCAGTGGTGACGAGTTAAACTGTGTCGAGTAAACCGGAGTTTTTTAACATTAATGCCTATGTAAGTCTGCTGGGACCACAGAAAAGTGACTACTTAACCGATGGTGTCGACTTATGCGGGTGTCGACTTATGCGGACTCGACTGTACGTAGTAATCTGTTGACAAATCGTTGATTTATTTTGCGCGCGATAATTTCCGGGGAAATTTCCTACACGTGGGAGGAAAATTCGGCAGAACGCATTAAGCAGCCGAGGCCAGGAGTGGATGGCGCCGGATGCCGACCACGGGGACGAAAGGAACATAATTTTTAACTTAATAATTTACGACCGATTGTGCGCAAGGAGCGGATTTCAAAGGGCCGCTGTTCGTGAAAAATGAAATATTCACCAACTTATTCCAGTCTATCAGTAAGAAAGCGCAAAAAGTTTTATTGTAAGAATTATAATAAAAATAAATGCGCCTAAGCACCGGTATTTCTATGTCTCGTTTATTTTAATTTTATTTATTCTTAATTACGGCTAGAAATAATCAATTATTGCTAATCATTATAACGACGACACTTCTAGGGCGTCGGCCCTGCCCGAAAACATTTCGAACATCTGTACCCATGCTCGTGTCGCGTTCCAATCTTTTCCCCCATTATTTGATTATATCTTCGTTTATTTATTTAGAAAGATGAGGATAATCCGGGCCTTTTCCGCCCCCTTTCTAGTTAACCTAGTTACCAAACTAGGTTAACCTAGGTCGGATTAAAAGATATACGGTACATTGCGATTAATTGAGACCGTCCTTTATTTGTAACATCCATTAAAAGACGGAAAAAGACATAAGACAAATTTCCCTCTCTTATTTGGGAGTCTTTCCTTCTCTATTGTGGAAATCGAACTACCGATCCTTTTTATCCTCCTATTTGTCCCTTTCGCCCGAATGCTGGAGGGAATAAGATTGTAATTAAATTAAAAAGACCTAACTTAATAGATAAGATTTGGCAGAACTATTTTGTAAGCAAATAAACGTATTATGTATTGGTTACATGCAATCTGATTTTAAGCTACATAAATAGTAAAGAGCGGCCTTAATAGCTTAAGCCACTGGTTCTCAAACTTATTTCGACCACCGCCCACTTTGAGATTAAAAAAATTCCTAGTGCCCCCATATTTTTTAACTTGCCTTTTTACATTACCATCTGTTGCGTATCTTAAAAACAGTTGCAAATATAATGTTTAAACATGCATTATTATATGCATGTTTAAACATTAGGATAGGATAGATAGGGTGTGATCTATAGCCTATTTCTGAGATCAAAGAATGTTTCAATGAGAGGAAATAAAACTCATACTTAATCATATTTAGAAGTATTTTTATTAACATTAAAAGAAGGCTTTGAATTTAAAACGTATCTAATGTGAAGGATGAATCTGATGTATTTCGACCAGTTTGTTAATATCATGGTCGAATTCATTTAAAATCAGCCGTAAGTTCAGTAACTTGCAGCCGATTTCTGTTTTTAGTTAGCAACGTTGCTACAGCACCAAATCCACGTTCACACAAATACGACGATGGGAATGCTATCAGAAATCGTTGAACAACTGACCATAACTCAGGATACAGTTGAGAGATTTGCTTCTGCAGCCAAAATTCTTGGTAGCCATTCTTGAACTTAATTTTGACGTTCGGTCGGTAACGATTGTCGAAAAACAAAGTTTTCTCTTAGCCTGGTACCCACATGCGGCAACGGACGACGGAAACCGTCAACGGAAACGGTTGCCGTTCCGTCGTCTATCCGTATCGCGTGTACTCACATGCGGCAAATACTCTACAATTGAAACGCGCGCCCTCTGCCCGCTGTAAATATAAATAGCTACCGAGAGTAGACGAAAATGGCGCCGACGAAAACTTTGTTGTTATACCAGTTAAACTTTTTAAGTTTACTGACAGTCTTATCCCAGATAAAAAAGCCACAGAAGCGAAGATTTTGGGTACGAAAAATATTTCGATATCGTTCGAAATTAGGAATTTCGAATACTTTGGTACCCGAGTTAAGATTTAACGATCCCGAATACTTCATGCAGTAAGTACAGTACATCTATTTGACATGATATTTAATTCGGATAGTAATACTATATAGCGAATAAATGAAATATATTTTATTTAAATGTAGGTTTCTCCGAATGCCCATCGAGACATTCGCGAAGTTATTGGGATTAATTGAACCTGATATAACCAAACAAAATACCCGATGGCGTGATGCTATATCAGCTCACGATCGACTTTGTTTAACATTAAGGTAAAATGAATTATTTCAGACTACAAGTAGTAATCAATCCTATTATAATCATCTCGATGTTGTCACCTTCATATTTTAAAGCTGGACTTTTAGTTTTGGAAGAATATTTAAAAACATTTTTATGGAGAAAATGCATTATTATTGACATTTACAGCCTATTAGTTTTATATATTCTAATATTTTGTATTAAAAAAACAAAATACGAATTATAATTTATAATAAAAAAGGAAATGGATAAAATAATAACATTTAAATTTTATCATGTACAGCAATATAAATGGTTATTTATTTCTAAATACAACAAGTTAATTGAATGTGACAAAATGGAGATGATAATATGATGAATTTTGTATACCTTTCATCATATTTAAACTTTACTTAAAATTCTAGGTTTCTTGCTACTGGAGAAACTTTTCGAAGTTTGAGTTATACTTTTCGAGTTGGAAGAACTACAGTAACTAAAATAGTGAGAGAGACCTGTTTTGCTATTTGGAAAAGATTGAAAGGAACATACATGAAAGTTCCTCAGACAGAAGAGGAATGGCAAAACATTGCTGAGGGATTCTTCGAACGTTGGCAACTGCCCAATTGCTGTGGCAGTATTGATGGTAAACATATTGTTTTGCAGTGTCCTGCAAATACTGGATCTCTAAATTACAATTATAAAGGGAGATTTAGTAAAATATTAATGGCTGTTGCAGATGCCCACTACAAATTCATTTATATAGATTTTGGACATTATGGAAGTGAGAGTGATGGAGGAGTTTTTCAGAAATGTACATTTGGCAAAAAAATAATAAATCAGACGATTAATCTTCCCAAAGATGCTAATTTGCCAAATTCTGATGTATCTTTTCCTTATTACTTTGTGGCTGATGAAGCATTCCCCTTACGGAGAAATATAATGAGACCTTACCCTCGTAAATCTCATTTTCATCACGCAGAGCGTATTTTTAATTATCGTTTAAGTCGAGCTCGGCGTGTTGTTGAAAATGCATTTGGAATTTTGGCATCACGCTTTAGAATATTTTTACGATCATTGAATTTTGATGAAAATGTAACATTGCCAAAGATTGTTGCTGCTTCCCTTGTGTTACATAATTTTTTATTAACCGAAAGCAGCACAACATACTGTCCGACGGGTTTTGTCGACACAGAGGATTCGGGTCATTCGGTCAACCTGGGACAATGGCGTGATGAGCAAAAACATTTACATAAATGTGGTAGGCAAGGATCTAACACATATAGCTGTGACGCAAAAGTGTTACGTGACAAACTTGCCCAATATTTATGTACTGAAGGTGTCGTAGCATGGCAAGATAGCTGCATATATCGAGGCCTTTGTTAAATTTTTATAATGTAAAAATATTTGTAAAAATTTTGTATATATAAAAGTAATGGTTTATAAACATGATTTATTTTAAAAGTATGCTAAATGATTTACTTATTGTGTTGTTCATGTATTTCTTTTTTCAAACATAAATAATTCAGTGTTTTCAATACCTCATGTCTATCTTTATTTGACAATTCCTGTAATATTATATGAAGGTTATCACAAAATCTGTTCTTTTTTATAGGAACTTTCATCAGTTCCTTTGATATATTGCTAAATATTTCTGTATAGTTTAAATTAATTAATATGGTCTAAGTATCCAATAATAATAATGAAATCATATCAAATTAGAAGTTTAATAAAGCCTATAATTCAGTTATTCTAATTTACAAGCTTACTAAATATCGAGCAGACAAAAAAAACATATTTATTGTTTGGTTTGGTGTTCCAGCAAGGAGCTACTCAATGGTTATCTAAATCTAAATAGATGTAGATCATGTGCATTTTATAAGAATTTTTAACTTTTTTAAAGATAGAGACTGATTTGTTACCATCAGATTTGTTTAAAATGTTATATTAAAAAATGCAAACTAATTCTAGTAAGTTTGATGTAAGTTTGAAGTAAGTTTAATTCTAGTGAGTTTGATGAAAATATGAGCTCTCAATTAATCCAGATCTTATGGATGTAATTGAGTAGTTTATGGCAACTTTAGGTATGCTTTTTTTCAGGATAGTTATCCTTTGAAGAATGTTTTTTCATGATCATTCTGCAATTCTTTTAGTTTAAATAACCAAAAGTATAATTATATTTGTTTCAAGAATTTTAATTAATACTTTTTTAAATTGTATGAAGGTGAGTCAAAAAGTAAGTTTCATTTGTACCAAAAGTAAGTGTGAAACATACAGGTCAATTAGTGATATTGATAATTTTACAAAAAGGTTCTTTTATCTGAGGTAATTTTTCCATATTTTTCTCACATTTGAATTATTCCTCCTTGTCTATTACATTTGTACAAAATAAGTAGACATAATACAAATATGTACAAAAATATTGAAAAAGCATGTAACAAATTTCCTGAATATATTCTGAAGATGCTGTGGACTGGCTGTTTATATCAAGGGTTATATTCCTGTTAAGAAAATTTATAGTGTAAAAATGAAAAATAAATGATAACATTTTGTATATATAAAATTTTTTATTCTTTCAAATATTCTTCTTTTTCTTCTATTTCCAGCATCATAAATTCAATATTTTTTATTACATGATGCCTGTCTTTTTTGTTTAAATTCCGAAGTCTGACATTTAGACTTTTACAAAAAAAGTCTATTCTGTCTTCTTCTTTAGTTTCGGTTAGAAGTTTGGATGTTTCATTGAAGGTTTTCAATGCAACATCCAACATGTCTTCACTTTTTTTCGATGTTTTCTGCTTTTTTTTACAGGGGCTTTCAGGCATCTCAGATGTCTCATCTCTATAATATAATATAATATAATCTCAGCAGTTGTTATTATCTATTACAATTATTTGTTATAAATTTAAAATATTGTACAATTTCACTTACATTTCACAAAAAGATTCTGTTGTATCAGAAATGTTGATACCTGCACTCTCAATCTGTTGGCTGATTGGTTCGTCATTTCCTATAGTGCTGTTAAAATAATTTGACATCATTATTTCTTGATAAATGATTACTACACTAAAATTTTATTTAATGGTTTTTTTAAGTAATGCACTATTTTAATATTTTAAAAAAATCACTGATTATTCAAATCTATGTTTGAACTAAGAAATTAAAATACTAACCATTGCAAACTACTACTATTATCAGTTTTATTAATATCTTAAATAAATTATAAATTAATTGTAACTTATAATCATCATACCTGTCTGCCTGTAGTACAACAGATCCGAGAAATCCATCAATGTACTTAAATAAACTCCAATTCGTGAAGTATACTTCCGAAGTACTTGCGCCACTCACGTGGCTCTCGCGCATTTTTCTCCTCTCCTTTGTATATCTATCTCTAAGGTTTTTCCACCTTTTTTCGGCATCATCCCCTAACAACATTCGGTAAATTTAATAAAATTAGTAATTACATTAGTAAATTTAAAATATAAAAATTATAAAACGTGTTATAGTTTCGAACTAATGTTAAATCAGTACTCACCGCTAATTCCGAACTGCTCACCAATTGCAGTCCATATTGTTTTTTTTAATGTTGTATCTTTGAAATCTGTACATTTTTTGTCATACAGACACGGATATTTTCGAACTGTTTCAATAAAATATTCGTTATTAAACATGACACGCTGTCTCTTCGTACTGACCGCCATAGTTTGAACGACCATGTGATCTCTATGACGACATTGCTAAACGGTTTTCCTATTGGTCTAATTTTTACCGTGCCGTTTTCCGTCGCGGCAAAAGTTGAAAATTTTCAACTTCGTATTCCGTCGACGTCGACGGCAAAAGTGACGTCATTTTGCCGTTCCGTCGACCGTTTCCGTCGTCCGTTGCCGCATGTGGGTACCAGGCTTATAAGTTGTTCTTCTAACTGGGATGATCCTGCTGTGTTGACATTTGAAAAAGGATCCAACACCCAGTCTGGTATGTCCATGTTTAAAATGTCTTGGAATCGTTCCTTAAAATCATCGTAGAGGTTCTCCAAATGCTGACAGTAAATGAGCAAGTCATCGTTACTGGAGGATACTGCTGATAAATTGCAGAAGTTATTAAATTCATGTCTGCCGATATTCCTTTTGTAGAGTAGCAGTTTGGCTACGAAAGCAGCAACGATATTTTTTGTTTTAATTAAGTTTAAGTCGTCGCCTTGAAGCTGGAGATTCACATCATTAAACAATTTATACAGGTCTGTCAAGTACGCTGTAAGGTATGGAATCGCCAAGACGCGCGATTTCCACCTGTTTGTTATAACGAACTGTCATAACGGAAAAGTCGTTAGGATCGGCCGGTAGAAACGACCGTTGGGAACTTCCGTGGGAAGAACCGTTAAGTTTCAAATCGTCGACCATCGGACGATTGGCCGGCGGGAAGTGACCGTTGGCAGCCGTTGCGGGAACATTCAAATTTGATTGGAGCAGGGTTCGAACACCGTCGACTATTTAAGCTCGGATCAAAGTTCGTAACGGGATCGTGTGATCGTATCGGAGGTGATCGGATCGGATCGGATCAAGGGAGATCGTCGTTATCGAGGTGCTAACTAACTCTCTCGTTGGAAGTTACGTGTTTGTGTACGAACTTGTTCCTGACTCGGAGGTTTTGTTAATTACAAGTCTGTTTGTTCGTAAGGAGTTCTTTCGACGAATTTGTACGGGAATAGTCGGTTGTTGTTCAGACTAGTGTTTGTGCCTGATTAATCGTAACTCTAATTTGGATTATTTTGTACATTTACTGTAAATATAAAATTTGTGTTTTTCGTCAAACCGGCAGAGAGAGGTTATTTTGAACATTACTTACGCAATGTCATTCTTTGATGTGATGAGGTTGCTACGCAATTCTGTATCTTTGTTTTCCAGGAACTCTATCACGGAGTCAAACAGATTGTAAAATCGAGTCAGACAAGTACATGTACATTTTGATAGCCAGCGCACTTCAGTGTGAAGCAGCAAGTGGTTGAAATCTTCATCATTGGCAATACAAAGCTGACTAAATAATCTGTCATTTAATGAGCTGCTTTTGATTTTATTAACTGCTCTGATAACATATTGTAGTGATGTATGCAAGCGTTCACTCAGATTTTTCGCAACCAAATGCTGGCGATGAATGACACAATGTACAGCAAGCACGTCTGGAACTTTATTTTTTAAGTACGCTATGAAGCCTTTATAACGCCCTGTCATAGCCGGAGCACCATCTGTAGCAGCTGACATAATATTATTGAAAGGAATTTCCTTTTCATCAAAAAACTTTTCCAATGTATTAAATATGGTTTCTCCCTTTGTGTCTGTTTCTAAATTTCTAGCAAATAATAGTTCTTGACATATTTTTTCATCTTTGATAAACCTCACGTATGACAATAACAATGCTTCATTAGTTGATAATGTGGACTCATCCAACTGAATTGAAAATTGACAAGTCTTAAGATGACTGCACAATGATTCTTCAATGTTTTTAGCCATCTCATCAATTCGTTTTTGCACAGAACTATTGCTTAAAAGAATTTTTCGGATAATATCTGCCGCTGGTTTATGGAGCATAGTAGTTAATACTTCTTTTACTGCCGGTAAAATTAAATCCTCCCCTATAGTATGTGGTTTTCCGCTTTTAGCAATTAACAATGAGATGTACGAAGCACGAAATCCGTCATTGTCTTGCTCATGTTTATAAGCTGCTGAAAAAAGTTTCGATATAGTTGGCTGAACTGTGTGCTTCTTTTCCAGGTCTTGAAAATAGGTCGCATCTTTGTCTTTCTTATCCGAGTGCACTTTATTTAAATGATCTTGTAGCCTAGATGGCTTCATCGCTTCGTTCGAAAACGTTTTTTGGCAAATAAGGCACATTGGCGATAATGGATTTGTAGGATTTTGGATAAGTCCGTATTTAATATAGTCCACACTGTATTGTCGCCTCTTCTTCTTTGCTTCCGACATAGTTTAGACGTGAGTAAAATATTCGCTTGAAAACCTGCTACCGATATGATGCTGCGATACGCGCTAAAATGCTAATGAAAATAAAATGAACAATCACTGCCTTTATATAGATTGGAAATATAACACCCACCGACAGGAACAAGATAAACTTGCAACCACTTGCTTACCTCGTGTGAGTAACCGAATTCGTACTGAGCAAGTTAGAACAGGTAATATAATCATGTCAGTTCACGCAAGGTTGTAGAAATCGCGTTGTTTAGGCCTAAATAATCTTGTTTATCGTCTGTTTCATATATTTTCGTTCGGATGGTGTCGACTTAAAAATTTTTAATTAATGCTTTTTTTCCCCTTAATTAATTTTTTTCTGATAATTTTTTATTTCATTTTTAGCATATTTATGCAATAATGTTACTATAATAAGTTCATTCATGCTATAATATAAGTCAACGTGTTAGAAATATTCAGGTTGTGATCTTCAATAAAAAATTAAAAAAATATAGAATGTCAGCATTTTATATATATTATAGTCAGATTTTTATAGATAGAATTTGTCTGCCATCGCCCCTCTAGATTTCCTTAATGCCCCCTAATTTTCTTTGAGCCTTCTACTGCCCCCCTGAAAGCCTCCAGTACCCACAAGGGGGCGTTATCGCTCACTTTGAGAAACGCTGGCTTAAGCGAACCTCTGTGTCCGATCTTTCCTAGTGGCTTGCCCCCGTACATCATACTTTTCCTTTAACAAATAAAGTCGTGCCAGTCATCTAAAACTGCTTTCGGGGGAAAAACAGTTTAATTGAAATAACGTGACCCGGTTTGCATCGTTTCGTATATAGTTAATCGGGGTCTTATGCACCTTAGGTTTCCATATCTGGTCTAAAATCTCATCTAACTCCGTTCTCGAGATTAAGGAATGACAGACGGACGGACGACAGTACAAATTTTTCAATTTGCAGCCCAATATATTAACTAATGCATTACCTATATTTCGTACAAGTATAATCATAATGGCATTTCGACAGAACGTTTATTTATACAAATTTTCTTTGCGCATCAATTTCAGCATTTTATCAGTTGGTCTAAAATTACCGTATAGCAGTTAGTTTCGAAAAGTATGGAAAATTGTGCCTTATAATCGAGAATATACAATAGTAGCCAAAAAGTCCCAAAATTTAGTAGCCCTCTAGCAGAGAGGGAAAAAATATCAACGAGGCGATACGTATAAAAATGGTGATTGCGAATTGGAATTTTTCAATAATTAATGGTTGTTTCGGGAGTAAGGAGTATTTTTGAAATTATCGCATAGGCATTATCGTATATCGTACGGCGCTGAAATAATCGTACACGTATAATTGTCGTACAGATAGCAACATCTGTACAATTATCAGATTCAGCAACGCATTGCTTAACTTTTCGGTAATATTTAAAATTCTGGTGGCACCATCTGTTACGATATTTCATTTAAAAACTGTTAGGCTTTTTTCCATTTTATAATAATTAAAAATGTAAATTTACAGGGTAGGGGTGAGTTTTACAAGAAATTGTAAATGCTAATAAAGAGTAAAATCTTCATTAAGTTCGTCCTGACTCGTTGGAAATCTTCCATTTCGCTTAGTGTGTAGGCACGTAGGGCAGCGATTGCCTGACTAATACTACGTTCGCACACAGTCCACGACTCACTTCGATCTCGATTTACCTACAATCTGGATTGTGACTGTCGCCAGTCGAACGTCGTGCTGTTCGCACAGGCAGTCCGCTTGAGAAGAACCCGGCTATTACACGCGATAAAACTGGCATAACTACTCGGTAAGTCACAAACACCAACAAACAAAATGGAAGTTTTGGTTAGAAATACCGTACTTTTTCTTGTCATATATATAATAATAGACAAATGTCATCGTCTCTCCAAATACAGTAACTTTTTTCTCTATCGATAGCCCGACAGATGTTCCGTAGTCATCTCGTATTTTCTCGCGCGCGTGGGCTTGTGGGATCTCTCTTACGACTGGATCTAGTTTCTAGAACTCTTTCGAGTCGATCGCGATTGAACCTCGTTTCAGTCGAGATTGAAACGGTCGAGGGAGGTCGCCGACCTTGGTCACAATCTAGGTTGAAATGCTCTGTGCGAACAGGGTATGAGAATCGTGGGGTGACAGCGCTAAGTGGGGAGCCGGCATTACGCCAAACGAAAGGGATTTCCAATGAATTGTGGGAATTTTTTTAAATGGCGGCAAAACTTAAGTTTTGTTTTTAAATTTAATTTTGTATTTAAACTATTTTATTTTTAAAATCTAATATTTGCTATTTTTGCACCTTTTCAAAATTTCCACACCGTGCCGTACGTAATGCTAAGGACGATGGGTAACAATACGTCACTTAAGCTGTGAATTAAGGATGCGGCACGTCAATCGGCCACGATGGAATGGCAGGACGAAAATGTCGTTCCGAAGTACTCGAGATTTTCCTGCGCGTGCAGGGAAATGGCTAAGGTAATCGAATCGCTTGGAAATCGCGCCGGGCAGAGCCAGCACGAGAGGAAAACAAACGCGTACTTCCGGCGCTTAATTATATAAACTAACACAAAAGTCGGCCGGTCTCGACATGTCGGAACGTAAAATTTTTCACAGTAGTGGCCAGGAGTTATTTACTCCTTTGCCACCGGAGGTCGGAAACGTCGACCCAATTGCGTAAACTCTTCGGACGAAGCGACGTCACTCCGATAATAAATGGGAAAAACCAGCACGGTTACAGAAAAAGGCTGAGAGCTTTACGCCATAAACCCATGTTGCTCAAATTATTTTAAGTGCGAGGACTTTACGGCACGAGGCACATTTCTTCATCTAGAACAGCGATTCCCAAACTTTTTCCCTTGTGTGATGCTTGGAAATATCTGTCTCCCTAGCCGTACAGTGTTCTCGACGTCCGAAAACAATTAAACGCAAGGTTTTCTTCTTACTCGTTTTAACGAAGGAAAAGGTCGTCGGTGATCCATCACCGTCCGTTGCTTCCTAGATTTACTCGCCGCCCACGAGACGATAGTTGAACCCATCTAGAACTTTCCGTAGTTGTCCCTGTAATGTTACTATATTCGTGAGTCTCTCTCATTGTCAAATCCACTTCCCGTATTCTTATGCCATCATTTCGAAATTTTCTTTACTTTGGTGGAACTAGTCGGAAAACCTATCTATGGATTTCAAATATTTTCGTCATAGATAACTTTGTAAGAGACTAGATTTCGCGATAACTATACTCACCCGATGGCTCGCGGTAAGTGGTGCCAGGTAATAACTCATAGACAATACGCCAAATTTAGAGAAATTATATTATACTCTATTTGTAAATCATTAGGCCTGTATTAATAGATGAATGTTATGGCAAATTCGGACCGCGGCCGTTCCAAGAGTACGAGTAAAAATTTAAGGGTTAGCCCGAAAACGATTAAACATTTAGCAACCAGTTATCGCGTGACTTTTCGTCTTCGTTTATGGAAGTAAACCGGTAGAAACTTCATTTTTAAAATCGATACGCGCACACTTAGGCAAAGATAAGAGAAATGACACACGTAGGAAGGCGGGCGGTCCACCCGGCGGACACTTGGACCAGAATAATAAATGCCAGGTTTAAAATTCAAATGCATTTTAATACAGTTTATAATAATTATAAAAATTAGACAAACGGAGTAACTATTTATTGTTTATTTAGACAAGTGATGCAACCATCGAAAATAACTGTAAAAAAATTATAAAACAGTAGCCACAAATGAAAACAATATGATAATCGGATGAAAAATAAGCACGCTCGTTTCGAATCATTGCACCGATCGATTCCGTGAAGACTTTGGTAGAACGACACAGTTTATACACGAGTTCGGCAAACACCTTTGGTTACTTTCGAACGGAAACAATTTATATTGTACAATTAACATCGAAGTCCAACGGTCGAAATTTTTCCATGCAGTGATAAAAAGAAATCTTTTTTCGTTTTGCTACATGCGGAGTATAAAAAGTTCCTCGGAGAAATTTTTCCTTTAATTTATTATTAAACTCTGAATTGGGAAAAAGCTACTATGCGTTCTTCAAACAACATTTCGACATTTCCACATGGCACTGTAACCGAGTACCGACCTATGGATCGGCGCAGTTAGCGTGGAAACGATTAAAGGCCCCAGAGCTGTTTATGCGGAGAAGGCATCACCAAAGCTCACAGAGGAACTGGTGCTCAGCTGACGGCCACTGTTAACTTTAAGAAGGGATTAACCTATTGTTGCTTACATTCCGGAGGTGGTTGCTGTTGAGACTTCTTCCCAGATTTCACAGCCTGTAAAAGAAAACACGTTTAAATACTCCCTTCGCTTTCGTTTTAGCCGGCCGTTTCGACCTTTATTCGCGCAATACCGTTCGATACTTAAGTATCCGTTGCGAGAAAAGGATTTCATCGATAAACCCCAAAAGGAGGATTTGTGTCTGAAGTCAGCATTTCCTTCTTAGTCAAAATGTAATTTATTTTGAACAAACCCATGTCGAAATGTGACCTAAATTGTAGGTTGACCACTGAAAAATTAGTTTGAACTATCCCTTAATCTTTAAAGTGCATGGAACTACATTTCACAGAATCTGATGCACGTTGGAGAATCTCTAGTACAATATGAATGGTTGTAATTATATTTAATAGCAAAACGTTTATTTCATAAAAATTAAACTTATCAAATTAAAAATCATATTTCAAAATAAATTTCGTAAGATTGATTTCTTACAAAACATTATGCACTACGGAATGAATTTTAAACCTAAACAGTTTTCTAACTCCAATATAAACACAAAGTAAAAATTTCAAATTAATGAATATTTAAAACTCAAAAAGTGATCAAATCAGAGAAAGTAATCCACTGAATCACTCTTTATAATCTGAAAAACCAAACCTTATTACTTCCAATTTAATAATAATAATAAATATTAAGGTTATAAAATGGAAGTTAACTAATTTTACGCAACATTCTAAAGTGTGGTAAGGGGGCCTTGTGAGACTCTATATACAGTGTTGTCATGATTAAGAAAAATTACTTAATAAATTTCACTTTAAAATGGATAATGTGGGCTTTGAAAAGGATGTGGCATAAGTTGTCAAATCCTATGCCACATCCTTTTCAAGCTAAGAGATCTGTTGTATGGTTTGTTGTAACCAATATCGCATTAATTAATTATTGAATGCATTATTAACGTCAGAACAGTTTTTGTTATTGTTTAAAATGTTATGGAAACAAAATAAATTCATTAATAGCTAAAATAATAAAAATATTTGCAACTAAATGTCCCAGAACTACCATATTTACAGAATTATAAAAATTCTATCAGATTGTAAAGGTGAAATTTAGACATTGACTTTTCTTCTATAAATGACTGAAAAAATGTTCTAGAACATTCAATGTGGGTATACGAGTAGAGTGAATAGAGTAATCGGGAGACATTTCGTCATATACTTAGTTGCCGATACATCTATTTCCAACAAACTACCAATGATACAAAACTTTTGAAAAACCACATTTGCGAGCAGTTGCTCTATCACTTTAAAACTGGCTGCGATGCAATGAAGGCTCGCAATCTAGTCTAAGGCATTTTGCTAGGATGTGGTTGATGGAAGAATCTGCTGTAACTGGTTCAAGAAATTCGGAGATGGATATTTCTTGCTTTGAGTGATTCTACCACCGATGATGTTCTCCTGATAGATCATCATCCATGGTTAATTACCAGAAAATTATCACAACTTCAGTAATAGCATACAACTATCACCAATCACCTTCACTACTTTGTTCACCTGAAGGCAAACAAACTAGGCAACTGATTGTCTCACATTGATTACTGTTTACAAAATTTAGTTTGTCATTATCTGCAATTCACTGTTCACCAAGCACCACACATTCAACTGGATCAAATCGACTCTGACTGGAGAAGTGAGTCATACACTAAAACGTGACACACAAGCATTTGCGGGTGAAGAAAGGTCAACTGGCTGTTGCAAATGTCAAAGGGCCAATAGTGCAGAAGGTGACGATCTGCATTTGGTGAAATGTACGCTGTATCACCATGATGAAGTTACTTCCAATCAACATAACTATCATGAAAGAACTTTATTGCAAACATTGACAACATCTGATACCACCATGACAATGTGCCAGCACAGAGCAAAAATGACCTTACAGAAGCTGGCCATTCTAGGCTGGAAGGCTCTACCTCATTCAACTTGCAGTTCAGACCTGACACCAACTACCAACTGACTACCATCTATTTCACACCCTGCAGAACCATATTGCCAATATACAGTTTGACAATGATACACGTGTGAAAACGATGCTCGAGACTTTCTTTGAAGAAAAACATCATCATTCTATGTTTGTGGGATAGAAAGTTTGCAAAAAAAGCAGAGATGCAATTAATATTGATAAAAATTACCTACAAGAAAGAACTGTAGTCATTGTTGAGTTAAATGTCAATGAAGTTTACTTTCAAAATGTCTAATTTCACCTTTACAGCCTTGATATGCTAGCAACGTAACAGAGCTCAAATTATCTCAATATGGATCTGCTTTCAGATTATTGTTAAGTAATGTTTTGGGAATGAAATATTTGAATTAACCAAATATTTAAAAATTATTTCTCAAATACTTTCCTGGTCACTTATACCTGAGGATTAAAGTCTGGATCATTTTCATCGTCGTCGTCATCTTGATCGTTTGCTTCACCTTCATCGTCATCATCGTCGTCGTCTTCATCATCGTACTATAAATGACACTATACATTAAAATATCTACTTTGTTTAGGTGAAGATGTAATACAATAATAATTTATTTTTATTTATCAATGAACACTATATAGAATATATGAAAACTTTACAAATATCATCATTTATTATAGTACCAAAGTTTTATCAATGTTTTCAATGTATCTATTAATCTTAGATACAATAGCATTGTTCTTTATCTTTTCAGTTCAAGAATAAATTCAAATAAAGAAAAGTCACTCAAAGATAAAATTAATAAAATTCATATTTTTGGATAATTTGATATTTTTCCTGAAAATCAGTAAAGAAATATCAGAATTCATATGTTTAGGTTGTATCTTAAATTTATTCCAAAATGGAATATAGATTCCAGTATACATTGGTTCCATTCAAAATATGGGAGATTTATGTAAAGAATAATAACAGCATATGGAATTTGGAATATTCAAAAAATTATTTCACTTTCTCCATATTTTTTAGTAAAAAAATTTGATCTAATCTCCAATAATGCTTAATTTAAATCATTTTAATCTAAATTTATCTACAGATTATTAAAATGTATAGTCAACAATTCACTTAGTGGTTTAATAGAATGTATAAAAAGAAAATCATAAATAGAACACTATTTGTAACATACACGGTAATTTAAATTACAGATTTGTAGGTGTGTAGTATACATATGCAACTATTACACAGACACATTTCAAATGCCTAAAAGAATGTGTAATAAATAAAAACAAAAACATTGTAAGGAATACATACACTTACATCATCTTCTGTTAAAGCTTCTCCCGTAAAGAAAAGTACAGCTCTAGGAACAATTCTTTCCCTTATAAAATGACCAATCTCAAAATCAACTGCTAACAAAGTTTGCGTTTCATCATCCTAAAAATGAAAATTCAGGTTAATACTCATGCATACAAAATTAGTGCTACACTACACAGAATAATTACTGATTACTCATATATACATATTAGTATACAGACAACATTTTAAACAAAAGTAACAATAAAAGCTGGATAGAATGTCTGACTAGAGAAATAAACCTAAGTTTTATTATTTTTACACAGATGAATAGCACATACAGCATGAGAATATCATGAAAATACAGCTAAGTCAGTCAATTTGATGAGGAATTCTTTCAAAAAAACTAGTAGTGAGGAAAATCACCACTATTGTGTGTGACTGCATGTTAATGACGAAATAGTTATTCTGACTAATAATGAACATCCTTAAAATTATGAAAATTCACACACACATGATTAATTTTAAAGTTTACAGAAATATTAAAATTTATAAACTCACCAATAATTCTTCATCTTCAGGAACTAAAAAATAAATGATTATTATAAAGTATATGCATAACATTTATTTAAACTAATGTTCAGATAACAACTTAAAAATTAAACATTGATAGATTATGATTGCAATTGATAAAATATTTTATATTCAACTTAATTACAAGTACAGTAGAGAGTCGTTAATCGGAACACTGGTAATCGGAATTGCCGGTAATCGGCACGATTTTCAGTTGGACTGTGTCGTGCTGAATCAAACGTTTTTGATACTAAATTTACTTCTAAAGTATAATTTTCATGTTTTTATACTCTTCAATATATTTATTTTGTTTGTACAAAATGCAGAAATAATTTTTAACAATACAATAGCCTGATTATTATTATAAAAATTTTCGTTAGGCTTAAAATCGACGAAAATTCAACACAAAGCGACACGCAACGGAGAAAAATTTGAACATCGGACAGGTTAATGTATTTTTTCGCACATAATGGGTAATCAGAACAAATGACTAATCGGAACAACCCCAGTCCCCAATTGATTCTGATTTTCGACTCTCTACTGTAAATATGACAAAATCAACAATTATAATAATTAAATTTTGTATAAAAACTAATGAATCAACATTCAACTTTAATAAATTTGCACATTGAAAGATACTCTTATTCAACAAGCAATTATTTATTGAGTTCATTAAAAATTGCAACCTGGCCTTGTGACAATCATATTTTTAAATTTATTTAATTTAATATATATGCTCTCCACCTCAAATTAGAACTGTAGTGTCTTTCCCTGGCACATCATACTTTTCCTTTAATAACAGAGTCATTCATCAATCATTTTTTTAAATTTAAACATATTCATAGTCATAATGATAAAGTAATCAAAATTTTACACATTTTTCTATTTGATTTGGAATATTTTTTCATAACTACTTTTTAATTTGTATAAAGTAATAAGAATGTTTTAATATTTGGTCTTTTGACAACTTTAAAATAATTCTCTAGAAATTGAATGTGTAAATTTGCTAAATTTTCTAATATAGTTATATATATATTCATTATCATTTATTTCAATTATGTATATATCATTTACATACATTAATTTATGCCAGTATATTGGTGTCACATTTAAACATCTGAAATTTAATTATATAACAACACTAGTCAAACCATTTTTAAGTACTTAAACATACTTTTATATATAGAACATTAATTTAGCTTTTAATATTTCCTATATAAATGGCAACTATCTTAGTATTACTGGTAATAAAGATGTCATCTTAATAAACAAGTAATTTCTCTTATTTATTCTTACTTATTTAGTACCTTTGATTCACACGAAAAATTTCCTATTTTCTATCAAACTAAAAAATAAACTTGCTTTTTTATTTTTTATCAACATCTACAACTCTGTCAAAAAATTGTCAATCTTACAATTTTAATCTTTTCTAACTTTCAACATTAAAATTATAAAATTTTAAGTTATAGCTGCTAATAATTTGTTAAATATCTGTGAATTTCCAGGGTTCTGAATGACCTTGTCACATGCTTGTGATGCCTGTTTATATCCCAAAGGACCAGTTGGATATCTGGGAAATCAGGACTCCTGACACTACTTAGACAATTACTCAGAATAAGACAAAAATGAGATTTTTAACTAACTTCTGAAATTAAGGAGGGGATTATTTCTATCATGGGTAAGATGAAGGAGGCACATGACAATCAATTAAATCAATTAAAATGTTTATTAAGTAAAATTAGACAAAATCCTTATATACAATTACAGTGAAATATAAAATCAAAATCAATATAAAAATAATTAGATATTAAAGTTTCTATCAGATTGCAAATCTCCTCTTATAAGAAGGAACTCAAATTTTCAACCTATTAACTAACACTAATGCTTTTCTATTGAGAAAGAGGGTTTACGATTTATATTGCTTCAGATGATGAACCATTTATTTTCACCTGTAGGCTTCTTCACATTTTAAGACTAACTATTTCCATTGAATTGACAGACGAGATGACAGGTATCTTTAGTCCATTCTGGAGTGTGAATGGATGAGCTTAACTTGCCTCATGGGAAGACAAGAACACTGGGGTTACAGCTGTAAACTAAGCTGAGCTAGGCTAACTCCAATCAAATCAGTTAAAATAAGCCCTCCACTCTTCCAATGTGTGACAGAAGTTTGATGGTTTTGCAAACAAAACATGAAAAATACCAAACTAAACTATCGCTTTTGAAGGAACCATGTCATTTTCCTCCAACTGAACAGGAAGTTCCTTTTTCAATTTCATACATTTTAAAAAATAAGTTAAATTTATTGAATAAAAATTAAAGTTTTGTTAATTTACTATTACTAATAAATTAAATCATCAACCATGGATTCTCACATATCTAATTAGCCTGTTATTTGACTATAAAGTTATATTAAAATGCTTAGTAGTTTTTAAATATTTATTGTTTTAAATAATTCAAAAAAATTGGAATACATGTTTATTTCACAATAATTCATATTATATTAATATTTTATATAAAAGATATCTGTGTTTTTAATTATATCACAAATTCTTCATCGCACAGAATCAATTTCTGATAATCAGATGTAATTTTGGATGAAATTTTTTTAAACTTAACTCCCCCTAATGTTGAAGCTTTTTCATTCAACACTCTTCAATTCATTATTCCCAATACAGTCAAACCTGTTTTTATGCGGGGGATAGGGACCGCATTAAAAAAACGCATTAAAAAAAATCTCACGAAACTTCACGAATGGCTGTAAATAATAGTTTTCGCAACACAATTAAAAAAATAATTTTTTTATGCGGTCAATAGGGACCGCATAAAAGAAGTCTCACGTAGAAAATAACTCAAAACCGTACGAAATAAAATTTATTGACAACAGATGTCAGCACTTGAATGCATCGTCTGGTCTATCGTCTGTTTTACATATTTTTGTCCAGGTGGTGTTTTGTTGACTTAAAAAGTAAATTATTTCATTTTTCGCATATTCATGCAATAATATTACTATAATAAGTGCATTTATGCTACAATAAGTTTATTTAGCTATAATAAGTCAACGTGAGACATGACGAATCGCACGAGACTAGTCGCCAACTATACCGCACAAATTAAAAATTCGCATTAAAAAAATCGCACAAATAAAAATCGCACATAAAAAGAGCGCATAAAAACAGGTTTGACTGTATATTCTCTGTAGGATTTGTCTGGTAAATTGATATCATCTGTAAATCAAGTTTGAATTGACTTCGCTGCAAGATCTTGTTGGAAAATAACATTCATCTGAATCAAGTTCTTCCATTCAAGGAATCAAGAAGTATTCTAGCAACTGTTAATACCCCGAGGAATTTAAGATACTTTAATAGTTGTAATATGGCCTACACTTCTTGCAGATATGCACTCCATATCATTACATTCCCTGAATATTTGAAACATTGCTTTAGTGCAGATGAATGAAAGGCTCCTTTGGTTCTCTACATATGTACAATACACCTTGATCACCATAAGATATGCAAAAATTAATTCATCACTAAAAATAATCTTATTCCAATCTTTAGCAGTCCAATCAATATAATGTTTACACTACTGAACTCCTCTCCAGGAAACAAAGGCTGAAATGAATTTCATTTTGGAACAAGCTCATTTCATGAAGTCTACAAACTTATATTGTGGGACACATTTACATCCATACAGAATGATAGATGATTTAAAATGATGTTTTCTTATTTTGTCTTTAGTTTATAGTCATCTCTCAAAATTGATGAGCATTTTCTTCCACAATTTATGATAATTATTTATGATTTTCATTTCCAAATTCATTTGATATCTGATACTGCATATTGTGAACAGTTAATGATTTTGGCAATTTCCAATTAAGATTTACCTTCATTTTATAAAATTGTATCCTTTTCTTGTTCCAGGTTATAAGTTTCTCTTGCTTTTCTAAGCAAATAATTAGATATTAAAAGTATCACACGATACTTTACTGAATTTTATTGATTTCACAACAATCCACAAACAATATTTATTTAGTATATTTTCAAATAATAAAAGAAAATGTATTCATTTATAGAAAATTTCATTTATAGAAATTTTTAAATTAATCTTTTAGTCTTTTTTTTTATTATGATCACTATACAATGCAACGAAATCATATATTTCAATAAATCTACACTATTATATAAATGTAACTAACCTGTAGGTGGATTGAAAAAGTTGAAAAATGAATCATTTTGAACTGTCTTCGTAACAGTTCTGACAGATCCTCTAGATTTATGCTTCTGCTTCTTTTTAATAGTTTTCACAGTAACATTTTTCCCTTTCTTCCAATCAATAGTGCAACTATAATAATTGATTTAAAAAATTAAGAAATGTTAAATGGTTAATATAAAATAAAGTTATGATGATAACTTAACATGTAAGTTATTTGTTATTTTCCAATAATTAAATAAAATTCAAAAAACATTTTACAAATTAAAGGTTAAAAATTATCAATGGAATTGGCTTTTTGTAATATTTTTAAAAATTGAAATATCTTTTGAGTGGTCATCCTTTGGCTGCAAGTTTTTGTTTGTGTGTGCCAATGTATTCTTTGATATGGACATTATTGCATTTTTTGTGCTTTGTGTGTGTCTTAATTTTCTTGAAAATTTTTTTTTAGTTGTTTCATTAAATTAAGTGTTGTTTTGTTATTAGCATATTGTGCCAGCCTGCCTAGCTGCCAGTCTAATATTGTTTATTTGTGTTTCTATTTTTTGTCATTCAGGCTTCTGAAGTGTTTTTGATTTGTTTGTTTCTGACGGTGGATGCAGTTTTAGTCCATGGTAGGTCATTACTGTGACTGCACCAGCATAGACTAGTGTGTGGATGTCTGAGAGTGTAGAAATAGAATGAGTGTAATCTGGTAATATGTAAGTGTTCACATAATGTAGTGTTTTCCCTACTAGTTTAGAAGCGTTGATTTTGGGAAGACATAGCCATTGTGCAGATTCAGTGTTAGTAAATTTAATGAGTGCTTCTTGAAAAAGGAGAGAGTTTGAATTAAACCTGAATCTATTTCAGACAGTAAAGAAGTGTTGATATTGTCAGCATCAGTGTAAATAGTAGTGGTGGGAACAATATTGTCAATGCCACATACCATGATGATCCTGATGGATATGATTGTTGTTGATGTTGGGAGTATTTGTTTGTTAGTGTAATTGTTCTGCAATTTGTTGTATGGTATGTTTTAGTGTTGTTTGTGGTATAAGATTGTTATATATAATTGTTCTTTTAATCAACAACCCTTTGTATAGTGATTGAGGTGAGGATAATGATGTGAAAACAAGTGATGTAACTGTTGTCCTGTCTGTTTTGAGTTCTGTAATGAAATAAGTACAGATGATAAACTCATTCATTTCCAATGTCCATTGGTGTGGTTTACCTGCCTTAGTGGTCTGTGGTTAGATTGCCCCAGAAACAACACTACTGGTGTGGGCATTGCAGTAGCCATACTTGGACCAGGCACTAGTGGCCAAGGGAGAGTAACACATTTTTTGAATGTGAGCCTCTGCCTAACTCACTAGCACAGACCTTGTTAACCCGGGTGACACCAGAACAGGTATTACATGTGGATCATATTACCACCATGGTTAAATCTACACAGATGCGAGTTCAGTTACCCTTGGCTTCAATTTCTCCCCACAGACCTCACTGGCATGGGTGACCCTTCAGAGAGGATGCTGCTGCAGGCAGCATAGTTCTGTGGTTCATTAGAATTACTGAGCTCTCAACACAGCAAGGTGGTGACTGGCAAGAGAGTTATTATTTATCTTGCCTAATGTTACTAAGAAGCTTCCTATATCTAAATGAAAATATTTCAAGGAGAACCAATAAGAAAAAAAAACAGGTATTGCTTGACAGCTGATGATAGTTAATTAGATGATTAAATAAAAACATTAGATTGAAAAGTAATCTGGTTTATCAGAGCAAAGTTTTCCTTATAAATAATCTAAAGCTTAAAAATTAAAGATTAAAACAAAATGACCAACTTACCCTTTACATTTGTATATTTCTGGTCCTTCAAATGAAAATGGATCTGTTTCATCAGGAATACATTTCATTTCATATTCTTTTGTGAGTACTGAATTAGTGAAATATTCATTTGGTTCAAAGAAAAATTCAAGAGTAAAACCCTAAAAAAATTTAATCAACTTCTTTAAAAATTAAATAATACAGCATATTTTCTTAACTAAAAATTATTTTTCTTCTTTCTAGTTTAGCATTTTTTACTTTAATTCATATTATAAATTCACATTTCTCAGCTTTTGTAATGATTATAAAACTATTAATCAAATTTTCCAAAACCACAACCAATCTAACATTAAAATATTATAAAGTGATTTTTAGTTTTGTTTAATTTGGTTGTAAGCTGCAGATGCAAATTTACAATAACTATATTCTTAATTATTAAAATTTGTAAGCAATTATTATAAGATGTTCTTTTTAACTTTGTTTTTTCTGAAACAACCATAAAAACTCAAAAAGCAAGCCACAGAGTGAATGTTTCTATAATATTCATAAGCAAAAAGTATACACAGTATAAGATCATCATTTAGCCAAAATTTGCATAACTGAAAGTTAATCGGATATTTTCTTTGTAGATGGTAACTTAGGAATATGCACTTCAATTCTGAACTGAAAGATCAAATATCAAAAGAAATTAAAATGTTTGTTGTTCAGTAAAATTTAATTTTATGGATAAAGATTCCTAGTTCTATTAACTGCTCAAACCACTATAAGTTTTTCAAAAAGTTATTGACTTATCTTTATACTTATCATTTTTTACCTTAAAGACAACATTTAAAATATCCAGAAAGCCAGATGGCCGAGCAATTAATGTGTCAGCTTATTGCTTTGGGGACTAGGGAATGAATCCAAGCAAGTTGAAAACTCCAGAAATTTTTTGGGAGGCCTATTCTGAATATGCCACACCCTGTTCCTCATCACTCTGTCAAACTCACAACAGGCTTGATAAAAAGACCTTAGAGCTTACAGGATGAAGAGTTAGAACACAATAAAAAAATATTTGCTGAATATATGAAAAAAATGGATCTTTGAAAACCTCAATTATAATCACACACACATTTGGTGTAGTTGTCATCATCTAGCATTAACACACTATAGATTTAATGCATCTTTTGGCAGTAATTATTAACTTCTCTTGAATATCTCATCTTTTAAAAGAGAGCTGCTACTTACTACTACTTTCCCTCTTTAGATGTCACTCAATCTAATTCTTTTTTTACACTCTTGTAAACACACTTTAATTTCAGCTTCTCTCTCTCTCCTCAATAACTTCTTTTCTGTTCCAGCTTCTTCATATCCACCTCCAGTTTTCTGTTGTGCTCTGTGACCATCAGATGCTGTTTAATTTCACACTGTTTATGTATTGTTGCCTTACACTTCATACACATCATTTTCTTATCAATATTCACATTCTCAAAGTCCCCACAAAATGTGATCCCATCAAGCACTTTTCTCTTATTAACTCTTGTAAATTATCAACCAGTAAACTCTAATTTGTCAAGAATCTACTTTCACTCTGTGCATTTTCATGTGATAAATTTAGGCATAATTTTATGATATACTATAAATCCTCAAAGCTTATTTTTCAAAGTGTATCCAATTCTCATTTCCTTTTGATACAAAATTCTGAAAAAGCCTCTTGAAATGAATTTTTAGTTTCTGTACAGACAGTGGCATAGCATTGGTGTCAGCCACCCGGGGCGGAGGAAAATTTTGCCGCCCCCTAAAAGTGCTGCCTGGGGCAGACCGCCCCTGCCGCCCCCACTACGCTACGCCACTGTGTACAGAGCAGTAAATTGCTCTTGTACATTATTAGCAATCCACTCCAATTCTATTGCCATCATGCAGACATTCTAGCATGATTGAAAAAAATTATATAAGTTTGAGTACCTAGTAGTACCTTGGTACTCAAACTTAATTCATTCCAGAAGGCTGTTTGAGTTTGGATCTGTTTGATAATAAATGGTTTGGCCATAAAAATAATGGAAATTAGATTAATTCATTCCAGACCCCCAAAAATGCATTTATGAAAGCATTTTAACACAAATTTTACAAGTTTACAAGTCTAGCAGGCATAAATCATACCAAAAAAAAAAAAAAACAAATACATATATCCAACACAGAGTGGCAAAATACACCTATTAATTTTATTGGATTAAATAAATTTTTGCAATTTATAATTAAATCACATATCTATGTTAAGTTAAAATTGTAAAATTTAATACATTATTGATAATGTGAAATTGTATTCTTTATTTAGAAGTTCATTTTGAACTTTTTACTTTATGTTTTGTTTGAGTAAAATTAAGTCAAAATGCCTGCAGATAAAATGCATATCTGGCATATCATGCTTTTTGAGTTTCAGAAAGGATATAATGCTATACAAACAGTAAAAAATATTCCTAATGTGTATGGGGACCTAAACTTTGAACATGCCGAATATAGTTCAAAAATTGTCTGGAAAGTTTGAACAAAAGAATACTCAACAGGAGAACGCTCAAAACCTGATGACATAGAAAAATTGCATCAAGAAATTATTAAAAATAGATAAACAACAACTTATGAACTTGCAACAAATGTTAATGTGTCACAGACATGTATTGTTGAAACACTTCACTGACTTGGAATGACTGCAAAGTAAGTTCCACACACATTAAGTGAAAAAACAACAAACTGAATCAAGTATAATTTTGTATAAGATAGGCAAGTCTAAGGTTTCATTTTATTATTAAATCACAGTCGATTCCGCATAAGTCGACACCCCAAGGGGAAGTGGAAATGTGTTGAGTTATCCGATGTGACAACTAAAGAGAAGTTGGAAAAAAAACCACAAAACTACAATTAATAAAATACAGTAGTATAGGCTTACAATACATTGTGTTCTCGATTTACAATTACTCTGTAGATGAAAAACTGAAAAATTCGTTTAGTGTTGTTTGTTTTGAGCACTTAACTGTCTCAACTTTCTTTTTCAACGATCACGAACGCCTTGAAAACATCATATTCGCAATTGTCAATTGTTGGCAAGTAACATCTAAGGATTCTTAATGCCTCTGGCATGAGAAAATGCTAAATTGGATTCTGGTGTGACATTGATGTAGATTGTATATTTTCTTTTTGTTTATCTGTTGTTATTTTATACATAAAAATACATAAAATGTTAAGACATTTTTATTAACATGTATGTATGTATATATATATATTCATATATTATTAAATATATTAATTATATATTAATAAATAAATCGACTCCCCCTTCTGAAAAAAATGAGTTCGCACCAAGTGTGTGGAGTAAATTCATTTTTTCATGAGGGGTGACAACTTATCGGAGTGTGGGACAGCAAATGTATGTTGGCTTATCCAGTGGTGACGAGTTAAATGGTGTCGAGTAAACCGGAGTTTTTTAACATTAATGCCTATGTAAGTTGGCCAGTACCACAGAAAACTGGCTACTTAACCAATGGTGTCGAGTTATCCGGGTGTCGACTTATGCAGACTCGACTGTAGTTACTCTTTTTTATCATAGAAAATTTTCAATGGATAACAAAATTAAAGTTAAAATATGAATATTCGTTATTAACGAAAAATTGCCGAGATTTCCCCCAAACAAGCATTCAAATATTGAATTGTTAAAGTTCAGAACAGTTCAATAATGAAGTACCATTGAACAGTACTTTCAATAATCTTAGATGAAGTTGTGTTTGTACATTTTACTCCAAGACATCGTGCTAGTTACCTATACATAGTGTTGCCAGATGGTTAAGATAACATTTCCTAAAACAAAAAGAAAAATTTCAAAGTTCCACTTTAAAAACTTTCCACACACCATCTAATATTGTTGCTTTAAAGCTTTTGTTTCAGCCAACCAAATCCAAGTCAAAAAGACTGGCATTGCAATCCTTTACAAGTATGTCCTTGTTGATGTAACTAATTTCCATTTTCTGGTGGAGGGTTCTCAAGATATTGTTTGGTCAACTGGCAGTTGCTTGAGCTTGATTTGTCATGATGCAGAAATACTTTATGCATTTCATTGAAGTTTGTACAGTACATGGCAATTGCTCTTCAATGGTTTTAGAATGTGGTCAACATAGTACTATCCAGGCACAAGATTTTTTCAGTAAAACAGTTCTGTGTTGCACAAAGAATTTCAAATAAAATCAAATTATGAGAACACATACATTAACTATAATTTAGCTTATATTGCACCAAGTATTAAAAAGAAAATCACATGTTAACAGTTTTAAAGAATTTGGAGTGGTACATTATTTGTACCACCATGTGCAACTGTACCACCTAATGGTCACACTCTTGAAAACATGTTATGTTTTTCCCCAGGCACATTGGAACAACAAACTGAATCCAGTCTGTACATACTTGCTTTGTTTTCATACTAAGTTTTGCACATCATCTTGAGGGAATATGAGCAAACTGATGTGCAAAACCCTTGAGACACATGTACAGTGAGTAATCAGTTAATGTATAAATCGGATAATGAACACTTTCACAAAAGATTATGTTTGGACAGAGAACACACCACAGAACAAACACAAGAAGAAACAACATAAAATAATGAATACTGATTGGTCTTCCCTTGTCTTCAGGCAACAATTCAAAAATTTTTGAAGTGCGGGAGATGGCTTGAACAGGTCTACAGTAGGCCACAGTTAACTTATCATGAAGATACTGTATAATCAAGAAGACTCGAGCAAAATAAGGAGTAAACAAAAATCACATCTGAGAAATAAAGAACATTGAAGAGCTCATAATGGAACCTGAAACTGATCTGATGATAGAACACCACGAAACTTGGCAAAATATGTTTTCTTCTGAAAAAAAGGATTAATGCTGATATCTGCTCTTAAACATCTTTTGAAGTGGGAAGATTTCAGAACAACAGTCTTAGAATGGCATCCAAACCAGGTTAAGGTTAATAGGCTTGGGGATCTCTACAATTACAATGCTATTAATTACTTTTGAAAATCCTGAAGAAGAGAGAAAAGCAATTGACATTAGACAGATTCTTTAACCCCCACAAACAAAAAACATGACTAATAAAAATGCAAGACTGTATATATGAATTTTTATTATTACATAATGTATGTTATATAAATAAATATAAATAAATGTAGTAAGAAAATATATATTTTTTATTTTTTGGAGTCTCCAAAACAAATTAATCAAATTCCCATAAAAAACCTATGGTAAATTGATAATTGGTTAACAAAGTCTTGGAACGGATTATATTCATTAACCGATCACCCACTGTATACGTCAACCACAATAAGAGATACACAAAGAAATGAGAGAATATCACTAGTCATAATGCTGTCTGTGCTTTTGTACTGTTTCACGATTGGATTGGCACAAAACCTCCTTCTTTATTAAGGGTGATATATATTCATCCAAATCAGAGTTTAATGTTGATTTATCATCATATGTTGAATCAACAATAAATGAGTCACTGTCAAATGGTATGTCTTCTCTTGAAGACAACTCTGATAGTTGTCAAAATGTCTTCATATTCAAGATTCCTAGCATTATATTTAGGCACTGTCTTAGTGTGTACCTAAGCACCAAGAATTAAAATGCTGATTATTAATACAGCTGTAAACTTAAAGGTACTCTTATAAGCAGAAGGGAACCTCTTCCTGACAAACAGCCCATGAGAATGAATCCTTGAGGATAGTTCTCTCTGCAGTGCCCTACCAGATATTCTATACAATTTGCATGGCAATTTTTGCAGGTACCTTTACAATTGAAAAAGTATACCCAACACTCATCTAGTCACAGCAAATTTGCTTCTTCCACCAGTCAAATGCCTTTCACCTATCATATAAATTTCTTGTATTGGTCTTCTGATTCTTTTTTTCAGAATCTGATAATTATATATTTACCAGTGTGTCCATGTTCAGATCATTATGAATAATGAAATTAATGGACTATAGTGACACACTACTTTGCCAATGCTATTTGGGTCAGAGGATTTGATGTGGTGGAGAAATTCTTTACTTTTCTGATGACTACTTTGTTCTATCAATTCTCTGGAATTGGTTTGTTTTATTTTTGTGATTCCCATGCATTTCTGACATCATTTAGAACATTAGAGATCCTTCCTTTAGAAACATAAATGTCATCTTCCAAAAGACTCTTTTGGATTTTGCTGTGTGACATTGAAAGTTTGGAAAACATTCAAACTGCCAACTCTGGTTCAGAGGTCACATTGTTAGAACAAAAAAAGAATATTTGAATGCTCTTTGATGATTCTGAAATTTGAATCACAGTAAAATGTTATATGTACAGTAGCAACTGGAAGCACATTTTTCACTGATAAGGCAGCACAGTCAAAAATAAATAAAAAACCCTCTAATTAGGACTCTAATTCAGACAAGAGAGAAAATAGTTCATTGTTCTGTCTAGAGTCTCTTTAATAAAGTGCTTTCCCAGTTGACAAAAACAATAGAGAAAACAATATTTTGCAACTAACAGTTATAAATAAAATTTTATGAACTATATGGAAAAACAAACAAGTTAAAAACTTGTTGCTTCAATAACATAGCCAACAAAAATTCTATTCAAAAACTTTTTAAAACAAACTAACAAATATTTTTAAATTATAAATACAAAAATAATATAATATTAACCATGTAAATGCAAGAAACAAACACATAAATAAAACTAAAATGTAAGGTAAATAAGGCTATATATTAACAAAAATAAAATAGTAAATAAAAACATAGTTGATTAAGAAGTATACACAGATAAAAAAAATCATCATTGCCTATGTCTTTGGTATCTGGACCTCAACCTTCTCTCTATCAGAACACACAGCCCTTTTCATAGAAGGGTTAGAGACTGCCATGTTACAATAAAGACTTGCCAACATTTAGATACTTGTTTAGAGATCACAGTACAAAATGAGACAAAACTGCAATGTATCTAGACCACCACCTACAAACAAATCTAAAACTCTTCATTTTTCCTCTACTATAAAGCTGAATTATACCATATCAGTAATAATTAAAAAATATTTTTAGTCAGTCAATGATCAACCCAATTTTTTAAAAGTATGTTCGTGTACTTGTAATCTTTTAATTCGTGATTTGAAAAGCATTCATCTTAAAAACAGTTGAGTATTACATATATACATATGTAATACATAACTGTTTTTAACAAAAAAAATTGTATATCTTCATTTAACATATCACACTATATAGTGAAAAAATTCTAGAATTTATATAAACAAGAATAAAAGTAACACAACATAAGGATTAATTGCTACTTAATACTCAAATTTAAATGTATTGTACTGTACTGTACCTTATAAAAATATTTCACCAATTATGCAATAGTATCAGAAATTAATCATGAGATTTATTCTAGAATTTATACAGTAAATATAGAACAGAAGTTATACAGAATACAGTAAAACCTCAATTTAATGGACAAAATTTCTGGTCTGCATGTCTTATGTGAAAATTAACACCCTATTAATCTTAAAATGCTTTTTATATGTAATTAACAGATTATTTTTCAAATTAAAGAATCACAATTCAGTGTAATTTCCAAATGTTTGTTTAGATCAGTGGTTCCCAACCTTTTCTAGGATGCGGAACACTTTTGTGAGCAATTTTCTTTAGTGGAACACTTAAGTTAATATGAAATACATAAGCTTGTCATCAGTTATTTTATTAGAATTGAGCAGTTATAATTCAAAATCTCTACTCATATTATTAACGCCAATTCTAAGACAGGAAAAAATATACCTGAATAACTTTAATGGGAAACTTGTGCCTGATGTGTTTTACATATTTCATTCAGTTTTTATCATTGCCTTTATCTTATTCGAAACAGTAGTACACTCCATAAATATGAGTCGTACAAATATATTTAAGTTTATGAAAATTTTATGATTTTAATTTTTTGATATTCAACAGCTCGAATACGATTGTACACTTTCTGATTTGCGACTAAATCTGTGGAACACTTGGGAGATGCTTACGGAACACCGGTTGGAAACCACTGGTTTAGATTTATATCTTATCCCGAAAACATTCATCAAACCAGAAAATTTGTTTCGTGAGTGTTTTTGATATTAACCCCATTCTCAGTTGTTACAAGTTCATATCATATATTTGTTTATTACAGACTCAAAACTACCACAAGTACATAAGCAATAATACATATAGAAAACCTTTGTTAAATTAACCTCTCATACATACATAATTTTAATTACTCATACATAGCTACATAAGTAAAAACAGAAAAAAAACCCAACAAATCAGTTACTTTAACGCATGCATTTGGAAAACCTCCTTTATTACATTACAGACTTTTGGCTTTAACACCCCCCTCACCCAAATTACTCCAAAAAATCAAAGTTTTATTGCTTATATTCTGAATAATTTAATGCTTTGAAATTAAACAGTGCATAGATAAAGAAATTCTTACCATTGGATTAGATTCTGAAAATTTCACTTTTACATCTGTTAAATGTTTTAGTATTGGTTCATCATGCACCTGTAAAAGATCAATATTTGAGACCTAGAATTTTTCTGCAAAATTTTATAAATATATTTTAAAATAAAATGTTACCAACAATCCTTAGAAAAATTTTATTTTATTCATTGATAAAAATTTTCGAATTTTAATTCAGAATTACAAAATTGTGTTCAGTCAGTGCCTCTGAAATTTTTCAAGCAAATATTTTTGAATGGAACTAGAGTAAAATATGCTTAATATCTTTTAGGCTTAACACAAACTAGTCAATATTACAGTACACTGGTTGGTAACAATATCAAACTAAATTAATATGATTGTATGATGGATTTAACCATAGACTGCACAATTGTCAATTTGACATCACTATGTTATACACTTCAATGAAAAGTAGGTGTTCCTTCAAAAACTCTCATATCCAACCTTTTGGATTTTTCATCTGACAAATGTGAGATGTTCTTGGAAAGTGAAATATTTATGTCATTTATTTCAGCTACAAGCTGTAATTTTAAGTCGAAAAGTTTTTGACTGATTATCACACATACAAGACGACCATAATTGTACCATTGATTATAAAAGTAATCGAAGTCAAAAATGAAAAACCAATAAAATTATATTTATATTCACTACTAGGTGTATTAAGAGAGACAAGGCTTTTTTACATCTTCATTTCTGGAACTTCCATATGCCAATATGCATTTTGGGCTTAGGCCCCTCTTCTGTCGGCTGTACAATAAAACACATTATAAGTTTCTTATATTAAAATTGTTTTATCATAACGAGTTACGACATACCATGACATGTGAGATTTCTTTCAGGTGGTATTGATACATGGACACTTCGTTTAAAATTGCGTATTTACAGTTAAAATTGTTAAAATATCATTACAGTTTAAAATATAAAATAAAATTACTATTGTTGTGAGCTTCATGTTTAATATCGTACATCTTCCGGTAAATACTCTTGACGCCTGTGGTAGTGGAATCTTTTTTTTAATCTCGTTGGCATATCAATATTTGTTTTAAATGATTATATTATATTATAATATAAATCAATCTTTTTTTAATTATTATTAAACCATTAATTATTATTACTATTTATTACTATTATTATTACTATTTTCATCATGATTGTTGTCGTTGATAATTTTTTTTAAATAATAATTTTAACACTTAGGCTTTTATTAATGTTATTGTTTTGACTTTTCATTATTTCATAACTTTCTTTGAATTTCCATTTATACCAATTGGTTTCTTTGTGTAGAATTTTTACTTCATCTTTGTTTATATTACAGTTATTTATTGTACAATGCTCGTAAAAGGCGAAGTTTATTCTTTTATACTTCATGTCTGCTATGTGTTCCTTTAGGCGTGTTTCTACCTTTCTTTTGGTTTCACTTATGTAGTTTTTGGGATTCTTGAAGGTACATGGTATTGAATAGGCTGCATTTTTCGTGCTATATATCTCCGCTATCCTATCCTTTGGTTCGTTTCTGATTTTTTGCATTCTTTTCTGTAATTTTTCATAGGTTGGGGCGAGTTTTATATTCACTTTGTTAAGATCTTTATTTATTTCTTCGAAGAATCCTTTGATGTAAGGGAATGTGTCTGCGTTTCTGTTTCTTGGCTTAATTTGCTCATTCTTAATTTTGATTTTTCTTTCCCATTTTTGTATTACTCTGTTAGGGTAGCCATTTAGCTGAAACTTTGTTTTTAGTTCCTTGATGTATTTGTTTCTATTCTGTGTTGCACTCGTTCTACTTATGATTTTTTTATATTCCATATTGAATATGTTTTCCTTTATATATTGTAGAGTAATGATATTTAAACTGTAATGATATTTTAACATTATGATAAAACAATTTTAATATAAGAAACTTATAAAGTGTTTTATTGTACAGCCAACAGAAGAGAGCCTAAGCCCAAAACGCGTATCGGCATATGGAAGAACCAGAAATAAAGATGTAAAAAAGCCTTGTGTCTCTTAATACACCTAGTAGTAAATATAAATACAAATAAAAAGAACACACGGTCTCGGAATACATATTCATTAAAATTATTTCAAAAACTATTTGTAAAATTTTACAATTACATAAAAAAAGAAACCTATTTTGTAAAAGTAATAATTATATATATTTATTTATTTTATGATCAAAAAATATACTTTGATTTTATTTAACTTTTACAAATTCAAAAAAAGACCTAACCATTCAATCACCAGCAAAATTATTTCATTGAATTATCATAACTATAATACATACATATATATATATATATAAAATCAAAGATATTTTATATATCACAGATTTTCATTCTGTAAACAAAATTATAAGTAATAGTTTTGTAGAGAGTTAAAAAAAATGTTCATTGGTTATGTAGTACTACATAAGTAATATCAAATGTCATGGTATGAGAGATTATAGAAAAATCATATGACTACATAAATTTTATCTGATGTCACATCAAAAGTGATAGCATCAACTAGTTTGCACCAGGCTTTACATTTTCTTTACGGCCATAAAATGAGTACAAGATAGCCAACAATATTAATATTTATTGATGACAAATTTTTTGGGCTGCAATTTGAAAAAATTGTAGACCTATAACTTCCCACTGTCATCTGTCTTTCCTTAATCTCAGGAATGGAATTAGACAGATAAAATTGCAGCCTGGCATTGTGACAATGTCACAATAAATAATTATTCATTATAAATTAAAAATTCAACAGTAAAACAATTTATTGACTCACTTGAATCATTTCAGCTAACATTTCTACATTTTTAAAAATTGTTAACCAAAATTCTGGGATCCCGTTGATATTTTCTGTAAATAAGAAAACATTTTAATTATCTATTAATTTGAAATATAGTATACTTTAACAAATATTATAAAATAAAAATTAAAGCTTCATAATTATTATTAATTTTAAATAATCAATGATAAGCCCAATTTTATAAATTTGTGTACTTGTGATCTTTTAAGAAGTCATGATTTAAAATGCAATAATCATTAGTATCAATATCAAGATTAATTAAAAACTTTTATAAATTATCCTAAGTTTTTAATTAATATTGATATTGATACTGTTGATTATTGCATTTTAAATCATGACTTATAACACCATCATGTTAAAAAACACCATAAAAACATGATTTGGAAGAATTTATATACCATTTAGTACTATCTTCACACTGATGTTAAAGGAAAAAAAATGAATTTATTTTAAACTAAAATTAATTTAACAATTGTTTTTTTAAAGTAAAACAAACCATATAATTATAAAAACTTATAAAATAAATATCAAAGTTTTTTAAATACTTATTCTCATTTTTGCTTCGATTTATTATCTGCTAAAACCTACCATCATACTGGGAAAATCTGTACAGGATGTTTCAAAAAACAGACAACTCCTAACAGCTGGTAAGTCCAACCTGAGAAGATAACTTTCTAACAGATTTCTGGATGAGCACATTAAATGCTCATTCCCATCTTCAAGAACACTGGCAGTTAACAGCTTATGGCTGTGTAAGGAGTCAATTCAGACCTGTTCTATTTTTGTTTGGGGATTATTTTTAGTTTGTTATTCTATTTATTTTGGGGCATTTTATTTCATTAAGAATAGACTATCACACCTCACCCAGGCAAAATTCAAAATTAACTCACCTTACTACAATGACTACTGGCAGCAACTTACGACATCATCAACACAGAAATGACTTCTTGGGAGAGACTTCCACAGGAAGTTAAAAAAAATGATCTCCCATTCCAAATTGTCATTGGAAATGCAATAAAAAATTATAAACTACTTGTAAGGGAGATGACATGGATTAAAGTGTTAACGAGTATGTATGTAAATAGGGTCTAATGGACGTCATCACACCGACCACACTATAAGAAAGACAAATTCGAAAAACCGAACAAGGTAATGCTAAGGATTGAGTGAGATTGACGAAAGGCTTTCCAGTTCCAGTAAAATTTTTTTTGGTGACAGACAAATTAGTAAGATTTGTTGTGTTTTATATATATATATATATATATATATATTATTATTATATATATATGTGCTTTATTATATATTATGTCGGTTTTCGTGGAGACGATTCTAAGATAGTCGTAGCTTAATTTGTAAGTCCCCAATTGCCAAGAAAATTTTTTATATATTTGTTTTGGTTTGATAAATTATCTTTATTTGCAAGTTATTCTCTAACATTATTTCTTGATTGTACATATTCAGGCTTGTACTAATAAACAGAATTTTTTGCTTTACATATAGTAATTATTTTGGGTTGACATTAATAACCATTTTCCTTTATTTTATTGCCCATGCCAAGTCCACGCCTGGCACTTTTGAACCCTTTGTTTATGTATGTAATGCACAGTTAAACTATTATCCAAGCTTTTGAGTCAGTAGACTAAAAAAAGACATTCAGCTGGCCTGGAATCTTTCAATCTTATACAGACTAAGGCATTAAATTTATCAATCAAATAAAACAATATCAATTTGTTGAGAACTGTAAACCAAGATGTAAACTCCTCTCTCACAAAATAAGTCTCAACAATAAATACACATTTGTCTTTAGAAAATGACATAACTGATACAACACAAACAAATGATTGGTTAAGTTAGACTATTGTGTAACAAGGTCATTTTCAGAGATTGTTAATGTCAGGTACAATGTCACTACACAACTAACATTATGGCATAAAATGCACATAAGTTTGCTTTCTTATTTTGCATCCTTTTTGAAAACACCCTGTAAATTAAGTTTATATCTGTTTATAAGTGCTTTGATTAGTTAAATTGATAGGTAATTATTAAAAAACTAACTATACAATGATTAACATCATTCCAGTTTTTTTAATAATTACATATCAATTTAATTATTCCAAGTATTTACTAGAATACATAAAAAGTTTATTTTTAAAAAATTTTGATGAAAACTAGTCTATTCTAATTTAAATTGAATCTTATCAACTAGGTTATCCAGAATTCAAATAATAAAACTAATAATTAAATTATTTACATAACATTAAATATTTAAATACCATTTTCATCTTTTCCTTCATTAATTTCATCAGCTTTATCTTCCAAAGCAGTCTTCTTTTTCATGTCATCCTATGAAATAAATTAACATTAAAAAGATATAATCAAATAATTTACATATACAGTAGAACTAAACTGGTCATTTTGTTTCAAAGAGTTTCTTTGATAGAGGAATGAAAACTGTTTTTTATGAACATCTGATGAATATTGGTTGTCTACTTATCTGCACCACTACTTAAGGTAACAACAACAGGACTAGAGAAACAGTTTTAAGAATAAAGAAAGACAATTGATTCTCTAGAGCAGGGGTCCCCAACCTTTTTGTACCTAAGAGCACATTCTAGAATACCGGCTGGACGACGGGCACCATTTATTTTTTCAAGGTGAATTTATATTTGGACATAGTTAACAGTGCCGGATTAAGCCTCTAGTGGGCCCTAGACAAAATTTAAATTGGGGCCCCATTTAAATAAGTTGCTTCTAAACAAATCTTATATAATGTGACATTAGCATGGGTGACACCCGGTGCGGATATCGTGGTGTCACCCAGGAATATTTCTAGATGGTGCGAGAGATATCGTGGCGGAGATTACTTCTGACAGACGGATGGCTGTTGACCTTTTTTTTTTTTTTTTAAGTCAACGACTGCTGAAATTTCTAGGTCACTCCAAGTTACGGGCCCTACACGTTTCCCTACTTTGATTTTATGGTATTCAGAACGGACCAATTTACTTCATTTCAGGTATAGAAAATTGAATTGGTGCAGATTTGGCGGAGGAAAAAAAGTGATCGGTCACATTTCGCTTTGTGCTTTCATCTGTGTTGGACGCCATTTTTACTTTTGAATGGTTAATCATTCAAAGTGAAAAAACTTTTACATAGCATTTTATCGAAAACCGAAATATTTTTATTTTTATCGTGTTCGCACACTGGCGGGCACACGTAAAACGATTGGCGGGCGCCATGGTGCCCGCGGGCATAGGGTTGGGGACCACTGCTCTAGAGGATGTGCATCAGTTGTCGATGGTGCTGGCGTGTTTTTTGAGGAGCGTACTTGTTCAGAGTTGTTGGATTTGACGAACATTGAAATTTAGCATGATACTATTAGGAAAGTGGATGTTTATTAACAGGTTAACCTTGGTTTTGATTTTGTCCTTGCTCATCATTGCCGATATTGAAATAAATTCAGGGCCATTATCTCATTCGCCACAGCAATTCAGTCAGTCGGATATCAAAGAAGGGGCACAGCAGACCTCAAAAGGATAATCCTAAAGTATTTGACAAAGTTAATCAATTAGAAGAAATACCTGGTGATGATTACTACTTAGATAAGCAAGAATGCAATAAATTTAATTCAAATGGTGTGAGAAATACTAAAATACAGGATTACTTTGAAACTGTTCAAGAAAGAATTGCAAGTATTAGAAGAACCTCAATATTCCTTAAAATCAATCTACAAGTTAATACAGGATAAATTTACTCAGCTGAATATAAAGCTGCAAACAATCAAGACAGAAGTCAATCTACTGAAACAAGAAATTAGAGTTAGCCAAGGGGAAATGACGAAAATTATTCAAAAGTTAGAAGAAATGGTTGTAGTAACTGCTATTAGTTTTTGAACCAATTTGGCACTGATTATATTAATTATACTACTTTGATTTCATTGTCATAAAACCACATTTTGATTACGTTACAAACAAGACACTCTTGTAACGTGGTAGTTTTTAAAGAATTTCTTGGCCAATTATGAATGTTAATATTGTTTTCTTGTACAAATTTATATACTGAATGTAATGTATGGCATAGTGTATGGTCCTATCTGAAAATTTTTCTCCCCCATTATTGGTTTTGAATGAATGGGAAAACTGATATTCAGTATCTCAATATACATCTTTCATTTACAGAAACCAGGCTCAAGATCCACTGTAAGTAAAAACATTTTTGGGAGAATGTTTAACTATTTGCACACAATGTTCAACTTGAATTGGTTCACCAGAAAAAAAAATGACCTGTTTCCAATAAGTAACACTACATCTATTATGGGAAAGAAAGTACCAGTCTTCTTTTCCTCCATCTAAACACTTAAAAGCTGTTTTTTTATTGGCTTTGACTTTTCTCCTGACTTCAAGAAGTCAACATTGATAGTTGATGCTTTAATGCAAATATCAGAAGCTAACAAATCATGATCTTATATTCTGTCATTTCTTAGCAGTCACCTATCAGATCCAAGTATTTTTTTTTTTCTTTTCTACCATAGTTTCCTTTTGATGTTGGAAAAATGCTTCCAGTTTTTTACTTATGTCCCAGCAAAAATATTTTATTAAATGCTTCCAGTATTTTTTAATAATCACTTAATTTAACCCCTTCCGCTGCGTTTTTTTTTAATTTTTTGAATTAATTATGTTTAATTACATTAAAAAATATTAAAAACGAAAAAAAAACGAAAGAAATGTGTTAATTTTGAAGAAAACACTTCAAAGTACAATTTCCTTTTTCTCGCCTTAGCGCGAAACTTGACACTGATGAGTCATTGTTTACACAGCTGGATGACCTTGAGAACAGCTGGTGTCGTGTTTCGCGGGACATTCTCATGAAACTCTCGGGAGGAGAAGGGTAAAAAGTAGGGTGAATACTAGATGGCTGGATATTTCAAAACTTTTTTTTTTAATTACGATTTTTATTGAAATTTCCGACCCCCCCGACTTAATTAAACGTAATTATAAAAAAATCTATTAATTAAAAAAATTAAAAAACTATTGGATGTTGTTTTTTACATCAGAAAATAGCTTTAAATAACTTTACCGAAGTAAAATCGGTGCGCTAGAAGTTTAGAAGGATAAATAAAGTTCTATAAAAAAATCCCATAAAAAAACAATTAAGCGTTAATTGCCCGTCATTAAGGGTTAATTAAAATCGCAATAAAATTTTTTCGCGCGGGAAAAAATTTTTCAAAAAATTTGGGGTCTGAAAATACATCCGAAAGTCCAAAAAAACATTTTTTTTTCGCCGATTTTTTTTCTCCGAGGGTCTAAAACACCATTTTCTGTGTAACGCTATGTAAACCGATCGAACTCAGTTCGATTGCGGGTACGAAGGGGTTTTAATTTTCTAAGACCAACTGCTAAAGCAATTTATCTTAGTCATAGAAATGTTCTTTTTGAATACTATAAATTTCAGATTGTTTTGTGTGCTAATATATATAATAAAATAGCATTATGGCAACACTGAAAATGTACGTTTACATCAAAAAAGCTCTCAACTGGCACAGTAGACAGTCAAAATTCTGCATGTGTCCAAAACCAATTTTACTTGATCAAGATCAACCACTCATCAGCACAGGGAATATTGCAACTATTTATTCTAGTCCTAACCTGCTTATAAGCAATTGTTTTCAACACTACATATTCGTTCCTTGAAAACTACCCTAGGCATTTTTTTCAACCTCCAATGGTTCATAAAACAGACAGGTATAAACAACAAAATAAAATTATTAAATTTATAAGTTAGGTACAAACACGGTTACTTTTCGACATAATTACCATAAAGATTAAGGCATTTGTTATATCTGTGGACAAGCTTTGAAACCCCCTCTTCATAGAATGTTGCCACCATGGGCCTTAACGTTGTTTTGAAAATCATCATTAGTCTCACACCTCTGCCCTGCTAGCCAAGTTTACAGTTCAGGAAAGAGGTGGAAGTCACCTTTCAGACTTCCACCTAACTTGGAACTTTTTAAACACCCACCATACAGGCCCAATTTAGCATTGAGCAACTTTCACTCTTTCATAAACTGTAAACGTGGCTAGGAGCGCAGAGGTTCAAGACTAATGATGATCTTCAAAATAATGTTAAGACCATCTCAATCACTCGCGGCAACATTCTATGAAGATGGGATTGCAAACTTGTTCACAGACAGATAAATGCCTCAATCTTAGTGATTATGTCGAAAAGTAACCATGTTTATACCTAACTTTTGGTAATAAATTAATTTTGTTATTTACAATTGTCTTTGTTTTATGGACCATCGGAGGTTGAAAAAACTGCGCTCATATTTGTCTATTACTTTGCACAATACTGAATATGACAACATTTATTCATACTTAACTAAAAGTCAGACCATTACTGTACCAAAATAAAAATAAAATGAATTTTCTGCATGCAATGCTGCTCAGTCCTAGTTTATAATAAAGCTGATAAGAACGATTAAACTGAAATGAATTGATAATAAGTTAAAAAATTAGTAATATACTCCAGTAAGTTTTTAATTATGGTTTCTTTGAATCTGACTATCCAAGCATGTCCATAAACTTAGTTAATAAAATAACAATTAAAATATAATTTGTTAGATGAATATGCAATAAATCCAAACAGCATCATTGCATTATGGTATGTACTGTACATGCAATAACTGATTAGAACACACACACAATGCATTATATATTTAAAACAGTCTTAAACTGTAAATCAGCACCATCACTTTTTATGCTTGACTTACAGAAATCTCAGAACAGAGCTCTATTGTAATATGATTCATTATATACTGGTAGTCCACAGCTTACAACTATTGAAACTACATATTGCAGAGTTATTAACATCTAAGTAATTTCTGATAGACCAAACAAATTTTAACAAAAAACAATCAACAACAAGATGAAAAAAAAAGTTTTTTGAGCACAAAAAATTTTAAATATATTTGTTATTTTCATCTTCAATTTTGAATCTGAATAAAAAGTGAATTTATTCTTACCAGATATAATACAGGAAAATTAATTTTCATTGTAAATTTTTGCAACAAAATACTTAATTGTTAAACTGATAAATAAAAAAATTTTATATTAATATTTTTAATTGATAAAATATGAAAAATCAAACAGCTAAAAATTTTCTTATCAATATTTTGTTAAATTATGGCTAAACTAATAATGAAACTTACACAAAGATCATCTTCATCTTTTTCTGTGTCAGAAGGGAAATCACACTCATCATCTGTGGGTTCAACAGCTGCTGATGTAATCTGACTCCTCTAAAAATTTTGAAAAATTAAGTTAATCTATATATATATAATCGAGACGAGGTGATAATGATAATGATGATAATAATAATAATAATAATCACAGAGCCCAAATGGTTGAGTTGAAAGATGAAATTTGGTACACAGTTAGGGTATGTTACGAGAACGCAAACTAAGAAGGAATTTTTCAAAATTCCTCTCCACGGAAGGAGAGACAGGATTAAAGCTTCTATGTACATTATTGAGACGTGTCCAAACAGTTAGGAATTGAAAGTTGAAATTTGGTACACAGTTTGGGTACGTCACGAGAATGCACACTAAGAAGAGATTTTTCGAAATTCCTCCCCACGGGGAAAGAGACAGGAATAAGGCTTAAGTGACAATGGAAGTGTTAAGTAACAATGGAAGTGTCAACAATGGAAGTGTTAAAAGAAAGCGACGTGCAAGATGCAGATGCAGTTTTTTTCGTTTCTGCGGGAAATCATATTTTTAGACCCATCTAAAAGTTCTCTAATTAGTCTGGAAAAGGGGGGACCCAATTCTTGCATTCTGTGAAAAGGGTAAGGTTGACTATAACATAATAATATTAATCTTCGCTATCGTTACTTTTGACTGAGCAACGCCGGGCCTATCTGCTAGTATTAATTAATGCATACTAATAAACTGCATTTATCATGACTTTTAAAGTAGCTGTCACAATCAAAATTCTCCCTTCTAATTATTAAAAAAAAAACCCCAAAGAAATACAATGGTCCTTATCAGTTACCACAAATTCACACATTTCAGAAAAACTGCTGAAATTCAATTAGTTAGTTTCCTGTAGTCACTTTAGTAATTCCTGAAATGATTAGTATAAGGAATGACAATGAATTTAGATTGGTGTGTTGATTTTTATCAAAATCTCAATCTTACATTTACAACAAAACAGTTTTCTGTAATTAAAAATGAATCAAATCAAAATTTTTTAAATCAATGAAACTGAAGTATTATGTTCATATTAGTGTGAAAGCCATGAATTTACACATTTGACGGAACTTCCAATTTGTCGGAAATTGTAACAAATCCGACAGAAGAATGCGCTGGGTGAGAAATTAGATCACCACCACCATTTTGATGAGAATCTGACGGGAAATTTGACACGTAAGTGCCAACTCAATGCTGTTGTATCAACTTTTGACAGTCATGTGACTCCCTTTCCCAGTTAAGGCAATAAAAAGCAAGAGTCACCGGAACTTGGGGAGAGCAATTCAATGGGAAGTTATATCGGGACATCATGCACATCCCATCTCTTGGACCTCCATATGTCGAACTGGACCCAAGAAGAGGAGAAGACACCCATTGGAAGAACATCCACGACAATGTCTCTTCCATACAACGAAGTTCGTCAAATCAACTCTCTGCTACGCATAAGAAAGGTATTTAGGGGGCTAGAAACTTGTAAACTCTCTCCGTGAGCAAACCATTAGAACTAGGGAAATAGAACAAGCACATGCTTTGCAAGCTACATAAAACTATTTGGCTCTCTTCCCGATAAGAGTATTTGTACCTGTATTTAATCGCATATTTAACCTGCATATCCTATTCTTAGTTATAGAATAAATGCTAATGTTGTTATGTTAAGACTTGTCTCCTGTCAATCTAAGGATGCCTGTTGACTTACCAATGACCTCCCCACTCACATTTTGCCCTCTTATCCATCCAACGACTCCAAGATCGGGCTTTACCAGCCCGTGCAGATTAAGTAGTCAAAAAGGGATTAACTCCTAACCCCCTGCTTATCTCAGTGATGGGACAATCAAAATTGGAAAAGTAGGAAATTTTCCAGTAATCAGAACTGAGCAAGTCTCATCATGATTTCAGACTCTTAAAATCAATTCTTCCACATTTAATAAGAAAATTATTTGTTTGTGTCAGTTGAAGATTAAAAACTTTTAATTACAACATTAACAATTAAGTATTAGTTTATTGGAAATTTTCACATTAACAAAGCAGAATTTGCAACATTTCAAGCATGAGGTGACGTCTATCATGATGAACTTTTCTTTTGCGTAGTCAGAGCAATGAGAAATTGCACTTGGCCAGTACGAACTGTCCCTATTTTATGGGAGATCAGGCGACATTAGGTTGCACCTGGCCAGCTTGACTGGCAATTTCAAATCAAGGCTGGCAGTCAGCAAATATATTTAAGTGTCGACAAAACAATTTAAAATATAAACAAAATTATATTTTAATTAATTGAAAAAATGTTACATAAAATTATTTTTAATATTCAGTAAGTTTACTTATAATGACAGAATGACTCATTATAACTAAAATCTTTTTATGATTTACAGATAACTTTGTAGTACATTAAATTTTCAAATGCAGTTTGCATGATTCTAAGTAAAAATAATTGTTTGCACTAAGTTTACCACCATTTTCAGTTTTAAAAATTTCATTTGATTCTTCCTTTCATGGAAAAAAGTTCACGCAATTGTAATTTAGAAAAACATAGTTTAAGTAAATGAATTCAGAACTTTTTTAACTTGTGATGATAATGATATTTGTTCAGCTCATTCCAAACCTCATTTAGAGTTAAATACAATGGAATTAAAACATTTATAGGGCATGCCAAATGCAAGAAGCATGAAAAAAAAAAAGAAGTGCATTTTCTTGTTTACCTCCCCCCCCAGTCATTGTATCAGCCAACAAAGTACTTTCCAAAAATGGCAACCCTAGATGACATGATGGGATAGTTCTTTGAGCTGAACTGAATTAGCCATAATTTCTTTGAGGGTAGTGTTGCAATATCAAACTTTATCTGAAATAAGATCACAAATTTATTTTGTAGAAAACAATAAAAGTATGCATATCCACATATAAATGGAGAATTTTCAGGTTTCTTTTGAAAAACTGATTCTGGATTTCCCAATCATTTTCCCTTCTTAAGCTTGATGTCAAGCTCAAGAATGGAATAATGGAAGCTTAAGTACCATGCTCATAATGTAAATCATTAATTAATTTTTCTAAATTAAAATGAACTTTAGAAAGTATTCAAAAGAATTGGAATCAGTATTTTTCAGCAGAATCTGAATTGTGAGAAATTTTGGTATTGTTCCATCACTAGTTCATATTAATTGTATTGGCAAGAAAGCATCTCAAAAACCAATCACTTATTTACCACTGTATCTAGCATTTTATCATATGCATATTACATCAACAATATTTTAATACAGGTATCCCTCATACAATACTGTTTCTCTCTAACAGTTCAAAAATTGGGGCTATCCCCCATACAACACAACTTCTGGGCTCTAACATAGTTTTAGAAATCCTGTGCACAAAATTTCATAATTTTTAAGTGTAAACTTCCTTACTCAATATCTTTTTTTTATTCAAGTAAACACACACACTGTCAAATTTTCCCATGGATTTTAGAATATTGAAATTTTCAAATTATTTTGTGCTTTTAATCAGGTGTACTTTAATGAAAACTGATAGGACAAAAAAGGAAAAAAAATTGCAACTTTCCTATCAATCAGGTATAGTGGTTGTTGCTTTCAGACTTTATCCCTTAAGACAGTCATTGTTTTCTTTTTTATAGATCAATTTTTGAATTTAGTGTAGTTTCTTTAAACGTTTTTAGATAAGTGTTATTAAACTTCATCAAACGGAAGGTATTGCTTACATACGAATGAAATATGACAGTATCCCAGTACTTGAACAATTCAGTGTTCGAACACAAATTCTGGAAAAAAGTTGCTTGGTACTCAACTGAACAAATGCAACCCTCTAAAAACAAATTTTTGATTATTAACATATTTTTCTTTTGTCATCCATAAAAATTTTTAATGATAAAAATAAAAAATACAAAAATGTTGCTGATACTTCTGATTGAGATCAACAAAAAAGTTGAGATAACAATACTTTATAAAAAGAAAACATTCTCATTTAACTAAAATTATTAATGCATCATAAAATACTTTTAATTGTGATTATTAATTACTAATCAATTGAAAATAAATTATTGATTGCTTTAACAAACATATTTCTCTTAATAATGAAAAAGAATAGTTTAAAGGTGGATTAAATAAAAACAGAACAGTAGCCATTATTTATTTTCAAATGTAATCACCAAAATTACACAAGCCCTTGTCCCACTGTTGCACCAAGCAGTGAATACCTTGTTTGTAGAAAGAGTTTGGCTGAGATTGAAACCAGTGCTTCTTTAACAGTAAGTGAAGCTGAAATGTTAATGTTTTCAACCCAATTAATCCATCTTCAGGCCATGTTCTGAAAACAAGCACATGAAATGGAATATAGTACCACTAGTGTTAGTATAGTATACTGAAATGATACACAGATTCCACTTTCATCTGCCTACACCCAAAGATGGCCCATTAACTTGGTCAAAAATGTTAATATTTCTTCAATCTCACCCACAGTTAAAAGTAAATTTTTTAGTTCAGCACATGAACTATGCTAGTTAGCTCATCCTTACCTTTTCAAATAAAGGTGCATAGATCTTTGCATATTTACATTCAAGTGAATGTACTTCTTCATAAAATTTTGCTTCATGTTTTGTATACTCCAACTGTAACTTCTTTAAAGCTTTTATTCTACGTTTGACTGCTTTTGGTAAGCTGAAAGCAATAAATTACATTAAGAACTTATAAAGCACAATTTTAATAAAACCTTATTTTGTAATCTGAAAAACAGAGTTACTGCAATTCGCTCAAATAAAATAAAAAATGGAATATTAATAGCATAAATAAGGTTATCATGTAGATGTACCAGCATTTTTACTACTTGACAGATCTTTAACATAAAGTAATAGTTCATTAATCCAGTACCCTTCGGCAGTATAAATTTGGTAAACTACACATGGTCTACATTGTATTGTGTTGAATGAGCATTTCTTTGTTAGAGCTAGCACATGTTTTGTATTCAGTAAAATTCATGACAGATATGTTTCCCTTCCCATGGACCAATGCAAGGGTAACACCTAAAAGAACAGATCTCATATTCTGAACTTGTGTAGCTGTTGTAAATAGTACATATACAGTACAGTACATGGCTGGAAAATATTGACAATTATATACTAAACCTAATACATTACAGACTTACACTAAAGCATACAGCTGGTAAAAACTGTATAGCAATGTCTGCAATATTTAAATCACAGAACTTTATTAAATTTTGCAAAAACTACAAAAACATCCTAAAATCTGGCACCACTCTGGTTCTACAAATGCCAGATTAATGAACTTAAGACAATATACTGTATTTTATATTGATAAATTTGCCATATCCCAAAACATTTTTTTTATTGTGTAATTTTCAATTGAACAATTTTATAAATATTTAGAAGTTCATTTATAAATAAATGGACATGAAAAGCACTTCCAAACTAAATTAAAGTTTTAAATTTTGAGGGCTCAAAGTACATTTACAAATAAGCTAAAATATTTTAAATGTTTAAGATACTTCAAAGAACATTGGCTAACAAAATAGAAAAATAATTTATAAAATTTTCTAAATTAAAATAAATTATTTCTTATTTAGTTCGTAAATTTGTAAGCTGCAACTAACATTCAACACAGAAAAATCACACTTTAACCACACTTTTCAGCAGTAACTGTGTATTAAACAATTTCAGTACAGACTGGGGCTTTGTTGTCATTGAGCAGGCGTAATGCCATCCTCTCGCTCAATGACAACAAAGTCCCAGTCCTTGACGGCATAACTACTAGGATGATAAAACATGTATTTTAGGCCATTCCAACAGCTTTTGTTATTTTCAACACATGCCTGAACACTGGCCTTTTTTCCTACTCAGTAGAAAAAAAAATAGTATCAAACTTATCTCCAAACTCACCAGTGCTAACACTTGCAAGAAATACAGACCAATCTGCCTTCTAACTACTTTTGGAAAATTGTTAGATGATATCATGATTAATAGGATCACTTGGCATCTACACAAATGTAGGGCCATGCATAAGAATCAGTTCAGCTTCTCTAAAAACAAAGGCACAGTAGATGACATTAAGGTGGATAGTGTTGTAGGCAATGTTCCAGAGTTCAGGACCAGACCTAGAACACTGTGGATATCTCTGAGTGATTGGATGACAATGTTATGTTCAATTGTATAAACACCTGCACTCCTGTCAGTAAAATAAGACTGAAAAAGTATATAAAGATTTTGAGGGCAGTGGTTCTGAATCCATGGTCCGCAGAACACAGGTGCTCTGTAAAGCCACTTCAAGTGTTCCGCAAAAAAATAAATATACAATTAAAAATTGTTGCAAAAGAAAAATCAATTCAATGTAAAATAATTTTTGTATGGGAATGTAATTAGCAAAAGCCAATGTTGTCATCTACTAGACTGAGTGCACTTGATTTCAAAAAAGGTTTATCATCTCTGCTTTAAAGCTGATGTATTGTAACTGCTCCACAGGAAAAAATGTCAAACTTTACTGTTCCATGGAAAAAAATGTGAAAGTTTAGTGTTCCCCAACTTCAAAAAGATTGAGAACCACTGGTGTAAGGTATGCAAAATAGAAAGCCACCAGATGTGATCGAAGACACCTTGTCGAAAGTCAGTTGTGATTAGTGGTGTGTTCATTGATTTTCCTAGCCTGGTAATAAGTAACATATTTAACAACACCTTGTCTCCTGGTTGCTGCATCCAGCACAATGTGGATGACACTATCATTTTAGCTTCTCACAGGAACAGCAATCATTTACAAGACATATACAACAACATTCTAAAAACAATTCACCAGTAGAGCATTGTGCATAGGCTGCATTAACACAGACAAATGAGAAAGTATTGTTGGTAGGGACCATCTAATCATAAAACTGACCAAGCATTTAAGAGCACATAGTATAAAGCAAACAAAGAAAATTAAATATTTGGGTGTTATTCTTGATGAGAAGATTAACTTCACACACCATATCAAATACATCACAAAGCTAAAATGATGGCCAAATGCTCTTGCTAATATTTCCAGGAAGACTTTGGCCTAGGTCCCAGCACTACCAAACTGGTAGCTTTATTAAGAGGTCCTTTCAACCTGCTCTCCTTTATGCCATACAGGTCTGGGTCCTGTGGCTGCCAAAGTACTGTCGGACAGCAGATGTAAACTGTCATCTGTCCAGAGAATTGCCACTCTCCACATCTGCAAGGCATACAGAACTGCACCCACTAGGGCTTTATTAGTAATGTCAGATTTGACACCTACAGATTTAGAAATTAAGAAAATTCATTTGAAAGGAGAACCTCACCAACATCACCTGGAAAGATTATAACAAATCAGATGTTGCCAAAGTTACAAAGGAAGGTAAGATTCCTCCTTGTCTAGTTCTGCTTGATGACCTAAGAAAATCTGGCATAGATTAAAAAAACCCTCTACTTACAATTATCATCCCTCTAATCAGCTTGCCCCAGACATTTACTTTGATGATCTGAAGGATCACCCGACATTTATAACTTACACTGTCTCCAAAATGGGTAAAGAGGTGAGTGCTACATTCGTAGTTTACTGATTTATGCCATGAGCTTACTCAAGCATGCTTCAAATTAGGTCCACACTGTTCAATCACTCAGGCAGAATCATTAGCTATTTATATGAGCTTGATGACGACCTTTTCTTTTGTCTATGATTATGCATAGACAAGACAAAAGATGCTTTGTACACTACTGCATATGCTCAGATAGTAGAATAGCTTTACACAGGATAGCCAGGTCCAATAGCTGCATTAAACTTATGCATTTCATACATTACATTATGAGGCACTTAAATAACAACATTAAAGTAGATTTTCACTGGGTCCCAGGTTACGCGGGAGTCCTAGGGAACAAAGCCATTGACCATCTTGCCAAATCGGCTGCTAAATCTACAGTTATTAGCACTTTTAGTTATATTCCTACTTCTTACATTAATATGCATGTCAAACAACAAATTACCATTCTCTAGCAAGACAGTTAGGACCATGACACTGCCAGTAGGCTGACCTTCTTTTATCCCCATTGACACTATTGCAACTCTTCCACACTTTTCCCCTAGCTTTGCTCTCACTCAGCTTCTTACAGGCCAAGGCAACTTCAAGCACTATCTTGAGGACTGCCTGACTGCAAAGGTGAACTGCATGAGGACCAAATGCCTATCCACTTAATTTTCTACTGAAATAGATACATGAACATTAGAGATAGCTTATTTAGAGAGGCAATTTTTGAGGGATACAACTGGCCTTGCACACCACAGCAAATCTAAACATGTACAATATACCATTGCTTACTTTCATTCATATCCCACAGCAAAGCCCTTGTGGTCCATGAATGAAAGTTAATGAATAAATATATAAGAATGAATAAATAAGTTAATAAAGTTAAATTTAAGTTACAGAACACACAGGTTTCCTTGTTCACATTATATAGTTCCAGTTAAGGTAAACTGTATAGCTAATTTTTTGTGTTATGTCTCTTGTTCCTTTGTAGTTATCAGGTTCTGCTTTGTTTATCTTCCATTGCTCTTCATGTTGTCTTTAGTCTTCTTATATATATAGTATTATTATTGTTATATGTAATTATAATAATAATAAAAATTGGGAGTCTTGTTATTGGATGCTCTAGTCTGTCTAGTTGTTGTCCTCGTCAGTATTCTTGTTTAGTTAATAAGAGATTTAAGATGTAAGTTAATTTTAAGTTAGGGCTATCTTAAATCTAAGTAAAGTTAAGTTTAAGTTACCAACATATTCACTGTTCCCCTAGTTGTTTCAGTTAGGTTATTCTACTTCCTACAGGATTTCCTAGCTTAGTTTCCATATTATTTTAAAGCCTTTACTTTAGTTTTAAGCATTATACTTTATTCTGTCTAGCTTTTATGTAGCTGTAGTACTTATTGTTGTATGCTACAATTCAGGTTCTCTTTTAGACCCAAGGCTTTGCAACCTAAAAACTGCATGCCAACATTATTTGTATAGGAAGTGGTAATCTTACAAACACCACTCAGAGGAATCCTCCTTTCCTCTTCTTTCTATCTTCTCACCCTCCTTCCCATCCCCTTCTTCCACTGCCTGAACACTGTGCAGCCATTGTCTTTCATTAAAAAAATAATCAGTACAGCCTTACATTAAAGCTCAATTAGAAAAGCAATAGTGACACCCACTTCTAGATCTCTATATCCAGTTCAAGAATGGCCATGTTTTCCAATGTATACTGCAAACCTAATCAACAATGTTTTCTTAATACCATCAATATCTAATTGATCCCCATATTTATAAAATGGTAGCATTTAGGGCACTAATAAAAAAGAGCCCATATGCATTGCTCTAGCATTAAGGACACTATGAAAATTAAAATAAAATTAAAATCCTTACTTCTCTATATATCCAGAAGGAGTCCCAGAAATGCTTCCAAACTTTGATTGTAATGCAGCAAGAACTTCAGGATTTTTCATCATTTCAGCTGTAAGCTGACCTTTAAAATATATTATTTTAAAGGTATATATTATTGACAATAGATATTTAATACAAACAGATCAAATATTAATTTTCATATTTAAATTTATTTTAGCCTTTAATATTAAAATTCTAGGAAGTTAAAACACACTAAAAAATTTTAGAATCTTAAAATTATTATTTATGAAAATTAATTATAACTCAACTGAATTTTTAAAAAATCTATGTATATAGTGAACTACCCAATATATTCATATTGCCAAATGATCTGTTGGATTATCTATTGGGCTGTAAGTAATTAATTAAGACTAATAAGTAATTAGACAAATCTAATTTGGATAGAGGTAGGCAGTCAAGTCAATAAAGAAATGATAGCTTAACAGCCTATCTCTAGCCAAATTGATTTGTATCTAATTAGTTATTAACCTTTCTATAGCCTAACAGATAATTGGGTGAGAAATACACAAACAACAGTAACTAGTTTAAGAAATTATTTAATAGAAATTAATTTCAAAAGACATTTTTTTAAATTTAAGTATAATTTTAAAGAAAAATACAATAGATTGTCAATTATCCGAGATTTAATTACTCAAACTAAATGTAAGTACACTACTTTATACTGTAATTCATAAAAAATTTAAAACACGTATAAGAAAATGATTTGTTTCTGTTACCTTTTATCATTTAACTTCAAAGTGAGAAACATTCATATTAAAATATAATTACAATACACATTTACATTTTATGTTGTATGTGTAGGATGTATTGTAAATAATGTAAAAGTTGTTATGTATGATTAAATTACCTAAGATATAAAGAGAAATTTAAAAGGAATATCCAATATAATCTTTTTATATTTATAATTTCAATCTGAAATGGCCAAGACATTCTGTTTTATCCAAGTTTTTAGTTAAAATTTGTGTAAACATCTTTCAAACTTAAATGTTAATTGCATAGTAGTTTTACAGAATACAAAAATTGGTTAAGCTTTCTTCTTTTTTCTAAACTAAATCCAAAATAATTAGAAAGAATATTAACCATATAAGTTTTATATTCGATTCCTTGCAATTTTTGTTAACAGAAAATACCTTAGATTTTAAGTGCATTTTAGGATATTTTATAATCCAGAATTATTTTTAATTTAAAATAAAAAAAATAAATTGTTTTTAATTATTAATAAAAGTTGCAATCAATTACTTATTTACTAAAAACAAAAACAAATTTTGTGCTAATACAGAAAAATTTCAAATCAGTATTTCAAGCAGAAAGATTTTAGAAATGATCCTTTATAATGTTTACTAAATTTAGTGGTAATATGATACACATAAACATAGTAACTCATGCTTGAACAATCATTTCAACATTTCACATTGACTAAAAATCAGGTGAGTGGATTACTAGAGTAAACAGTTTAAAAAATGCATTATGTATATTAAAAACTTTTTTAATTTTTGGCTATTTCTGCCCTATTGACACTACTAAGAAAGCCTTTTCTCCTTATCCACTGCAGGTTTGCAGACCTACATGCTGAGTGGGGAGGGACAAGGGACACGTGAAAAAATTTATAGTTTTTCAACTACCCAGATTCAATCCCAGACCCTAAGCAGTAAGCAACTTAACCACTTTAAGTCATCTAAAATGGTTAAGATGTTGGCTTACTGCTTGGCCATATTAAAGAATAAGACAAGCCAAAAATTATTTTCAGATTAATAATTTTAAAAAATTATATGTTGACAGAAGATATAATTAAAATTATATCACAAACCAAATATTCAAGTAATTCTAATATAATTATATATCTGCATAAGATAATTATAAGTTAAATGCTTCAGTACTATGTACAGTACAGTGTAACATCTGCTTTAGTTTTGTCTATCCTAAGATAAAAATTTCATTTTCAGAATAAGTTACCAGTAATTTCAGTTTATTAGAACTTACTTTTTTTAACATCACCTTCACCACCATCTAATTCTTCAATTTCAACATCATTACTCTCCATAGTCTCAGTAGCTCTAAAAAAAAATTTAAACTTTAGTGATTTATATATGATGTTTGCATTATATTAAAGATAAAAGTCAAACAGAAATGTAGTGATGAAATTAGCAGAATAAACTGTATTTCATATTTATTCATACAAATCATATCTTGCAATTTTAATTTTCAAAAGTTTTAACAATGTTTAACAAACATCACTAAAACCTGATACATTATAAAACTACAAGCCAATCAATGCCATATGTCATCAGGCTAGATAACAGGATATTTTTAAAATTTCCCATTTGAAAATTTTAACTATGTTTAACATTATTTATTATAATATAACATTGAATTTACAAACTCCAATATTCTTTTTAAAATTGCTAAAGAAACTGAATAATTCCTAAGGAAATTTGGACTAGAGATTTAAAATTTTTTATTACTTAGAATGTTATCAACGAAAATTATAAAATTATGTTTTCATATACCAAGTTTTTTACATTTGATAATTTTATCACTAATCTTTCATTACACAAGTTTTAGGTTCCTGTAAATTGAGTTTTCTAGAATAGATTAACAATCTAATTAAATTTTTTCTTTAAAATCTTTTAGTAAACAGTTGTATGTTTAATTTTTATATTTTGATGGTTTTAAAATTAATAGTAAAAATAATAATACAACTATTTACTAAATTGCAGTTATGTGTAAGCGTAGAAATGGGAGATAATAGCTTCTCATTTTAGAAATGTTTTATCAATCTGTGAACTTCATAAAAATTGTACAATTGTAGAACTAAAAGTAATATAATTTAAACAGACTTTTAGTTACTAAGTGTGGATGTAATGGAAATGATTCTCAAATGTGAAATTTGTAATAAACAAATGCATGCATATTTTTAAAACACAAATAATGGGTTGATGCATAAGTTTGTAGTATATTTTTTTTTGTCATGGCAACATTATAATGTTGGGAGTATCATTTGTCCCTTGGAGTGAAAATGTTGTGCTTATGAATATACCTTATATTTTACAAATTTGAAGAAAGTTAGTGCTGTTTGTGGGCTAAAGATGGAGTGTCAAATGAAAAAAATCAAATGCTTCCAACTACTCCTATTTAACAGAGGAATAAAGGCAATTAAGATAGCTCAAACCATTTGTGCCATGTATGGGAAGAATGCCACTGGGAAAAGCACAGCAAAAAAAAAAAATGGTTTTGTCATTTCAAAGAGACCACTTTGACTTAAGTGATTCTCCACAATCAGGAAGACCATCAGGCTTTGATAAAAACTACTCCAGCATTGGCTGACAGTCATAAATAATGCAGGATAATATATTACCAATTAGTTTGTCTTCTGTACATCTCAAATAATTAGCAAATAAAAACTTGAAAAAACTTAAAAGCTTCAAACTTATCAACTCAATACAATTAATAATGTTCACTGGTGACAAAAAAATTTTTAAATGAACATTTAAAATAAAAATCTGCAAAAATAATATGTCACAATACAATATAATAAACTTACAAATGACAACCACTAATACCTTAAAATTTCATAATGAATTAAAAATAACTTTACATAATATTTATACTTAAAAAAAACTGAATATAAGAACTTTTGTATGTTTAACTTACATTCTATACAATAACAAAGATATGTTTAAACTATGCATAAAGAGTTACCAATGAATAAAACAGTGAAACAATGTTTTTTATTTGATCTAACTTTTTAAAATTTCACTTGTCTTATAACTAATGTTTGAGCAAACAGTTTAAATATTAATATAATGGAAAATATTTCTAAAAGACAAATTTAATAAAACAACTGTATATCAATGTTAAAATTTCATTATCTTAATTTTTAATAATACATTTATTTCATAAAGGGTATTAATTTAATTACTGTATTTTACTTAAATTTTTCTAGTATTGATAGTTTGTTTCACAAACAAAATATTTCTAATGTGTGCATTATTATTATTATTAGATTTTTTGCAATGAAATTATGTCTACAAAATTATAATGAAGTTGCATTTAAAACTGAGGTAAAGAATACAAATTCCCATTGTAAAGAATATCAAGTGTGTGTTGAATTTGTTTTTAATTTAAATTTAATATAATTTAACTTTTCAATTTCATTTATTACATACTACTATAAGAAAAATTATGATTATGCTTCAATTTCAGAACTAAAATTCAATCATCATATTAAATAGCCGGATATAATCCAGCAATCATTTGGCTTCAAACTAAAAAAATTCAGTTTAAATATTTGTTATATTTCCCTTAATTACTTTTCCCTATAATTTAGGCAAAAGTTATAAAAAAAATTTTTACAAGTTGATTTTTACAAAAAGTTTCCAAAATAATTTCAGATTTTTGACTTACCTATGCAAATTTATTAAATCTGAATTAGAGTTCATATTTTTCATAATTTTCAATGGTTTTCATTAATTACAAATGAAAGAATTTCAGTATTTTATAACATAGAGGTATTCAAAAACAAAAATTTGACTTAGTTAAGTTTATGCATATTATAAAATGCTTTCAATAAATTTACAAAAATTTTCAGAAAATATTTGTATATTCACATAATAAAGCTAATTTTTATACAAAAATAAAACTAAGAGTAAATACAAATTATTACATGCATTCTGTAAACTCTTTCAATCTTTCTATACAATACCAAATATTTATTTCAGATACACATGATTTTATAATTATTATTTTTCAACTAAGATATAAATTAGTTTCTTTTAACATAAAAGATTATTATACATTTACATACATTACTAGATAACTTTGAAATAAATAAAATTTTATCTATTTGATTGACTAGCCATATATTGTATACAGGCAAGCATGCACAAGTGCATAGGTCATACTCTAAGTGCAAAAGTGACAAATTCTTTTGTTGAAGTTATTAAATTACATTAAATGAAGCTACAAGTTATTAAAGTTTTGAACTAAATATAACTCCAAAGAAATAAACTTATCTTGAAACAATTTGCTGTGCAATGTAGAATTCAATATAAATAAAACATATATCATCATTACTCAAATTTTGTACTCACAATTTTTGTGCAGCTATGTCTTCTATTAATTGTGTCTTAGTAAAATCAGTGGTTTCATTACAATCTGCAATATTTAAATCTGAATTCAGCAGTTGTTCTTTATTATCTATTAAAGTATCATGTTGCATCGTGTCAGTAAAAGATGATGTACTGTAAAGATATAAAAGAATTATATCTAAATACAGTCATGAAATAATAAATGTATTCAGATGCTGTATTTAAAAGTATATTATAATACCAATCACAATTGAAATGACAATATCTTCTAAATTCCAGCAAAAACAAAAATTTAATCAAAAATATTTTTGGCCTTATCCAAAAAGTCGTCTTCAAGCTACAATCTTTTAGAGCATATTATAAAGTTGACCATTCTATTTTAGACAGTCTATTTAAATGGGGGCTTGCTTTTGCAACATAAATCAAAGACAACCAATTGAAAGTCAAATGTAATGTCAAAAATATAAAATAAAATAACCAATTATTTATTGTGACATAATCACAATGCTAGGCTGCAATTTTAAATCACATTTTAATTTAAAAAATCATGTGACTTCCTGGCCAGACTGGAAGTTTGTATAGTTAATCAGGGCCTCTGGCTCCTAAGCTTTCCATATCAAGTCTCAATTTTCATTTATCTAACTCCATTCTAGAGATTAAGGATGGATGGATGACAGTGGGACTAGTCTGCAATTTGAAAATTGTAGCCCAATAAATGGATTTGGTAACTTTGTAGTTAATATAGGAACTTTTTTGAGGCTTGAACCATTAGAAAAATTTGAAGTAAAAATTCATTTCCATGGTGTAGATGTCTTATCACAGTTCTCTGTAACTGTCCCCTATTCACCTGTTTAACAATAAAAGGAACACTTAATGTGTCATATATTGTGATTATAAACAATTTTAATCCCATCTTGGTAACATTCATACGATATATGTAAACATGTGTGTGTGTGTGTGTGTACACTGCTGTCCAAAGTTTTTAGTTTTTCTCAAAATTTTTTTTTTAAATTTGTTTTTAAGGGCTACATATTAAATTATTATTATAAGTAAGTTGGAAAAATTCCAAAGTCAGGAGTGTTCAAATTTAAATTTATTCTATTTGTCTAAAAAAATCAAATGGACGAAAGTTTTTAGAACACTTGGGAACTTTCTCTTTATTCTGTTCTATTTAATGTTAATTTCTTTGGTTTTGTTGTTATAAGATATAATTGCTTTGAATTAAATATTTTTTTGTTCCAAAATGACTTAAGAAATAAAGCAAAGAATTCTCTGCAGATATCTGCTACAGGACTCACTCATAAGAAAGGTAAAACAGATTGAAACAGTATACAGCTGCTTTTTGACTATGTATTGCATTACAAAAGTTGGAAGAAAGGCAAACATATTGGGTACCCAAAAGCAATACAGGAAACTCATGTCTGCAACATAGTGACAGACCATGTTGTCAACAGTCAAAGTATCAAAGAAAACTCAAATTGGGTGCTTCTTGACATTCTATGTATTTGTCAATTTATGGTTGACAACAACTTGTCTTATGAAAAATGAAGGATGACCTACCACTGACACAACCATAAATTCCAATGTCTTGAATTTACAAAAAACATATCAGAGAACATTCCAATTTTAATTTAATTTAATTATATTTAGTGATGAAAAACAATTTTGTTTGTAGGGTCTAGATAATACCAAATCTTATTGAGAAGACTGCAGGATTTACGGTAGGAGCTCATAAAAATGCCAGCAAGGAGGGGCTCCATAATGATTCTGGGTGCCATAAACAGTTGGGGAAAATTGATAAATTCACTGAAGAAAGTATAATGCCATGAAATATCTGAATGATCTGAAAACAACATGTCTATCTTTTTTGTAAAAATTTTTTCCACGGCAGTTATGTTAACACGGTCTTTAGATAATGTCATTTATTCCATACTAAAATATTGATTGGATTTCTATATATCAACTAATTTCTGTCTACATTCCATTTGCAGGTTTACATGTAGTGCCATCTATTAGCAAAAGTATTTAAGAAAATAATAAAATATAAAACGGATGTAATTTTTTGAAATATGCATTATATTCACTTAATTAGTGCAACAGTGATATAGCATGAAACAGACATACTACTACATTAATGTGACAGATAGCGCACAGCACTTGCCTGTGTGAAATGGAACCTGTGAAAAGTATTTAATTTTCCACATCTAATAACTTGAGGTTTTTTCATTTCTGAAGAGTACTTTCTTGATTCTAATAAGTGCCTTCCAGTAGCTGAGTGGATAAAGCCACCAAACATTGGTAATCAGGCATGGCCAACGAGATAGCTACATGGAGTTTTCTGGGTTTTCTTCACATTAGTAGCATCTAAATTGGGACCAGAATCACATAAAAATCTTACTGAGATGCATCCCCTCAGCAGATTGCCCAAGTATTGTGTTGCCATAACCAAATAAACCAAATTAATTCTAATAATTTTTCTATAAATGTGATATTTATAAGGAGATACTTACCATGCAGTTTGTACAATCTGTTGCAAATATATACACACTATCATCACATAAAAGCAATTATTCTTGCATTTTTATAAGATTTTTTTTAAAACAAGTTTTTATAAGAAGATTTCGGACATTAAGGTTAGCAACGTCAATCACATGCAGGGCCATCCCAACCTGTCCAACACAGATCACTTTTCAAATATTAATAGTAGACAAACATTAATTCATTGTTGTTGACCATCCTCTCTTCCAGGAGGTCGTCAACAACTTCTTTTGGTCAAATTACATATACACTTATTGTTCTTTGAACTTCTTTTGAAAATAATTTATTTAATAACCTACAAAAATTTTTGCAGCACACTGGTTGAAAATTACTGCTCTTGCTAAATACACTCATTAACAGCAGCATCCGAAACCAAAAACCAGCATACAAAATAAGAGCTAACATTTTCACAGTGTGATTTAGTCATTTTGTTTAGTTTTATCTTAAAATCATTAAAACAATGATTTAATAGTTAATTATTTTAGTTACACTAATATAGAAATATCAACAAACTAACTATTTTAAAACACTGAAATCTCTACAATCATTTAAATTATATAATTTTTACAAGCTGTACAATAATTTGAGTATATTCACCATATTCAATATTAAACAAATGAAAATACTAAAATAAAATATTTTCAATTTTATGAACCATTACTATTAACTTGACAATTTTACACATTTTTAGATATTTTTATCATCTCAATAATTGCTATCTTAAAACTGATATTTTAACTTTGCATTTAAGATGAAGTTTCTTTTTGAAAGAGGGAAAAAAGTTATTTTCCATGACAAAAATATTTTAAATCTGACACTTCATTACATTAATAATATACACTATCCAAAAATAATTTTCACATTTCTTAATTTACACCAAATAAACTCAAAGAAAATGAATAACTTATTTATTCATGATAAAATAAGTATTTATTTTCAATAATAATGAAATCATTTAGTCAATTTTAAGCATTATTTGACTTTTATAATATATTAAAAACCTCAGATTTGCATTTAATTTTCTCATTTACCAAATTTCTGCATAGATGACTTTTATAAAATTAGAAGCTTCTTTTATTTCAGATTATTTTTAATAATAGATTACCAAAAATATATCACTGAAGTTACTGTCTCAATACACTTAATTTACATTGACACAAAGTGCAGTGCTGGAACTACTGACACACAAGAACAAGCTCTTATATGCAAGGTATGCTCTTATAAGCAAAGCAGGATGTTTCAAAAACACAAAACCAAGCAACTTTCACATGCTCTTATGTGGCAATATGATAATTTTTCTTTATTCATGCATGTAATTTTACTGGAATTATTTCTACCAGACATCACATTTTCCATCCAAATTACATAAAATTTCAGCCATTGTTGCTATTTCTTGCACTAATATGGAATGATAGCAGAAACATTTTTTAAAATGTCATAGAGAGAAACTATTGTAAAGATTTTGGATTTCACATTTGAAAATTAGTTAATTCGTATCAAAGACATTAAATTTAATTTCAAAAGAGTAGCGAGGTTGCAGCCAAAATTTTCATTTCTAAAATGTGAACATCGAGCATCGCTTACAAGATAGTGGTGCTAAAATGTTCACATTTTACAGATGAAAACTTCAGCTGCAACCTCACTAATAATAAAAATAAGCAAACTTTATTAGAACTCTCAGACGTATAGAAAATGCATGCAAAATACTTGTTATTTGATGTTATATTTAAAATTTTGAGTACAGTAGAGAGTCGTTTATCTGAATCAATTGAGGACTGGAGTTGTTCAGATAACTGACTTTTCGGATAACTGATTATGTACAAAAAAAATATTAACCTATCCGATGTTGAAATTTTTCTCCATTGCGTGTCGCTTCGTGTTGAATTTTCATCAATTTTAAGCCTAACAAAAATTTTTATAATAATAATCGAGGCTATTGTATTGTTAAAAATTATTTCTTTATTTTGTACAAACAAAATAAATATATTGAAAAATATAAAAACATAAAAATTATACTTTAGAAGTTAATCTAGTATCAAAAATGTTCGATTCAGCATGACACAGTCTGACTGGAAAGCTTTCGGTTAACTGACGTTTCAGTTGACTGGCTTTCGGATAAACAACGCTCTACGGTACTGGTTAAAAATGTGAGAGTAAACTGACCAATATATACAGTCTCACACCACACAAAAGAAATGATCATATTCTTAAAGAAAATTAATGATTACAAAATTTTGCATAATAGAAACATTGAGACTCATAGGAGAAATATGTTCGAACATTCAAAATGTTTCGTAACATTGTCAACCTTAAAGCTTCTCAAATACTTAATTCTCTCACTACTTTGACATGTTTGAGATGCTATATCAAATATTTTTCTCAAGAAAAGTACACAAATTCATGAGAACTGCAGGGCCTGTAGAGCAATGCCAGGAAACTGGAGTAAGATACAGTGCGAGTTTTACCTATTACTCTGAGTCACTAAGTTAAGCTTAATAACATTTTTTGTATTCATCTGATGTCACTTGATATAGACAAAGCATAACACATCACTCAATAAGTCTCCAGTCTAACTAAGAAAAACAATTTTTTTTTTAGAAATTCAACTTTATTCATCAACATACTCTCCTTCATGAGTGATATATTCATTCCAACGCTCCTTTAACTTTTTGATGCCTTTTTTGTAGAATGATTTCTCTTTGCTCTCAAAATAGGCCTCAGTTTCGGCAATCACGTCTTCATTTGAGCCAAATTGCTTTTCCTGGAGCATCTTTTTAATGTCTGCAAAAAGCCAGTAGTCGCTGGGGCCAGATCTGGAGAGTACGGCGGGTGAGGAAGCAATTCAAAGCATAATTCATTCAATTTAACCATCGTTTTCATCAACTTGTGACACAGGGCATTGTCTTGGTGGAACAGCACTTTTTTCTTTTGCATGTGAGGGCATTTTTTTTTATTTCTACACTCAATCAATCCAATAGTGCCATGTAATATTTGCTATTGATAGTTTAGCCTTTCTCAAGATAGTCAATGAACAAAATACCATGCGCATCCCAAAATATGGATGCCATAACCTTGCCCACTGACTTTTGAGTTTTTGGTCGCTTTGGACAACTTTCACCGGCTGCTGTCCACTCAGCTGACGATCTTTTTGATTCAGGTGTGTAATAATGGATCCATGATTCATCCATTGTCACATACCGACGCAAGAAATCCTTTTCATCTCACTTGAACAGCTCCAAACAGCGCTCTGAATCGTCGATGCATTGTTGTTTTTGGTCCAATGTGAGAAAACGTGGCACCCACTTCGAAAGCAACTTACACATGGCTCAAATTTTTGTGTAAAATTGTAAAAACACTACCTTCTGATATCTTTAAGGTGTCAGCTATCTCTTGCAACTTCACTTTACAGTCCTTCAAAACTATTTTGTGGACTTTTTTTTATGTTTTCCGAAACAACTGCAGATTTTGGGCGACCAGAGCGTTCAGCATCATCGGTGTTTGTCCGATCACGCTTAAATTCAGCATACCAGTCAATAACAATTGATTTTCCTAGTGCAGAGTCTCCATAGTGCTTATCAAACCACTGTTTGGCTTCAACAGTATTTTTCCCCATTAAAAAACAATGTTTAATCAGCACACAAAACTCTCTTTTATCCATTGTTTTGAAAATTAAAAAACTGGGGTCACTAAAACCAATGTAACTTGTAAAATAATTGTCAGAATATCACAAAATTTTGACATGTATCGTTTGAAGGTTGGTACTATCCAAAAATCATATGGGTCTGTCAACAGTGTTGCCAGATCAGTGTCAGACCAGAGACTTATTGAGTGATGTGTTATTAGTTCAAACATTTTTGAGGAGACTACAATTTAATATTTTAGCAATTTTATGGCTGTTTATCTACTGCATATGGACAACTCTGTATATTACAAATACACATAATAGATAGTATTTATTTTTAATTTTCAAATACAAAGAAATTTCTCATTCTATACTAATTTATAGTATAGAATGAGAAGCTGTTATTAATAAAAATGCAGAATTCCTGAGATACAAATTTTGAATTTAAATGTCTGTTCTCAAATTCAAATTATACAAAATATTTCATTTAATATATTGGATTTATTGAAGAAATGTGCTATTAACATTACTTAAAATTTAGGTTGAATATGATCCTAAAGAGTATCAGGAAGTTTATATTAATAAAACTAAAAGACTAAGCATTTAACAATTTAAATGCATAAAACTTGACACAAAATTCATGTTTCCAACAAAAGAACATTCAAAATAAACAAAAATTATTGTGACATCAGAATGTCAGGCTGCAATTTTTAATCATATTTTCAATTTATTTAATTTAAAATATGTTCTTCACCTCAAATTATTAGTGTCTTGCTACTGTACAACATACTTTTTCTGTTTGCAACAGTCATGCCAGTCATTAACTCTGTTCAGGGAAAATGTTTTGAATGACTTCCAATGCAAACCAGAAGTTCATATATAATTAATTGGGGCCTCTTGCCCCTAAGCCTTCCATATTTGGTCACAACTTCATTTATCTAACACCGTTCTCAAGATTAAGGAAGGACAGACAAACGACAGTGGAAATTTGTATCTACAACTTTTTGAAATTTTAAGTAAAATTATCATTCATGAAATAAAAAGAATCCACATGCATATATGATATTAAAAAACTTTAATAAATTTATATTACTTCTATGTTACTGTAATTCCAGACATTGATTTCAAATAGTTAAAGCATTTTTTAAAAACTGAAATAGTATACTCACTTTTCTAAATCTGACATAGCTAACAGCTCTGGAAGAAACCTGCAATATTAAATATTTTATGAAATTTTATTTTCAAGTTGCAGTAATAGTAAACATTTTAATATAATAATTTAACTTAAACATAGTTTAGGTTACTACTACAAAAATGAAGTTTAGTATAAATCCTTTGTAATCAATTTTTTAATAAAACTGATTATAGCCTAAATGAAAATTTTGCAATAAAATTTACAATACAACAAACACAAAATACCAAAAAAAATCCAGTAACATTTATTGAAAACAACTAACATTTTCAATTACATTTACTAGTCATCCTTAGTCAAAATTAAAAGTAAACAAATTTTACTAAATTTGTTTTATGCTATAAAGTTTACCATGAAAATTCTTTAAGATTGTTTTTAAAAAGTTGAGCAATATTTTATAGAAAATAAATGTAATCAATAATAATATGGTTACACTGAAACACAATAATGTTAACATCAACCAAATTGACTTAACAACTTGGCATCAGCAATTGGTTCATCAGGAGAAAAATTAAACCAAAAATTATAAGAGCACTTTCAAAACAAATTTATTAGAATTCAATTTATCTCCAATTCTTTACTTCAAAAATTTTGAATTTCTGAAACTATACATTTTTGACATATTAGAGAAATCAAATGATTGAAAAAAATTTATATGAAAGGTCTATAAAGCTCATTTTTCCTTACTGTACAGGTTAAAAATCAAGCTTTATTTGCTTTAGCCAATACAATATATTTTTTTAGGTATTTCACTTTATAGTTTTCTAGAAATTATACAAATTTAAATTCTGATTTTAAGTATTGTTTCTACTCCCAGTTAGTCTAAATATTTATATTTAAATTCAAAAGCATAAAATTTAAACAAAGCCTTTTAAAACTCAACTTTTATGCTTATTAAAAGAACTATTTATAATAATGTTGAATTCTTGTAGTTTTATAATACTGTATACATAAGAAAAAGAAACTAAATTCTATCATAATTACTAAATCAGCATCGGTTAATAATTAAAAACATAATATGGGATGGTTCCAACTATGGGGACAACCTCCAAATGCAGATTTTTGTCAAAGAACAAAAATGGTCTTAATGTATATCTAAAAATGCACTGGTACAGAGATAGGCCTGCCCAGTCCCTAGACCTGAACCCCCTTGATTTTTACTTAAGACATCAAAAAGTGTCATGAATACTGAACCAGTCTCTGATGGACATTGGAGCAACACACAAATGCTACCCGTAATGCTGTTTGGATATAAACAGGAACATTTGAAACGATGCATCAGTCCACGATGCACGCAACAGCTTACATTAAGGGCCATGGAAAACACTTCAAATAGCTACTGTAGTTCTGCCAGAGACACAGTACATATGCCATACCATTCCACAATTTTATATCCTGTGTGTGCAGCTTATGATGACTAGTAAAGTATCTGGCACTGATGCATTTTTTGACATGTTAATAAGACTGCTTTGTTCTTTTTCATACCAGGAATCTATTTCCAATTTGTTTCCAAAGTTTGGAACCATCCCGTATATCCACATAATAACTTATTGTATATTTTAAATCATGTACAGAATAGATTACTCACTAGCTTTTTCATTTAACCCAGACTACACAAATATCAATCAAAAAAGTTTAAGGAATGATACAACTTAAGAATTTTTTAATACTTTTCTCCCATATTACTTTCACCAAAGTTCTATTTAAGTACTTCTGATTAAAAGTTTATCATCAGAATTAACCATTTGAATTTCATTAGTTCTTAATATAATTATATTGACATACTGTATCTGCAGTTAAACACTGGTTTTTAAGATGTCTCCCATAAATGTAAGGCACTAACAGATTTCCATGTAGATTCAAGACATATTAATGGACAAGGAAGTAGGAATGGTACTGGATTATAAAAACTTATACCCTTCCATAAAAAATCAAATCTTGCATGGAAGCACTTTTAGAATTCATGATTAGTAAGAACCCTGAATTGATTCATTATAACAATGAGGTAATAGAACTGGCTAACCTGATATGTTACAAATCTTACTTCAGCTTTAATGACCAAGCAATACAGGCAAAAAAGGGGAGTCCCAATGGGAAGTCTGCTATCAGGATTATTATGTGAATTGGTGGTTAGAAAGCTGAAGAACAGTGTTCTTTGTGATTTCAGAAAAGATATGTAGATGATGTCTTTATATTATGGAAGAATAAATGAAAAAATTAATGAATTCATTGATAAGATCAATAATAATGACGATGGTCTAAAATTGAGAATGGAACAGAAAAGTTCCTTAATGATACATTTTTTTGACATTAACATTCAGTTCAAAAAAGGACACTTAGCCACCAATGTGTACATCAAACCAACACATGGCCCACTTTACATCCCCTTGCAATTGAATGATCCTTACTGATATAAGCTGACAGCATTCCAAGTTCTAATTAGAAGGGCTTTTCTATATTGTGATAGTGTTGTGGACAGAGAAAGGGAGATCAGCAGAATTATGCAGGTGGCTGAAGCCCTAGGATACAAAATAGGCACAATAACAGGAATGATTAGAAGATATGAGATGGGCACAGCAAAGGCTTCAAAACATCTCAGTAAAATCACAATGTTCACATATAACAAATACAAAAGGCATTATGAAAGAAATTGTGGATCACAAATGTCAAAAATGGTTTTGAAAAGAGCTCCAAACCTATATACAATTTTAAGGAATGACAAAGATAACATTAAAAAAGAAGAAAAAACAGGGATGTACCGGTACAAGATACCTTACAAAAACATACAACTAGGAATCAAGAAAAATTATATTGGCATTACAAGAAATTTGGGAGTGAGGCTTAAAGAACACAAATATAATGTCAAAAAAGGATCCAACACTACAGTACTTTCCCAGATGGCGTAGACTCAAGGCTCTACAGTAAAATGGGATGAAGTACATAGTGTCAAACCCTTGTGCTCCCCAACATTAGCAATGAGTGCTGAGAAAATTGAAATTTATAAAAGCAAACTGGAAGAGGCTTGTATCCATGCAAAGGACACTAAAGATTTACCATTTGCATGGAAATATATAGTTAAAAAGTTTTCCACAAACTCCTAATTTATGCCTTAGTTTACAATTTCACATTTTATGAATGTATTTTAATAATATCTATTAATGTGTTTAAGGTATTATTACTAAATTTTTATTTTTATTAATATATCCAACTTTATATGTATAAATATAAAAAAAAGTTTGTTTTCTTATTTTCCGTTACTTTTTGTATTTAAGTTTATGTATTCTATTTTGGGAAAGTGAAAACTGGCTAGTATATTGACAACTTATTTTTCTAAGTGGAAGAACAACTTTGTGTAAAGCACCTCTTATAATATGCAGCCAAGTTTTCTTATGTGAAAGTGGAATGGAAGATCATGTAGTTCCATCCTTGAATACCAATGTACCCAATTCTTGTTTATCTTCTTCAGATTCAACAGTGATTATATCATCTGATAACTCAGTGATGATCACACTCCTCACAATTTTCATCCTCAATGTTGTCAAGGACACACTGTTCATTATTACTGAGGTTATGAATAATTTCCTGCAGTTTACGATCAGACATAACACAATGCAAAAACATTATAACAACTGATACATGTTATCTCAAAATATGTTTCAAATGGATACATAATTTTGCAGCAAGTAACTTGAAAATTTAGTATTTCACTAACAGCAAGTAAAATCAAACAACAATCAAAGTCTGCACAATGCTTTTTGTCTGTCTCAACAAGAAAAATGTACATCTGACACAGTGAGTGTACTGGACTCAAGTTATCAGTTTGAAGATAATGTTTTATTTAATATATTTTAAGTCAATGTACACAAAATGTCTTATGATTCTAGAATAAAGTTTTGTAAACATAAATAACAAGCAAGTAGTAACCTTAAATAAAAAATGAAATATAAAGATTACTTTCTTGAAGAGTCTAATACCCCATTTGCACTGAGCATTTCAATCTAGATTGTGATCAAGGTTGGCAACTGTGCCGTAGTGCGACCTCTCGACTGTTTCAATCTCGAATGAAATGAGGTTCAATTGCAATCAACTCAAAAGAGTTCCTGAAATTAGATCCAGGTCTAAGTTTATTCCTTTTTTATTTTAGCACGTGTACTATCCTAATGTGTATATGTGTGGAGCCAAAAGAATTTTTAGCTCCTTTTTCAACTATGTGTATATCTTCTTACAAGTCAGGTTGGTTTAACTGTCACTATATCAGGTAATTACAGGTACTCCTCACTTTACGACCGAGTTCCGTTCCGACGACTACGTCATAAAGCAAATTAGTCAATAAGCAAGGAACTTGCGCCAGGAATATAGGATTGTTGTAAAATTACACAAATTATGCAACAAACTTCAAATTTATTCGTAAAAAGACTATTATAGTATGCTATTAGCCTATTATAGTACTATAAGAATATTATAGTACGCGCAAGCCTATTATAGTATGCTTAGTGCGCATGTCACCATTCGCCATTGACCGACACTCAAGCTGAGAAAGGGAATTCCCCAAATTGCAGGTCGAAACTTGATTGGTCGTAAGTGTGAGTGGTCGTTAAGCAGATAGGTCGTAAAGTGGGAGTACCTGTAATTTCATTGTACAAACCATTGTACGTGTATCCTAATTTTTTAAATGCATTCTGTAAATTTGTAAACCTGTGATCAATTTGCTGATAAACATGTAAATATGTAATAATAGGACTGAAGAGGGGCATTAAGCCCAAAATGCATATCCATTCATACCAATAAACCAATCTTTTTCCTCTGAAAGTGTTTCCTGTGTGATATGTTCTCTTAGGCAACATTGTGCTAAGAAAATACATATAATTTATGTTTTTTATGAAATTATTGGTGTTAAAAAATAAAAATTTTTGATGTTGACATATTGAAATGAAAAACAGACTGTTTTAAGATTTTGTTCCAGAATCTTGTTTGGACCAAAGATGTTTGCATTTATGTTTAAAATGCTGCCACTGCTGGAAATGCACAAAAGGTCAGTTTATCATCACTCACCATCTCCAATAGAGTTTTCCTAATTACCCTTTAGCTGATAAACTCTTGACTTATGAATTTAAGAGAGACTTTTCTACACTCAATATTTCACAATATTTATAATTTTATTTTCAAAAATGTTGCTGTAAAGCTTGGAATAGGAAGTGCTGTCCAATTCTAGATAGTTTGAACAGGCAGACTTAGTTAAATTTCTTATGTCATTCTAAACTACTATAGTTTGCAGTATTTCAACATACTTCAGATGCTTTTCAACTCAGGGTTTATTTTTTAACAGCATATTTATTCTCCAGGGTTTATTTGAATTCTGAGTTTAACTCTTTAAACACAAAATCAGCTAAAATCAGTCTTACCTGTTAAAAACAAAATCAACTGATTGAAAAATTGTTAAACTAGTTTCGCTATACAACTTCCCCTTGCAGCCTGAGGGGTAAAAATAATTTATTTATTAGCAGAGATAGAGTGAGTTTTCAGAGCTTAAAGAGTTAAAGAAGCATAGCCAACACTTGTGGTATTTATGCAAAGAACTGGCAGTTTTGTCTCTCTTTGATGACAATGTTGACTTTCAAGCCAAAAGTAAAATTTTGATCAATTTGGGCAGCGAACATCGATGTATGGAAAGAGAATTTATTCTCAAGTGAAGAAATCGATAGCAAATTATCTGATAAGTTTTATTTCTTTTTACTGTAGTAATAAATTTTTACCTTGTCTCATCAATTTGTTTCTCATTTTAGAGAAAACAATAACTATCAATTCAAAGTACAGGATTCTTTTCTTGGTTACAAATGAGTACAAGTTTTCTCCTGGAGTATCCTTCGTGGAAAACCATATTTTATATTTAGCAGCTCAAAGGACAGGTAACATGTTATGAGCTGTAAATGACTGATGAAAGGGCTGATAAATTTTTGCAAGATTTTCACAGATTAACAGTGGATGAAGAACAAAAGGAGTTTGTACTGTGTTGTGTGAGACCATTAAAGGTTATATCCAGATTGCAAAAAAGAAACATATGTTATATTTCTTCATTATAGATTTTTTTACTGTTGCTTAATAGGCTTCCTGCCTGTAAGTTTTGCAATACTGATGAAAACCGCTTGCAGTAAAATAGTGAACTTTGTAGTTACAAACAACAGAGTATAACTGAGCTAACATGGCAAATTTTTCTTCTGGAATAAAGAAAAAATATTTGTAGCATGGTAAAATGTAATAATTATAGTTATACAATAGTAGTAGCTTTTTTCCAAATGAAAAAAGACCCAGTTGAAAGGTATGGATCAATGCTGTACGGAGGCTTTACTTTTATTTATCCATCTTTATTAATTATAAAAGCATTCCTAAAGGGGGCCACACATGTTAAGGAAATCCTTTGAGGAATAACTGTGCAGGCCTGGCTTTGAGGAATTCCTGTTAGCACGTGGGGGCAAACTGTACAGGCCACCAGAATAGAAACGAAAAACCATTTGATTTTCCTGCACAGTTTTGGACTGCACAGGCCAACTGTAACGTGTGTGTTGTGTCATTCAGTTGTGAGGTCGCTGAGTAGTGAGAACAATGTCTCATGAATGTTTGGAAGAATTATTTTTTTATAACCTTTTTAACTATTATTATTTATAAATTATTTTCAGATCAAAAATTTCTTGAGTGAATTAAAATTAAAAATAATTTTAATATTTAGAAAACTTCTCATTTCTTTAGTTTTCATAAAACATCTTGATACTCTATAATATTTTCTTTTACATTTTAAAAAATTTATTGTTTTAATATTCAAGTACAGTGGTACCTCGACATACGAGTGCCCTAATATACGAGTGTTTTGAGATACGAGCCGCCGAGCGAGCGATATTTTGCTTTGAGATGAGAGCAAGATTTGAGATACGAGGAATCGCACACTACACCACTGCACGACCCCAACATGCGCCCCGCATGTTGGGGTCGTGTGCAGCGTCTAACAGTTTCTCCCACCTCAGACTAGACCTCAGTCTGTGTGCTTGTTTCCCTCGTTTTCGAAGAATTTTTGATAAATTGGGTTCGCGTTTTACGCTTTTTGTACATTTACAAAACATTATCACATTTATTTTTATAACCATGGGTCCAAAGAAGATGATGATGTCTATTGAATTAAAGCGTGAAATCATAGAAAAACATGAGCAAGGTGTGCAAGTAATTGACTTGGCGAGGATGTACGGGCGTAGCACATCAAAGTTCTTAAACAGAAGGAGTTGATAAAGCGTATAATGCCAGCTAAGGGTGTTACAATAATTTCTAAGCTCCGGATGTCTCTCCATGAAAAGATGGAGAAACTACTGATGGTGTGGGTGACAGAGAAGCAGCTTCAAGGAGAACCTTAACACAAAGCATCATACGTGAGAAGGCACGAGCGATTTACGGTGATTTGCTGAAGCAGATCCCACACACTTCCACAAACGAGGAATCGGAGGACTCGTTTAAAGCCAGTCAGGGCTGGTTTGACAACTTTAGGAAAAGGACCGGCATTCACTCCGTCGTCAAGCATGGTGAGGCAGCAAGTTCGGATGTGAAGGCAGCTGAGGTTTAAATCAAAACGTTTTCCGAACTGATAGAAGCCAAAGGATACATCCCCCAGCAAGTCTTTAACTGTGACGAGACAGGGCTTTTCTGGATAAGGATGCCAAATAGGACTTACATAACGGCAGAGGAGAAGACGATGCCAGGTCACAAACCCATGAAGGATGGATTAACTCTAGCACTTTGCACCAATGCGAGTGGCGACTGCAAAATTAAGCCTCTGCTAGTATACCATTCGAAAAATCCCAGAGCCTTTAAGTCACATAAGATTTTAAAAGAAAAACTGCAAGTTATGTGGAGGGCAAATCCGAAGGCGTAGGTCACCAGGAAATTCTTTGTGGAGTGGATAAACCTGGTGTTTGGCCTTTGTTAAAAAATATCTACAGGAAAACAACCTACCCATGCAAGCCCTTCTCGTCCTCGACAATGCCCCTGCTCATCCACCAAATCTCGAAGATGATTTACTCGAAGAGTTCAAGTTTATAAAGGTTCTCTACCTACCACCCAACACCATTCCTATCCTGCAGCCCATGGATCAGCAGGTGATTTCTAATTTTAAGAAGTTGTACACCAAGCACATTTTTCGGCGCTGCTTTGAGGTGACAGAGAACACAAACCTTACCCTTCGAGAGTTCTGGAAGGACCACTTTAACATCATGATATGCTTAAGAATTATTGATCAGGCCTGGCTGGGTGTTACAACGAGGACCTTAACCTCTGCATGGAAGAAGCTGTGACCTGAGGCTGTAGCTGAAAGAGCCTTCAAAGGATTGGAACCTGAAGTGTCAGTGGTAGAGGAGATTGTTTCTCTGGGAAAATCTATGGGTCTGGAGGTGGATAAGAGAGATGTGAACGAACTCGTCGAGGAACAGTCTCAGGAGCTGACAACCGAGGAGTTACACGATCTACATTCGCAGCAGCATACGATGGTTCAACGAAAAATTAGTTCTGAAGAGAAGCCAGAGATGGAGGAGGTTATCTCTACAAGAGATATAAAGGATATCTTGGAAATGTGGGAGAAAGTTGTGGAGTTCGTGGATAAAAATCACCCCGAAAAAGTTGCAACTGGTCGTGCATCGGAGTTGTTCAACGAAACTTGCCTAACTCATTTCCGCAATATCCTGAAAGAGAGGAAGAAACAAACCTCCTTGGACAGTTTTTTTAAACGATCTGCAGGTGAAAATGAGCAAAGCGTGACGAAAAAAGTGAAGACCAGTGACAAAAATTAAGCGCTTCTGTAAGCACTTCACTTTTTCTTTTATTATGTTTTTATAGAATATGTATTTGTTATTTATAAACAAATGTTTCTTCTTGTAAATACATTTTTCTTATTCAAAAACACTTAACAAAAACAACTGAGGTGGTGTTTTGGGAGCTGGAACGGATTAATGGCATTTCAATTAATTTCAATAGGGAAAATTGCTTTGAGATTACGAGCCACCACTTTCACAGATAGTGACAAATTTTTGTTTGAGTATAATAATTTGGCCACTCACTGTATATTAAAACATGACAATTTAAAATAATATTTTAACAATAAGACAAAGTTTAATAAATTCTTTTTAATTATTAAATTATAAAATTAATTTGCAATAATAATTTTTACAATTTGTACTAATATTGGATGTGGTTGAGAATTATTAATATATATTTGCTATTTTTTTTCTTTTTTTTTGTTCTAATATTGGACTAAATTAAAACATGACAATTTGAAATATTTTAACAATAAGACAAAGTAAAAGGGAAATAGTTTAATACAATAATTATTTAAATTATATTTGTTACTTATTTAATACCTATACAAGACATTGATTTTGAAAATATCTATTTTTTGTTCAATTAAGAATTGTTTGTAAGATAGAATATTGCAAAAAGAACAATGCTTTTTAAAATATTTGTGGTAATAACAATTCTTTTTAATATTATCTGATCTTGGAAACCCAAGAAGTTTGATGTCTAAATAACTGTAGCTCGTTTTTAAAAAGACTTTTTTTTCCTATCTATCCACCTTTAAATAAAAATAATTCTTTATACGTTGAGAAATAATTTAATAAGTTTTGTAAATTACTGTTTGATCCAGCTAGTTATATCCAATGGTTTTTTGTCTATAAAATTTAACCCATGAATTTTTTTTTATAGTAAAATCGACTTGCCATTGATCTTTTGCTGGTAATTGATGCTTTTTAACAGAATCTATAGCCCAAGATTTCTCTTGAAAAATTAATTTTGTGATCAGTGCTACCTAAACCACCACTACTACTCTTTACACACAGACTTCTACGCACATGTTTTCCCCCGCGAGTTTTAATACAATTTGTTGCCAATAAACATCCAAGAGCAGCCAGTATGTCGTGATCAGATGCCATGGCCGACTGACTAACAGATTTTCCTCCTCGTGTGGGGGGCGATAGGAAATTCTGAATTTCCTCAAGGCCAGGCCTGCACAGTTATTCCTCAAAGGATTTTCTTAACGTGCATGGCCCCCTTAAGTGTTGATGGACAATTTATTTCCAATAAACAAAAATATCTGTCATTATCTCTGATAATTCCATCTAGAGAACAGCACATCTGGACAATGCACTCTTCATCTGACAAGTTTTCTATCAGTATACTCTATTTGAATCAGCTGCGGTTGCGTTGGTTTGTTTTTATGTATCCTTTTCTTATTCCCAAAATGTGGCTAAGCCCTGTTGCTTGTATGTATTCCTTTTTTAAAGTTGCTAGTTTATTCCAAGCTTGTGGTAAATTTGTTCTTGATTCTATTTTTTTTATTCTTCACTAATAAAAAAAGGACATGCTGCATGTTTCCATCTACTAAGAAGTCCTCCCCTGTTTGAGCAAAAGGCATTAATCATTTTCCATTGGTCATTAAGCTGAAAATAATACACTGCCATTAAGTTGATATGTTTATGTTGATTCTTTTATCAGTTCTCTTATGTCCTACATTGATAACAGCAAGTCTTGCATGTACAGTACTTTTTCTTTTGCAATAAACATTAGAGAGATTTTTAAAATTTTTGAATTGTTTTTATTAAAATAAAACATACATTTTTATAAAATTAAATTTTAATTACATTTTTAAAAAATGATCAAAAGAAACATAATAGATGATTAACTTTCCTCTGGGCAACTTACTTGTAATGGAATTTGTTAGCAGATTTATATACATGCATTTGTGGAACACATACCAAAAGTTGTATATTTTTAAATATTTTGAGTAACATAATGAAAATAGCCTGTTAATTTTAATTTTTCCTTGTTCTAATGGATTTTCTACAAAAAAAAGAAAAGGTCCTCAAAAGTGACAGGAAATAAAATTATTTCTTAAAACCATGTTCATTGCACCTATGTACGTGCATGTTTGTAATTACATTTTTCAAATTTCCACTACAAGAGGGCACTTTACCGTAGTGCCATCTGATTTAGGCAGGAAGCGCATATTCTCCATGTCAATTATTCCTTGTATTCAAGTTTCTTGCACAAAGTCGGCAGGGATTCATCCTAACAAGACGAAACTTCATATTTGAGTAATTCTGACCAAATGCAAAAAATTTAGGAAGTGGACACACCTTTTGACAAAAAAAAATTTACATCAAAATAAGGGACACCCTAATATACATATACACCATAAAATGTGAAGAAATAAAAGTTGTATGTAACTATATACGAGTTAAATATACAGAGACTTGTTTTCGCTAAACAGGAAATGTCACAATTTTTAATCTCGTTTTATAAGCTTTAAATGTGAGGGATAATAATGGTACCAAATAATAATGCTAATGATAAAGTAAAATGATAGTTATACATAAAAAAACTGAACTAAAGTTCCAAAGGTTCAAACCTGTCGTCTAGCATGTGCCTCGTGCCTTATCCACTCAGGTAAGCTAAACACTCAATTTTCAGAGGCCCAATTTTTGGAAATGCTTAACTGGGGTCCAACTGTTACAAGGAGCATTTAATGCTACATGCCCACCAAGTTTCATTTGAATCGGAGATCCAAACATCCAGCCCTCTCCTCATTAGCAATAGAAATAATTTTTGAATAACTTTTTAAGGAATAATTCCAAATAACATGTTTGATCACACATTTAAACAGTATTTCACATGTTCTGTTATATAAAAATTTTTGTTTTCGTCTCCTAAAAAACGATTAAAATAAAAAAAGGTCACTCCAAAAAAACTCCCCAAATTTTCTATCAGTCAATAAAAAATGTCCAATCCAGAAACCTGGGCAGTGGTGCAGCTTTCGGTTCTCGACATCAATTCTCACTTCTCTGCTCAAATTCGCTGCATGACATCACAAAATGACTAGGCGTGGTGCATGGGAGTTAGACATTCTGCAGTTGTTCCCAAAGCGTGCTTTGCGATTCAATTTCACACTGATCATCAAAATGAGCAGACTAGGATTTTTGTCACCACTCGCCATCGCCAGTATTATGTTTTTATTGCCACTTTAATAAAAATATCACCAAGTGGCAATTTTGGCACTATGCAGTGCAATCCCTACATACATGCGTGTGCATTTAACACATACACACCGTAAATACTTTTAATTATATTAAATTATAAAAGTATTCATAAAGCATCAAACTTTTAGATTCTCTATTAAAATTTTCATAATTCTAGCAATTGAGGAAAAAACACATTTTTATAAAAATTCATTTTACAAACAATATTTATGCCATCCAAACAGATACACATGCAATTTTTGTGCTTTATTTTCTTATAGAATAGAATTACTTATAAAACTAAAGAGCAGTTAGAAAAACAACAGATTTGAACAGTTGTCTTGAAAAGCTTTTACATTTCACTCGCAACTGCCCACACACTATTGTCGACAACTCTGCATTACTACATAATATGTAATATTACTTCTAACTCAATGATTCACTATAAAAAAAGTTTCAAAATTTTCCAGACTTTCATATACATTCTTATAAAACTTTAGAATGATATCTAAATTAGTATAAACACGACCATTAAACTTTTTACCTAATCTTATAATAGAGACAACCAGACAACTGGAAGCAATATGTAGGATAACAAAATGGAATAAATCTGCAACACTTTCTTACCACAGAACACAGATTTATTCAACTTAACGAATAGAATCATGAATAATGGTGAATATCATTTTCAAAGGAATAAATTACTTCAGAGTCAGATAACTCATTGGGAGAATCAACTATCAATTTGAAAAGGAACATAAAGCATTGATCTTCAACACAAAAATCCAATACCGTTAGGCCTAGCATCTTCAGAACAAAAGCATTCTTTTTAATCGGCTACCTCTGACACAAAGAATTCTTACGTATCCTCCAAAATAAGGATACGACATATTCGAATTAACATTATTTAAATATATTCGGGCGTTTCATAGAATATCTAATCTTTTTTTTTATAACTTCGGTCTTACCTGGAAAGCTGTATTCACACCAGCACACCTCTAAGAGAGCGAGAAAGACAGATTGTGTTTTTTGCCGCTATAGTCGCATTGGCGCTAATATCTGATCACATGATCACAGACGCATTTTGTACGCAACGAGGTAATTCTAAACTCGATTAAATTTAAATACGTTTTTTTCAAAAAATACCATTAAATCATTTTTCATACGAAAATTTCAAAATTTAATACGGGGATATTAATTATATATTAAGAATTTCTTAAAATATCGCATTACGACATTCACGTTATAAACTACGTATCAAATGAAATGTCTTAAGTTTAATTTAAATTACGTATTTTTATAAAATTGTCACAATTGTATTATAATTATGAATAAATCATAAATGAACGATAAAATATTATTTAGAAATTTTCTGTAAAATTAAGACACTCGAAATTTATTTTTTGAAGATACTTTAGAGACATCGATATCAAAAGAATGATTTAAAACTATGCGGTTGAACTTGTCTTAAGATTTTATTTTTAGTAAAGTGAATCAAGAGTTTTTGGCTGTCTTTTTAGAATACGAAGATAAATTAAACTGCAGAAACTCTTTGTTTCCTGTATTAGAAATAAATCTTAAGATAAAAAACTTAAAATGTGTATTTTTTAATATGCTTTCTCGGAATAAAAAAAAATGGTGAATTAATGATTATCAACATCCAACGATCGCCTAAATGATCGGGCTGCAATTGCCAAATTGTAGCCCGATCATTTAGGCCGGTGGTGGTCAACCTGGTCCCTACTGCCCACTAGTGGGCGATTCGAGCTTTCGTGGTGGGCGGTAGGGCTTTTGTCCGATGCTGAAGCTACTTTCCGTCATCATCGCGCATCCATGACTCAAGTTCTACTGCACTCTAGTGAGCGTAACAAGGCAGAGTGTAACAGCGGCCATCACTAAAGCTGAGCTTGTTTCGTAGTGGGCCCCAAAGTTCTAGGACCTTGGGTGGGCCCAGACTTGCCAGATTTGGCTACTTTTTTCACTTTGGCGTATAAAAACATATGGCGCACTGGCAAAAAATTGTCTGTGTATTAAAAACATAAGCAAAGAATAAAAAGATAAATTTAACTACCTATTTTTACTAAACCTTCTCTCAAAAATTACAAGTACTGTACTTTGCAGTTGCGCTAAATTAAGTTATTGCAGAACTGGTGGGAGGTTAGAAAATTTTACTACCAACAAAGATACAAAAGTGGGCAATAGGTATAAAAAGGTTGGCTATCCCTGATTTAGGCGATCGTTGGATGTTTATATATACTCGTCGGGCTTTACGGTGCTTGTTATATTATTATCTAATAATTAATTATACTCTATTACTGTAATTCATTTTCTTGTTTAGGATGTTGAATATAGGCTATTAAAAAATAGTGAAATCTATTCTATTTGTTTAAAAATGTTAAGGATACAAATGATATAAATTTTAGGTTTATTCAAAGCTCGCAGGATAACAGCAGTTTAATATCAAATATATAGGCCCTAATAATAGAAAGAAGACGCGAACAACCCTCCGTCCCAGAAGTCTTAATATGACGTCCTCGGTACTTCGGTAACAATTTTATTTTCCTGTTTTTTGTCTCGTGCAATCCTAATTAAGCTGATGTTCATGAAGAAGAGCATCCAAACTAAACTCGATCGGAATACCCCTTGAGAAATCGACAAATGGCTGCGCGACTTCACTTCAGTTCCCGTTCCGGAAAATTTCTCAGATCGAAAAAACAGAATTGAACCCACGTTAAAACTATATAGGAAGTTAGGGTGCTGCCGATCTTCAGAATTTTGACTGGGAATACAATGCTTATTTCCTATACGGTTCTGCTGTGGCCGTTGGCCATATTAATGTATATTTTGTTTTTTATAAATTTATAAATTTAAGTTAGGTTTAAGATTTTTTTTGTTTCTCTCCCTTTCCTGTTGACACAAAAAAAAGAAAAAAAAAGGAAAAAAAAGAAAAGAAAAGAAAAGAAAAAAAGAAAAACTTCCTTCTTAATCATTTTACTATCTAATTGTTTTACCACCTGATGGGGAGTGATGCCTCCGATGAAAAACAGCGTTGTTAAAAACAACGTAATAAAAAAACAGAGAGGAGAGGAAAAGAAGAAAAAAAGTGAGAAGGGATCTCGGCTCTCGACAAGAAAGGTCGTGGAGCACGGGTTGTAAGTTGGAACGACATAGGAGAGAGGTTGAAGCTCGACGAGTGAGGTCGAGACGGAGAAGATCTAGTGTTAAAGTAGACAAAGAACTTCCTGATGAACTGCCAATCTTATTGGACGGATTTGAGTGGATTATCGACACAGTGAACAAGAGGTACCTACCGAAACAGATGATAAGAGGCATCAGTAACCCCGCCCAGCGTCACGGAGCACTCAGAGCAAAAATCCCGGGTATTTTCACCTTCCCCTTTTTTCTGTACGTATATTCTCTCTTTCTTCCATTCTTATAGTCTGTAAGTAGGTTTAAGATAGATAAGGACCCCTTGTAATATTAGTAGTTTTAGTTTATGTATTCTGGACTTTGTAATTTCACCGCCTACACGTTGGGATCCAGTGTAAAAGAACCCTGTAGTGTAGCGAATAAAAGTATAGTTTTTGTAAATTAACAAAGTGTGTTTGTTAATCCTTGATTTACCATTCGCTGTCGGTTATAACACTGCATTGCGTGGGCTACTAGACCTGGATGGAAACAGCTGTGATAATTCATTTGGATCTTCAGGTGGTAGGAGTGAGACCCTAACTTCCTGTCAACCCTTACAAATGAACACTTAACACCTCAATGTTGGATAATCTCCCAACAACAATCGGCGGGTGAATAAAACCACTGAACACTAGTAATGAGTTTGCACCTGACCAACGGGCTAACCACGTGAAATTTTTCCGGTTTTCTTCACGTATATAATACCTAAGTAGGAGCCAATTTCCCATAGAAAGTCATCTCGGGAGGCATCCTTGGCAGATCGCCAACGTGTTCCATTGCCGTATCCTATTAAAACAGCGGTTCCCAACCACTGGTCCGCGGACCCCCAGTGGTCCGCAAGAGCTAAAATATGGTCCGCGAAAGATTTAAAACTTTTATTCATTTTAAATTGTTATTCCCACATTGATACAAACTGAATTTAATTTTTAATAAAAATGTTATGTTTTCTACGAGGTATTATAATAGTACTGCTAAAGCATGTTACTCTTGAGTTTAACGATTACTTATGTTAAAAGTTTTGATTAAAGTTTATTTTTAGATTGACACAGTTTATTTTTCTTAAACCTTGTTGTCCCGACGGCCGGATGGCCGAGCGGTAAAAGTGGCAGCCTACCGCTCTGGGGGACCCGGGATCGCATCCGAACGGGTCGAATAATCCCCAGGAATTTTTCGGTGGGTGGTCCGTTCGGATATGTCGGGCCCCGTCCCTCACCACCCGGTCGCCCCATTGTGGGCCTGGCCGAACCCATAATGGGCCTACTAAAAGAGGCCCTCTTAGTGCCCACAGGGCGGAAAGAGTTAAAAAAAAAAAAAAAAAAAAAAAAAAACATTGTTGTCCCTGCTAACAACGAAATCAAAGTGGTCCCTGGTCAGAAAAAGGTTGGGAACCGCTGTGTTAAAACAATCCAGAGGCGTAGCTATCGTGGAGCAGTTGGAGCAAAATGCTCCAGGCGCACGCGTCATGAGGGCGCCAAATTAGAAAGGGCGAAATAAAAATTTGTAAAAACATTTGTAAAAAAATTTTGGATGTAATAGTTAATCAATTAACTATTAGATTTGAATCCGTTCGACAATTATTTACGCTTTTTAAGTGCTTATTATCTGCATATCTTGTCGCGTCATCTGATAAAAATGATCTGGAAGGATCAGAATTTTTAGAATCGGCATATCCCTGTGATATTTTACCTAGTTTTGGACCTCAACTACTTCGATTTAAAATGTGTTTATTAGGATGTCCCTTACTTTTCGAATATTTTTTTTCTAACGCATAGGGCCTAGTTTTGTTTATTTCACCCTTAAATACTCCCACAATAAATTTCAGCTCATTTTGATCACTAGAACCCGTGCCGACTTGCATCGAATCATTTCTATCATATGGTGCTTTTTTTTTTTTTGTAACTCTTTCCGCCCTGTGGGCACTAAGAGGGCCTCTTATAGCAAGCCCATTATGAGTTCGGCCAGGCCCACAATGGGGCGGCCGGGTGGTGAGGGACGGGGACCGACGTATCCGGATGCACCACCTCCCGAAAAATTCCTGGGGATTTTTCGACCCGTCCGGATTCGATTCCGGGTCCCCCAGGGCGGCAGGCTGCGAACCTTGACCGCTCGGCCATCCGGCCGCCCATCATATGGTGCTAGAGAAGTGGCACGTATTCGCTTTGTTTGCCATTGTAACACAATTTGTCGGGCTATTAACAAATATAGTTTTTTCGAAGATGTCAGTGGAATTACAAAGCACTAAAAAACATATTTTCTTAGTCGGAGAGATAAACCACCAAATCACGGGTGCAAAATTACCGTCAAATCGGCAAGTACTCGCAGTTTTGTTTTTTAACATTCGCGAAGTTAAACTAACTGTGAGTGAAAGCGTAAATCTTGTAATACGCGAGTGTATCATATTTTGGGAAAAAGCTAGAATACCTAAAAATCTATACCTAACTGTGTCAAGAAATTGGTGGATCTTTATCACATATGGAGAGTTTCCATACCTGATAAATATCAAAGAAAAGGTCGGCGTCAATTGTATTCTATGTATTTTTTAATGTCATTTGTCGGTTTTAAGTTGTTACCATCTGTCTCTGATTGGACAATTAAAAAGGATAATTCTGCAAAGACCCAAAATTATTTGTATGGTCATAATATTGATTTAATCAAAATGAGCTGAAATTTATTGTGGGAGTATTTAAGGGTAAAATAAACAAAACTAGGCCCTATGCGTTAGAAAAAAAAATATTCGAAAAATAAGGGACACCCAAGTGTTTATATAGTCAGGTAGAAAAAATTACTTCTATAATCGAAGTTGCCGAACTACAGTCAAACCTGTTTTTATGCGGGGGATAGGGACCGCATTAAAAAAAACGCATTAAAAAAAATCTCACGAAACTTCACGAATGGCTGTAAATAATAGTTTTTGCAACACAATTAAAAAATATTTTTTTTATGCGGTCAACAGGGACCGCATAAAAAAAGTCTCACATAGAAAATAACTCAAAACCGTACGAAATAGAATTTATTGACAACAGATGTCAGCACTTGACTGCATCGTCTGGTCTATCGTCTGTTTTACATATTTTTGTCCAGGTGGTGTTTTGTTGACTTAAAAAGTAAATTATTTCATTTTTCGCATATTCATGCAATAATATTACTATAATAAGTGCATTTATGCTATAATAAGTTTATTTAGCTATAATAAGTCAACGTAAGACATGACGAATCGCACGAGACTAGTCGCCAACTATACCGCACAAATTAAAAATTCGCATTAAAAAAATCGCACAAATAAAAAGAGCGCATAAAAACAGGTTTGACTGTACTTTTAATTCACATCGCAGCCTCAATAGGTTTTCTGACATTATTGTAGCATGCTACATTTTTTTTTTTAACTTTATGGGAGACGACAGCAACAGCAAAACGAAGTTTTTCAAAACTAAAATTAATTAAAACTTATTTAAAAAGCAGCATGTCACAATACCGTCTTAGCTCTGCTATAGAAATTGAAGAAACAATAACTTATCAACTTGATCTGGAGAAGGTGATTGACCGATTTTCAAACGAAAAAGCACGAAAACAACAGTCCTGAAGTTTTTATGTATTAATATGTATTTGTTACGAAACTAAACTTGCATATATTTTGTCAATACAGTTTATATACTATGTAATAAAAAGGCCGGATGGCTGAGCGGTCAAGGTGGCAACTTAACGCTTTGGGAAACTCTGGATCCAGACGAGTCGAAAAATCCCCAGAAATTTTTCGGTGGGTGATCCGTCCGGATATGTCGGGCCCTGTCCTTCACCACTCGGCTGTTCCATTGTGGACTTGGATTACTGAAAGAGGCCGTCTTATTGTCCACAGGGCGGAAAGAATTAAAAGAAAAAAAAAACAATATAGTAAATATTATTAGGTACTCTGTACTTAAAGAATTATATTTGTATTTATTGAATTGAATATCTTATTGTCGAAATGCCTCGAATCTCAAATGAATTGTTAAGTAAGGTTTTAAATCAAAATAATTAAATATATGTTTTAAAATTAAATTTTCAAAATAAATTGCGCGAGACCTCTTCCGAGGGACAAGAGGCGCACCGATTCTACTTGCTCCAGGGCGCTGAATATGTAGCTACGCCACTGAAACAATCTATAATTTACGCTTGAGAAACCATAAGATTCTTAATTGAATTTCATGGTTTCTGCCATTATCACGATAGATCCTATCGTGATAATGGAAGAATTCTTAACAGTGATCTCATTACTGATCCACCATGACAGTTCTAAGTCAACAAGAATAGTTTTCATTTTATTTAATAATGTAAGAATGTTTAAGACAAACAATTAAGCTGATTATATATACTGTATATGCAATTAATACTAAATATAATTAATTTAATAAATGTCATGCCTAATATTTGACTTATAATTATTATTTGCAAAAATTATTCATCATCATGATTTTCAAATTATATATATACATAAACTTCAATAATAAATTTTTGAAATTTTTAAAACAATTTTCTTAGTATGAATAAACAAATTATTCGATATAATCATTTAGAAATGTATTCGTATTTTAAACATCCGGAAAATAAAATGATAATAATAAACTGCGAAAATAATTTCAGAAAACATATTCACATATCCTATCATTGTAGTACAGTCAAACCTGTTTTTATGCGGGGGATAGGGACCGCATTAAAAAAAACGCATTAAAAAAATCTCACGAAACTTCACGAATGGCTGTAAATAATAGTTTTCGCAACACAATTAAAAAAATAATTTTTTATGCGGTCAACAGGGACCGCATAAAAAAAGTCTCACATAGAAAATAACTCAAAACCGTACGAAATAGAATTTATTGACAACAGATGTCAGCACTTGACTGCATCGTCTGGTCTATCGTCTGTTTTACATATTTTTGTCCAAGTGGTGTTTTGTTGACTTAAAAAGTAAATTATTTCATTTTTCGCATATTCATGCAATAATATTACTATAATAAGTGCATTTATGCTATAATAAGTTTATTTAGCTATAATAAGTCAACGTGAGACATGACGAATCGCACGAGACTAGTCGCCAACTATACCGCACAAATTAAAAATTCGCATTAAAAAAATCGCACAAATAAAAATCGCACATAAAAGGAGCGCATAAAAACAGGTTTGACTGTATTTATGAAACCGTGCCGGTGCTTATTCTGCAACTTGAACACTAACTATATGGTGTATTTACTCGGACACATGGCAAATTTCATCACTAATTTTTCTTCGAAGAAAATCAACTGAAGAAAAATTAGTGATGAAATTTGCCATGTGTCCGAGTAAATACACCATATAGTTAGTGTTCAAGTTGCAGAATATCCTATCATTATTATATTTATTTATTTTTTTTTTATACAACAAATATTAATGCTAATATTAACGATCCAGTAATTTTATTTGATTTATCCGAAAATTTTAATTATTTCAACAAAAATGTGATGAAAGAAATCGTATGTTCGAAGGAAGTTTTCGAAATTTTTATTTATCGATTGTTAGCCGACCAAAAGACCGAAGCGTAAAAATTTCGGACTACCGCTCTGAGGAACCCGGGATTGAATCCGGACCAGCGTCGTAACTAGTCTTTTATGCGCCCGGTGCGAGCTTCTGTAACTACGCCCCAAAACTATGATATAAAACTTGGTCCAGGACATTTCTACGCCCCCCGAGGGTCTATGCCCTGTGCCTGGGCACCGCTGGCACCGCCCTAGTTACGGCACTGATCCGGACTGGTCGAAATCACAGAAATTTTTCGGGAGGTGGTCCGTTAATGATAGATGAGGACAGACATGTCCTCATCTATCATTAACCGCCCGGCCGAACCCACGATGGCTCGAAAAAATCCTCTTAGTGCCAAATGGCAGAGAGACAATTGATTCTTTCCATTTTTATAGTTTATTCAAATGAAAATAAAACTTTAAAGAATCAAATAAAATGAGGACTTCTTTCAGACAAAGTAACAGTCAGCGTCATTTATATATATATAAACGGATAAATGTTGAGTAAGATAGGACTTTTTGAATTAAGGGGCCATTTGGATCAAAAACCGTCTACTGCATATCCGGTTTGCGCAGATTGACCGCTATTATGAATGAGATTATTTGTAGAGTCATATCCACACAGAACCAGAGAATTTATTCTTCGTTATCTATTCTTCGATTTCCATACATTCTCCTAGAAGTAGCCGAAGCATGTCTAGTTCTAAAAACATTGTCACATAATAGTAAGCGATTGCATTATAGTACTTACTCCTTATAACTTTTTAGATATAACCCAAACTCTATTTGTCGCGAATTCTGTAGAAACTACTACGACAAACAACAAAGCAATTAGTAAAATCTTTTCAAATTAGCGATACAATTTGCGTTGAATTAATTTCGAAACCTATGGGACTATACGAATAATTCTTCTCGGGCTATTTGAATCGACGTGATTTCATAATATTGATTATACATTAAATTATTTACTCAAAATGTATAAAATATTCTCAGCGATACTAATTCGTTGCCAATAAAAATATTACAGCGGGTGATGATAGCACAAAACTATAAGTAAAACATCTTAATGTCCGATTTTCGTCATTTCGCCAATAAACTCTTCTATGCCATAGTTTGTACTAAGGCGCTAGATAACCCAGGTATGCTCATCCGCCATGTTGGTCCTTAGAAAGCAGACGACTCTCATAGAAGTTCAATAGAAGGGACAAGAAAATAATCATAAATTCAACTGAGTCAACTGCAATATTTCTTTCATTTAGATATTCGATACAGTACTTTCCATAACATCTTCCCAGACAGGGATTTTTGTATGTGACATCCAATAAAAACTTTGAATTGCAAAAATTGAACAGTCCAATGATTTAAATATTCAAGTCCAGTTTGATACATAATTAAACAATTTCTGTTTATATTTTGGTATTGACAGTGATTAAAATTCTGAAGGAAAATACAGAATTGGAGAAAATTCTGCACTTGTCAATGGGAGAAAATTTGTTTCTAACCTAACGTTTAAGACGGCCGGATGGCCGAGCGGTAAAGGTGGCAGCCTACCGCTCTGGGGGACCCGGGATCGAATTCGAACGGGTCGAATAATCCCCAAAAATTTCTCGGGAGGTGGTCCGTTCGGATATGTCGGGCCCCGTCCCTCACCACCCGGTCGCCCCATTGTGGGCCTGGCCGAACCCATAATGGGCCTACTAAAAGAGGCCCTCTTAGTGCCCACAGGGCGGAAAGAGTTAAAAAAAAAAAAAACCTAACGCTTAAAATATCAGAAACTTCTTCCAAAATAGACATTGTTTCTCTAAACACTATTAGATTCTTTTTCCATTTTTAAAAAACTTTGGTGAAAACTATATATATAACTATAATTTTGTTTTATATGCTAATGAATGTACGAACATTAGATATGCTTCATTTAATGGGTTTCAAAGAATGATTTAAGCACAACTGGAGGCTTCTCTATAGATAAATAACTTTTTAGTGGCTCATACATTTCTAATACTCGTGCGATTACTTGATATAAGGATAACTACCGGGTTTAAGAATTTGCTTATATTTAACTTCGATAAGAAAAAAACAAAATTCTTTTAATTACCATTAATAAAACCAATAGTAAATAGCCAGGACGATAATTACATCAAAATTTTACAAGAAAATTCTAAAAACAATTTTTCTGGAATATTCTTGTAAATCTTAAATATAAACATTTAATTTTGTATACACTAATCTAATGGTCTTCATAGTGGGGTCCGCGTACCCCAGGGGTAATCAAAGTGATACTTGGGTTAAGTCAAAGTTTTCCTTCAAAATATTGTGTGTGTGTCCTGTTTGCGGTCTGTCTAATCTTACAGTCATCCTCCCGATGAAGTAAGCTCACATCACTTGCGATCATATACGGGAAAAATTCAAATTGTGGGTAGCGGGAAATTTAGCAGAAATTATATATTTATAGTGAAAATTTCGCAACTTTTTCTCAGTAATTTATTTCCTAAACAGATTTTATATGTACATTTTTCTAATTTATTTGAAAAGTTTTTTTTACAGACGAATGAGATTCATTTAGACTCGACATTCCTTCCAATTCCTTGTCCTAATATATATGCGAGTACCCCAAAACGACAGATTTTTAAACATCTAATAACAGGTATGCAGCACCGGTCAAAACACAACGTTTTTATTTTGTGTTACTTAATCAAAATGATTTATATTATATTATATAGGGTACAACTTATAATTATTTTTGTCGTAGGGGTACGCCATCAAAAAAGTTTGGAGATCAAATTGCACTAACCTATACAGCAATGTTTTTCAACCACAGTATCGCTTAGAGGTGTCGTGTAATTTTAAAATCGTATAAGTAGTATAGGTATTGTACAAGTATAAATGGATTATTATTCTCAAATAAATGTTTACGTAGTCATTAAAATTGTATTATTGCAAATGTATATTATTTCATAATATATGCAAACCTTTGATTTTTCCAGCAAAGTATTTTTGAATACTTCCGTATTGTGTGTGTCACATGACCAAATAGGTTGGAAAACACTGCTATGCAGTAGTCCTTTGTTCCTAGCTTTTTAAATTTTGTTTTATACTTCTGTAATGGCAATAACCTTAATTTTGAAAGTAGGAATGAGTTTTATAAAAGAAACAAATTGAAAATATTATTAACGGGAAGATATCTGTGGATGTATGTGGCATGTGAGCGCGAATGTTGGCGTCTATTTCATTTAATATCACAGGATGAATTAAAGATGACACGAAATTTGGCACGGTAACATGATTATGAGGGACATTGATGATGATAAAGATGGAGGAGGTGGGAAATAGTGGGCGATCTCGAGAGAGATCGGACTTAACGAAGGTTACTCGTTATTAGCATTTACGATATTTTTATAAAACCAATCACTACCCTCAAAATTAAGCTTTTTGTCATAATATAAAAACATTGTTTTCACAACAAAATCTCATAAAAGATGGCATGAGACACACAACACATGCAACTCATTGTAGGAATTTCTTTTGGCTTTTCTGGGTTGAAATCGTCGAAATTGGCAAAAAATCTCGGAAGGTCAAAGTTGATACGATTACAATACTTTACCGTGTTATATACACAAGAAGCCAGGAAAGTAAGATGGAAGATTAGTTTCAGTTGCCTACAAACCAATAAAAATGAAAGGTTAAACCAATTAAGATTGTTCTTATTTCTGTCTGAGCAACGCTGAACTTACCTGATAGTGTGACCAGAGTCGGCCCCATTTTTACTGATTTCAACTCCTTTCGCTACGAAGTTGCTTCCAACTCCAAAGCCCCATTAAGTTTAAAAAATGTGTTTTAATTTAAAGATAAAGTTCAAGTTTAGGTGTATAAATTAATATAGATACAGCTTATAATTGATAAATCTTCTCCATTAAATTACACAAATTAACTTTAAGTGTGTCTATATAAACCGTACACAAAAAATAGCACATATTACTGTCACATGAATTCTTATAAAGCTACCAACGTTTATATTGATGAGCCCTGAATTTTTTGGGAGCCACTTAAAGTTTTGATTTTAATATATTATACTAAAGTAAACTGAAAAACAAATATGGCTTGTTACGTATTTCGGTTCTATTATGTTTAATACGATGTTAGAGTAATTAAACAGTATTGAACTGATCAACACTTTGGTTGGTTTATGAGCTAATGGTGTAACACACGGACAGTCTCCTCTGCGGACTTTCTACGGGAAACTGATCAGTATTTAGATGTTAAACACACGAAAACACTAAAACCTGCAAGCAGCACTGTGACGGTTAAGCACGAACTCGGAACCGACTATTATTTTAATATGTTATTTTGATGCAGTAGGTACTGTACTTAATGTCAGTATCAGCAACATAATATGGTTTCCATTCTAGTCTTGAGTTAAATATTAATTTTTCTTTTTCAATTAGATTATTATTTTGTATATAAAATCAAATACTTTTCATTACTTTAATTTTGTCTCTATAAATAATAGTCATCTGTAAATATCAAACAGTTAGAATACTTTTGAATAAGCTATTTAAAAATTTATTTGAATATTTTTGGTATGATTTAAGTTCCATTTTCAGATATTAGTATTAGTAACAATAGCCATAGTTACGAAACACGGAGCCTAAGAAAGTCTGAATATGTTTATATTATTTTAAATTATACTTTATAGCCTCTTAAAATATGCTGGTCAGTTATTTATTCATATAAGAAGATTCAAGAAAGCAGTCAAAAAAGAATGAGTTATGTTCCTATAGACATCTGTATATCATCTCTATATTTCAATAATAAATGAACAATAAAGTACTGATAAATTTTTACATGTAATACATTTATTTTAAGATGCTAAAAATTCAGTAATACAATATATAAAACTAATATATATATATATATATATTTATTTTTTCATATACTAAATTAATAGAACAACAACAACATAAAAATACTTTATAACAAATATTCATCACAGACTAATACTGTATTTAAAATACTGTGCGAATCCCTGATAAATGCACTTTCAATACGTAAATGCAATAAAGCACTCTCTTAGTTTCTTTACTTTGATTATCACAAGTTTTGCAATATTTAAGTTTTTGAACTATTAAAAATAATTGACTAAATTTTAAAATTTATTAAGCTCTGCAATACAACATTACAATAAATATTTTAGAATAAATTAGCAATCTGAAATAAATTAAATTTTATTATTATAATTTAAGCAATTTTCCTAATTCACCTAAACTCTGAATATAATAATCAGGAACTAAATTCTGTTCTTCAAACTTCTTGCTCTTTTTGAGTTCTTCAATATCTTCTAAGTTATGAGTCCCCGTTAATACCAAAAGTGTTTTCAAATTATTGTTTTTTCCAAGCAAGATGTCAGAATCCAACCTTTAAAATTTAATAAATTAAGTAATTTAATAATATTTATATATTCATACTATCAATACATATTAAAGTTAATACAATATTAAAGTTTATATTCATTGTTATAATATTTTATTCCATGATAGTTCTAATTAATTGTCATTCTTATTAATGACTGAACTTTTAACCTTTGACTAGATGCATAAATTACATGTACAGTACAATCCAGTATAACTAGGTTGCAACTTTAAAAAATTTGTAGACCTATAAATTCTCACTGTTGTCCATCTGTCTTTAACTTAATCTCGAGAACGGAGTTAGATAGATGAAAGACGAGACCAGATATGGAAAGCTTAGGGGCAGGAGACCCCAATTAACTACATAAGAACTTCCAATGCAAACTGCCGACTCACGTTATTTTGATTGAAAAATTTTCCCCAAAAGGTGTTAGATGATCAACATGATTCTATTGTTAAAGGAAAAGTATGACGTACCGAGGCAAGCCAATACTAATTTGAGGTAGGGAGTATATATTTTAAAGTAAATGGATTAAACATATGATTAAAAGTAGCAATTTGGCATTATGACAATGTTACAATAAATAATTGCTCATTCATTTATAAATACCATTTGATCAAGAAAAGTTATGAATGCAAACAAACTACTTCAAACAACCTTTACTCTGCAGTAAAATTAATTCTTTACTCTAACTCTAAAGGTTGTTTAAAGTAGTTTGTTTGTAGTAATGCAGTGTACATAGTAAGTTATGAATGCAATTCTTTCAATAGTTGGGCTGCAATTTGAAAAAATTGTAGACCTATAAATTGCCACTGTTATTGTCTGTCCTTCCTTAATCTTGAGAATGGTGTTAGAAAGATGAAGGTCAAAAGTATATATTTTGAATTAAATAAATTAAAAATATGATTAAAAATTGCAGCTCATTCATATCACAATGCTTTTACTATCCATTCAATTGTTTACTTTTTTGGTTAGTTATAGCATCAACAATTGAAAGTTAAATTCTTGTGTATTACCAGGGTTTTTGAAGCAATTTTGAAACTTTTGGCTCAATTTTTTTAGAGACATTATATAGATACAGAACAAAAATATTAGTATTGAACAATAAGACAAAACCTATAAAAAAGTAAGGGCTTACAATAGCTGGTTATGTTTGTGTTAAGAGCTTTATTTACCCATTTAATTTTCTTTTTCTTTATATGTTTTAAAAGAGTCAAAATTTATGCTCAATTTTTTTTATGTTGTTTGGAAATGATGAGTATATGAAAAAAGTGTCACAATGATCATCTGAAAAAATTTTGAATGATATGAAAATGGAGGAATGAAATAAAATTTAAATTTTGTTAACAGTTATTAAAATTTAAATTTCAGAGTTAGCAAAAATTCATAACATCCTATTTAGTTTATTAATTGATAGTAATGACTAGTAATTAATCCATTATAGTATACAATCCAAAAAAGTGGACTGTGCTTAAGTCCATATTTACTATAATTTCATGTAGATAACCCATGGGTTATCAGTGTTTGGAAGGGAATGTAAGTTATGCAATTGGGCAGGTTGTATCCTGATTTCAAATTCCAATCATGAATTAAAGTTAATTCACAACTATACAACCAGCCAGTGGCAAGCAATGAACCCACCAATTATCTATTCATACATTCATAAGAAATGACATTAGGTATTTAGCTCTATATCCCACTGTTTTTATGACCCTGACCTATTTGAACAAATTAAGATTTAAGTTTTTAACAAATATTTACAATTAAGATACAGATTAATCTTCAGTCTAATACAAAATATAAAAAGTGAAAAATAATTAAATTTTATTCAATAATTATTTACAATTAAAAAAAAGCTTTAAGAAATACTTTAATATCAATAAAATTATTTTCTAAAATATAAATGCACACTCACTGCTGTTAACGGCAGTGGGTGTGTATTTATATTTTATTAGACATTATCAGGTTTAGTGGATGTTTATTTGTGTAAAATTATTTTCTGTTTAATTTATTCTGAGTTTATTTTATTATTATTGCTGGATAAAGAAAATTAGTCATAAAATAAAAATGATAAATCACATTTATTTTTGCATTTAATTTACATAATTGGGACAGTTCATAACATCTGCAATTGAATTATGGGGAGGAAAATGAGTACAGGAGTAAATTTCTCAGTAACCATTTCCCTGTTAAGGCTAATTACCATGCATACAAGTTGTCTTCAAACACACATCAGCAAAGATAATACATAAGTGCATGATTAAGTACCATATATCTCGGCAGATAAGACAATAGTTGAACCATAAAAAAAAAGGCCCCCAAAATCCGGGGTCGTCTTATAGGACAGATACAAAAAAAAATTAGATTGAAATTTATATAAATTAAAACCATTATAAAAAAACAGACAAATTGTAATTATTTACTAGTAGAGAGTAGGGTATGTGCACAAAATAGAAGGTTTTGTAAATAGTCAAGGTCATTACCCAAATGCTGAATCAGTGCAAATGTTTGCAACAATTGCAAGGCAGTGCTGCCAGATGCAAGAAAATAAACTTTGTTCATTTGAAAAATTACAAATAGGACATAATTTCGTATACACTATACAGTATTATTATTCAGATGATGATCGCTGATCTAAACTAAATTCATAGGCCATTGATAGTTTGGGGGTTGTCTTATAGAACAGATATATGCTAAAACTATACAACTTTGACGAAAATTTATACCTCGTCTTATCTGAAGGTTGTCTTATCTGCCAAGAAATACAGTGCTTGTATGAAGTCCACTATAATAAGGTATTGTCTTTGCTAATGCATGCTCAGATTGAAAGTTATTTAATATTTTAGATTTTATAAAATTTTATTTTAATTAATGTAAAACAAATGTCGACATTATAGAGTTTAAAAAATAAAACAAAAAAGTAATGTCATCTGTTATGCATTGCCAACACCATAGCCCCAGGGCTTGGGGATATAAAAAATGGCTAACAAAGTAATCCATTGTCTTTGTGTAGTCAGCGTCACATGTGTAAAATGGAATGCAATATAAAACTATTGCAAAGAGCTTTGAACTTGTTATTCTATTCATATTAGTTAAGACAATATTTGGCTTTTTGTTTTTCAGAAAGAGGATTCTATCTGTTTTTCAAGTAAGTACTGATTTTCTGTAAGACTTCAAATTTACATTCAAGCTTACATATATCAACTATTAAGAGTATTTAAGAATTTGATACTAATACACTGGATTTTTGGAAGATATATGAAGAATGCTTGTGATTTTATCTACCTGCAAACAGTATCAACGATGAACAAAGAAAAAAGAATTCCTTGAACAGTAATTGAATCAGACTTAGTGACTGATTAGGTCGTTGGCTGGCCTGAAATTAATGAACAATCTGAAATGTGAAGAAATAACTAGATTGTTAAAAAGATCACTTCAACACTGAACCTAACAAAATAATACAGAGATTTTATTTTAATAAGATGAATAAGTTATCAAATGAGACAATTTCAGAGTATATCGCAAAACTTTGTCATCTACGTGAACATTGTAATTTTGTAGATCTGAACAATATGCTGAGAGATAGACTAGTATGTGACATTTGTGAATTAATACTAGAAAAAGAGTGTCAGTGGAGCAGACATTAAGATTTGAAACAGCCCAGAGAATTTGTCTAGCAAGCAAAGTAGCAAACAGAGATGCTTTCACATTCCTGACTTTTAATACAAATATGTACCATAACTAATAGTCAAATACTTAAGAAAACATACAACAATTCAGATAATTTGGATAGGAAAGTTTATGCACTAATGGGTCAAGGAAGATATTACAATTATATTAATTGTAATACATCATATTAATGAAACATTAATATTTAAAAAAAGTCTTCATAAAACATTCAATATTATACATTAATGAAAACAACAACTGACCTTTAACCAATTGTTTATTTTATTATTTAATGCTAAATATTTATTTTTACCTGTCACCAATCATAATGCACTTATTTGGATTTAAATCAGGATGACTAGACTGAATTGCTTCAAATATAGGATTATATGGTTTACCACATATTATGGGATTTCTTTTAGTAACATTATTGATGGCTGCAACAACTGGTCCAGTTCCTATTCATAAATAGATTAAAACAATATAAATTGAAAATTGAATTTTATAAAAGAGAACTAATAATTAAAAAAATATTTCATTATTGCTTACCAGGAACAATTAAATTTTTTATTACAGGAAATGCTTCATCAATATTTGTTGCCAAGAAAAGGCAATCTGAATTTCTTAAATAACTGCAAGCTTTTAAAAGTTTAAGAAAATTAAACTGTTCATCCAAGCAAGCAATAACTGCACCAACCTAAAATAAATATTCTCATTAAGTATTAAAATAATGGCACAATGAATAGATCAAAAACTTTATCATATTTGCTTATATATAAAATAATGAGATTAACCTCAAAGCATTGACTGCTGATTGTAGATTACAAATTACATCTCCATCAAATTTTTCCAAGGGACGCTCTTATGCTTTTATCATTATCATCATAAATAATCCAAATTCATCAGCAACTGTCAAGTTCATTGATTCAGCTGATGATATTTTTTAAATAATTTTTCAAAAGTTGATAACTAATTCGTTAAAATTTATTTCAGTTTTGATAAACTAGTTATACAGGATGGTTATAATTAAACATGAGGTATTCAGAGCTCTGTGTAGAAAGAGCTAATGGACAAAATGTAATCAAATTTAGTATGCATACCTTCCTAACCCTGGGATTTTTACTTTGCAAATAAAATGTTTACAAAATTTTCCAATAGAGGGAAATTTAGAGCTAATGTTTCTGCAGTTTGCATATTAGATAGGCTGTCATAAAATTTGTGCAATATAAAGAAATTGAGACACAAAGTGCATTGAGTTTTTTGTAACTCACAATACAATATAATGTCACATAGGTAATTTTACATTCCATACATGGAAATGTTCAAGTAGCAATTAAATCAGACTAATGGTTCTTATGTATGTGTCCTCTATCTTACTAGGCAAAAGATTAAAAAATTAACATTCAGGCGTTAAACTATGTACGAATATTGCTATAAATACTAGCGCTTTCGACAAAACTATTTCCGTCTTCATCAGGCAGATAATAACGGTTAAAATCCTTTTTTGAACCAAAAATTTTTAATTTTCTCATCTCTTGCCTATTTAGTGATCAGCGTGAAGTCCACCATCGTTACAATTACCTCTATCTTACTGTTCTAAAGCATGCATTTGATGAACAATGTGCTCAATGGTGGAATGTAAGTGACTCAGATGCAATTATTTTGAATGTAGTGAAATTCTGTCTTTCAAGGAAGAAACATCACTTTAATAAACAAGGCTCTTCAAGTATCCCCATGACCAAAAATCACAAGGGGACAAGACTGGTGATTACGATGGCCATGCTGTTGGAAATGATCAAGTAATCACTCTTTTACTCATGAAGTCCTGACATAATAACTTTTGCACATTGACACCAAGGGTGGTGTTCCATCTTGCATAAAGACTGTGTTATCCAAACAATTTATTTGTTGAACTGTAGTGATAACAAAGTTTTGAAGTATATCTCCACATCTAATTGCATTGACATAACTCATCATAGTGCCCAGATGTACTGTTTTCTTCAAAAAAATATGATCCAATGATGATGAATTCTGCAAGCCCACACCACATTGTGATTTTTGATTGATGAAAAGAAATTTATTGATAAACATGTTGGCTTTCTCAAGACTAAACATGGCAGTTGTGAGTGTCCACTATACCATTCAAATAAAAATGGGCTTCAGAGTCAAAGAATTTACCAGAGCCACGAATGACATGAGAAGTGATTTCTGCCGAGCACAATCATCAGGAACAATTTATGACTGATATATCCTATAAAAATAAAATTGCAATATTTGCCACAAAATTGTTTGGAATGACAACAAAAACATTAGTATTCAAGTTAAGTGATTCTAGAATAAATTAAAGCTTGCATTCATTTTTGAATTATAAATTTCCAAAGGAAGATCAGTTAAGAAGACTGAAAACATTCAAGAAACAAACTTTTACTACACCATTAAAGTAGTCACACTGAGGTTAATAATAGTGCAGTTATCAATAGTAGAATGAAAATATTTAAAATCTCAGATATTTAAAAATATTATTATTTACTCTTTCCCAAAACAAATATAACTTTAATAAATGATCTTGAACAATTATTATTTATTAATAATCACAATTCAAGAGTGATAAATTGTAATAAAGAAAAATTAATGCTTTTACATTCACAATGGCAAGACTTTTTTTACTTTTCATTACATAATAATTTTTCAAAAATAAAACCATATATAATCTTTATTATTGAATAGATGATGCTACCTTCCACTTTATTCTAAGGCTTAGACTAAGCCTCGTGTTTCTGGCAGTTTCAAAATAAATCAGATGATATTTAGTCAAATATTCAAATTTTGATAGTCAGAAAAACAAAATATTCAATATTTGGCAACATTAACATCTGAATGATTATTTGATATTAAAAAAAAACTCAGTTCAGTCTATCCCTAATAGAAGCATACCCCAGCTCCCTGTTACCTTTGGTCACGAAGCCTTGAAATAATGAAGTCCACAATTTCAAGTCCATTTGAAAAATATTAAAATATCAAGGTCATGCTCAGAACTTATTTGGTTACCTAATGACTGCAATTTGTCACCTACTCCCAGTTTTAGGTGTGTCTGTTTTAACAGTTTCTCGCATCATCAGAACAATTTAGTTGTTGCTTACACTTTGTAAGATCTAGTAAAATTGTACACTGTGTTTCAACGTGGTGTACTGCAATAAATGAGGTATGAAGAAAATAGTAAGTTGTACTAGAAAAAGAAAATAACATTCAATAGATTAGAAATCAAGTTATCCAGTTGGCTCAATCAATAGGTTTCAAAACTGTGGACAAAGAGGATGTAAGAAATTTATTAATTGCTAAAGATGATAGTTACTCAGTGGACAATTTAGAAAAACTTGTTACTAACAAAGCAAAAAAAAAAAAAAAAAAAGTGAAATTAAAGAAGTCCCTACCAAAATATGTTTGTAACCAAAGATTTAAACAGGTGTTTGAATGACATCAAAAAAAAATCATGATTTAGGAAAAAGTATTATTGTTAAGTGATCATCAGTGTTAATGGCAATAAATCTGTACAGACAATTGTTAAATGAAAGAGTGTATATATATATGTGTGTGTGTGTGCTTGTGCATGCATACATATGTACGTAGCTATATATACAGAAATTTGCCATTTCAAAAAGTGCCTAGCCATTTCTTGGAATACTAGCATATCCTCATTTCAAGAAGTCTACATTTATCTACATTTCAAGAAGTGACTAGAAAAACTAGAAAGCTTCTAGTTTTTCTGGTCACTTTCTTGAAATGTTAACCTGGTTTCTGCATGTATTGAAATGGGTGTATATTTCAGCACCTGTGTAATGAAATTAGCCATTTCATGAAATGTCCAATAACTTATTTGCACATGGCATAAAACAAAACAATGTTCCAGACTTCTGTATATTGTAACATGCAGATTACTGGATACATGTATGTCCTTGTGGAAATTTTTGCATATTTTATACTTTTTTCAATTTCGGCTATTTTTGTTGTTGGCACTAAGAGGTCTTTTTTCTCATACCCAATATGGGTTTGGCCAGACCCACAATTATGGTGCCTGATGAAACTCTAATTCCATCCAAAATTTTGTATATAGTTTTCCATTTCCTTTCAATTTGAAATATGCTAATCACCTTATTATACAGATTCCCACTTAACAGAATTAGATTACAACTCCAGTTTTTATGATTAGTACAAATAATAAATATAACTATATAAACATCTCAATAACCAAATATATATTAATAATCAACTAACCAACAACCAAATTAAATTTGGAAATTATTATATGAATAACAAAGTAGACATTAGGCACTATCTCTCAATGGAAGAAGTAATTATATTTTAATTTTAAATTTAGAATTTAGAATAGTCTGAAAGAAAATAATCAGCCCAGAGCGGGAGTCAAACCAGCAACCTCAACTTACCATGAGGCGTGCTGACCAGTTACACCACTAGGACCTCTGAGCAACTCCTCCCTTCCAGACACATTTAAACTTTGGAAGAAAAGAATTATATCTAGACTATTCTAAATGCTAAATTAAAATATATTTAGTTACTCTTTCCATTAAGAGATGGCACCTTACATCTGCCTTGTTATTCATATAATAATTTCCAAATTTAATATTTGTAGCATAATTCCTGCCTGATTAATTCAGTTGTTGGTTAGTTAATTATTTACAAATGTAACAAATGTATTTAATTACTAAATATTTTCTATTAATCAATAATTCTGAAGCAATATTACACAATGAAAAGTTTTATTCTGGAAATGAAACTTCATTTTATGATAGTATATATATGAAAAATTAGAATTTAATTTATGATGACTTGTTTAATGATGGTTTTTCTAGGAACCAATTACATCATAAATGCAAAAATTACAATATTGATAACATATTTTAAATAATCTTATTATTCATTTTAGATGTAAAATTCAAAGTTTGAAATATACAGTAGAGCATCAATTATCCGACTCAATTGGGGACTGGGATTGGTCGAATAACTGAAAAAACGGATAACCGAAAAGTATGATAAAATACATTATTAGTATAGTACGTTAGTATATTAGTATATCCCATGTAATTAGTATATTAGTATATTGCTATTAACCTACTTTGCATTGAATTTTCATCGATGTTAAGCCTAACAAAATTTTTTTTTAAATAATCATTGCTATTGTATCGTTAAAAATTATTTCTTTATTTTGCACAAAATAAATACAGTACTGTACATTAAAAATATAAAACAAAAAAAATATATTCAGGTTACATATTTTATATAAAGTAGGCCTATACATTAGAAAAAGAAGTCCAAAATTTTCTTTTGCTTCACAGCTGATATTCGTTTTTTTGCTGCTAAATCTTGCACACGTTTTAAAAACAGCAATTGGATAGCATCGTTAAATAAAATTAAACCTCATTTAAATACTGGCCTCCCTCTCATAGTCAAGCTAGTGTTGCCAGCTAAAACAAGCAAAAATTTAACAAAAATAATATTAAAGTAGCCAAGACATAGCCAAATATTGTAGTGTCATATCATTAGCGGACATTTGAATTTGCGAACTAGAACGCGGTCAGTTAACCAATGTGATGGTTGATCGGGGGTCGGATAATCGATGCTCTACTGTAGTTGAGAAATTAAATCAGGGTTTCCAATCTGGGGTCTAGTCTTAATATTTTCAATAATATCAATTTTCAGTATCCAGTAACAACAAGAGGCTGATTTGGAATATACAAACATCAAACAACACATGGCCATGGATATCTGTGAAGTTTATTGAACATTAATTATACACCGTTAAAAACCTTAAAATTCCAGTAAAAAAATTTAATAGATAAACATTTTTGATTAATAAAATCATCTTCAGGTCTGAAGTTTGTTGAAAAAAAGGAATAAAAATGCTTTAAAAAATTATTAGGAATTTATTATTTGGTGGAATTATTCTTTCTCTTCAAATAATATACTGACACAAAACTAGTATGACAATATGTTAAAGCCTGTTAGAGAGATGATATTGATCATAATTCCACCAAATAATAAGTTTCCTAATGATCGTTTAAGATTTTTCTTCCTTTATTCAATGAACTTCACACATATCCAGAGACACACCTCTGGTGTGGTGGCTATGTAAAAGTTTAAATGCTCATAACTTCTGATAAGTGCATCTTTCAAAAAACTGTTTTAGGTATAATTGTATTTTTTTATGTAAAATCATAATATGCAATAAAACATGGAAGTTCTCATTTAAGAAAATGAAGTTGATCCTATTTTCATCAATTGTAGCAACATCTATAATATAATTGACAACCCAACATGTGGCCCCTTTGAAGAATAACATTTTTGGTTCAATGATTTTTTTGTAGAATGCATTTTTTCATGTTATTCCAGTGGACTGATTAAAACAGACCACTCTTTATATTTTTTCCTGTGTTATGTTTACAAAAAAAATTTTTGCTAAAATTAGTACAAATTTATTAAAAAGATATATTTTTTTAATCAAATAATTCACATTCACAAAAGTTACAATATACAAAAGTGCAGAAACATGTTTACTTGTTTTGTTTTCTACCATATGCTAATAAGCTACTGGACATTACATGAAATGTCTAGTTCCATTAGAGAGATGTTGAAACATATACCCTTTTCAGTATTTACAGAAATCAAGTTAGCATTTCAAGAAGTGATCACAAAAACTAGATTCTGAAAGAAAAGTCTAGGTACTTCTTGAAATAGCAAATTTCAGTATGTGGCTACAACATATGCACATGCACCCACACATACAGTTGAACTCAGTTATAATGAGAAAGATTTCCTTGTTATAACCATTAGTCATTATATCTGTGAAGAGCAGTGACATAACTAGGGGAGAATGGACAGCTGCCTTGAGTGCAAACACATAGGGGTGCCCCACAGCAGCAAAATTTGTAGCAAAGTCACTGATAATAAGCGATATCTATCTTTTAATTTTTAATTCTAAATAAGTTGATTAAAAAAATATATGTAATTACATTATACAGTATTTTTATTAATAGTTATATAAACTATAATATAATTAATATTTAACAATTTATTTTTTGTGATTAAAGATAATATTAATTAATAATATGTCCAATTTCAGTTAGTCACTTCATCTACAAATCTTAAAACTGATGATTGCTCTATTTTTTGATAATAATGTTATTGTCAAAGATGACAAAAAAACTTTCTGCACACTTGGATGTTTTCAGCACCATGTTCTAAGTTGCAAATAATTTCTATTTTTTCATAAACTGAGAGAGATTTTCTTTTCTTTAGAGACATCTTTCTCAAATAAGGGTTTGTTTCTAAGTTGAGTATGTGGTAATTTTACAATTGTAGTGATGATGATTACGTAAATTGGCATAGTAGTGCTGGAAGTTAGGCAAGAAACAGGAGGGGTGGTCTCCAAAAAGAAATTTTTATGAGAAATAAGTGTGTAATCGATGCAGGTCATAAAACTAAGCAACCCTTTCATTTTTATCTCTTCCAACAATTCTTATCACATTTCTTACTACTTGAACAATCAAGAATGTTTGCATGTTTGTATAGCTACCAAAATTTGCTCAGTATATCCATGAAGTACCTTTTTATAACTGAGAAAATGTATGGAAATATGTATAAATTAAAATTGTTATGGCATTTGCTCATTATAATCATAAATGTATATTATAATAAACATGGACTGTAATAATACTGTGTGTGTGTATATATATATATATATATATACATACATATATATACATATACATACATACATACACAGTTGAACTTGGTGTATATAATTCATTTCTCATTATTCTTCATATGTAAAAAACTAATAATATATCAAAAAACAAAAAAATTACCTCAGGATCCAAGGTAACATTTTCAATATAGTCAGTCCAAGTACTACTCATAGGTTCGGGCTAAAATTTAAAATTTATTACATTATTATTTTCTTACCGGAACGACTGTGTCTTAATTTTTAACATTTAACATTAACTAAAAATTTAACATCTGACAGAACTTCAAAAAAAAAAAAAAAGAAAGAAAAATTATTAGAAAAATCTCTCCATTATAAAATACTTTTTATATAAATTACAAACATTTAAAATATCCATATATTTTTTGTATCAACTGGATATATAAATTACAACACAAACACATCTTTAAAAAATCCAGCAATGACGTTACTAAATAATGTTTTCAATCAGTTTAACTGATCTTCAGTTACAATAAAATAGAACTTAAAATAGAACATGAATACAAAAATTTTAAAATAAACTATAAGAAAAATTTTTTAAAAACCTATAAGAAGAATTTTAAAATAAATAAATAAATAACAGAAATCATTGTTGAGATTTATAAATAAATAACTACAGAAATAAAATAAACAATAAAAAGTGAAAATAGACAAATAAATGTCCCTTAATAAAATTAACTTTTATAAAAGGACAGCCAATGCAGTAGACATTGTTTTGTTTAAAGATTTTAAAAGTATTCTTCTAATTTTAAGAGATTTTAATAAGCAAAAAAAAAAAAATATTTTCAATTACTGATACGGAAAACTGAATGTAAAATATAATGACCAACTGGTTGAAGTGGTAAAGGTATTCTGGGGACCCGAGATCAAATCTGGGCAGGTAAACAACCCCAAAACTTTTTATGGCAGTCCTGGATACATCATTGTGCCTGTCTCTCATCACTTAGCTACCTCATTGTGACCTTGGCCAAATACACAATACACATGATTAACAATCCCTCTCAGTGCAGCAGAAAGTAAAAAAAAAAAAAAAAATGAAATATAAAATGTAGTCTATTCTCAAATTTAATAAAATAAAAGTTCTTGTATAAAAATTAAATTATTTGTAGTATCTTATATTTAAATATAAGATACTACAAATAAGACCTACAAGTAAGACCCCATTTAATGCTGCCTCAATTAACACTGATTTGATATAACATGGTCTGCTCGAAGCCTAAAAAACACTCAAAATTTATGCAAATTCAAATTAATGCAGCATTTTATTGATTCGTATATAATACGGTTATTTACGAACACAAACCAATCAGCAAAAGATGGTAATTCATAGTAGTACTATACTTTCCTTAAATCTATGTTTGTTTTGTGCAATTTTAGAAAAAAATATAATATCATGGATGCCATAGGAAATATCGACTTCACTTGGCAAGAATTAACTGATAAATGCATGAACAGAATGTGGAAGAAGTTATGACTGAAGGAATCCAAGAATCCTCAACAAGAAGAGCCTATCACTGTATCGGTTAGGTTGACAAAATTGTCAACCTAACCGATACAGTAGGACTAGGAAATGTAGACGAGCAGGATATTGAGGAGTTACCGCAGGTTTCTGATGAGCCTTGCCAACAACGACCTTCAAGAACTGGCAGAAAAAGAAATTTGTATAGAACTGGAAAATAATGATTCTAAAAACGAAGCACCCAAAGAATTTCTCTACAGATTTCCTTAGTAAAAGTTTGGTAACAATAACAGAAATTGTTGATCAAATTGTAGCGAATGATCCAGATTTTGAAAGGTGTGCAAAAGCAAAACGAGGCATTTTGGATGTGATCTTCCGCTATCAACATTTGCTTAAGGAAAGAAAAAAGGAGACAAATAAAACTACACAACTTTATCGCAAGAAACAAAATTTCAGAAGGGCACAACCTTAGTCACAAAAAATAAACTTTACACTTCTGTGTGCATATGTTTGTGTTATTTAACATATTTTATTATGCAAATTGATATAAAAATAACTTAAAATTATACTAAAATTTGTTTATTTTTGGTCGCGTGTTCACCTATCCCTATTTACTCTGTGTTAAAATAACCTCGTTTAATGCTGTTTCACTTAGCACTTTGTCGTCTAGAAACACATCCCCCATGTTAAGCAAGGTCTTACTGTATTAATATTTAAATATCACATTTACCCCAACAGGAAGAGATGAAATTCCCATTTTGTTTAATTCTTCCTGAAGAGCTACTGAGCCCAAAATATATGCTTTCTTCTCAAACTTCTTTGATTGAAGATAAAATGATAAAGCATAGCCAGAAGTAAATATTTCATCCTAAAACAAAAAACTAAATAAATTATTTTGTAAAGTATTTTAAACTGTAAAAGATTTCATAAGGATTATTAAAAATTATCACATTACTTTCAATCAATGTAAAATTTAAAAATTTATAAAATACAATAAATAATCTGAAAAGAGATTATAAAAAATTGAAACAATTATTATTAATGGAAAAGAAATACAGTGGGTGATCAATTAACAAACATAATTTGTTCCAAGACTATGTTTGCTACCCGAATTGTTTGTTAACCGATTATCAATTTACCATAGATTTTTATGAGAATTGATTAATTCCTTCTGGAGACCCCAAAAAATAAATAAAAAATTATATACTTTCTTACTATGTTTATTTATATGTAATAATAATAATAATACATACATCCACAGTCTTGTATTTTTATCAGTCATTTTTTTCATTTTTGGGGTATTAAAGAATCTGTCCAATGTTGAATGCTTTTCTTTCTTCAGGATTTTTCGGAAGTAATTAATAGCATTGTCATTGTAGAGATTCCCAAGCCTATTAACTTCAACCTGATTTGCATGCCTTCTAAGACTGTTGTACTGACATCTTCCCACTTCTTCAAAAGATTTTTTATAGCAGATATCATCTTTGGTCCCCTTTCGTTGTCCACTTTTTCAGAAGAAAACATATTTTGCTAAGTTTCTTGGTATTCTTCATTCAAGACTTCTTCTGTCATCAGATCAATTACCATTATGAGCTCTTCAATGTCATCTTCATTCACCGTCAATTCGAGATCTCTAACAGTTGTCATAGTTTCATCCATAATTTCAGGGACATCATCTCCATCTCTCTGAATGCAGGAGGGACACAGCTTTCGCTAAGCAGAATTCAACTGTCATTGAGTGACTTCTGACCACGCCTTTTGAATGAGCCAGATAGCTTCAAAAATATCAGATTTTTCTTTCCAAGACATTTTTAATGTCATTGTTGAAGAGAACTGGCTTCAAAACACTGATGAAACAGTGCACAAATGTACAATTTCTTCAAATCCATAATAACTTCCTGATTCATTGGCTGAATCAATGAAGTGGTATTCAGAGGCAGAAACTAAACTGTCAGCCAGGGAAAATCTTCCAGCAATTTATCTTTAAGGTCTTTTGGGTGTCCTGGTAGATTATCCAATAGCAACAGTGCTTTCAGTGGCAATTCATTGATCTGAAAGTAATCCTTGATGCTTGGGGCACAAACTTCAAACAGCCATTCTTTGAAAAGAGCCTCATGCTCCATATTCATGCTCCATATTCATTCTCCACATCACTGGCAGTCTTTCTTTAATCATGGAATTTTTTTGAACGCTCTAGGGTTCTCAGAGTGATAGACAAGAAGTGGGATAAGCTTCATATCACAATTAGCATTAGCTCCCAAAAGTAATGTCAATTGATCTTTTGTGGCTTTATGCCCAGGAATATTTTCCTCATCTTTTGTGATGTTGGTATGGTTTGGCCTGCACTTCCAGTTTCATCACAATTGAAAATTTGTTGTGGATAATATCCTTCCTTTTTGATGAATTTTTCTAAACTTGAAACAGAACTTCTCACCTTCTTTATCTGCAAGCCTATTAACTTCAACCTGGTTTGCATGCCATTCTAACACCATTGTTCTGACATCTTCCCATCCTGCTCTAACAGACTCACCATGAATTGCCACTTGGTAGCTTTGAATTCTATCTCCTCATGTGATGAATGTGGAGTTTGTTTCTTCAGTTCTTCAAAAATTTCTGTAGCTTTCTCTTGTTGATAGTCATACAAATTACATCTCTTTTCATTTCCCATTCTTTTACCCAAATTAAAAGCAATCTCTCCACTTTTTCATAGATGGCACATCTTTGTTTTTCAGATGTGATTTTCATTACTCCTTTAGCTGCTTGAGTATTTTTGACTATATCTTTCTTAGCTAAGATTGTGCCTACTCTAGACCTGTTCAAGCTGTACTGTCTAGCAACATCAGACTTCTGCTCATTCTCTACCTCGGCTATTATCTCGTTTGGTTTCTATGGTGAGCACAGTTCTTGACACTCCACTCTTTTTAGGCTCCATAATATAATCAGTTTCTTTTTTAGATAAAAAGTTCATTAAAGCACTGACAAAAATTCAGAGATCAGAATCACTAGTGCACAAAAAAATTATGTGAATGTGAGGCCTGGACAGAATTCGAAATTTGATGTTAAAATGTTAATGAATTTCTGATGGGACAGTAAAGCACTCGCCTTTTGAAAATAAAAACTGACAGATAACTTAACTAGTGCCCAACAATCTCGCAAAAACCATAAAAAATTCTTTGTCAGAAAAGTAAAAAGACTGAAATTACAAGGGAGAGTTTCTAAGTTCGGAGGAATACGATCCAAGCGGTGTTGGGTTGAGCATCAATGTCAACATCTCCTGTACTACGAAAGGTTTTAAATTCTCACCTGGAGACAAGGAAAGACCAATTGGTATTCATTATTTTACATCGTTTCGATGTAAAATAACGAATGTTCTTGTGTTTATTCTGTGAAATGTTCATTATCTGAATGTGTATTTGTTGTCCAATTTGTTTGCAGTCCAAACTGTTTGTTAACTGATCACCCACTGTATATAGTTTAATATCATGTGTTTTCCAAAATAAAAAACTTATTTTAAATAATCTGTTCAATAAACACTGTCATATTTAGTAAGATGTTAATGCTTGTTTTACTAATACACTGGTGTGCAAAATTTAAGCAATGATTGTTTTTTGCCGTAACTTTGCAATCAATCACCTGGAAATCATTCTACCATGTGTAAAATCATCCAGATGGTTTCTTCTAGCCATATTGCATGTACAAACTCACTTGAACTTGCAGCAAACTCTTTAATAGCACCTTTCATCCTTCTTTTTATTGTAGTCTTACACTGCATGTGCTGACTGCATGCATTATGTACCCTTATGTCACTTTTAATGTCTTCTTCCTGACTTTTGCATGTGAATCATCTTTCTACTGAATTAGGGTGTTCATTGTATTGATCACAACAAGCCCTTTTCTACAATTTCATGGCTGTCTGCTTAAAAATTATATTGTTGCTTAAGTTTTGCATGCCAGTGTATATTGAGGGAATAACCAATTATTTCGAAGCTTTTTATAATAAACATTTATACTATAAATTGCTTTCTTTTCAATACCTTATTGTATAAATCATTAAAATTGAAATACCATAAGACCTCTTTCAACATTGTTGAGAAAAAAAAAATTTTTGATCATTGACATTATCATTCTTAAATTTTCTTTATAAACACTGATATTGATTCTGTGAGGCAGGAAATAAATACTGGATATTGTGAACATAATCCTAATTAGAATATTAATCAAATTATATTTTATTTATATCATTTAGCCTACAGTAAAGCTGGTTTCATTATCATATGTCATTTTGCTTAATGTTGTATGTATCATATTCAAAATTTACATTTCATTTCAAACCCACCAGCTCTGGATAAAACTTTCTATTCGTGCTATTTTTTTTCTTGTAAACAATATCATAACTCTATCAAAGCATGTAAAATCAAAGGATTTTGTAAGTGGTTAGTAGCCTATGCCATTGCTGGAACTATCTTGAATATATGTACAAAGTTTTGTAGAAATTGGTTGATGCTGTGCTATGATGTTTATTTTTGTTTATTAACTATTATGATTCATTTTTAATTAATTACAGTATAAATTCAGAAATTTAATGCATTCAAATCCACAAAAAAATCATTACTGAATTAAATAATTCAAATGATAAAATTATTAAAACTGGAAATCAAAACATTAATATTAGTGATGTAACGAATAGTATATTCGACCTCAGCCGAATACCGAATATTCGGCTAAGAGAGTGGCCGAATACCAAATATTCGACCAGGAGCGTGGCCGAATGGCCAAATATTCGGCCAAACTATTCGGCTTGATTAACGCACGTACAAAAATTGGCGCGCAAAAATTATGGCAAGGATCGCGCACCCTGCTCTCTATTTGCCCACTGTCACTACGATTTTTTCTTCCAGTAGGTCTAAATTATTTAAATTAATTTAATTAAATTATAATTATTAAAGTTAATATGAGATGGAGCCTAACGTCTACCTCTAGGGCCAAATTGGTTTATAATTTATGTAATAGCCGTAAATAGCCCGATATGATTCGGCAGTTGTTGGTATTTAGATGTAAGTTATAACTTATAAGTTATTTTATTTGCAATCGATCTTTTTAACTCTTTAATTAAGCACTAAAATTTTGTTTTTACTACGTATTTGTAGACTGAATAGTGCCCTAAGGATATACTTTAGTGGGGACGTATGGTCTAGTTTCTGCCCAGTTGTGGAACAGTTCAAATATATTATTGGGGGTTTTCTATTTGTGAAGTTTTGTGATATTTTGTTGCTATCGTTTTTGTCAATATTTTTAAAATTAACATGATTTCAAATGTTATCTTTTGCATATAATGAAAAATGCTCATTCTTTGTTTTATATATAAAATAAATTATATATTAGTTACTCATCTTCTAGAAATAGATAAATAATTCTTTCATTAAATACGATAAGTTTCAATCAAATGTTTCGTAACTCATTTTAAAATATCGTATAAATATTAAAATATACACGAATACGAATATAACATAATTAACTAAACAATAACATTAATGCCCGATACATTCTAACCTACACGCCATCAATGCCATAAGATATCGGGCTAGATAAACGCTATAATATTATTTAATTACAAAATAATTTAATACTAGAGTTAGATGCTATTTCTTATTAACTTTAATAATTATAATTTAATTTTCAGCATTAATAAAAGTTACCAAAATGATTAATTTACTGTGTTTTTGTTATTTCTTACTCCTGTTTTGAGGTATTTGGTATTCGGCCAAATAGTGACTAAATATTCGGTATTCGGCCGAATAGTGATTTAAATATTCGGTATTCGGCTGAATAGTGAAAAATAGGCCGAATAGGCCGAATACCGGGTAGTAACCGAATATTCGTTACATCACTAATTAATATATATCTTAAACAATAAATAAATTACTTACTGCAGATATGTTAATGCCATATTTTTTACATTTATTTGCATATTGGTCCCTGGTCTTTGTGCCATTATTGGTAACAAGGAAAACTTTTTTCCCCTGTATTAAAAAAACATATAGTTTTAAAATTTCTAAAAATTAATTAAAATTTAACTTAAAATTATTCAACTCACATTTTAAATGAGTAAATAATTATTTAGAATAATCTATACTTTAAATCTATATTTATTTTTTATTCATATTGAATATGGATTTTACATAGTTTAAAATTATTTAACTATAACAAAAGTTACCAGGTTTTAGCAATACATTTAATGATGTTTCTCATAAAGAACAAGTAACTGGAATGATATTTACAGAAACCTGTTTTTGTATTAAAAATACCAAAATGCACAAGAACAAAATAAAAACTGAATGTTTTATTCTAAATTCACATCAATATACATATTTTCAATATGTATAATTATATGATTGTCAGTAAACAGTAGAACTGAATTTTCATAAATTAAATAGAATAAAAATATAATTTAAAATTGTTAGATAATATTTTTACTTTGAAATTGTTATTCCATTTGCTACATAAGAATTCAATTTTCCAAAGACAATATAAATACAGTAAAACTTCATTCAAAGTTAAAGAGGATAACCCCAAGTGGAAACACCAATTCTTCTTGTTTGGTCATTATACACTTTTTCATAAACATTATTTCTCTGCTTAAAAAAATCTTTAAAAAATGTACAACACTCCATTAAAAAAGACTGACAAGCAAAAAAAAACTTAATGGATTTGTATGTGATGATTAGCAATGACATTCTAGCACGTGAAAAAAATATTATACAAAAAGACAATTGTAAAAAAAATGAAATACGTTGCAGAATTTTTAAAATATAGATTTTCATAGATGCTTGCCATTAACATACTTATATCATTTTGCAAAACTTTTGTAGGTTTCAAGCTCTTAAGGACATGTAATTGGACAAGCTCTTGGAAACAAATCATCTAACATTGAAAAAGCTGTTATATTTTTTGAAAGAAAAATGTCCAACTACCTCAAAGAAATTTAGAAAAAATTAGTATTAAAACAAAGTATAAAATGAAACACTTTTAAATATTGTTAAATGGAAACAAAAATGCAAAAAATACAAACTGTCTAATATTTAGTGTTAATTGTTTAATAACATGTAAAAAACAAAGCAAATACTTTAAAAAACTAACTGTCTATGTAAAGGTAAAATATACTTAAGGTATTAGTTTTAATTAAAAATGTAGATTTTTTATTAAAACTAACATCTTAAGTTTTCAGATATCAGTCTGGGCAGGTGCTATACTCCTGTTTAAAAACATTGCTACATATAAGAAGTTCAAAACAGAATCTCCTCTGACAATTTGAAAGATTCAAAACAAGAAGTTCATACAAGAGAACAACCTGAAGCAAGCTTCTAAAAATAACCAAAAACTTTTGTAATCCACACAACTACCTGCTAGAAAAGTAAGCAAGGTGTGTTTATCATTATAGTGAAATTTTTCCAGTTTGGATAATACATTTTAAAAACATCCAAATGATAAAATTTTGGATTTTTATGTATTCCATAAACATTATAAAATTGATTATTTTATCACATTCCTGCTATATTATATATTCAAACAGCAGATAAAAATTTTAATTATTATTATTAAAGGCCATTTGTCAAATTGTATTCATGTCAAATTGCTCACATCAAACTGTTTGCAACAAACTGACCTAGAAATCTTTAATTAAATTGTACTGTTGTTCCACAAGAAATTCTGTTTTTGCTATGATAAACACTTATTACCATCATCATTACATTCACCTAATAATGTTTCATTTGATCTCAACACCTCGGTGCATAACTTTTTTGTCGTTGAGTGTATAAAATGAATGTTGCAGTGAATCTTTAGAATGTTTCAGAAAGTTAATCAATTTTCTAAGTTAAGACTATTTTGAAATGAGCTTATGTGCTTATAATCTGTAATTATTAATGAAATATTAAATTTTAATATTTCTGTATAAAAGATAAATTGCATATTCACCTATCCCTCGTTTTACACGGTACTTCTTTTACATGTTTTCGCTTTTACACGGTTTAAAAAATAAATGTAGAAAATAAACTGGCTAAAATCAAAAGGAACAATTTTTAACTCTAATCTACATCTATATTCCAATCCACCTTAATTATATGTTATAGTTGATATTTAGGATACTAGGTGACAGTTTTATTTCAATCCGTCAAATAGTAACCGATAAACCGATATAGGGTACTCCCCCATACGCATGAAGTTGCATTCATTGCACATAGTTTTAAACCAGAAAATTTTAATTTTTCATATTCATAAGTAACAAACGATTACATTATTTTTAATTACATTTTTTAAATTACATTACATTACATTACACAATTACATTACATTTTATGAATCTTTCAGATTTTATTTTTTGTTCCTTTGTACTTTGTATTTAATTAATAAAAGAATATACAGTCAAACCTGTTTTTATGCGGGGGATAGGGACCGCATTAAAAAACGCATAAAAAAATCTCACGAAACTTCACGAATGGCTGTAAATAATAGTTTTCGCAACACAATTAAAAAATATTTTTTTATGCGGTCAACAGAGACCGCATAAAAAAAGTCTCACATAGAAAATAACTCAAAACCGTACGAAATAGAATTTATTGACAACAGATGTCAGCACTTGACTGCATCGTCTGGTCTATCGTCTGTTTTACATATTTTTGTCCAGGTGGTGTTTTGTTGACTTAAAAAGTAAATTATTTCATTTTTCGCATATTCATGCAATAATATTACTATAATAAGTGCATTTATGCTATAATAAGTTTATTTAGCTATAATAAGTCAACGTAAGACATGACGAATCGCACGAGACTAGTCGCCAACTATACCGCACAAATTAAAAATTCGCATTAAAAAAATCGCACAAATAAAAATCGCACATAAAAAGAGCGCATAAAAACAGGTTTGACTGTATTTTTTTCCCCTTTCAATATTTTTGTTTGATTTATGTACCTTTAAAAAATTGAAAAAAATTCATAATTAATAAACAACGAAATTATGCGTTTTTTGCATACTTTTCGATTTACACGGTTTTACATTCAAAAAGATACAAATTCGATTTACACGTTATTCTCAGGAACCTATCTTCCATGTAAATCGAGGGATAGGTGTATAAATAAATATTTTAGTATTGAGGGAGAAGCAACCATTATTTTATATGCTTAATTTGAATATAACAAATATACTTACCTTATTTTTTAAAATATTAATTGTTTCAGCAGAACCTGGAATAGGCTCTTCTCCATTCCATAAAACCCCTAAAAATGAATAAAAATATGCTCATTCATTTATACATTAAGAAAATATATATTAAATAGATAATAATAATGAATATAAATGTTTTATATAAATGATTGTGTAGTGAATTTACATGAATAAAGAACATGAGGAAGAAAAAATTACTAAATACGAAATAAAATATTTATTTGTTGAAGCATTTACCAGTAATGATATACCGTATTTACTCTCATATAAGACAAGGTTTTTGTCCATTTTTCACTGCTTCAAAAACCTAGGTCGTCCTATACATGCGAGCAAGGGATTCTTTTCATTTTTGTATAATTTTTGTATAATTTTTGTAAATTGTGTATTCACATTTTTTACCAGATCTCACCTTCTGGTGTTTAAAAACAAAAGTATTTTATCTGGGTCATTTGAATCGTTCTTGTGTATTGTCAGGACTAAAGATGAATAGCAATAGGAAAAGCAAAGCTTTTGAATTGAATTCCAAAATTACACAGAAGCCTGATATAAGTTTTAATTCATTCCCATGTGAAATCAAACGATTATTTAGAAATCAGAATTCGAAGAAACTCATAAGTGTAATCGACAAAGAGTGAATTCTACTGTTGAGAATTGGCAAAAAAGCTTCCCGATTGTCCAGCTTTACATGAACAAATGATGATGTTGATTTTACAAATTTTTACAAGACAATGTGTGCATTTATGTGCATTTCATATTTTACTTGTGATTAAACAAAATAAAATTGGAATTGTATTAATAAATCTAATTTTCTTTATTTTGATCTTTAAAGTCACACTTCGTCTTATATGCGAGATCGTCTTATATTCGAGTATATACGGTAATTTATTTAATCGTTAAACAATAATAATAAATTTGTGAATGAAATATCAAAAAATTTGCATTATTTATTATTTACAATATAATTATAGGTCTATCCAAACACAAAAATATATAAATTATTGAAATAAATTATGTTCATATTCTTGAAATGTTGATTGATATTAAGTAATTGTTCAAAATGCTTTAAATTTACCTAATTATAATGAAATTTAATAATGAAAAATTTTTCAAATTTTATTTTTCTTATTCTTGAATTGTAATGTGATTATTATATGCAGCTTTTCAGCTATTCTTAGAATGTAATCAAATTTATGTTTTCAGATAATTTCTGGACATTATCTACATTAACCAATAAAAGTTAAATAATGTATGATCTCTCTCCTGATAATGTATGATACTTTCAAGAGATATATGTTAATTTTAAATGTTTCTTTAATTTTCTTCTGCATATTCCTTTTATTCTTTTCATTCTTTTTATAAATTACTTTTATATTTTATTCAAGCCTATTTACTATTAATACGTTTTAATAATACATTCTTATAAATTAAAGCAACTGAAAATTGTAGACATTTAAAAATATTTTGCAAATTTGTTTTTATAAAATATTATCAAGATCTGAAGAAAGCACAGACACCAATAAGACAAGTTAAAAGACTGTCTTTTGGAATTAAACTTGACATTATTTAGATAAAAATACACTAGTACTTTCAACAGTGCATAACTATAATCTTCAGACAAGAGTTTGAATTAGAACATTGGAAAAATAAACTTCAAAAGAAATTTGAAAATGGAACACATTTTAAAGTTTTTAACATACAAAACATTTGAAAACTTATAAAAGTTTTTGTATCTTATGTTTTTGTTCTTTAAAAAAAATTCGGAATAAAAATGAATATTTTTAATAAAATAATGTTGCTAACAGCTTACTAGGACTCACTCAAGCAGGACCCATATGTTTTTGGAAGATTTAATTGCCCAACAATCAGGCAGCTTAAATATGGGCTGGTTATAGGTTCCAATAGTTAGGATGTGTAATGTCTCTCACATAAATAAGATGTTCTGATCTGTGTACTGGTGGAGTAAGTGGCCTCTGATAATGGCTCCCAATTATGCTCCAATATGCTCTCAGCTAGTTCTGTGGAATATATACTATGCAAGATAGTCTTGGTATTCAACTAATCTACATACTTGCATTTTGCATTTTGGAGGTAGCTCCTATGTAAGAAAACCTAGACACTATCAAATGTTTTAAAGGAATTTTGTAGATCCTCAACCTCTCTTGCATGGAATATTAGTCCCTATCATTGCAAAATATTCAATGTAACAAAGATTGCAGTTTGATAGGAAAGATATATCTATATTTTCTGAAAAGACAGAAAAGGTATAACATAGTATTTTTGAAGGCATAATATAACATGTCACAGGTATGTTGGACACCATATCCTTCCTCAGCCATAGTAAAAATCGGAAAAAGTAATCTCGAAACCATAGATTTGAGATGCTTGAACTTTGCAAAAGAGTAATCCACTTTCTTAACTGCAGACAGAGCACATTCCAATTGTCTATCCATCAAATGGGGATACAAAGAGAGATTTAAATAGGGATGTCATATTAAGATGCTGATAGTCATGGTATAGTAAGGAAGTTGGAAATGAAAACGATGGAACAACTGTAGGAAGCAAGCTGAATTTGTGATAAACCCCAAAATTAAGCCTCACAGTTGTTTAGTATATGTATACATCTGAAAAAGTTATAAAATTATCCTTCTCTTCCCATTTTTTGGAAAAACCTATTGTTGAGTAAAAAGATAACATTAACAAAAACTATCAATTCCTTGCAAGAGCTATCCTTGACTAATGATGTATTATCTACATCTGTAAATATAAGAGAGAATAATGACAGAAAGAAGTACAGTAAAAATCCTAAACTCTACATCTTTCTTAATTAGCTCTGCTATAATGGCCACAACAGAGAACCAAGAGTTTTTGCAAATAGAACAGGTTATAAAGCCAGAAGTAATTATCATCGGTTATCAGAAGAGCCTCCCGTACGTCTAGGACAGGCGGGAAACCGTCGGTACACATACCAAAGGGGCACGCCGACAACTTTTTCCCAGAATGCAACCCAGGGTTCACCTTAGAAATAAATATCCAACATCTTCACCAAACTGTGGGTTTTAACTTAATAGAATACAAATATTTTGAGTTCTAATACTAAATAAAACTACAATAAAACAAAACAAATATTGTCAACTGTTTTAGTAATACTGGTGTTAAGTAATAAGAAAACGAAACAAACATCCTATTTCAAAGACATCTATATCTGCAGTATACCGACTTAAAAGCAAGTTGCCAACTTAGTGGAAAATCCACCAAATTTAGCTTTCCCATAGAATAGTCTAGCCACCCATAGCTCCCAAAAATTTTGGACGGCAGGCAAGAAAACGTTTTCTTCACAAATTCGATAACTTTGGAGCATACTCAAAGCAGGTGGCCCACATACCAATATCATTTTGGAGTATCGGGGCACGAGCTAATACCACTGCCTCAAAAGATCGTACCAAAGTGCATAACAAGAGTACATAAATCTTATAGAAGCAGTACAAATCCAGAATAGCTGAATCCCTCTATCCGTAAGCAATTTAGTCTCCAGAACAAAATAAAAAAACTACATTGGAATTGGAGACCAGTATGGACAATAATTTGGCAAAGCTGTCTATAAAAAGTATGTCAAATGCAACCTCTTGTTTACTAAGGTACTCGATAGCATGGGTCTTGACCTTATCAAATACAAATGGCAAGAACGAAACGTTTCGGAAAATTTCACTTAATATAAATCAAGTCTAAGTATCAAATACGGTTAAATTTACCCATGGTGGACAAACTGGCGGCTTGTCTCTGATTCAAGCAAACAGAAGAAAGGAAACAGTGGGAACGCACGTTCTAACCTAACCTATTCTAATAAATTACCATAATTACTACCAACCAAATTATTAGAATAGGTTAGGTTAGAACGTGGTCTCCATTGTTTCCTTTCTTGTTTGCTGGAATCAGAGACGAGCCGCCATAGGTAAATTTAACCTCAAATACTTATTTTCTTATTAATTTTATTGATTTATATTCTTTAAAAAATAAAAAAGAAACAATAAACTAATCTTTAAACATATTATTGTTCCGTTCCGATGATTATCTCATCGATAATTTCTTACCATCGCAATCACACAATACAAAATCTATTAAATTTAAAAATCCTTCTTTAACTACTCCAGCATCGACGAGTTTAGGACAAGTTGTCATTTTCCAATTATTCGTATAAATAAAATACCATTTATTTGTCTAGAATAAGGATAACTTGCAGACAACTATAAATATCCCGTGTTCTCATTGGACGAATAAAATATTACTGAATTCGTGTTGCCAACCTGTACGAAATATCACGTTTTGTGATAATTTTAGGAAATACGACCTTAATTTATTTTTCGTTGTCATCATCAAATAGAAATATTAGAATTGCGGTTCGGTTAAGTAAGTATTTTTCTTTTTCACATTCACTGTAAGTGTCGCCTCAGTCGTAAACGGCATTTTGAAAATTGGTGTAGTTAACTCATGATTTTGACTTCACTGCGTATTTTTTCCTCCAGAAAAAGCGCGTGATTGCGTTATGTACAGTACAGTCGATATAAAAATTGTCCGGCGAAACTAGTTGGTTGTTTTTTCCGAGACTAAATCACACTATGGTAATTATCTTCAATTAATGATATATTGATCCGAGCTACTAGTAGCATCAAAAATAGTGCGGCCGGATGGCCGAGCGGTCAAGGTTAGTAGCCTACCGCTCTGGGGGACCCGGGATCGAATCCGAACGGGTCGAATAATCCCCAGGAATTTTTCGGGGGGTGGTCCGTCCGGATATGTCGGTCCCCGTCCCTCACCACCCGGCCGCCCCATTGTGGGCCTGGCCGAACCCATAATGGGCTTGCTATAAGAGGCCCTCTTAGTGCCCACTGGGCGGAAAGAGTTACAAAAAAAAGGCATCAAAAATAATTACGAACAAATTTACTAAGAAGGGAACGGCATGACGTTGGGGTCACCGATTCTGATAAACTCGGTGAGCTTTTTTTTTTTTTTTTTTTAACTCTTTCCGCCCTGTGGGCACTAAGAGGGCCTCTTTTAGAAGGCCCATTATGGGTTCGGCCAGGCCCACAATGGGGCGACCGGGTGGTGAGGGACGGGACCCGACATATCCGAACGGACCACCCCCCGAAAAATTCCTGGGGATTATTCGACCCGTTCGGATTCGATCCCGGGTCCCCCAGAGCGGTAGGCTGCCACCTTGACCGCTCGGCCATCCGGCCGTCAACTCGGTGAGCTTATAGTGCATTCCCAACGACTGACATGTGCCGAGTAGTAAGGCGCAATACTCAAAAGTAAAGGAGAAAATTGCAAATTTCTTAAAACTTTTAGAATTGCCATCGTTTGCAGAGCTTATGGCTTCGTGGTGGCTTGTCGGTTTGTTAGTGGTGAGGTTGGTGATTCGAATCCTGGTAGTATCAATGTGAATTTTTTTTCTGTAAACTATAATTTTCACTTTCTTCTTGGTACTTTTAAATTTATATCGTCGGAGAGAAAAACTTGTATATTTTTGGAAAACTACAAATGCGCAATAAACGGGGTAAAAGACAATAAAATTCATGTTTCAAGTAACAAGTCAATGTCAAAAACAATTAACAAATTCTATATAACAATATTTAAAAACAAAACGTTTTCTGTATTTTCGTGTACAGTACATACTTATTCTGGCAACAAAATCATTGTTTTGTTGGTGGGGTGTCAAACTAGCGGCCCCGACGGCCGGATGGCCGAGCGTTAAAGTTGGTAGCCTACCGCTCTGGGGGACCCGGGATCGAATCCGAACGGGTCGAATAATCCCCAGGAATTTTTCGGGGGTGGTCCGTTCGGATATGTCGGGCCCCGTCCCTCACCACCCGGTCGCCCCATTGTGGGCCTGGCCGAACCCATAATGGGCCTACTAAAAGAGGCCCTCTTAGTGCCCACAGGGCGGAAAGAGTTAAAAAAAAAGAAAAAAAAAAAAAGCTAGCGGCCCCCGATGTGATTTTTCGTGGCCGTGGGCCACGATGCTCTGCAATAAAATGAAATATAGAACAACGTGTTACGAAAAAATAGGGGGATGCTATAGATTACCACCTATGAAATTTTGGGACTTTGAGTATACATCTGAACTGAGGGGACCGAGACGAGTTCAACGATACCCTACTTTTGGACCGGAGACGAAAAATAAGAAAGTTATCATAGTTTTTAAGTTATACTTTTTTAATGCTCTCATGCAGACGGCGCCGTAGTTGCTAGTGCTGCCATCTCGCGGTAAAGTCTGCAAACAAATTTTAAAAAAGCACTCTGAAATGCAAGAAATTGCACGAACAGTCGAATGCCACTTCCTTTTTTTTCTTTTGTTCAAGAACTACCGTGAATCAATAACTAGTGACGTTAAACAATCGGCGGCTTGCCGGCGGCTCCCCTCTCGGGGGGAGTCCGACGGAAACACGAACAGTCGAACGCCAGTTCCTTTTTTTTCCTTTTGTTCAAGCATCGCGACTCCCGATCGCGATAGCGCAGTCGGCTAGTACTACGAGCCGACCGCGAGCGATAGCGAGATTGAGGAGCCGTAGCCTCCGAGGTCGACGAGCGCGAGGGTGTGCAAAAAGGACTTAACTCGAACTGTAGACGATTGGTGTGCTCGTGGATCAACATCTGCCTTTGTTGAAGGTAGTATATATGGAAGTAGTATATGGCCGACTTGCCGGACTGCCTGTTAAACCATACGGCTATAAGAGGCCGTAGGCCGAGGGCGGAAAAGGTGGCAGCGGAGAGAGCCGACGCGACTCCCGATCAATGCGCGATCGCCGAAAAAATTATGATAACTTTCTTATTTTTTGCTTCCGGACCAAAAGTAGGGTACCGTTGAACTCGTCTCGGTCCCCCGAGTTCAAATATATACTCAAAGTCCCAAAATTCCATGATGGTAATCTATAGTACACTTGAAAAGAGCAAGTAATTGTGCCTTACGTCTTTTCCAGTTTCCCCCTTCGCCACGTGGTAGGTCCGACTCGGTGGAGAGGAGTTGTGTAAATCTGGGTGTGTAACCGAGGGTGGGAGATTTATTGGAGGGTGTGTCTCGGGGAGAAGTTAGAATGGAAATAGAGAGAAGACGAAGACAGAGAAACGAAGTAGTGGTGGTGTGTGAAAGTGCGTGTGGAATTAGTCGGGAAGCGAGAAATTAAAGACTGTGCAACCAGGTTAGCGGGAAGATTTCGTGGGTATACTATAGATTACTCCCTATGGAATTTCGTGTGTTTGGGTATATATCTGAACTCAGGAGACCGAGACGAGTTCAACGATACTCTACTTTTGGACCGGAGACGAAAAATACAAAAGTTATCATACTTTTTTCCGGCGATCGCGCGATGATAGGGAGTCACGTCGCTCTCCGCTAAGTCGGCCTCGCTATCGCAATCGGGAGTCCCGTCGCTTGCCGTTAAAATTGCCTTTAGTAGACGTTTCCCCCTTTTTTTACTTTGTTCAAGAACTACCGTGAATCGATCACTAGTTTAGCACATGGCGGCGTGTGGTGGCGCCCATACGAGAGGTCAGTCGGGCCGCCATGTTCGCTGCCATAAGTAACATTAACCGAAATGGCGATCGTGCGATGATCGGAAGTCGCGTCGCTCTCTCCGCTCTCGTATCGCGTGTTTAACGCTCCGGGAGATGACCGTAGTCCGACGTCACGGTTTGCTGACTTTACCCGTTACCGCAAGATGGCAATACTCAATATTCTAGGACCTTGGGCAATACTAGCAACTACGGTGCCGTCTGCATGAGAGCATTAAAAAAGTATGGTAACTTAAAAAGTGTGATCACTTTTTTATTTTTCGTCTCCGGTCCAAAAATAGGGTACCGTTGAACTCGTCTCGGTCCCCTGAGTTCAAGTATACAATCAAAGTCCTGAAATTCCATAGGGAGTAATCTATAGTACACCCGATTTCGTTTTCGAACTGTTTCCTGTCCGATGAGAAATAAAAGAAGAGATACTGTACACTTTAAACTCATTGTCGGTACGTTCTATGTCTGCTCGTTACGGGAATTTGTAACATATTATTTGTCAGGAGAATTGTGTGTTAACGCTATTCAGTAGATTGGATTGTCGGGCTCCGTACGTTCCTGTGTGTTTCCCTGGATGTATTGTATGTTCCAAGGAAAATTAAAGAGTTATCTTGTTAATTTGGATAGGTGTCTTTATCCAGTCCCTATTGAGATAAATGGATTCCCCCTTCTAAGCGTCTGCCTATCAAGCACGCTTGTTATCAATTTTTCCCATCGAAGAAATCACTAAAGTTCTCCGTGTCGACTCATTCGTACTTTCTATACCCTCACATAATCATCGCGTCGTTGTTATGAAGTTATATGTCATATGCTATTGTGAAAATACCAGGGCTTGGAGAAATTATTAATTATTTGAATTAATTATTAAATGCTTTCACTTATTTTCCCGAGGTCAGAAAGGTCGAGAATGATACACGTCTCACTCGATGATTTTCATCGATGAGTCGGTGAGAGATCGAATTAAATCTAAACAGTTATCAGTCATCTAAACTTTTCCCTTTTGTTGGGAGGTGTTGTAACTTGATCTGAGTGTCAGGTCAAGGGTGAAAATTCCTACATACTTTCGTTGTCTGGGAGGGGAGTTCTTGTGCAGTCGTCACTCCAGTCAGTTGTATCCGATAGAGAATAAAGTTTATTGTTAATTAACTACGTGTTTTATGTGAAACAGTGTCGAAAACAAAATCGATATAAAAGGAGGAATGAACACCTTATAAGGTAATAATGCGTGAGAAAACGTTCGAATTGCGTCTCACTAACCCAAACAATCACTAGTCACAAAGCGATCTTTTAACCCCTTCCATCACCTGATATATGAGTCAGCCTCCGTCCAAACGGATATAAAAAGGGGTTCGATATCGGTCTCCGGGCGGACGGCAACAAAGAGCGGACATCGACGAGGCGGACATCGACAGGGCGAACATCGACAAGGCGGACAGAAACCGAGGACGCTACCGAAGACGTCGACTGTCATATGTTACGGCGGCGTCCAACCCACAAGCAGAACTCCCGCCAGACTCTACAGGATCCGCCAGACGACCCCGCCATAAGCGCCACCGGTCAACTCAGCCGATCTAGGGGATGTCTCACTAACTTCCCATAGGAAGAGATCGGGACTTAAGAGGTATTCGTTTAACTGTGTAAACTCTCTCTCGGGGAATAGTTGTAAGCTAGATGTAGGGTCTCATAACATAACGATTCGCAATATAGTCTAGCTCGTTACGCGCTTTATAGCGATAACATACGAGTATTTATCCTCCTGTCTCGTGTCTCGTAGGTTATCCTAGTTTATAGTGCTTTGTATACGGTTCGAACCAGCGCCGGATTAAGCCTCTAGCGGGCCCTATTTAAATAAGTTGCTTCTAAACAAATCTTATATATTGTGACATTAGCGTAGCTAGCATGGGTGACACCCGGTGCAGATATCGTGGTGTCACCCCAAGTCACACCGTAGTGTCACCCTTTTTAACTGTTTTATAAAACACAATTGAATTGTAATAACTTCGCACTCGAGCAACTTGAACGCTACATCGAATATGCGATGTCGCGACGTATAAGTATAAATTTAGAAAATGAATCATAATCATACATCAGTATTACTATGAGAGGCGGCCCTAGGAATATTTGTAGATGGTGCGAGAGATCTCGTGGGAGAAATTACTTCTGACGCACGGATGGCTGTTGGCCTTTTTTTTTTAGGCAATGGCTAATGGAGCCGGGCCCCCTCCGAATTACGGGCCCTAGACATTTGCCTACTTTGCCTATTCGATAATCCGGCCCTGGTTCGAACCTCCCGCACATAGATTGTTACGCGCGGTGCATCTTGGAACTCCTATTCGGAACTTATATTTTGTATTTAACCTCCTGTATCTTAGTTTAGTTTATTAAATGTTTATTTATGTTAAAACCTGTTATTCCGGACATCGGGTCACTTGCTCACCCCCTCCCCACTCACTTCAGCCCTCCTACAGCCATCCACTGACCTCGTGACAGATCTCGCCGATTTGTGCCGATAAGTGGGGTCAAAGCCCGCAGCTTTTACCCCCTCCGGTTCTCACACTATGATGCACTGGTCAACTGTGAGGGACTAGATTACACACCTCATCAGTAACTTAAATCAATTTCAATCTAGAGATGCCAAGCTTCTCATTCAAAGTCAATTTCAATCTAGAGATGCCAAGCTTCAAAACTCGCTAAAAAGTCATCTTTTCTCTTGCAGAGCCATATACGGCGGGTAGGCACAGCCGCCACAGTCGAGATGCGTAACCGTATTTTCTTCGAATTTTTAACAAAAGGCATTTGCGCTAGTTTCTTTGTCCCAATCGGCATGTTAAAGATTTATAGTTTGTTTTGCTATACAGTCAAACCTGTTTTTATGCGCTCTTTTTATGTGCGATTTTTATTTGTGCGATTTTTTTAATGCGAATTTTTAATTTGTGCGGTATAGTTGGCGACTAGTCTCGTGCGATTCGTCATGTCTTACGTTGACTTATTATAGCTAAATAAACTTATTATAGCATAAATGCACTTATTATAGTAATATTATTGCATGAATATGCGAAAAATGAAATAATTTACTTTTTAAGTCAACAAAACACCACCTGGACAAAAATATGTAAAACAGACGATAGACCAGACGATGCAGTCAAGTGCTGACATCTGTTGTCAATAAATTCTATTTCGTACGGTTTTGAGTTATTTTCTATGTGAGACTTTTTTATGCGGTCTCTGTTGACCGCATTAAAAAAATATTTTTTAATTGTGTCGCGAAAACTATTATTTACAGCCATTCGTGAAGTTTCGTGAGATTTTTTTTAATGCGTTTTTTTTAATGCGGTCCCTATCCCCCGCATAAAAACAGGTTTGACTGTATAACTTATTTTTTAAAAATATAAATATATATAGTTGCAGTTATTTAAATTTTTAAAATTTAAATTCAAACCCTAATTTTATACAGAAAATATCACTTTCAACGCTAAATAAAAAACGAAAGATTAATGTTGACGGAAGAAAATTTCAAGAAAGCTGGGAGCTGAACTATTTTTGTACGGAAGTGAACAATAAAATTGCGTGCTTAATTTGCAAAAAAAAAAAAAACAATTAGTGTTGCTAAAGAATACAGCATTAAGCGACATTTAAAGCACTAATCACGAAGAACAATTTTCGTCCTCAGAAGGAAAAATAGAAGAAAATTTAAAAACAATGAAGAATTCATTTAGTAGCCAGCAACGAGTGCTTACAAAATTCACGAAAAGTAATGAATCAGTAACAAGAGCCAGTTACGAAATGAGCAAAACATTCAAAATCATTCACCGATGGTTCTTTAATCAAACTGTATGATAAGAGCTGCCAAATTTGTCTGTTCAGAAAAGTTACAGGCAATTCGAGATATCTCATTACTGTATTAAGAAATACGGTGGCAGACAGAATTACGGAAATGGCAGATGATGCCAGTTCACAACTACAGATAGGATCTATCAAAGTCCGATGCTTTTCGATTGCGATTGATGAAAGCGCGGATGTAAGAGATGTTGCACAAGTTGTTGAAAATTATCCCTCTTCACGGAACAACTGGTGAAGATATTTTTGATGCCGTATGGAGCATTAAAAAAAAAAAAAAAAAAAAAAAAAATGTAAGCTTTCTGTAACAACTGTGGCGCTAAATCGTTTTAAAAGACAAATATTGAGAACTAGGAACTCCCAAAGTACAGTAGACCATCGATTATCCGACTTAATTGGGGACTGGGGTTGGTCGGATAACTGAAAAGTCGGATAACCGAAAAGTATAAAAAAATACATTATTAGTATAGTGTATTTGGCCTGCTTTAAATACTAGCCTCTCTTTCATGGTCGAGCCGGTGCTGCCAGCTAAAACATGCAAAACTTTAACAAAAATAATATTAAAGTAGCAAGACAACCAAATATTGTAGCGCCACATCACTAGCGGACATTTGAATTTGCCGACTAGAACGCGGTCGGTTAACCGATAAGTCGGTTAATCGGGGATCGGATAATCGATGCCCTACTGTATATTCCTATTTAGGTAAAAAATACCAGGAAATTAAAAAGTTTGCTGCACAAATTTTGTGCTTTAGTATATACTCATGCGAGCAATTATTTTTATGCATGAAATTAAATAAAACGACTTACGAAGATTAACCGATAAACATCTATCTGCTATAATGATGATTGTTTGTTCTCAGTTTTTGAATCCGGACATTGGAAAACTAGTAGGAGGAAGAAAGCGCTGGCAAGTTTCGGGTAAAAATAATTAATTTTAGCTTTATAAATATGTACGGTACATTAAATAAAATAAATGTTTAAATAAAAGCAATACTATAGCAATTATATATTATTGAGTTGAATTGACTGAACTACGTAATGTGTTTTAATTGCCCTGTTTATATTCCTGCACCATTCTCACTTCAAATTATAATTTTAAGAAAATTTGTAAACATGATGTGGCTCGCGTGTATCTTACCAGTCGCATTAATTGATTCGTTGTTTAGATGAGTTTGACTTATCTGCTGTAAATATATAGTCGGTCGATGACTTTTTTCTTGACAAGGAATCACTGCCGTGACTCTCGATACTGTACTGTCATTCTGTAAATGAGAACTTAAACATTTGGCATTTTTATTACACCGACTTAATTGATGGTTGTAACACTCGCGCTAGTGACTCATTTGTGCACATCGCCCAGTACAGTACTTTGTTTTTACTCTTTCCTCTCTCCGGACTAAGATAGCATTCTCCTATACCCAACACAGGTTCGGCTCAAACGACCATATTTGGATTGGCTCTAGCAAATTGTAGAATGGGCTTACGGCCCGATCAACGGGACGGCCAGGTGGAGTTTACCGGATTTTCTTCACGTGTCTAATAACTAAATTCCAATTTCCGTAGACAGTCGCTCGGGAGTCAACCCGTTAGCATTTCGGCCATGCGTTACGCCGCCTGATCCCATCAATCCTACAAGCCTTTAATAAATATTTAATAATTTATTACGCCATTCAAACCTAATTGAGTTTTCAAAAAAGTTGAAAAAGATTTCTTTAAATCATTCCGACTTAAAATTCATTTAAATTTATGACGCGGGCGCTAATGGATCGAGTTTATATGAAACTTTTTCAATAAATAAATATAATTTTCTAGTACATAATAATAATATTTCAAAAACGGAATAACACGAATAATAAGAATAATTCAAATATAAATGACGAAAGTGAAATCGTATTTTAAAAATTACGGTTCCATAGCTGGACGGCATTATGGTTTTCAGCACCATCTAGTAGAGATATTTTGACTAAGAAAATTCTTAATTCCGTCAATAGTAATACGGAATTTTTCGAATTTTCAGTGGAAGAATTGTAATTATAAATATGATTACTCTTATAATCGCCGAGTTAATTTTAATTCAATTTTGCCGACGAGAAACGAAGACAAAAGAGCGTGGAAACATTAAACATTAAATAATGTACACGAAAAAATTGAATTAATTAAATTTGTTTATAAATCTGTTAAAATGTTTATAATAAATAATATAACAAGTTAAATATTTAAGACGATGTCGAATAATAAACCGGATGTGGGTTGGTTAAAAGTAGGGAGGATCGGTTTACTTAAATTTTTCTTTCCATTCCGCTACTACCGGAAATACGCAAAAGTGCGAGTAAAGATAACCGACGGTGCACGAGCATGGCTTGCCGGCTTCTAGACAGAAATTTAATAGAAGATGGATTTTTTGATAAATTTGATTATATTCTGACAGACTGTGACGGTATATTTACTTTACGTAGCTGTAACGTGCTTATTGATAAATTTTAACATTTTAATCGTAAAATAATCGATTAAGCGTTTATGATATATACACTAAAGTACGAATTTTACCTCTTTAATAGGGTAAATAAGGTTCTGGTATAAGTCTTTAACAGTATAAGTTTCTTTTAAATCTTGGAATAGTTTCATTAGTTTTTAATGCATTTAATTACCTTTAAATAAAAATATATAATGCAAGTTGTAAATGTACTAAAGGAATAATTGGATAATGTAACCCTTGGTGCCAAGATGGCGGCTCGTCTCTCATTCCTATCCTAACCCAACCTATTCTAATAATTTGGTTGTTAATAATTATGGTAATTTATTAGAATAGGTTAGAACGTGCATCCTACTGTTTCCTTGCTGGAATCAGAGACGAGCCGCCATCTTGGCACCAAGGGTTACATTAACCGAATAATTTTATATACTTTGTTTTATAAATAACCTAGGTTTTTCCGGTATTTAAAAATTTTCATTAATGGAAAGTTAATATAATCTTAACAAACTTTATTAATTAAAACACTTCTAACTTTAGTAAAGGAAAGAAGACTTTCTCTTTGAAAGTCTTCTATACAGAAATTTAAGTAAGAGTGTTGAAATTTGATGTCGGAACCTCTAACACACACTTCTCTAGTTAACAAGCTTTTATTTAAACAAAAAAGGAACACTACAAAGTCAAGGACAAAGTCTAGAAAACTTAAGTCTTTCCTTTTGCACTTCCTTTTACTAAAGTTTTAATGCATTATTAAATAATAGTAAAAAAATTCTCAATAATTGGAAGGTATATTTATTATTTATACACAAATAGAAATTTTCTGTTTGGTATATGGAATGTTTGGGAATAATTTAAACTAATGTTTTCTCGTGTGGTCGCGGTTTATCAATTTTAAATATGTCGTGTGTTATTTGAAGTTTAGAATTATTTTGATACGATAAACACCACACATATAACCGATATCTGGCGAGAAGAGACTACGAGAAAGCAATTACTCAGTTTTGAGTAGTTGAATTAATTTTGATATGGTTTCTAATTCTTAAATTTCTTATTTCTGTGATTAGAAAATTATTCATTCTCGTATATTTTGTGCAAAAAATGGAAAAGGTCTTTAAAAAAATTGCATTGTAATAAAGTCTATAAAAACAAAAATATGTCATTCCTACTTTTACTGGGTGTTTGGATCATTTAACACCTATTGGCAAATTACCTTAAAGAAAACGAGTGATTCGAAGTACTATTAACCTCCTGTGGCATTCTCGAAAAGCTGGTTGTAATTTCTTGTTCTTGGAGGCAAACAAATAATGATTAATAAAACTAGTAACAAAGGTAGAAAATAGCTGGACGATAATTGTTAAAAAAATATTATGAGGTGAAGAAATATGAAGAATCCCTGTATTTTTTTTTTTTTCAATTAACCTGTTGTAAATTTTTAATGATTTTCTTGTGAAATTTGTTTTTTAAATAATTAGTATAATATGAAATAACATGGTGATGGTAAGAACAAATAAAATGAATATATTTCATCTTTCGTAATTCCAAATTACTTTTCAAACAGATAGGCCATTTTTAACTATTGTAATGAAATTAGATAATGAAACATTAAGTTATTTTCCATCATTTAATAATAAATCGATGATGGAAAGCTGTTTCATTAGGTAGACCTAGCCTGTATTCAAGAGTTTGAAATTGTGATTACAAAAATTGTTAGATGTAATTGTTATGTTGTAATCTGCAGTTCTGATGTACTAAATAAATTTTTGAAAGTTTAAAATTATGTGAGAGGAATATCTGATTAAATTATCCTGCATCGCTTTGCTTATGAAAAATTTCATAATATTTACAAATAAGTATAAGGATGAAATTGTTGATTGAGAGAAATTAAATAGAGATTATTATATTATTGTAGGAAATTTTATTAAAACATCAAAGAACTACCAAACTTTTATTTGAATTTTATTTTTATTCTCATAATAAAAGTGATACTTTTAAATTGCCTTCTTTCACAAATATTTAATAGAAATGTTTTCAATGCAAAAATGAAACATTACAGGAAAATGCAATTTTTCTTTTTAATGAAACTTAAGCACTTATTTATGTAATTAAGAAGATTCAATATTTCAATTAGTCATCTCAAGCTATTAGAAATGCTTACATGAAAATAAATTCACCTAAATCTGAAAAAATGTTTAAATCTATTATTATTATTTATGTTTAGTTTTATTAAAAGATGAATATATCAATAAAAAGACAAATAATACATCACTCTTGTTTAATTATGGTAAAAGTAACTTATTTCATCTATATTGCAATAGGAAGCAAAAAGAATGTTATCAAAACACATTCTTTAACAAGTACAATTTACAAGCAAATAGTTAACGTACATAAAACTCCTATGGATTTGCAAGCAAATGATTCTACACTGCTTTAGGAGTACAGAAAAATTCAAAAATACCTTAATATATTCAAGTTAAACAACTCATCTTCGGAAGATTTGATTGGTTGTGGCTCTATTTTTTTGAAACCAGTTTGATATTCACCCACAATTCCTTCCATGCATGGAATCAATCTTCTTATAACTAGAGATTACAGGATCTTTGACAGCTGGAGTAAGGAGATCCCCCTGTAGTTTTTATAGTCCATTTTATTTCCTTTCTTATGGATGGGGATTATGCCTGCTTCCTTCCATTCCACTGGCATTCTTTCCTGTCTCTAGATTTGCAGAATCAGATTATGGATTGTCTTTGCAAGCTGCTGTCCACCATATTTGATGAGCTTGGGTTTGATATTGTAAGTCCTTGCAGCTTTGTGATTATGGAGATTTTGTATGATGACCTGAACTTCACTCTGAGTAGGTTCTTTAACTTCTGGTTGGACAGTGTGTTTTGGGAGGAATGGGGTCTGGACAGTTCAGAAGATCCTAGAAATATTCTGTCCATCTTTTGGAAACTTCCTGTTCATTGGCTAACAGCTTCCCACATGCATCCTTGATGACCAGGGGTTTTGGTCAATATGTGTTGTATAAAGTTCTACAGCCGATTGCAGAGACAACGTTTAGAGGCCGACGGCGGTTTACAGATTGGGTAGACCGCAGTTCAGAAAAATTTCATTGCAGCGTTTCTTGCTTGCCACAATGTAGACAGTGATTAGAAACAAGTTATTTGACTTACTTTCTAGACTCACTCGACAGCAGGTTAAGAGGGCTTTTTAATTCGAGTGGTAGTTTTGTTGGTGGAAAAGTTTAGATAAAAATGGATATCATTCCTTTGACAAATGTTGTAAATGGTATGAATCAACAAAATTATTCATTAATTAATTACTTGGAGCAAAAATAACAAAATTAAATACTTAAAATTTGCTTTAAATGTTCCAATTTCGATATTCAAATGGGTGAAGACTTAAAATTACAATTTATTTAAATCAGATGCATTTATTTACAATTCGAGTATCATGTCTGTTATAAAATGTTAAAAACCTTTCGGGGTCATTGTAGTTACAGAATGTTCTGTTAAACAAACGAGACAGTTTGTTTTGATATATTTGCTTACAATGACATTTAACAAATCATTACATATAAGTTGTTGTTTATTTAATAAATAATGAATCCTTATTTATATAATTGAACATAGAGCAAGAAACTGTACATTTTAAGATGTTTTTAACTGTTATAGTTTGAATAGCTACTTAATGAAATGTTTCAGGTGTTTTATGGGATGGAAATGATGCTTTACCAGGATCAGCTGAAACAGTTAATGCATTAAGAAGCAAAGTAAGTACATTGATTTTTATGTCTTAAATAGTAGCATCACATTATTACATCTACAGAATATTAAAATATGTTTTCATGTGTGTGAATATATAATCAGATTTTCTAAAATGATATTCTTTTAATACATATTTTTAGTGGTCCCTTACTGCCTTTATGATGTACAGATATAATTTTGAAGAAAACAAAAATATTCTGGAATTATATAAATTTAAATAGAGCACTTTGAATACATGTAAATAACAAATTTTAAAATTTCATGAATTATATCACAAAAAATATTTAGAAATAACTAAAACAGATAACTAAGCATTTTTAATCAATTTTAACTTCTTCAATGATTCTCAATTTCTTTTAAGAAGTCGTTATTGATTTTTTAAAAGAAATTGAGAAGTATTCTCTTTAAGTATATTTTTGTTTTCAGAAGAATTAATCAGAAATGTTGCAATAAATAACATTTTAAAATTAAGATAGTATTTGTTATCTTAAGTATCAAAAGAACAAATTCAAAATTTAAGCATTTAAAATATTTCTTACAATTAAATTTTTAAAAAGTTTACAATTATTAGCTAAAATGTGTCATTTAAGAATAAAATTCCAATATAATATTTTACTGCATCTTTAAGACAAATTTTTTAAATTCCATTTTTCTTTTTTTAATTTAAGAATTTATAAACATAATCAAATTTGGTTTTCTATTGTATTGTGCACTAGAAATTTTTCTTCGTTGTTTACCATAACTGTTTTTTAATCTTTAAAGGAAAATTACTTTAAAAGTTAAAAAAATTAATATTAAAAACGCATTTTTTTTTTTAGATTTGATGAATAAGTTCATAATAACAAGTATACATTCACAATATATCTTTTGTTGTAGGTGGCATTTTTATTTTCCATTTAGCTCAGTAGTTCTTGATATTTTTTGTTTTTTCTTTCTGTAAAATACTTTGTGCTTTTTGCACTTTTTGTAAAAGCATTCTGACCCTACTGACCTGTAATTTTCTTAGATGTATTTTATTCTAACGAAAAAAGTTTTCTAATAGTACACAATTCAGTGGCGTGCCATCATTGGAAGCGGTGGAAGTGCCGCTTCCCTTGTATTTTCTAAAATATAAATTTTCATTTTTGAATGTAGTTTGAATTAATTAAAATTAATATTTTATTATAATTGCATTATGTATCTTATTACAAATTTCTATACTACATGTGAAATAAACGATAACATTGCTGTTGTATATTCGAATATCAGTGGCGGAATGGAAGTGCTGTATTGTCAAAACCAAGTCAGCTTCCAAGCAGTCAGATTATAGGCATTAGCACATGCGCTTTACAGAGCACCAACCTCATGGTTTAGTTGGTGGAAGCTACACATGTATAACGCTTCCAATGATTCTATCCCGGACCGGTTCTGGGCTGTTAGCCACCTGCCTGCTAGATATTTGGTCGCCCTCGCCCGATTTTGTGAATCATAAGTACATTTATAACTTAACCCAACCAATAGGAATTTACTGGTATGTTTTTATGATAGTTCTGTATAGTTGACAAAAGTTTTAAAAAATCCATTAAAATATTTGATATTTTTATTCTGCTCTCCCATCTTATATTACTTATGGATTTCAATGTTAAACCAGTGATATTATGATTTCGTATGTCCCATCTATAAGTGTATGTAGGAAAAAACGTGTACAATTTTTGTACAATGTTAAAAAATTAACTGTTACTTTGGCAGCATCATTTACAACCAAATTTAATGAATGAGATGCACAAGGTACAAAAAAGCTTCAGAATTTATTTTCCTTAAATTTATGATTTATATATCCGTTGTCATAAATATTTGTCTTTCCACTTTTTTCCAAGACGACAAATATTCAAGTACAAAGTAACCAATTTTGACTTATTTCTACTTAAGAAGTAATTAAATAATTAAGGGATTAGGGAATTGGAGAAATAAATAAAACCCTGCCGAAAGAGCCAGAATTTTACTTAAACAAAAGCTTAACCGAACCAATCTCTAGTCGAATACGGTGGGGACTGATTTCTTCGTAATATTAGATAATAAAAACAGAAATTTTTCTAGTTCAATGAGAGTGAGTAAAAAGTTGTAAATTTTGGAAATTTTTGTGGCCCCTGGTCCTAAAATGAATTAGTTAGAAAACAAATGACGGACAATCTACTTAGTATTAAGTTTAACATATTTAGGTTTTAACAGCTGAGAAATGTTTAAAATTTACAACAACCATGTCGCATTCTTTGAGGTACATTAGTGATGCGACAGGAAGCATTTGACATTGACCAGTATCGGCACCCTCAGGATTTGGCACGCATGCACTGCACACCTACCTGGACCGTCTCTAATTTCATCCATTAGCCACTTGTATCGAGCTATTTGACTAAGTGGATTGTTTTAAAATTTAAAAAGTAAAGACTATTTTATGTTAATTTTATGTATGTTTCTTTACAAAGCTACATTTAATTATAATTTTCTTTAAAAATATATTAATACAATGGAACAATATATTGTACCATGTATGTACTACAACCACTGCACATTTTATTTCACCGAGTAAGTTTTTATAATTTATTTTTAATTTTAGCCCTTGTATCGTGGCTAGTGATTTGGAATGTAATTGTGATATTAAAAATACATTTAGAGAAGTCTACAGTTTTTACTGGCTTATCGAACGAATGAATACGAATGGACCCTAGACCAGGGTTGGGCAACCTTTTTCTATGTAAGGACCGCATTTTAAGACTTTTGAACTGATGCGGGCCGCATACAAGAGAAAGAGAAAAAAAAATGTTGGTAAATCAGAATTATTTATTCATATACTAGCTGACCCGGTGTAAAGTACTTAATTTTAGTATCTTAGGAAACCGACTATAATTACGGTCGGTGAAACTTCCGTTAACCTAACGGGTACTTTACGCGGATTCGAGATTAGTTTGCCAGGCCTGGGCTTTTAAGCGTGCACCGAAAGATTAGTAATAATAACGATAAATACCAAGTCAAATCAAAAGTTCAAATATATTTAATTAATAACTAGAACGTACTACGTACAAATGTCAATAATTCCAAACAAAATTTATTAACGAAAATCAACAAGTCAACCCGACAATAAACTTAGCTACTTAGCTTAACTTAATAGTAATTCCCCTTTGAAATTCGACAAATCAAATACTTAGAAACTATGAACAAAATCTCTTACTAATTAAACGTCTATCCGTCACCTCACTATACGAAGAAAACTATTTCCTCAATCCTTTCGATATCGTCAAATCGTCAATCGAACTCCTCTTTAACACCTTGGATCGTCCAATTATCAATCTGGACTTCTATCAGAAAATACTTCGCTTTCGAATCTACCTCTCTCTCAAAGTCGCCTCGATTTGGAATTCACCTCGGTTTGGAACTCGCCTCTTTCTTTGGTTAACGTACGGGTTTTATACTGTGAGGTGACGTCACACTTGAGCTGGGTTACTCCTCTTATTTACATACTTAGTTGCTAACATTAACTTTCTGTTCTGGCAGCTTTAAGTTTCCGACAAAGCTTATAAACCGTTTACAAAATATTTATCATAATTTTCTGGGATGTTTAAGACGGTTTATCAAGTATTTCTCTACTAGTGATTGTGGGGACTCCCCCTCCATTTTTTTTTCTGCGGACTGTTACTTCCGCCAGGCAGCGCAAGTGCGCAAGATGTTTCCTATGGCGCTTATTTCTCCGTGAGTTGTTTTATCTTCATTTTTCATTACTAACAAGAGAGTGGTGGGGAACCTTCGTCCTAAATAAACATAAACCCCAAACAAAAGATAATAAAACGGAAATAATAATAAAATAAAAATAATGTTCGGACTCAGTTCCTTACACCGGCCACGCGTTGTTGTGGCTCAAAATGTATCTATTATAAATTATAACATTACCTCCATGGGGTGAATTTCAAAAAATCCCTTCTTAGTGTACAGTACATTCTCTTGACGTACCCTATTAAAACGCAATCAAAAACGCATCTAAAATAGTATAATAAAAGCAGAGTTCTTCACAGTAAGCCTTAATCCTGTTCTTCTCCTTACAAGGAAATATCGAAAAATCCCTTTTTAGTATATATTCTGTTGACGTAACCTATTAAAACGCAATTAAAACGCAAAAAACCGCATATAAAATAGTATAATAGAAGCCAAGTTGTTCATGGTAAGCCATAATCCTGTCCATCTTCCCCCCAGTGGGAGGAATTATACAGTGGGGAGGAATTATCGACATGTATATTATATAAAAACATGTGCGTATTCGAATGCAACGTTGTGTCAAAATTTCAAAGGAATCGGTAGGAACAAACGAACGTTATATTTTATTTATATAGATAGATAGAAAATGATCTGCTTCAGTCCATTCTCACAGAAAAGCATAATGCCTCACAGAAAAGCAAACTTAGGTCGTTGGAAGTTAGCGCCATCTGTTGGACATAAAAGCCTTAATCCATATATAAATATATTTTTGAAAGGGGAAAATGGTGGTCTTCACATATGCCACAAACCTTTGCGGGAGTGTATTAAACAACTTCCTGAAGTTTCATGGCAATCGGATAAATGGTGTGGTAATGCACGAAGGACAAAAACACACACAGACAGACAGACATACATTCATTTTTATATATATAGATAATTATAAATTATTATAGGTATACTTAATTTAGCTTCTGGAACTGATATAAACGTAATATATTTGAAATATTTGGTTAAATATTCGTCACTGCTAGTTTTAAATTATTTTTGATGTGTCTGTTAGCCGGTTTCTTGTTTTAATTTTTACTAAATTCGTTGCAGGAAAAACAATTCACGTACATAAGTTGTACATACATAAAAAAATAGTGTTTGAATTTTTGCTGCATACTTCCTTAAGCTAGGAAATTGATATATTTATTCACATTTTATGTGTCGCGGGCTGTAAAATATATGAATGCAGGTCGCAGGTTGCCCCTTCCTGCTCTAGACCATCACTGATGCGCAATTAACTGATTGCCCCTGGAAGTCGGCTTCTTACAGAAACACAGCTACCCTGTCATCAAATGTCACAGCACGCCACTGACACAATTATATTTTGAGTAAAACAAAGTAAAATAATATACAGATAATTACTGCTAAATAAACTCAATTTTTTTTCTATAAGTATTAGACTTAATGGTGCGGTTTTTTTGTATATATTGCTTAAGTATCAATTTCCCTTGAAAATTTTCTTTTTTTCAATAGATTAATTGATTTAACTTCACAGTTGGTTTAACCGTAGTTATTTCGTCTGTACCGCATTTCATCAGAGACAAAGACTATTGGGTTTTATTCACATTATTCTCTATTTCACTATGCATTTCGGGTGCAATCTTTTCCGTTTATTTTGCACCCCTCATCAGGTGTTACATTTCTTTTTTAAGACCATTCCGTTATGAGGTGTTTACGTCACCGTCCCCCGAGGCAAACTCAATTTTGTTGATGTAATAACTATATCAAAGTTATAACCATGTTTCATTGATATTGTATTAAATGTAAGTTATCAAATACTGTAAGATCCTACTTAACATGGGGGATGTGTTCTTAGACGACAAAGCGCTAAGCGAAACAGCATTAAACGAGACCATTTTAACATAGAGTAAATAGGGATAGGGGAACACGCAACCAAAAAATAAGCAAATTTTACTATGATTTTAAGTTATTTTTATATCAATTTGCATAATAATATATGTTAAATAACACACAAACATATGCACACAGAAATGTAAAGTTAATTTTTTGTGACAAAGGACCTAGCTCTTCTGAAATTCTTGTTTTTTGCGATGAAGTCGTGTAGTTTCATTGGTCGATTTCTTTTTCTTAAGCAAATGTCAGTAGCAGAAGATTGCATCCAAAACACCTCGTTTTGCTTTGGACTCCTATCAAAATCTGGATCATTCTATACAATTTGATCAACGATGGCTAACCACAGCCATGTTATACCTAACAGAGCTGCTGGACATCAGCAAAAAACTTCAAAAACTGATGGTGGGAATTTGAAAAGAATCGTAAAAAACAACTGCTGTTCCACAGCATTGGACGTAACTACAATATGGAATGAAATGATACAACTAGAAAGAATGTAACTGTTTTGACAATATGCAATGACTGCAAGAAATGCATTTCTGGATTTTTACAGCATGTGAAAAACTTTGCTAACAGCATATCAAATAAGAAATGAGTACAGTGGGCCAAAGAACATCTTTCCTGATCTCAACAAAAGTGGCATGAAATTCTGTGGTCTGATGAATCAAAATTTTAATTATCAGCAACAGAGAAAAGCAAATGTGTCATTTGATCTGCCAATGAAGCTAATGATCCATTGTTGTTAAATCACTAAGTGATGTTTCCTGTCAGGTTTGGGGGGTATATGAGTGCCTGTAGTATGATCAATTGACATTTGCTGATGGAACACTTGCTTCAGAGCAATACATTCACATTCCACAAAAGTGTTTACTTCCATCCATAGCAAAGCTATATCCAAATAGAACTTGCATTTTCCAGTAGGATGGGGCCACGTGTCATACAAACAGAAAAACAAAACAGTAATTTGCAGAAAAGAACATAAAGTTCTTTCTTGGCCATCCAACAGCTCAGATCTTTCACCAATTGAGAATGTATGGAACATTATGAAAAGACGTTTGCAATAAACATGCTCTCGGACAATTGAAGGTCTAAAAGCTTCCACCCTAACTATCTGGTATTCCATGACGGCAGATGAATGTGAACACCTAATCAACAGCCGAAATGTACGAAACGTGTTTTAGCAGCAAAAAGTGATGCAACAAAAATATTAAATATGCAGGGGTCTATGCAGGAAAACATACTGCTGCATCACCCATCAATGGGGGTGATGCAGCAGTCTGTTTTCTTAAGCCTGTGACTCAAGTTTGACTGGCTCAATTTTGTTAAACTTGCAAGATATCAAGTTGATATTTAGCAAATATAAAGATTAATTACTGTAAATTTGCTTTAAATTATGTAAAACATTCATGCGATGAATCAAAGCTACTTTTTTTTAAACCCATCTATTGGATAGCATGTTATCTGCAGCCTGGTCTAAGTTCAGTGGTGACTACTGTACTTCGGTAATTGATTGACTGGCCTCCAATTTTCCAATGGCTCTCTATCTTATTGAATCCGGTAAACATCATCTTTGGGACATGATTATGTACTGTTTGCACTGTAACAATTCTGTTTTCTGTTCTTTGTTATCTACAGTATTCTTTCAGCAAAAATATCACTCTGGGAAGATGCCAGTATTTCATTTACATATTTATGTATGTTTTGCATTATTTTAAGAGGTAAATGTTAATTTTCATACTAAATTATACCTATACACCAGTTTTCATTAAGCTGTTATGCTATATAGGCTTTTATTTAACTTTTTGTGATCCATCCTTAACTTTTGATGAGCAATGTATTTATAAAAATTGTCAAATTTTAAATTATTTTAAACTAGCTCATTTATCCATTTTTAATAAACTGTTTAACATATAAATTTTATTTAAAATAAATTTATAAAACTTTAAAAATATATTAATAATATAAATGCTAAATTTTCCTTGTTTTATTTGGTTGTGTTAAATTATTAAAACATAGCTTTTATATTATTTTAAAGGGAAAGAAAATACTATATGTTACAAATAACAGCACTAAGACTAAAGAAGATTATGTAAAAAAATGTGAAAAATTAGGTTTTATTGCTTCTGTGGTAAGATATCAAATTGATTATTAAAGTTTTATTATTTTTTAACAAAAGTACTTGTAATTTAATTTTGAATTATTTATAAAATACTAAATTTTCAAATTTATTTTTTACATAAGAAATAACTGTATCATTGAGTTAATAGTTTTATTAAATTAACAACAGATAGATAGATATAAAGATTAGTTTTAAATTTATAAAATTTATGATATAAATATATTAGTTTTAAACCTTTCTTTTATTTTTGGTTTTTTCCACCCTGTGAACACTAAGGGCCATTTTTTCCAGACTCATTGTGAGTTCAGCTAGGCTTACAATGGAATGTCAAGGTGGTGAGGCACAGGGTTTGACATATCTGGGATGGACAATCACAAAACAAATTCTAAGATTAAATCCAGATGGAGAACCCATGAGTCCCCAGAGTGGTAGACTGGTGTCTTTATTGTCTTAACCATCTGGCGAGCAAATTTTAAAGCTTAAAAATCAAATTTAATTGCTATTCACTTAATTATCATTTTATTAATTTATTTTCAATGACATTATTACTTAAGTAACTCTTAAATATAAATCACTTAAGCAATTAAATTAAATAAATACTTAATAAAAATTTTGTTAGGTATTTATTTAATTATTGAGATTTTTGTCATTCAAATATTATATCAGCCCCCTCCCCAGTACAATGTAAAATGTTTTGTAACACATTCTGATAGGTGGGGTGGGTTTCAGTAGAATAAGGATATCTTAAAGATTCTTAAAACATTTCCTATTTGAAATAATTTTTTTTACCAAAATCATTATGTAGATAGTTGATTAATGATCATATGCCAAGTTCTTGCTTATTTAAATAGTTGTACTTTATAGAAGTGCTGTACTAAATATACTGTTGGATGTGCTCTAGTAGAACTTTTAATGTAAAAGGATAATACAACAATTTATCCTTTATTGATACAGAATATAGATAAAGATACCACTGAAAGATATACAAGTTTATAACATATAACAAATATCTGAGTTAGTGCAATGTTGTCAGACTCTCTGATAAATCAGTGAATTTTTTTATTGACTTATTTTTTAAAATTAATCTTGCCTTGTTAGGAATAAATTAATGTACTGTAGATCTGTTTTATAGAAATGCTTGATTTTAATATTAGGAGATGACATCAGATTAAGTGTGACATCAGCACAGAGGTAGTGTTTAAAAATTGATGACAAAATACGAAAGGGAGGCAATAGTTAGTCAAAAAGCATTTAAAATTGATGAAGACATTTGAATGACCCCTTACTTGAATAAGTTTGATAAATATATGTTCACTAATAAAACTTTGATAAACATACATCATGAAACCCGATAAATTTATAAAGCCAAACAACCTTCAGATTATGTCAGGCTACTTTTCTGTGATTTATATTTAACTAATTACTAAATAATTTGTCACTAGAGGGAGGCATTAGGCATCATCATTTATTAAATTTAATAATTATTATTGAATTAATATTTATTAAGTAATTTAGAATATTCTGGAAGAAAAGAATTGGCCCAGAGTGGGACTCAAACCCACAACTCCCTCTTGCTATGCAGATGCATTGCGAGTTATGCTACCCAAGCCTACAGTCCGATCTCTTCTTTCCAACCTATTTAAATGTGATATAACCATCCTCAGTTTCATACAGTGCTGACTGGAGACACCTTTGGCACCCTTGTCCTATAAACTTCTATCCATGGCACTCAGCTGGCCGTAATTTAGTAATTAAATAAAATTGTGGAAATTTAGCTCAATGTCATCCGACAGTTGCTTGGCTTTAAAACTTTGATAATTTTTGTTCTTCATGCAGACAATACTCTCAGTATGTATACTAATTACAATGTCATGTCATTATAATTACATTTACAGTTCTTTAGTAATAAAGTAGTTCTTATAAGACCTATTTGAGGAACAGTTGGAGTAATTGAACAATACTTTAGTGAATGAAAGTTAATATAATAATAATGTAAAATTACATAAATTGATTACATGAACATAAATAAATTTATCTTAATCATAAAGGAAATAAGAAATATTAAAGGTTAAAAATTATATTGAAATGGATTTTTGCTGCTGTGGCCTTTGACTAATTAGATGACTATAGCAAAAACTTAAAAAATAAAAATATGAGATAAAAACAACACTTATTAAAAATAAAAGAAAATTTAAAAATTATATTTGTGTTACTGGTAAGTACATTTAATTAATGAGTACTTTTGACTTTATGTAATCATCTTTAGGTCACATGACGGATGGGACGTTATAAATGTAGAGATAGGACACATTTTCAAAATTGCTCTTTACACAGGAGCATGAAACAAAAATACAAAATTATACGACATTACAAAATTAAACATGACATATGATGGCAATGGCTAACAAAATTAATAGAATTAATATACACAGAAATAATTGATAAGAATATAAAGAAAATTTAAACAGAATGTAAACACTGGAGCCAGTATGTTTTTGTCACAACTTTGTGACCTACAATTTTAGCAAGTTGAACAGTGCAACCCATAACTCTGGAATATCAAATGTGTGAGAGTTGCATGGAAACATTGATGTAATAAACAGAGACTCCCGTATGATAAAGATTGTTCTATCCTGGCAGTGTTTTACCAGCAAAACATGTGACCAAAGAGGATCAAAGTTATATTCCATCAATCTTTTGGCTAGCTCTGTTGAGCATCTCTCATGTTTAATATCTTTGTGATGCTCTGCTAGATGAACACTGAGCATTCTGGCACCTATATATAATAAATTTGAGCCAGTTAGTAGATTTTATAAAGATTTAGTGTAAACTTAGACTTCTCAAAAAGTGTAACCCCATCTCTATCATTGAAAAGTATCCTATTCAATATGGGATTGGGAGCCAGTGGCAGTATATATCCAAATTTCCTAAAATCTTGGCATATACATAAAGGCGGCACCTGTGCATTTATATTCTTATTATTTCTGTGTATATTAATTCTATTAATTTTGTTAGCCATTGCCATCATATATCATGTTTAATTTTGTAATGGCATATAATTTTGTATTTTTGTTTCATGCTCCTGTGCAAAGAGCAATTTTGAAAGTGTCCTATCTCTACATTCATAATGTACCATTCATCATGTTACCTGAATAATATGGTTACATAAGGTCAAAAGTACTTGTTAATTAAATTTACTTAACAGTAACACTAATACAGTTTTTAGATTTTTTTTATTTACAAAAATATATACATATTAAAACAGTGAATGTACTTGTGATGCAATTTGATTTTGGAATTTTTCTGGTTCAAATAGTCCAAAGCAGAAATTTCTATTTCTTGTCTTTAGTGGTAATCTGTTTGTTAATTTTAGTTGTTCTAGTTTTTGTTTCTCTTCTGTGTAATTTCCACATTCTGTAAACAAAGAATTCAATTCCAACACTTTTTGTGACATTATTAAACATAATTTAAAAATATTTTGATAAATTATTCTAGTTAATTTTGAAGGTAATGCATTATTATTTTATCTAGGTAAAAGGCTAGAAGAGTCAAATTTACACTTAAAGTAAATATTGTTCCAAATGTTTTGAGTGTAACTATGGATTTTCAGGGAAATTCAGGGGATTTTTCTTTAACTAAAAAATTAATACTGTATACATAAATATGAAGAAAGAGAAATCTTTATTTTTTTCTGAACCATTCCAATTAGATAATAAATAATATGAATGTTTAGTTTAGGATACCAGAATTATTTTTAGAAATGTTTTCATTATAATTAATTCCTGGAGTCATTCATTCATTCTTTTTCCAGAGAAAAGAAAAAATCGAATGTATATTTTTAGAATTCATTTGAATGTTTTGAAAAAAAAAAATGTTACAATTAGCATAACCATGAATAACATGTATTTTTAATTTTTTTGTTAAAAAATCTTTTTTGGTAAATGATCAGTAATGCTTAAAAGCATCTCAATAATTTTGCTGCATAAATATTTTTGTTGGAATTTAAAAAGTTTTATAATTTCTCTATATTTAATACTTGTAGTTATGAAATAGGAATTTTTTTTCTTTTCATGTTTTTAATGCACTTTTGTTGTTGAAATATTCACAATAATTTTTGTTATAGGATGAAATGTTTCCCACATCCTTGTGTGTTGCAATTTATTTAAAATCTCTTAATTTTGATAAATTAGTTTATCTAATTGGCAGTGCAGGGATTGTCAAAGAACTTGAAGCTGTAGGAATTTCTTGTCTTCCTATTGGTGTAAGTATTGCATATTTAACAGTTTTATATTTTAATGCAGATTTTAAATATACTTTTAAAAATTGTGTATGTGATATTTAATACATTTATTATAGATGTAGTTTAATAATTCTAAGCAGATAAACAAATACAGGAAATTTTCTAATTCTAAATTCTTCCTGTAATGAACCTCTCCCTGTATCAAACAACTGGCAACCCTTGGAAATTGCAGTATACAAACATATGGGATTCTGTATAATAAACAAATTTCAAAATCTTCTGGTAAACTCTGGTCATTCATGTTGTGGTAGACTACTACTACTATAAAAGTTTAGAAGGCCGTACCTATGGCTTAGCCTTAGAAGAGAAGTGAGAAGAGGAAGAGGGGGGGGAAGATGGGGCAAGGATGATAGAAAAGTGTGAAGAGAGGGCCGTGAGCGGTAAGTACCGGGCAGAGATAAGAATGCCAAGATAAGCTTTTACAAAATGTGGGCCTAGGCCCACAGAGAACAGTGTGGGTGCTCCAAATTGGAGGTGACAGATGAAACCCGACAATTACAGTACACTTAACTAAAACAAGAACAAAATGCTCCTTCGAAGGAGAGGTAGCACACAAACACCAACTCGGAATGGACGAAAAACACCACGAAGCAAACGCCGTTACATGGAATTCCGAGTAAAGCACAGGTGGCAGATGAACATAAACTGACGAACCACTGTCTTGGGGGACCCTGAGTACTATGTAGGACTTACTACAGGTTCAGGGGTACAAGAAAGGTCGCGTGATGAACATTCCCCAGATGAGAACATAACATCCCCAAAGTGGGAGAACAGAGCCCGATAGTGAAGAGGCGCCCGACAGAACACTCGGTCCCGATAAACCGAACACAATGAGATAGCCTTTAAGAAGCCGAACGTGGGTGCAAAGACGAACACCCGGTGAGAGCCCCAGGGCTCGACATAACAGAACAATACCACGACAATACACGAAAAGCAAGCATTCGCGACAACCTTTGCTGACAAGTTCCCATCTTGGGAAGGTCCTGGGTGCCATATCGGACTTACAACCGGCACAGGATTACAAAAAGCCGCGTGTAGATCTATGTGGCAGGATCAGAGGAGGGACGCCTACTGGAGCGCTGGTTAGTACTAGGATGAAAGTTCGGAGATGTGATCCCTGTGTTGTAGATGAAGGTCTTGAAGGCAGTTGTTGTTTTCTTGTTGAAGAGAAAGTCCTTATTCTGACAGGGCCAATGGAACCCTTGGGAGTACATGACACTTTTCAGCTGGACACGGTGGGTAGAGTACACTGGGCAGTGGAACAGTATATGTTCTGGTGTTTCTTTCCCCTTCTTGCAATCACACATTCCGTTGCCTTTGTTCAAGAAACGTTTAAGGTAGTGTTTAAAGCCGCCATGCCCAGTGATGAACTGCGTTGTATGGAAGTCAGGAGTGTAGTGGTTCGCTTTGTTCCTCTCTTCGATGGTTGGGAAAAAGTCAAAAGTGCTCCTTCCCGTAGAACCAGTGGCCCACCTTTCTTGCCACCTACTGATAGTGAATTCGTGGAGCTGAGCTTTGACCCAGCTGAGTGGGACGAAGGAGAAGGTAGGTTCCGCTATATTACAGATGGCCTTCTTTGCTAAGAAGTCCGCTTTGTCGTTTCCTAGTACTCCGGAATGTCCCTTGGTCCAATGGAAAGAGATGTTAATGTTTTTCTTTTCCAGCAAGTTGGTCATAAGCGTGATGTCCTTAATAAGTTTTAGATTTGTGTTTAGTGCCTGGATCTGATGGAGCGCCACCTTACTGTCGCTAACCAAGGCTATCTTTTCCTTGGCTCCTTGTTTAACTGTCCTCTGGACGTATTTCAATGCGTTGGAGATTGCCAGGCTCTCGGCTTGATTGATCGTACAGAATGGACTTAATTTGAAATACGCCTGATGGATCACCCTACTGTTGTTGTTGAGGTGCACAAAGGCAGCCCCTACACCCATTGGGCCTTTCGACCCATCCGTGTAGATAGTGGTGCAAGTCTTCTCACGAATCCCAGAGTTAATGTCCACCACTGGGGGCACGGTGGCGGGGTGCACTAGACTGTAATCATTATATTTATCGATACCATTTTTGAGAATGTTTTCAGCTATGGTTTTAATCTGAGGCGGAGTAGTATTGCAGGTGACCAGGTGAGAAGGGAAGTGCTTGAGTTGGAATAACCAGTATCTACCAGCCGCCTTGAGGTCGAGAGGGACGGTGTTGGCTATCACTTGCAGCCCACTGGTCGGGGCCGTCCGATAGGCCCGACACACAGTAATGAGACAGCAGCGTTGAATTGTTTGGAGTTTTTTACTGATTTGTTGCCTACGGGTAGCATATCCCCAAACCTCGGCGCCATACAAGACAGCCGGCTCGATCGCACAATGGTAAATAAGAGAAGAACTTTTGTGGCTGAGGCCCCAAAGGTTCCTGCTAATGGACCTAAGAGCGTGCGACATGGTCACCGCTTTTTGCTTTACATAGTCCATGTGGGGCGACCAGGTCAATTGGCTGTCGACTTGTATTCCAAGATATTTGATTATGTCTGTACACCTGATTCTCTCATTCCGAATTTTTATTGATGGCTTTTTATTGAGCGGTTTCTTCCTTGGGAATACGATACAAGCACACTTATTGGTGTTGATGATTAATTTGTTTTTGACAGTCCAGTCCTGGATGTTGTCCAGCAGGGAATTCATTCCGCTTTGAATAACTTCTTGATTCCTGTGGTTCATCAGGATAAGGGTATCATCTGCAAACCCTATGATTTTGGCTTTCAAGTTGGAGTGAGCCTTATCCTGGATGTGAAGAAGACCATTGTATAGTATTATCCAAAGTAGGGGGCCCGAACTCGACCCTTGGGGGCATCCCCTAGTAATCTGCTTGATGACCATCTTGCCAGTTGGGCCCAACTGTGCTTGCCGGTGCGTGAGAAAGCTTCTATAAAGCCCAAGGATGTTAGAAGGGCAATTTATGTTTTTCAAGGCCAGAATGATGGCCGGCCACCAGGCATGGTTAAATGCCCCCTTAAAGTCTATGGCTACAGCCAGAGTATGTTGGTCTTTCTTCTTAGCCTCCTTTATGCTGTTGATTAGTTCCTGGAGGGCCAAATTTGTACCTTTCTTTTTTCTAAACCCATACTGCAGAGGGTGAAGGGTGTTGTTGAGTTCTGAATGATGTTGGAGCCTCCTAGCCATAAGGGAATCCAAAATTTTCCCCATTATCGATAAAAGCGAAATGGGTCGGTAGTCATTCGGGGTGTTTGGCTTGTCGCATTTCGGTATCAGCCTAATTTTTGCCACCTTCCACCTGTCCGGGAAGTGTTTCATTTGTAGGCATTTGTTATAAATTACCAGGAGGTGGGCTGGGATTGCCCTAAGAGCCCCTTTCGCCATTTGTCCGGTAATTTCGTCTGGACCCGGCGCCTTCCTGTTGTTTATTTTCCTGAAAAGGGTGGCAATTTCTGTCATTGAAAAATTTTTGTCAGTGATTTGTTTATCCTCTGTCATGCTGCACGTCCTGATGTGATCGTGGTACTGAGTGTCTTCGCTGGGGTTATCGTCAGGAAAGAGAGCATTAAGAACATAACTGTAAGTTTCCTCGATGCTTTTGGTATAATTCCCGTCTTCCTTTTTGACCGAGCAGGGAGTGTGTGCAGCTTTTGTTTTGTTAAAGGCTATATAGTACGGTATAGTCCATGGCCCTTTCTCACCCACCCTGTTGCAAAACTGTTTCCAAGATTGTGTTCTCGCCTCATTTATGGCCTGTTTGTACACTTTTTTGATTTTTAAGTATTCCTGACGTAGGTCCTCCTTACTGTTTCCGTTAGCCTTCCTGTAGCCTCTTTTTGCTTTTCTTGTTTTCTTCCTCAGATCCTGGAGGTGCGAGTTCCACCAGGCTGTTTTTGTGGTATGAAGTCTCTCCTTAGTGGCTAGCCGATATGCCATGTGTAAGGTATGGGTTAATTCTTCAATAGCGTGGTCCAGCTCCCCAGTGGTTTGGATGTTGATAAGAGGGTCAGGCTTCCAGAGAGTTTTGACCAAGTCTTCGTAGAGGTCCCAGTTTGTGTGCTTACTGATGGTGCAGATGGCAGGAGGAATGGTGCAGGCAAGTATTGTGAGGATGTAGTTGTGGTCACTAGGGACCATGTAGTCCAGAGTCTTGCAGGAGTGAACAGACCCCAGTATCCTATTGTTCCCTATGCAGACATCTATCCAACTCTCACCCTGGGCCGAAGAGAAAGTAGGAAGGGGGGAGGTGTTGAGAGAGTGGAAGTGGTTCTCCTCCAGAAATTCCCTGACGATTGTCCCCCGTGGGTCTTCCTTTTTAGCGAACCACAGAGGGGATTTAGAGTTGAGATCGCCTGCCAAAAGGATCTGGTCAGTCCCTAAGGCTCGTATAGTGTCTCGGACTTCCTGAAGGGGTCCGAGGATGGGGACAGAGGGAGGAAAGTATGCTGAGATGATGTAGCAGTTGAGGTTGCTTTGCTGAATACTAATCGTGGCATGGTAAGTACCGCTTAATTGCGGATGGAACTGAACAATTAAGTGGGGGTTGTAAACAGCCACCGCAGCCAAGGTAGGTCCTTGAGAAATGGCCTCGAAAACCCTGCATTTACCCAAGAGGGCAACCCTGTTTTTAAAAGTGTAGGGTTCCTGGAGAAGGGCGACATCAATATTTAGGGTAGTGACATCCAAGGCAAGCTGGGAAGTTGCGGCCTTACTTTTCTGTAAATTGGCCTGGAGGATGTGAAGATTGTGCTGGGGAGGGGTGATACAGGTGTTTGCAGTTATAGGATTGCTAGCTGTACTTGCTGTTGTAATGATATTATTGTCCATAGTTGGTTTGCATGATGGCCCTTGATTTCATTTTCTGCAGTGTTGGGCATTTCTGGTCAAATGCATTGTGTGCTGTGTTAATCTTTTTCCCCTTATTAACCATGTCGTTAGCTTCGTTGCAGTTTATACACCTGGGCGCCTCCTCCCTGTGAGGGCATTCGTGGAACCTATGTTCCTCCCCACAGTGACTGCAAGTCACCAGCTGGTCACACTCTCTGGCATAGTGGCCGTAGCCGCAGCATCTGAAGCACCTCAATATATACACGAAATCATCTACCCTTATGTTGCTCCATGATAACGCGACATATTTTTCGTTGATCATTATTTTCCTAATTTCTGGTGTGGTCGTTACAATAATATGCCTGCACTTCTCCTTAACGTTTCCTCTCTTTAGGAAGGATGTTATTTTGCACTGCTCTAGAAAGTTTTCCTGTGCCAAGTTCCCCCATATTTTATTTTGGCTGTAGAGAGTAGGAAGGACTTCATTGTCTCCAATGTATTCAGGTACATTTAGCATAATTAATTTAGGTTGCCGTCTCTGAGAGAGTTTGGTGTTCAGTTTATTTGAAAGTTCCGGGACTTCCTGGACTGCTTTCAGAAGCTTGGCCCCATCTCTATCCGAGCCAACCCTTACACAAACTCCATTTCCCCTGACATTTCTGATTGATTTAATGTTCACTCCCAGTTTCTGAGGCTCTATCTTGGTCCTCAGAGTTTTAGAAATCTCTTGCGAATTTTGTCCGTCGCCTTCTTCGCCCGGTTTGGGGTACAAGAGTAGTGCCACTCCCCCTCCTGGGCCCTCCCTATTAATCTTCCCGGTAATAGCCTTACTTATTGTTTTTTGTGGTAACACTGTGGTTTATGTTAGCCTTTACAACATCGGCGAAGCTTTTCTGCATGCCAGTGTCAGTGACTTGGGTCTTCCCCCTTATTTCTTTAAGGACTCCAACTAACTGGTGGACACACCCGTGTAGCTGCGTAACCCTCTCCCTAATTTCAGCCCTTTGAAGGGTGTTCGGACCCGACTTGAGCGGAGGACATAACTTCATAATTCTATCAAGCAGAGATGCTGCTTCTACGATAATCTGATTTTCGATTGAGGAACCCATTTCTTTTGGCCTAGGCATTTCCTTGTGTGATTCCTTATGTGTTACCTTCAGTGGAGTTGAGACCACCATAGGCTGTATGCCTCCTGGGACTTCCATTTGACCCCACCAGTAAATAATATAATTCAGAGCAAATAATAAAACCAATTTTAAATCCGATGACTAATTAAACGAAAACCGTTGGAACCGTTGTAACGGCCGAGCGAATGTCCGTTAAGTGGAAAGAAGCAGCAAATTTGCCAAAGTTTCCAACTTGGCCTAATTTAAAAAGTATTATGGTTCCAGTAGCCAATTTTGCAGCCAAGATTGCTGAAGCCGTCTGCTTTCCAACGACACCACTTTAGTTGGCGGATGGAAAACCAGCGGCCCGATAGAGCCCGCCAAAGCCCGACTTAGAACCGGTAGAAACCTCAGATAATCAAGTCTGACGGTCCGGTTGCCGGTCCCGAAGCCCAAGTCTCCAAGTGCCCGTAGCCACCGAAAGAATTGGTCCACCCCACAAAAGTGACACCAAAGTGATCCTTAGGACAACCCGAAGCGAAAGATGCAACTCACCCCACAAAACCAGTTAAACCCAAAGAGTAATTACGCGCAAAACATGAGCTGAAAATAACCCAACTTACAGTCGATGAACTCCACCTTGCGGATGTTGTGGTAGACTGTCAAAAATATCCATTTGAGGAAAGATTGAGGACAACTACAAGCATTACTGTCTTTAACAATTATGGATGGTGTTCAATACCTGTGGGGCAACTAGCAAAATCCTCTAATTTCTCTGTAATTGTGCTATTTTTGAAGAAAATCAGAGGCAGTTTTTATCTCCTAACTATAGATTTCTGCCATTAAAATACAAGTTAATTAAAAGTCAAAATTTTATGTTTAGCTTTTCTTTGTGGAAAAACAATAGCTTTTTTTTGAAATTTTTTGATAATCATTTGCATGAGTATTGACTGATTTTGGCAACATTTTAAAAGTTTGATAGCTGCAATTATATTATACAGTTTATAATGGAAATGTGAAATTAAACAAGTGTTGTTTTTAGTTTTTCCCACATGTTATTAGGTGAGTATATTTTGAAGTGTATACTGTAAGGGTGAGTTTTCACTTTTGCAGATTTCAGCAGAAAATATGCTGATATTGCTACTAACTTACCCAATGCATCCTGTAATGGAAAAAATGTAGTCACTGTTTAGTCTACTTCATCTCAACTTCGCTGTTACAATAAAAAAATCCATGGGTATTTGACTAATCACATTGATTTAGATTGATAATTTTTGTTTATCAGATAATGTTAACAGCTGCATTAATAGCAAGTGCTTTCTGAATGTTGGAATTCATTTTTGACAGTCACAACAATGTACTAAGACTTTTGGGAAAAATTTGTCTTACTTTATACTGTGTGTTGTTCTCTGTAATACTGCACACTGTAGCAGATCATGTGCAATATTATATTTTACATGATTTGTCCCATATGTTTCACGTTAACAAAAGTTACGAATAAATGCATTTTATTTTTGTAAAGTTATAACTGATTGGGCTGCAATTTGAAAAAATTGTAGATCTATAAATTTCCATTGTCATTTGTGTGTTCCTTCTTAATCACAAACAGAGTTAGATAGATGAAGTCTAGACCAGATATGGAAAGCTTGGGGGCAGGAGACCCCAATTATCTATATATGAACTTTCAGTACAAACTGGAAGTCACATTATTTTAATTCAAAAATTTATTTGAAAGATGTTAGATAGATGACTGGCATGACCCTATTGTTAAAGGAAAAGTATGATGTACTGGGCCAAGCCAGTACTAATTTGAGATGGAGAGCGTATAATTGAAATTAAATAGATTAAAAATTGCAGCCCAGCATTATGACGATGTCACAATAAAAAATTGCTCATTATTTTTTGTTACTCTCCACATACAGAATTTTTCTTACATTAAATATTCAAAATTCTCTAATGAACTCAAGTTTATTAGAGAATTTCCTGAATCTTATTTTTGCCTAAATGTATAGAATGTATATTCCTAATGCTGATCATAAATTTATGTATTTATGTTAAAATCTAATCTGTTAAATGAAATATGAAATATTTTGCACTACATTAAACAGATTGCAATTATTTTATGAATATTAAATATCTGCTTCCAATTAATGAATCTAAAATCAGAAAAATATGTGAAATTATGATCTATATTTCCTTAACAATTTTTAAATTATTTCTTCTTATGCTTATTATTTTATACTAGTTTTTGAACAATTTCAAACTTATTTTGTAAATATTCTGTGATCAAATCATCCACATTATGTTATATTTATTTTTTTTAAATTGAGAGGAGAAATTTAACATGACATAACTTGAATGGTAATAGGTTTCATCATTATACATAAATACAATCATAACTTTTGTTGCTATTTTATCACTTCATAAGTAATCAATCAAGAAACCTGATTTTTAAGTAATCCCAAATGATCTGCTTTATTAACAGACAATAATAAGGTTGAGTTAATAATTAGTTATGAAGTAATTTGACTAGTAGTAAGTGGTTAAGCTGCTATCTCATGATAATTTTAATTACAATAAATTTAAATTTCTGGAAGAAATTCTAAATTAGAAGAAATATATACATCATGATAAGATGGTATATATATTTGGCATTGGGTGACTGAGAGCCATGGATGACCATGGCTGCTAAAGTCATCTCCAGTTGGCACTGTGAGTCACCAGTATTGTTATATCTAAATTAATAGTTCTGGAAATGAAGATCAGATGGAAATCCTGTAATGTAATTGGCATTTATAATTTAAAAATTAATTTATTAATAATTTTAATTATTATGAGATGGCAGCCTAACTGGTAGGCACCTGTTAAATTACTTTATAAATACAGTAGAATCTTGTTTTAATGGATTGTGGAATAATGGATTTTTTTTCTATCCCATTTATTGTGAACTTCCTGTTTTTTCAACATTAATGTTTGGGTGTTTCCAGAAACTTGTAGAGTTCAATGATGTACTTGTTACATCTGGGATATGTACAGTACAGAGTCTACAGGCTGATATGATTGAGGAGCCACCTAGTAAACATTGATGCCAGTTCAAGTGTAAGTGCCAAAATTTAGTGAAGCCATTGAGTCTTCCAAGTCCTGAAACTTTCCTGACAAGTTTCACCATAAACAAACAGGTTGTATGTGATGTTGCTAATGTCAAGCCATTGTTGTATTCAATAGGCAAAAAAGTGGCATCAAATCAATCCAAGATGAATGAATTTTTTTTAACAAATTGTGAAGTCAAGTAAAATACTAATGATCATATGTAATTTACCTCTTTTTGTGCTTACTGTATATTCAGTTTCCATTAGCTTTTTTGTATAAGGCATTTATAACATAGGTGTTTCTATAGAATAAAGAATAGAGATCTCAACAGACTAAATAATTTAAGTGCTGGAAATTCTCACATGTAGAAGTTAAAAAATGGAAATTTTTTCTAATAATGGATATTTTCCTTGATGTACGGGAAATCAGTTGTTCATGATATAACAGATTTTCAGAACAATGGATGTTTTTCAGTAGCTTGAGAGATCCATTAAACAAGATTCTTCTGTAATTATTAAATTAGCCTTATTACAGTGTGATAATACAGCAGATCATATAAAATAAACAATACTGACTTTCCATGTTAAAATTCTGTAATGACTGTAAAAGTAGCACTTTAATGAAAACAAAATTAACAGTTTAACAACAAAAATTTGCAAGTACTTTGGACATTACATTGATGTCTTTTTCAGGCAATATATTTTTATTTATGAAATGCAGCAGATCATTTGGCATTATCACTTATGAGTAATATTTAGTATCGTGAAATGCATGACATTTTGAAAGAATTTGAATAATTTGATAGATATATTTATTTATATAATAGAATATCTATTGTGCTTCATACATACATTATTGTAAATACAGGAGTTATGAGTTTATCTATATTGAATGTAAATCTTTGATTTACATAAATTACTAATTTTAGCTTTCAATTGTTTATTTTATTTCAAAAGATAAGTTCAGCAAATAGCAGATTCAATAAAAATTGAACATGTAATTTTTGTTAAATTCTTTTTTCTGAATTTATATTTCAAATAATTTTTTTTGAAGAAGTACTTACACTTATTCAAGAAGCTTGGAAAGTGTTCCTAGATTTGAATTCTAAATGGATGATAGAAGTTACCACACATACATTCACCTATTTTGTATATATTTTTAATTTTTTGTAATTTTTTAAAATGAAAAGTATTCACACTTTTCCAGCAAAAGGGTTTACAGAACAAGTGTTTTTGATTTATAAATCTGCCTTGAGTTTCAAACATAAATTCCAAATTGGAATGTCAGAATTTTGAAGTTTGAAACTCAGCAGTTTTATAAAATAAATGGAAACACTTGTTCTTTAAACCCTTACTGGAAAAGTGTGAATGGTCCTCTGTTTATAAGTTATCTCTTTCAGTTTTAAATTTGGATTTTGTATTTGTTGTTTTGGTATTTATTCTACATTTTTTTCTGTTAACTATTTAGTCCATTTATGCATTTCTGGTAAAGGCATATCCCAGGTTATGTGCATAATGTGTTCCATCAAATGGTAGTTATATTGTGAATTTCCATTTCCCATACATTTTTTTTTTTAATTTAAAGTTTCATCTCGTGGAAAGTTTTTGAGCAATGACCAATATGGTTTCACATCACAGTGTTCTGCAGACGATGCTCTTGTTAAATTGTTTGATACTCTATTGAAAGGAAAGAAGAGATTGATGTCTCTGTTAATATTTCTATATCAAAGGCACATTTTACAATGCATTATGGCCCTCAGTTTTAAAACTTATCAGAGAAACAAAAGTACCTCAAAATATTTTGTACTTTGCTCAAGGGTTTCTTAAAAGACAGAATAGCTGAACTTAAATTGAGCTTTGTTAAAAAAAAAACCTGTTCCCTAAATAAAGGCTGTTCTCAAGGCTCAGTATCTGGACTTCTATTTTAAAATACAGTAGAACCTCGATTATCCGGACTAATTGGGGATGAAGGTAGTCCGGATAAGGAAAAATCTGGATAATCGAAAAATAATACTGTACTGCAGTGTTTTTCAACCTTCTTGAATACACGACCCCTTTACAAGTTAAAAAATTCTAGCGACCCCCCCAGGACCATATTAAAACTATGTCAGTAATTTTAAAAACTACGTATTTAATTTTCTTTCTGTTGAGACCTAAATATCAATCGAAAAACCAATTGTACTGTGCAAAGAAGTCGCAAGAGCCCTGCAAATAGTAACTTTTTTTTTATTGTAGTGTAGAACCTACAAACACTTGTCTTTTTCTTTTACTCGCGATCCCCCCATGTAAGGCGTTGGGCCTTGCAGACCCACAGGTTGAAAAACACTGCTGTACTGTATTTAAACCGTAATCAAATTTTCAAGAAACAAACATTCGTTTTGAATTTAGACTACTAATGACCAGCACTAACACTGCCCATTGTTTAAAGGCCCTCTAGTGGCACAAGAAGACGGATTTTATAAAATAAAAAGCAGTTGAAACTGTCAAATTTTTATTCATAAGAATACAAACTATTTATCATTTTATGATGATTAAAATTTTTTCGTCGTGTTCACAGCTTTTAAGTAATGCATAAACCTTCGAGGCGCGAGGCCCCTCAGACCGCGTGGCCGTAGGCGGTGGCCCACGTTGCCCATGCCTTACACTGCCCTTGGCCATAGAAATGATGATAATTTGAATATAAATTATTTATAAATATGTATGTCAAGTTATATTTTTATTACGACGCAAAATGTACTAAAAAGTTTAAGACCACTGTGCCGGGTGAGACGTTGTTGGGACAAAAAAAGTTATGCATTCCATCACGTACATAAACAGTGTCGCAATCGCCAAGTGCAAATCAGAAAATTTGTAAAATTTTTGTTTATTTTGAACAATCCGGATAATCGAGGTTCTACTGTATTGTTGTAAGGACTTGCTTATTAAACTATCAGACTGTTTCTGTTTGTCAGTTATAAAACCACCTATATTGTTAAAAAATAATTTGGCAAATTGTCATTAATTAAGTTTCTTAAAACCCAGATATTTTTGGTCTGTCTTGATATACACGATGCAAAAACCAAACAACCAACACTCTGAATGGACAAAGCATCATATTGCTGGGGTAGTTGGATCAAGTTAAGAGTAGAAATATATGATTGTCATACCTGTGGTTTGTTTTATCTTGAGATGATTGTAACCTGGGGTGTATCTGTATTTTCAGTTGTTTCATATTTTTTCATTAATATACTATTTTCATTTGAATTTTTTATTCTAGAATGTTAATATGTAAATATGTGCTTCAGAAATACATTTTTATGTTCTGTTTGTTTTGAATGAAAACTTACAAGGGTAATTTTTTTTTTATCCTATTTCATAAAAATGACTGAAAATGTTAGAAGATTAAAACTGTCATTACATTAAGTATTTTATGCTGTGGTTATTTAATACAAGTGCAGTATCCAAAGATGTAAAAGTACAAATAAATAACTGCAGAAAAGGTGGTTGATAGAAAATTTAAAAAATTCTAGGAAAATGACTTATTGATGTACTTGAAATAAATCATGCCAAATTTTAATTTGATTTTTTTGTATTTTCATTATTTTATCAAAAAATGAACAGGACTAAATGATAAATTATTAGAAAGTTTAATGTTTCAAAATTAGCATGATTGAATTTTGATGAGGAGTGTTTCAAAGAACAACAGAATAAATTTTATTTATCTAATTATCTAGACTGAATTTAATATTAAATAGTGTAAATACAGCATAAACTAAATATCTTAAATTGTATTTGTGTGAAAGAATTATTTTAAATTTTCCATATTAACATAAATTTTTAAAAAGTTAAATTAACTTGATTTAAATAATATACAGTCAAACCTGTTTTTATGCGGGGGATAGGGACCGCATTAAAAAAAACGCATTAAAAAAAATCTCACGGAACTTCACGAATGGCTGTAAATAATAGTTTTCGCGACACAATTAAAAAATATTTTTTTATGCGGTCAACAGGGACCGCATAAAAAAAGTCTCACATAGAAAATAACTCAAAACCGTACGAAATAGAATTTATTGACAACAGATGTCAGCACTTGACTGCATCGTCTGGTCTATCGTCTGTTTTACATATTTTTGTCCAGGTGGTGTTTTGTTGACTTAAAAAGTAAATTATTTCATTTTTCGCATATTCATGCAATAATATTACTATAATAAGTGCATTTATGCTATAATAAGTTTATTTAGCTATAATAAGTCAACGTAAGACATGACGAATCGCACGAGACTAGTCGCCAACTATACCGCACAAATTAAAAATTTGCATTAAAAAAATCGCACAAATAAAAATCGCACATAAAAAGAGCGCATAAAAACAGGTTTGACTGTATTTAAATTTGTTTTGCATTTGATTTATTAAGAACAAAATGTATGGTTACTTAAGTGTTCTGATGGATTTGATTTAAATAATTTTGGAGGAAAGTATAATCAAACAGTAAAAAATGTTATTAATAAAGATTAGACTGCAAAATTATGTTTTGTTTTAATTAAAATAAAAAAATTGAAAAATTTTCAAAAATCTGACAATGGAGAAGAGCAAATGTATAAAAATGTGTGTGAATAAAAAGACAGACTTCTGATTTAAAAATATTACTTTTTGTTTGCCTTAAAATGAATAGATTGAGAACAATACACATCTTTTAATGAAATTATTATGTTAATAAAGAATATGCATTGTGTTTGGATCTACATTTTGTTTTTAGTTTCTATTTTTGACTGCAAAATTCTTTTTATTTTGATGCAAGTGTGTCACTGATTATTGAAATTGAAAAATAATTCCAAAATCAAAAATATGGGTTAATGTTACCTTAGGCAGCCAAGATGGCGGCTCGTCTCTAATTCCAGCAAGGAAACAGCGGGACGTATGTTCTAACCTAACCTAACCTAACCTATTCTAATAATTTGGTTGCTAATAATTATGGTAATTTATTAGAATAGGTTAGGTTAGAACGTGCGTCCCACTGTTTCCTTGCTGGAATTAGAGACGAGCCGCTACCTAAGGTAACATTAACCAAAATATGCAAAACAAAAGATATGCTAAGAGAAATCTTTATCAAAAAATTGTCATCTGTATTAAATGTATACTTTACAATAAAAAAATAATGTGCATTTTTAATTATCATTATCATAAATTTATTCTGTAATGATTTAATAAAATAATGAGTTCAATAGAATGAATTGAAACTATTTAGTTAATAAATTACTACTTAATGTAACAAACTTTAGCAAATTTAATCAGAATTAATTTTTAAATTTTATTCTTTTTTCTAGCCAGATCCGATATCTAATGATTGGATAGAATGGGTGAAAAATCTTAGAATTGATCCTAAGGTAAGTTTTTCAGTTTATTAGAAATGGATTTTAAATATGAAATTGTAAGATCTTAAGATCTAAATTATTTAAGACATTCTTAATAAGTACACAGTAAAAAAAAAATTACAGCTTGTTTTAGAATTTAATGTTTAATAAGAAAAACATTTTGAATCTTCCATTCATAACATCTTTTGTATTTGAAGACAAAAACATGATATAACCAAATAAATATAACGAGGGGCTATTGTATAATTTAAAATTATATTGACTGTCTTTCTTCCATTATCAGATTTCACTTTTAATAAAAAAAAGTTGGTCATGACTGTTCTTTATAACAAGACATACCAAAAGATTTAAGGAAGAGGAAACATACTAAAATACTGATCCAAGCAGTTTAGAGAGAAAAGGAACCAACATTAAGCTATCAATTTATACGTTCTAGTCATGAGAGTAGATGGCATAGTGGTTATGTTCCACCCTACAAGTGTGTATCCTATGGCTATTTTGGGTTAAAATCCTGAATGTTTTGAAAAATTTTAAAAATTTTATTTATATTAATTTTTGGGAAAGATTATGATTTTTCATTACTGAATTCTTTATTTTCACTTTTTTTAAATAATTCACTCATGTATTTTTATTCTCTTGATGTTCTATTTTAATTGCTCTGTCATTTGACTTACAGTATACTTCCCAAAAATATGATAGAAGTTTTCAATAGAGTAAATAAACACTAACAAACAAATTAAAGGGAACTGAAAACATTCCATTTGTAAGGGGCTAGCAGGGGATATAGAGTGCGGTTGTGACTCTTATACCACTTAATTGGCTGTCTAGTTGGGAAAACTGACCCTCAGAGTCGAAGGATGGCTTCCTAACATTTTAATGAGAAACAGGAGTCCGTGAGGATCCCCTGTAAGTTGTTTTTCCTGACACCAGCCTAATTATAGTGTTAGTTATGCTAATATTCGTTTGTGAGCAAGTGGAAATGCTGTTTGCTCAGATTCAAGTCAAGAATGAGACCACGTTAGAACAATAACAAGGATTTAATAAAAACAAAATTTAAATGAATTACAAAGTAATCTATTCAAAAACCTATCTCACGGGGAGAAAGAGAGAGTTTACAATAATTCTGAAGTTACATACTACCTCATCAAATTCTGATGATTATGAAGTATGTTCTTATGGATTAGAAACGATGGAATTTCAGTTGGAGTTCCTTAGAGAAATGGCAGATCACTTCAACGGCGGACTGGAGTGATGACTTCTGGTTTTGGAATGGATCTTCTTTTCTTGAGGATCGGCGGTGAACTCTGTCTTATAAGAACTGCGCTTATGTGGCCAGTTCGGGTCTTGTTGAACCTCTGACGAACCGCACGAAAAGGCGGGAAATCTACCCCTTTTTATAGGGACAGCTGGATAACTGACTCAGCGTCATAGGACAGTGAGTAGTTATTAGTCAGCCTAGAAAGGAAGTTCGTTTCCTTCATTTCTTGGAAACGAAAAATGTACATCCTTTTTGTTAAAGTTTTTATCAAAAAAATAAAATGTTTTGTTATACTATTTTTAACAATAATTAATCCCTTAATCTGCGGATCTTACATATTTAATTGGGAGTTGTAGATGTTGCAGTTGTGTTAAAACTTACTGACTTGTAAATGGAAATCAGATATAGGCCTACTCCTTGCAATTTTCATTTGAGTGTGAGGTAATCACAAATATTTCATTTCAAGTTGCTAGCTAGTGTTGTCTGCAGACAAATTCGAGTTTTCTTTGAAAATGGATAATCAATGTGTACAACTACTACTAAATTCAATTGTGGGTATAGAAATATGTATTTACTAATTTTTATTTCATAAGTAAATTAGTAAAAAAAGCCAAAATAATTTGATGATGGAAAAATGCACTTGCCTTCCTTTCAGAAATGAAAATAAAATTTTAAAAAATTCTTTTTAAAAAATTGAGATTTGAACTCATCAAACAGCTATGGGATAGATAGTGCTTATTCCATAGAGGTGAGAAATTCAGTTCAGTTCCAACAATTCCAGTTCCAGAAGCAGATCTGAGTGAGGAACTGTTCTGATAAAAGCATTTGGCTAGACCAGTGATTCCAAACTTTTTTGATCCACCACCCCCTTTGTTCCATAAAGTTATACCCAACCCCCCTAACCCATTTTCTCTTGTGTGAGAAAGGATTGGTAATATTCTTAGGAAAATGTTTCTATTAATCTCACACTTTGTGCCCTTACCTTACATTGTTCTCAACATCTGGAAACCATTAAACACAATGCTTCCTCTTATCCGTTTAACAGAGGAAAGGGAATGGCTGTCAGTGACCCCAACTTTTGCATTTGGTCACTGTTCGGTACCCTGCCTCCAGCACTCCCTAGATTTACTCACCACCCACAAGGGGGCATTGTTGTCCACTTTGAGAAATGCTGGGCTAGACAGTTCAGTCAGAATTTCTTAGTCTGTTGGACTAGACTGTCTTTTATCAGTAAAAAATAGTATAAATAAAACATGGCCGATGGTAATTTACATTTAATAAATATACAAAAAATATAAATACAATGCTTTTCACAAAGAGTAAAAACCAAAGTGTAGAAAGTATCCTCCGGTGGCAAGAGCACCAGAAGACTCTTTACCATACTTTGCATATTTTATTGCAGAGGCAGTAGCCTAAAAAGGAACGTTGTCTCTGTACTGTTTGTAAATTTTAATGGACTGCTGATGGTTTGAACAACAGAAGACAAACAATGGCAAAGGTTTTTACTCTTTATGAAAAACATTGTATTTATATTTTTTGTACATTTATTAAATGTCTCTTATCAGTTTTATATATATATATATAATTAGAATGTTTCACCAAAAATCTAAGAACAGAAAGAGACAATCTGCTCCAAATTATTATTGCTTAACTCAGACTCAGGAGAATATAGAGTATCATGAAACCTGGACACCTTAACCTTCCTGATTTCATCCTCCCCTATTAATTAACTCCTAAACCCTTTGTCTGATCTGCACCAAATTTTTGCACAAAATACTCCTCTTCCCCCAATTTGATCTTCTTAATACTTCGTGAAAAACATAATGGTAGACTAGAATAACCAAATTTGTAATATGGTTTTCATTTTAATATTTAGCCATCTTACTGTTTGGCTGGGCAATGCTGAACATATCTGTTAGTTTCTAATAAAACAAATAATTATGAACTGTAATAAAAATATAAATTTTTAAAATATTTTTATAAATTTAAGATACTGTAAACAAATTTGATTATTCCATTCATGCGTGTCACTAAATGTCACTAATTAGATGATGAGGCACTGTCCCTATCTACTGTCTAAATTTGATTATTCTTAAAAATTTGTGCAACATTTCCATTTACTCAAGTACAAATCCAGATAGAGTGCATATGAAAAACTGTATTCATAAAAGTACAAAATGAAGAATGCATTGGTAGTTCTGACCAAAACTGTCACGACACTTGGTGTGGAACTGTTCCTAGTAGTACTGAGACTGGAATGGATTCAATCCTGGAAGTACCCACCTCCAATAAACAGTTGTTGGGAAGAATGTAACCACTAAATCATCCACGATTAAGAATATGTTTGCACAAGAGCAAATAAAACCAAAAGATTAAAATTGAAAGTGAAAATTTTCTTGACTGCTTAGTGTCAATGATTTTTGACTATTACATATATCCAAAATGATGGTATTAAACTAGGAAAAGTGTTACTATAAAATAAAAAAATAATTATTAATTTTAATAAATACATTGCTAGAATTAAGAAAGTTATTTTTATTTTATATTATTACATACAGGTTTAATTTCACATACATATTTAAACATGAAATATTTAAATTAAGTGTAAAGCCTTTAGCCCTTTTATCACAATTCACGAAATTAAAAATAATAAATATCTATAATGAGGACTTATCATACCAACTAATAACCAATTATGCAATTTTATGGTTTATTTTTCACTATATCATAAATTAATACGTGGTTAAAAATTTTTTATTGTGTAAAACTTTGTAAAACTTTTATTTAAATCAGAAATGTATTTTAGCAAAAAAAAAAAAAAAAAATGGATAGATAACTAAAGATTCTTTAGCATGAACTGTCATACTTATGATCTCTAATAGATTCAATTGCTGAAGAATTCTTCAGCATGTAGACATGATGAAGAATTATTGAGGGTAGAAATTTTTGCTTTAGCACTTTTATATTGAGAATAGAAAAGAATAGATGGTCTAGCAATCTCCAATACTGTAGAATATGAACAAAGATAATTTACCTGAATACATAAGTTGTCAGTTATAATTTTTGTGAGTTTACAAGTAACATAAACAGCATGATAATAAGCATAAATCAATATTAAAAAAATATCTAAAGTGATATGATAGTCATCACCCCAACACAGATGATTGATCTAGAGGATCACTCACATTTTTCATTATTTTCCATGAATACAAAGATATTACTGAATCATTAGTTTGATCTTTCTGATCTCATCTTGGAAAATTATATTTGATTAAAACAAGTTTTTTTTTTTTTTGTTTTAATTTTCTGAAAATATAATTTAGATACTATTGAAATTTTGTTAACTATCAAATTTTATTTGAAGCCATAAATTATAAAATAAGCACAGTATTAATAAAATGTATGATTAATTTATAAATAGGTTGGAGCAGTTGTTGTTGGTTTTGATGAACATATCAGTTATCCAAAAATGATAAAAGCAGCAAGTTATTTAAAAAATCCTGATTGTTTATTTATAGCCACTAATACTGATGAACAATTTCCTACAAGTACTGACTTGATTATACCAGGTAAATAAACAATAATAATAATTTTTTTATTATTTTAGATTGTATTTAATAAAATTTTTTTTAAAAGATGTTTTTACATATAATTTTTATAAAATAATACTGTCTTTTTATCAGATTCAATTCGTTAATAACAAATAGCATTTATTTACTGTTAATAGGAATATTTTAAGATTATCATCTGTCTAATATTAAATTTATTTTGAGATATGTATAAGCAACATTTGTTTTTACTACTGTAAGTAATAAAATAAGTAATTTTCTGTATAAACAGCAATCCAATTTTAATTGATTAAGCCAAAGAATCTTGCCAAAATTATTGGGTTATGTTAATTATTTATTAATTCAACTAGAGGTAGGTGGTTAAGTCATCATCTCGTATTAATTTTAATAATTATTATAAATTAATTTAATTCAGGACTGGAGTGGTACTCAAACCTGCAACTTCTGCTTACTGCACATGTTTTGAGCTCCACTCAGGGTCAATTCTTTTCTTCCAGAAATTTTTAAATTAAATTAATTATATTATAATACCTGTAGTCAAATTAATTAATTAATTAATTATCAACATTACCTAAAATGTAGTCCAATAATTTCAGCAAGAACACTTGGATTAAGTAATTTCTTGATAGAGGAACAATAAGCATGATATTGTTACAGAAGCCTGTAAATTATATATTTGTTGCTTACTGGTTTTATTGAATAATAGCCACAACTATTATTTTTGACTGCATATTTTCTCTGCAGTTACTATTATTTGGTAATTACTTCCTTTGCACTTACCAATTTGAAGTGTATTATTAATAAAATATTTAAATATTTATTTATAAAAGTGTGATTTTTATAAATATAGTACCTATCTTTAAAAATATATATACATTTGAAAAATACTAAAGTGTCTTCACATATCCACCAGCCTTGGTTTTACAGAGAGAATCTTTTAAACAAAAATATTCTCTGTGAAGCAACTGTTTTGATTCCTGGTATTTAAAAACAGTATTTCTATAATTTTGCAGAGGCTTATCATCTAAAAAAAGGTTTTTCAAACAGTGAGTGAATGTAATTATCTTATATAACTTATTAATGGAGTGAGACTAAAAGATGTAGACTGTTTTTAAAACATAATATTTTATCGAAAAATAGAAGTAACTATTAAATATTATATATCATTTTAAAATAAATTTCATTTACAATAGTACAGAATTAATGAACACTATCATATGGTCCATGGTCAGCAGCATGTCATAAGTTTGTTTTGATAGACTCACAACTCCTTTGTGTCAATTTTTTTAAAGTGAAAGTCTGATTATTCAGACCAGTTGTATGATATTTTTTGCTTAGCAACCTTTCTTTTATATTATTTGTGCCAAGTATCAAAAGAAATCCTCAATTAACCAGCATTGAGGCAGATTTAACAGATTATGTTCTTTGGTACAAAAGGAATGTTTTTGGCTTTGAAGAACTCCACGGTTGAATTTGTGTAGTGAGAGAAAGCTTTGTCAGGCCAAATATGAAACTATCATTGTGATGATGCTTGTTAAGAAAAAGGATTAGAATTTTCTTTAGATTCATTTGGGTATGTGATAGCATCAATTGCAAGAGATCCCTTTTTAAAAAATGGCTTCAAAATATCTGCTGATGAAATGACAATACACAACATGATTTTTGCTTTTAATTTTTTCTTAAATTTGTACTTTACTTCAAGAGGTGCTTGATTTTTATTGCTTCGTTAGTAAGTTTAATTTCTTGGCATTTGTGTGCCAGAGAGACAAAAGTACTTCTTGTCATCCAAAATGAATATTTTGTTTTCAAAATTTCTTATGAACTATCTGCATTACATTCTGATTTCAGCAATTTTTTTCAGCAGTGTATTCTGGGACCTTCTTGTTCATCCTTTTCTTTAGGCCAATCTTAAGTGTCTTACTTACATATGTTCAATGACAATAGAACCTTTAGCTTCCTTCATCTGGCTAACTGCATTTTTGTCATCAAACATTTGTCACAATGCTCTTTGGTTTTTAGCATTCATAACAACTGGCTTTATTTCACTTCCTGGCTTTCTTTTCTATGTTCCAGATATTTCATACTACTACAAAATATTATATACAGTTGATTTGCTGTGGCCTTCAGCTAAAAAAACAAATGCTCCACTACCAATTTTTTTTTTTTTGAGTGGTTTGTTTTATTTTCATACATTTTTGTCTCTCTCTCTCTCTCTCTCAATATGTTTTCATTTTCTCATTTGAAGCTATTTTTCCAAACTGACTCATAAATGTTAGAAAACTTTGCACTCTGTAATTGAGTGTGTAATGATGTAATTTTTGGCACAAAGATTTTAAAATTATTTTTTTGAGTTCAAAAGTTATGCTTTAAACTTGGTCTAGATTTTCTCTCTCACTCCAATAAATAATATATATAAAATGAGATTATTAAACTTATTTTCTTTATTTCAGTATATTAAATAAATTAGTAAAGTAAAATAAAAAATAAAACAAAGACAATTTCTTAAATTCTTAAAGAAATGAAACTTCAAATTTTCTGTTTTGACTTTGAGTTTTATAATAACTTTTTTTACGGTATTCTTATCTCAATTACAATGTGAGGTAGGAGCCAAAAGTTTCTGGCCTAACTATATTTTAGACATGATAGGAATAAAATAGTGATAGTATCAGATAGCAACTCTGTATGTGGATTAATAAAACAGTTTTTCCTGTCAATTTGCATAAGTTGCTTGGAAACATTTATTTTAGTTTGATTTGTTCATTAATTTGCATGTTTGCCTCTTGCAGGACAATGTGCCAGTGCACACAGCTGCCATTGCCAAGGCTGTTGTGAAGGAGTGTGGGTTCAAGGAGCTTGACCATCCACCCTACAGCCTGAACCTGGTTTCTAGTGATTATCATGTTTCCAAAACTCAAAAAAGTCCTTTGAAAAAGTGATGAGAAGTTACAGGAGGCAGTTTGAGCATTTTGCAGACAAAACTGTCAACTTTTTTCCAAGGCTATTGAAATGCTAATTTTAAGATGTAATAAGTGTTTTGAACTGCAAGGAAACAATATTGAAAAATGATATCATTGTTTTATATCTAAAACATAGTTAGGCCAAAAAATTTTGGTGCCTACCATGTAGATTAAGCAATAATTATACTCTTCCTCCTCCACCTACTGCAGATTATTACTTAAAACAAGAATCACATGCATTCAGAATCTAGTCTGCTTCTTATCTTGTCACAAATTAATTACAATTACGCAAAATATTTAATTGTCTTATGCATTAATTGATGCTATGTTAATCTAACTGTCAGAATACTATTACTTTTTATTTATTTCAACCGTATTTTCTATGAGAAGTACTTTGTGTATGTGTGACTGTAATACAATTTTGGATTTAATAAAGCAAAACTAAACTTGTTTATGAAAACACTTTAAAAATTTAAAACAATGAAATTAAAAGTTTATTTGTGACAATGAATTTACTGATATCAACAAAAAATTTTGCAAAAATCACTTTATTAAGTAATGCATAAAAATATTGTACATTTTCATTTACATCTCTAAATATCTTGATAATATAGAGTAAAACAGATAATTTAAAATTTATGCATTTCTGGAATGACACAGTTTGGTAATTTAGATTACCTACACCAATCGTTTTATATTAAAATTATTGTATAACGAATTTTACTGTTTGTACAGAAATAGATTTCCTAACTTGTATGACAAGTTCATAATGAAAATGCATTGAGAAATGCATAATGGAAATGATTCAAATTTGAATCAATCTAAGCAACAAATTATTTGAAGCCATCTGTGACTGTATGTTCAATGTTTCTTTTATGTTAGTTTCATATTTTTGAATTATGCATATACATCACATTTCAGAAAGAAGATTATAAATGAAATTACAGTAGAGTCATTAATCTGAATCAATTGGAGACTGGGGTTGTTCAGATTAGTGATTTGTTCGGATTACCGATTATGTACGAAAAAATATATTAACCTGTCTGATGTTCAAATTTTTCTCTGTGCGTGTCGCTGTGTGTTGAATTTTCTCGTTGCGTGTCCTCGTGTTGAATTTTCGTCGATTTTAAGCCTAACGAAAATTTTTATAATAATAATCGAGGCTATTGTATCGTTAAAAATTATTTCTGCATTTTGTACAAACAAAATAAATATATTGAAGAATATAAAAACATGAAAATTATATATTAGAAGTAAATCTAGTATCAAAAATGTTCGATTCAGCACGACACAGTCCGACTGAAAATCGTTCGGATTACCGGGTTTGGATTAATGACTCTCTACTGTACTACAAAGATTGCTTTTAGCCCTTGGTATAATTAAATTAAATTAAATTAAATATCTACTAATGTGAGGTAGATGATAATAAGGGCTTATCACACCAGTGATAATAAGCACAAACACTCAGGAATAAATGTAGATCCTTTAAACAAAAAGGGTGTACAGTAAAAAAACAACTACATGAGTATGAGTAATCAACAGAAATAACCAAAATGCATTTTGGACTATTGGAAATAGTCCAAAATGCATTTTGGTTATTTCTGTTGGTATTAATATAGAAAATTATTATACATAAAACTGTGCTAAAGTAAACAAAAAACATGCTGTAACAGTATGAGCAATAAACATTAAGTGATGCAAAGGAGGTAGGCATATTTGGTTTATATTTATATTGCATACTCATGTAGTTGTTTTGTACTGTACACCCTTTTATGTCTAATTAAAAGATCCACATTGATTCATGTGTGTTTGTGCCTTTTATCACAGGTGTGATAAACCCTTCTTATTATCTACCTCACATCAGTAGATATTTTATTTAAGATTATAAATATTCAACAGATGATGATAAAATCTTATTGGTACAGTATATCAGAATTACAAATTTATTAGGTAATCTTTTTTAATGATATGCAATTTACATCAAATACAGTGTGCTCTTGTTTTATTTGAGGGTTGCATGTCAGCAGGTATTTGCATAAAATTAAATTCTACTTAAGTTTGTTCTCCACTCCAAATAGTCCCAGGTGATTGTAAATGGTTGTATAAGCATCTAGGCAATTAACAGAAAAATGTTGAAATATGTTTAAAATGTTTTATTTCTTAAAAGAGCTGCTAGCCTTGAAAATTGTTGAAAGTAATATCTCAAAAAATTCAACAGTAATATTAAACAGTAATTCAACAGTAATTCATAAAAATATTTAGGTATCTACAACAAAATATATTTTGTTTGTACAATTTTTGTATTATTTTAATTATGAACAAAATATATTTTGTTGTAGATAACTAAATATTTTTATGTATGGCTGATGAGGGTCTTTTGTACCAAAATGCATACCAGTAATAAAGTTGCATTCTGATGATAGAAGTGTCATTTTAGCGTTACCAGTAAGTCTATTATCTCTACCATTGAATTTTTTTTAGATATTACTTTCAATGTTTTATTTCTGTTTTTACTATAATGAATAATATTTCAGTTTGATATTTCTGAATATACAGAACTAAATTTACTATTCTGTATCAAGTACACTGTGAGAAGAATACATGAAAACCAGGATAATTATTTGTCACATCAAGTAGCATTCAGTAGTTTACTATACTTCAAATATCAAAATTTTTTTTTAACTCTTCTGCCTAGTGGGCACTAAGATTTTTTCCTTACCATTATGAGTTTGGCCAGGTTTATAATGGAAGTGACTAGGTTTTGAGGAACTGATTTAGATTGGATTGATGGAATAAGGCAACATAACATTTGAGTAATCTGCCAAGGAGGATTTATGCTTAATAGTCAACTAGGATTTAATTATTACTAGTACATATTATACTGGATAACTGATTCTGCAAGTTAAATAATCAAATCTGAAAAAACAGTCTCTTATTTATCACCTGACACACACACATGATATCTTTGTGTTTCGGACCTTTTGGCCCCTCATCAACAAGTTTCCAACTGAATTGAACATTGACAATGTTTAATTGAAAGTGAATGATAAGTGATGTAAGTTTTTTAATAAAGGGTTTAATCCAATTTTATCAATTTAATAGATTTTATTGTTTTAAATGCAGGAATAGGATTGAATGTGTGTTGTTTATTGTCTTAAATATTGTTGGATTCAAGGATGTATTTATAAACCATGATATTGTAAGTTTTACATTGTTTATTTTATTATTGGGAATTTTATATTGTTTTATATAAATTTGTAACAATTTTATAATTGATTTTTTAGAGAATGTCTGTTGGAAACCTGCTGATGAGGGGCCAAAAGGTCCGAAACACAGATATTGTGTGTGTTCAGGTGATACATAAGACTTTTTTCTGATTTGATTATTTAACTTGCAGAACCAGTTATCCAGTATAATAAGTCCTAGTTGACAATTTAAGCATAAATAAATAAGGACACAAAGGCATAAAAGTTGCCAAGGAGGATGTCTACTGGAAACTAACCCCTATTTAGATATTAGATATGTGAACAAAATCTGGGAAACTGCAAGTGGCAGCCTATTGTAGAGGCACAAACCTGCAACCAACTACTAGTGTTTAGAGGTTTTATCCATTTGGTCACTAGTGAGCAGTAAGGACTGTAGCCCAAAGTGTCTGGGAAAGGTTGTCCTGTGAAAATTTCTAAATTTGCTCACCTGATTCAGCCCCAGGTCCCCAGAGCAGTAGACTGATGCTTGAACTGCCTTGGCCATCTGGCCATCAACTGTTGGAAGCCAGAACATACAGTTGCTGAACTAAGAGTCAGATTCAGTGACACTTGGAGAATGTTAACCCAACCCATGTATGGGGAACCTGCAACAGTTTGTTGCTTGTAGTGCAGCTTGATAAAACAATAAAAAAATAAAATGACAACAGAATTAATCTTATTAGTTATAAAGCTATGTTTTCCATTCTCTTTTTCATTAAAGATCTTTATTTAAGTACAATCTATATATATAATCGAGACGAGTTGATAATGATGATAATAATAATAATAATCATACAACATCCAGAGCCCAAACAGTTAGGAGTTGAAAGTTGAAATTTGGTACACAGTTAGGGTAGGTAACGAGGACGCTCACTAAGAAGGGATTTTTCGAAATTCCTCCCCACGGGGAGAGGGACAGGATTAAAGCTTCTATATACGTTATTGAGACGTGCCCAAATGGTTAGGAGTTGAAAGTTGAAATTTGGTACATAGTTAGGGTACGTCACGAAAACGCACACTAAGAAGGGATTTTTCGAAATTCCTCCCCACGGGAGAGAGAGACAGGATTAAGGCTTAACACTTCCATCAACAATGGAAGTGTCAACAATGGAAGTGTTTAGAGAAAGCGATGTGCAAGACGCATATGCAGTTTTTTCGTTTTTGTGGGAAATCGAACATATTTTTAGACCCATCTAAAAGTTCTCTAATTAGTCTGGAAACAGGGTCCCAATTCTTGCATTCTGTGAAAACAGGTAAGGTTGACTATAATGTAATAATCTTAATCTTCGCTATCGTTACTTTTGCCCAAGCAATGCCGGGCCTACCTGCTAGTTTATATATATTGTTGATGCCTGTATACTAAAATGTGTATACTTATGCAACCTGCAGTACATTCTTCAGCCTTATAAATTCTTTCTGAAAGAGGATGTGGCCTTCTGATTTAAAAAACATTTCCCACCTTTGACTTATCATTTATCATTTGTTGTTTGCAAAAACCTAAATCCATGAATATCAATCCCAGGTAAAACAAGACACTACTGTAATATTACTTCATATAAATTTACTTCTCAATGAAATTCAAAACTTTTTAAAAGTAAATATATAGTCTCTCTGAAAAACATTGATATTTTAATTTATGTGTTTTATTAGATTTCCTAAAAAGTAAAAAATCTGTGTAAAGAAATTCTTAAGTTGCAATTGCTAAATGTGGATAATTATAAAATACTCAATTTATAAACTTTGGAAGCTACTTATCAATGTGTTAATCAGTTTTTATACAAACATGTTTATATCATAAATATAATAATTAAATTAATACTTTGTTCTTATTTGATTTGAGTAACATTGTATGTTCACTTAAGTTTATTAATAGAATAATTTTTTTAAAAATATTTTTAAGGTACTGGTACTTTTGTGACAGCAATTAAAACTGTTTCTGGAAGAAATCCAATTGTATTAGGAAAACCAAATAAATATATGTTTGAAACAATAAAAATACAACATCCTAATATTAATCCTAGCAGATGTCTAATGATTGGTGATAGGTAAGTTAAATAATTATTAAAATAATGAAATTTTTCTGTAATTAGTTTTCTGGATAAATGGAGATAATTATGTATATATTATATAAGATAAATGAATTGAGATATTTATTTTTTCAAGAAATTGTTTAGTTCAGGTAATAAATACATTTAAAAAAATACATATTTAAGCATGAAACATTGATATATGTTTTATTCAATTAAAAATCATATCAAAGATTATAATTACTTACATTATATTGCAGTTATTCTAATAAATGCATTTATAAGTATATAATTAATGATTATTATTTTAAGAAGAAATTATAATGCGAGAACAGTTAAGGAATCCACTTTTATAGTTCAGATTTAAATTGTTTTTGGGACAAATTTTATCATCAGAAACAAAAAATGAAACATGAACATTATTAATGTGTTCTAAAGCTTCTTGAGCATCTGAACAAACTTCTGCTTGAGGTGACAGAACATTTCAAAAAATAAAATGAACAAAGAAAAAATTGAAATCTGTAAAAGTAAATTAAGGGATGGTTGTATTAATGCCAGGGATGTGGATAAACTAACTTCTGTATAAAAGAAAAATTTTAAATATAAAAATTCTTAGTCCACACCTGCCCTTATTTGGATGCATTTTTGTGTATTTTATTTTAGTTTTATTTTATTTAGTTTATTTAACATATTTTATTTATTATTTAATTATTTATTTGCTAATTTATCTAATATTTTTGTTTTAAATTTAAATGTAAAATGTTTGGATGTTCTATTGTTAAAATGTTAAATTTTTGAAAAGGCATTAGAATTCAGTTACACCTGGAGATGGCCTATTGTATTAGGCTGGAAATGTTTGTTTTTTGTTTAATAAACATTTTTCAGCAACAGAAGGTGTATTGATGGTTCATTAAGAAAGCTTGATTTTTCACCTTATTTTTTTTTATTTATGCATTATATTTTCTGCAAATGTTAAGAATTTACAATTGTGCCTTTTTATTATTAAATATTTTTCTCATTCAATTTCATATTAAGTAAACTCAATAAAATGCAAACTACTAAAAATAATTACTAAATTTTTATATTTAAAATTTACTTTATCATCATAGGACTAGCATATATTTATTCTTCATTGAAAGTACTGATCATGAAGAGTTTAAACTCATTTTATAATTAAATTAGTCACTGAACCCACACTCAGCAGAAAGAATAATTACTAAAATCATCACTAAATACCTTTGGCTACTGAGAGACATTTGCTACACACTAATGTTTTCATACTTTTGGAACGTCTGTTATAACCTGTTCCAAAATAGAACACAATAAAACTAGAATATTACATTTATATTTGAATATTTAATATTCTAACATCCAGTAACTCATAAAAGTAACATAAAAATTAAAATTATAACATAAAAGTGAAGTAAAAAATAAAACTAGAATTATAAATTTTTAAATACAAAAACATATCTTAAAAATGTGGTAACTAGAAGTTTCTATAAAGTAGTTTCATTTTTACAATGAACTTCCATGCTAATGATAAACTGGCTGCATCACTTGCCTTAATACATTTATCCTCTAACCTGCTCTTACGCGTTTTAATTTTTTCAGTCAAATTTTACCTACGTGCCCCATCATGGCTGTGGTCATGACTGTTTGTGCTCCAGACTGACTCCTCCCAGAGGGAGCCACCGAGTGTCTAACATTACTAGTTATTGATTCATGGTAGTTCTTGAATACACGTATCAATAACTAGTGATGATAAACAATCGGAGGCCTGCCAGCGGCTCCCCTCTGGGAGGAGTCTGTCAGGAGCACAAACAGTTGCAACCATGGCCATGACCATGATGGTGCATGTAGCTAAAATTTAACCATTTTTTCAGCATCAACGTTGGGGAGTGTAAAGTTATAACTATCTCTGCCTTATTCCATTTTACTGTAGCGTCCAGTTTGTGACATCTGGGATAGTACGGTATTGCAAATGCCCTTTTTTACACTGTATTGACATGTTTCAGAACACACGGAAGGCATGTCTATAAAAAAAAATCAAAACTTACCACTATGGCACTTTTAATGCTGCAAGCAACAAACACTTTGCTTGTACAATAAGTCCATGCTATACAGAGACCTTAGCAATGCAGAGAATAATGCTCAATGTGGTCCCCATTATGATTTCAAATGTGAAGGTGATGAACAATGCATTTTATGCTTACTCATAATTGATTTCTAATGGTTTTCATTGTGGTACTGCCTTTTGAGGCTATAAAATTTTACACCATGTCCTTGATAAACCAGACTATTTAAGTGTCTTCGTAACTAGATCCAGAGAGGTAGGAAACACACAACTAATCACTATTACTGGTGAAATGTCACAGAAACTGCTATACATAGCATTAGATATATGAAGGTGTACCATCTTACACAAAAGTGGTTGGGGTATGACAAGTGTCTTGAACATTTGTCATACCCCAACTTCAACAGTGACAAAGCATTAAATATCTCGGAATATCTGGACTGTCACAGAGCATGTCACTGGCCCATTGGAACTAGCTTCTTTCGTGAATAGCCCAAGGATAAATGTAGTTGTGAATTCACACTAGACTATACCTTCAGATGAGAGCTGTAGAATCAGCTGGAAAACATAAGGATTTTTCATAGCCCAAATGTGACTGTTATAGGTGTTCATGGTTTCACTAAGGTAAAATTGTGCCTTGTCACTCTATGTGATCTTTCATGACCACAACACACCTAATTCCATTCTGGTAAGAAAGGTCAATGCAAAAGTAAGTCTAAGGTGAGTTTCTCTGTCAGCAGCAAACAATTGTTGGTTGTCGCCAATCTTATATGGATAACAATGCAGCAACTTTCTCAGTACCTTTCATATTGTGTCATAAGTTATATGTAATTACCATGACACTGCACATGCACTATTGGAACTTGCAATATTATTGTTCAACAATGGCTGTGATAAAATTTACAATGACTTGTAAATTGATAGGTTTGCACCCTCCATGTCGGGTCAAACTCTCAGACATCCAATTTTCTCAAATCAAGTAAGTAATCATTCTCCCAAAAGTGTACTGTGTCTACTGTCCTTAGCAAACGTCATGACAGTGAAATTCACAAAGTGCAGTTGCAGCACTGCTATTGTTTTCATAAAGCAGTTTCAGAAAAAATTTTATAAGGTGGCAATGCAATCAATTTAATAATGTGGCATTTTGATGCATGCGAAAAATACTTTTGTTTTTGCATGCTTCAAAATGCCACATTATTAAATTGGTTGCATTGGACTGGTAAATACCGTGTCTCTCTAGACAATGTTGAATAATAAGGATACTTTAATTAATTACAATTACCCAGTATATTAGCAAATTCAATTTATATGTAGGCTATCATTTAATTAATTCATTATCATAGAAGAATAATTTGTTTTATACAGTACAGGGTGTTTCAAAAAGAATCATCCAATTTAAAATGATTATATCATGAAAAGTAATGAGGATACACACTTAAATTAAGATCAGTTTTATATTACAGGGCTAATCTTCAAGCTTTTTACATACTAAAGCATAAGTGCTCAATATGCCCCCTCCTTTGGATGCATATGTCCAAACAGTAGTGAAATTCATCCCAAACTTTCGCTATTATGTTTGGATCCACTGCTGCCACTGCTGCTGTTATGCAGTTTCACAGTTCGACCACTGTAGCTGGAAGAGGAGGCACATAAATGGAGTCTTTTATAAACACCCATAAGAAAAAAAATTGCAAACAGTGAGGTTCGGTGACCTAGGAGGCCAGTTACATAAAGCTGAATCATTAAGTTCCATACAGCTGATCCATCGTTGGGGAATCTGTGTATTCAAAAATTCTCAAACTTCCAGGCGCCAGTATGGTGGTGCCCCATCCTGCTGGAAAATGAAGTCATCTGAATCAGTCTTTAACAGTGGGAAAAGCCAGTTTTCAAGCATACGTGATTCCTGTAACAGTGTTCTCTAAGAAGAAAAAGGGACCATACATCTTTTCCCGAGAAATTGCACAAAAAGATTAAATTTGGGTGAGTCTCTCTCATGCTGTACAGTTTGATGTGGCTGCTCCATACTCTGTATTCTAACATTATGGTGGTTTACCTTCCCACTTAAATGAAAGTAGCCTCATCAGTAAACACTAAATGTCTTACAAAATTGTCGTAATCTGCCTCTTTGTTGAAGATGAATTCCCAAAAGTCGACATGGCTGTGTTTGTCACCTGCTTGAAGAACTTGCATTAATTGAATCCTATGCAGTTTCATAATCAAATGTTGCCGCAAAGCACACCAGACAGACATTGTGGAAATGTTTAGTTCTCTACTGGCATGGTGAGTTGATTTTTGTGGGCTACATGCAAAACTCAGCCAGATGCACTCCACAATTTGGAATTATGTCAGCTTCCACAGGGAAGCTAGAAATTAATTTGTAACAAAAAGCATGTATGGTCTGTATAGTCAAAGATTTTCTAGTTCAGAGAAAAGCCTTCTTGTTTGACGTCTTCGTCTGACACACGGGGAGAACCAGTGGATTTTCATTTACACAGAAAACCTGTGTTTCGGAATTGTTCATACCATCGCCTAATGCTCTAGGCCAGGGTGGCCAACAGTTTATTTTCCCCCGGGCCGAATTGGAAGAAAAATTTTTCACGGGCCAAACCAAATATTAAAGTTTAATCATGTTAAATACAAATACGCTGACCCGGACGGCAGGTCAAGTTTGTTCGAACAGAAGTTCCTGATGCATGCGCAATGTCATTTTACAATGCAAAGAAACGTACAAGCAAAAAAAAATAGAGTGACATGGTGGAATGGCAGATGAGTTTCAGTGAGAGTGGGGTCTTTCGTTCTTCAAATAGTGTAAATTATAACAAATGAATACAAAAGTTGTAAATCTTTACAATAGAATTTTTTTAAAAATGAAGAAATATCGCAAATCATCCATTCGACCAATTGGAAGTTAAGTAGCTAATATTGAAAAATTAATTGCGGGCCGCATAAACCCATTACGCGAGCCAGATCCAGCCCGCAGGCCATATGTTGGCCACCCCTGCTCTAGGCAGTAGGTGGTTCAACACCATAGTGTTGATGAAAATAACACTGAACAGTTGTTATGGACCCACACTTTGCAAAGCATAGAATGCAAAATGATTTATGTTGTCCAGTTGCCATTTTGAAAATACGGTAGTGACAGATGAACAAAGCATGGTTCATCTGTCATGCTTATGCGGGTGCTGCCAGTCAGCAACTGCATAAAACACTAGAATTTCCTCTTTCTAACAGTACATCGTTCAATCAAAACAGATTAAAAGCTGAATAGTTATGATTTTTTTAAATCAGATGATTCTTTTTGAAACACCCTGTATATCATTCCAGTATAAATGTTTTATCATTATTATATTTACTTATGTATATACTTATTCTTTCAGATTAAATACTGATATAATGCTTGGAAGAAAAAATGGGATGCAAACATTGCTTGTACTTACTGGTATTAGTGACCTGAAAGAAGTTGAAAGTAGAAAAGAAGAAAATTTACCAGATAGTGAATTAATGATTCCAGATTATTATATAGAAAGTTTAGGACAAGTTGGAAAAGTTTTAGGTGTATGTTAATATTAACGATTATCTTTAAATTCTAGTGGGATTGTTTTAATTATGAATTTATAGATTGAATTACAGTTAAAACTAAATAAATATTATAACAAATTTGAAAATACTCTGACTTTACATATTTTTATAGATTATCATTAATTTATTAACGAAGAACTTTGTTTAATTACAGTATATTAAGTTAGGTAAATTTTTAATTTACATTTAAAATTACAATATTTTTTAAAGTTTTATGTATCAGTTCAATAGTAATATATACTATGATTTTGAGATTTAATAAGAAGTTTTTTAAGTTAAAAAAATTTTTATTTAATGAAGTACATTGTATTGAATTAATGTGATGCTTTTAATTTAATTATTTATATCAAATATAATTTAATTAAAATATTTTAAACTATTAGCAAAATCTTCTGTGAAACATATAATAAAGGTATTTAACAAAACACTTTTTTATGATAAATTATAAAAATTAAATAATTTTTTCTATTTAATTAACATCATCTGTATTATTAATTCTAATCTAACTAATTAGTTTAAATAAATGAATCTTCATATTCTTAAGTATATTTAGAAATAATTGAAGACCATTCAAAGCAACCAATGTAATAGTGATTCTCCATTGCGATATTTATTTCAAATAATTACAAATAAATGTAGAACCTCTTTAAAAGCACAATATATGTTGCCTTCTATATCTGCTTTATTTTTTAATTGATATATATGATATTATTTATTTGTATATTTATTAGTTTAAGTTAAATATATACAGTGTATAAATAACAAATACATTATTATTCTGCCAACTTAAGCTGGGTCGCTTGGTGATTCAACTAAAATTTTACGGACAGATTAATAACTTATTTGTTTAATAACGAGGTAGTTAATGTTAATATGTATTATTTACTTATAGATTGCATTCATATTCAATTAAATTTTCTTATCATAGAATGAAGAAAAATTAAATTTTATTAAAACAATATAAATTTATATTGTTCATGCTGTATACAATATTTTTGTTTAATTATCAAATGTGTTGTTTAATTGTATTACTTATATAAATGTATAAATTTATATAAAATTTTTACATTGCTAATATATTATGAAGTAACAGGCATGAAATGGTATAAAAATTTTCCTTGTGTAAAGCATTTACAACAAAATTCTTAAGTCAATAAAAATTCTCAGTGCCTTTTTATAAAATTGTATTCTGCTGATTTCATTTACTGTGATTAGGAGATTTAATAATGAGTATTTTGTAAATAGGTAAATTTAAATAATAAAATAAAGCATATTTTTTCAGAGTTTTAATTTATTGTTGATGCTAAAAATAACAAATTTGTAAATAAATCAATTTCCAAAGAATTTTAATTATAATTTTGAAACTTACAATTAATCAACATAAACAAAAAATAAATACTTGTGTACAGTGTTACGTATAATGACATATTTATATGTAACAAGTATAAATTTTTTAAAATGAGAAATAATATAAATGAAAGTTTCAGGCCAATGGTTGTCAAGGCATGGAGAACGAGACACTTTACTGGAGTGTGCCCAGAAAAAGAGAGATGTAACCACAAGACCGTGAAAAGAAAACGATGGACATTATTTTAGAATGTAATTTCCCCCCATGTATTCCGTATTCCATCTGCAAGTTTTGATACTACATAACATTAAAAACACTGGCAACTTTAATACTAATAATAAAATTACATAGAAAATTTCATTTAGCGGTTCTATTTTCATTTAGTTTTATTTGAAATGGTTTTAGATAAATTATACAATTATAAGAACATTTCGGACTTTATTTTTCTTTTAGTTTTTAAAGAATAAAATTAATTCATTATGCTTTACAAAAGTGTAGGAGGGAATCTTCTTCATAAAACACATGGAGGTTCCAGTGGTGCCTGCAGACTAGAAAAGAGTTGGCACAAACTATGAAAAAAGGGCATCGTACATTTTTCAAGAAGCTACAACTCATACAATGTTGGATTGGCACACCCACAATGGCTGGTTGCTCTCTGGGCTAATTTGGCTTCGAAAACAAGGAATGTGGTTTTGATTGACATATGTGGAATAAGTAACTGCATAAAAATAGTTGCAGGGGACAATGGACAAATATCGTTCATTATTTTCTTTTATATTTGCAGATGAGGCTAGCTCAAAGTCGTGGATTTTGTTGTTTAGGGATAATGAAATTTGGGGCTTCCTTGTGATTAGGAAAAGGGTAAGTCAGGTGAAAAAGGGAACATCCCAATCTTCGTGTGTCCCTGGGGATCTCTTTAAAATATTCAAAAACGAGTCTTAGGTTTCATTCGGTTTCAAAAATATTTATCTTTAGAAAGTAGTTCCGAAACTTCAAGCTGATTATTTGTTATGTTCAAACGAAATTTTAAGTTTCTCGTTAATCAATCCGGTACTTATGGGTTAACGGGACGCCAGTCGGAAATCGCGATTTTTCCGAATGATGTTTTTATTTTTCAAATTTAAGACAATTGTTAAATCAAACAATAAATTAATGATTTATAAAAGGCATAGTTTTAATATTTAACAAATTTCCAAAACTGCTTACCCCTTACGGTTATGTAAGTCCCCAGACGAGTTCGAAAGCGAAGATTATTTGATACGTGTTCGACCAATTCCGAGTCTCGTCGTTTACATTTTTGTGTCGCGTTGTCTAGATCAAAGGTTTCTTTTCTTTCGTTTACATTTTTGTGTCGCGTTGTTTAGATCAAGGGTTTTTTCCTTTCGTAATACAATTTATCGTTATCATTTTTCTTTCGCAAGAATTTCGCGATTTATACTCTAGCACGAGCGGTCAAACAGATAGATCTTTGACTCCAGTATTTATAAATTTTTGACGGGATAAACTTTCTTGAAAAAAGGGAAATTTTTGACAGACGAAAAAGATCGTTAAAGTTTTAACGTCAAGGAAATTACAATGGCCTGAATTATGAGTGCAGGTGTTATAGTATTATAAACAATCCCGAGCAGAGTCGACAAAGAGGTATCAGATGGACACCTCAAATCGGACCTTTCCCGCGACCCGAGATTGTCTCGTTTTGCGCTTGGAAACAAAGGAGAGATCAATCGGGAAGCGAGAAAAGGGACGAGGGACCAATCCGAAAGATGGATAGTGCACGAGAAAAAGTATAAAAACTGGGACTTCAAGGTCGAAAAACAGTCTCTTCCGAAATCAGAACTGTCTCCTCTAGATTAAGCTCACCTGTGGTGGGTAAACCCCCCATGTAATTATGTATATTATTATTATATTTTTATAAGTTAACGTCTAACATTAATTCTACTAACCCTATCGTTTCTAATTAATTTACTCAATTACAAAAATATTTTCCTCATGGCGAGTTTTGGGCTAGTGCGGGGTCACCTACCCCGTGTCAAAGGGCATAAGGACGATTTTTACGTTTCGAAAAAGGACTGCGAGACGAGGAACACGTGGTGAGAAAGAGACGAGTGCCGACGAGAAAGGAACGAGAGAGATAGGTTCAGCGAACGGAGGTTCAGAGGAGTTGTCAAAGGACTAGAACGATCAAGATATAAATGAGGTTTCGTCATTGGATATTTCGTCCCGCCGAAAGGTTTCCACGTGGTCTGGTTGTATTCTCAATTAATTGTAATAGACTTCGCAAATCGCCCAACTCGCCAAACGAAGAAAAGGGATCCCCTTCTAATATAACTGTCCTATATTCCTTTTTAATCTAAGTAACAGTAGTTTTAGTTTAATTTAAGTAAGTTTTAATTAGTATTATAAGACGATTCCAACTGATCGTGAACTGGCCGTTTTCGGGACTCGCACGTGTAACCAGATCTACGAGCATTGTGAACGGGAAGAAATAAACGGTTTAAATTTTGTAATCTAAGTTGACTGAAAATAAATTATCACTATCATTTATTTGAAATACGTGTTAATCCGTGGTGTATTATTTATATAAGGTGGTTTTCATTAACCCATCACACCACACACCGTGTGCTTCATAGTGTATTGTGCCATCGCCCGAGACATCTCTGTGAATCTCCGATCATCCCTAACACCCAGCGATCCTTCTCCTCCGCTCCGGGGTGCGACCGACGCCAAGGTTCTAGTCTGGATCAGTGAAGGACTGTCGATCGACGATGTAAGCATTTATGTTACAAATAAACGGTTTTCGTGTGAAAACACTTGTCATCATTTGCCTCCTCTGTCACGACCCAAATGTGTAGCCCTTAGCTATCCCGACGGTTGGGAATAAAAACTCCCCTGTGGTCTGAAGACCACGTGTTCTGTTACCTAACCGGCTCGTAACCAACCCCTTGGGTGGTTCACGGTGTAAAGGAGGGACAGGCCCTCATAGCGTAAAAGCTTCCTGTTGTAAAAGTTAATGGGAGAAGGGGAGATATGTGGTCCAAAGATCACGTGTTCTATTGCGTGATCCTTGGGTGGGCCGCGTTTTCGATGACAACGAAAAAAAAAACCCGGAGAAGGGAGGGAGATCGCGCATGCTCAACGGAAGTAGGATTTTTTTTTCGAAAGAAAGAATAGAGAGAGGACGCGTAGACGATAGAGTCGCGAGATTCTTTTTTTGTGCGCGTTGTTTCTTTTGTTTTAGTGTCTGTTATAGCGAAGGGACAGAGTAGTGATTGGAAGGACTAAAATAAACTTTAAGTTCCTTGCATTGGAGTCATAGAGCGTGTGATTTATTTCTTTGAAGTTTCTTTTTGTTTTGTTCCTGCACGGGGAATACTCTAAAGATCGAGTACTTCTCCACACCCCCCGTTTCGGCAACCTTACAGTTAATGTTACCGTTATCGAAGATGGCGGCTCGTATCTGATTCCAGTATACAGAATAAAGGAAACAGTGGGGACGCACGTTTTCTAAACCTAACCTAATCTATTAGTTTGATTGCTAATAATTATGGTAATTTATTAGAATAGGTTAGGTTTAGAAAACGTGCGTCTCCACTGTTTCCTCTCTTTTGATTTCGACTGGCGCCCTGTTAACCCATAAGTACCATGAATCCTAACTATTTCGCTACTAAATTTGTGAACATTACGAACAAGGTACTGTACATACACATTAAATAATAAACCCAATAACTACTTCGAATGGTTCGTGCAATTAACTGCATAACAACTACCCATTTCGATTTAAAATTCAACACTAAAATTACAGCAAACACATAACAGACTAGTTCCACAGTCAACTACAACAGGCCTAGCACAAACGCCGCCATATTGTAAAATGGCCGACATTGATGACCTGTGATTCCTATTTAAGTAGAGTGTGTTTACAAATATCGTTAAACTTTCCAGCTATTTTTACGCATAGTTTAGTTTTTCATTTAATTTTAACAGAAATATAATTAAAATGAACCGATTCTTAATTATCAAACATTAATTATTTCTCTCATCGTTAATAAGCCACAAATAAATAACATAACAATCTTGAGCAGGCATAATATAAATCAAAATTAGAATTCAGATATTTACTAATTTGTCTTACAAAAACAAAGTGGATATAACCAATGATTTCTAATGATGATAGAATAATACATTAGTTAAATCAAAAATTAGCGTAATATTAGTTTATTATTCTAAATCTTTATTTCTGCTTAGAACAGTAGACCTAAAATAAGCGATTAGTTACACAATAAATTTTAATTATTACGATTAAACATATATGAGAAGTCTTTTCCACATGTAATAAGTTTTATTTTATATAACCACATAGAATATCAATTCTTAACATAAATTCCAAATGACTTATTTTAATGCAATATATCCAATTTTCGCGTATTAAAACTCTGGGTTTTCAGAGTCTCGTTGCAAATTTTCATATGGTTATTAACGAAAATATTGCATAGAATAGGAATAGCTTTATAAAATGTATCGGCTTTCCTTACACCACACGGACACACCTTCATTTGTAACAAGTTTTCGTAGTATTGCATATAATAATGACTTCTGGTTGTCATTCTTTAAAATATTTCCCTATACTTTGAAGATTAGCTGGAACATTGAGAATAAGCTGTTCGATGAACTTTAAAATTCCGAACTGTACGCTATCACACTGAGATCAGTGGCGTAGCGTAGTGGGGGCGGCAAAATTTCACAATAAATAATAATATCTTGTAAAAATACCTAAATAAGGGGGCGGCGAAATTTTCCTCCGCCCCGGGCGGCTGACACCCACGCTACGCCACTGACTGAGATGCTCCTTGTCAAGCACTGCAAAAATGTAAAACCGCAAAACAGGAAAAGTCGAGTTTTTACGACGATTAAATAAGTTCTCAAGTTACGACCATCTTTTCACAGATTCAAATTATCCAAAATCCATGTTAAAATTCCGTTGGTGGGCCTGTTGTAGTTGGTTGTGGTCAGTGGTGATATTCGGCGGGTTCGCACAGGTTCGGCCGAACCCGTTGTTAAAATTTTCAGTTTCCCGAACCTTGTTAAACACACGGAACATTTTTCAGTGGGTTTGTTTTTTTAAAAAAATATATTAAAATATGCGTATTATACTCTGTAATACTACTAAACTAGGGCCTTATACCCCGTTTGCACCGAGCATTTCAATCTAGATTGTGAGCAAGGTCAGGGAGTATGTCTTGGTGCGATCTCTCTCGACCGTTTCAATCGAGGTTTAATCGCGATCGATTCAAGAGTGTTCTTGAAAGTAGATCCAGTCATAAGAGAGATCCCAGAATGCCACGCGCGCGAGACAATACAAGATGGCTGTGGAACACGTGTCGGGCTATGGACAGCGAAAGAAAAAGAATAATGTATCTCGAGAGATGATGACATGTGCGTATTTCTAGAAGCGCCATATTGCGGTAAAGAATTTCTCTGCCTTAAAAAAAAAAAAAAAAAAGGTCGACAGCTCTAAAATACTATTGTTACCTGGCCTTCTCCCACGGCTCGTTACGTTCTAAATACGCTACTGATTGTTAGATATATGGTTGCAAGAAAAGGTATTGTATTTATTTCTAGCCAAAACTTACATTTCATTTGTCGGTGATTGTCAGTGAAAAATTTTCTGCTAGCGAACCCCTTGTTAAATATTTCGAATATCACCACTGGTTGTGGTGGTACACTGATTTGGCCTAAAAGTGACGCGTAAGTTAGCCCGGGCTTAAAGAGCCTTTTTCCAACGGGTAGGACAAAATTTGTTTAGGGAAATAGGCAGTGGCGTAGCGTGGGTGTCAACCGCCCGGGGCGCAGAAAAATTCCGCCGCCCCCTTATTTAGGTATTTTTACAAGATGATATTATTTATTGGGAAATTTTGCCGCCCCCTATAAGTGCCGCCCCCACTACGCTACGCCACTGGAAATAGGTCGAGAGCATTCTGATTTAAGTTCTCCATCGTTTGTTTTTTTATGCCCATAGCAGTAAAGTTGCTCAAGCATCTCGTAGAACATTCATATTTCTTTTGCTTTTAGAGAATTGTTTATGACTAGGTTTAAGTCTTGGGCTGCACAACGAATATAATGTGCCTAGCCTTTGGATGTACTGTACCGAATCCTTGCTTGAATTCCAGAATGCATACTAGACATACTGGCAGCTTCATCAAAGCTAAGTTCTGAATTTTCACACACAAGTTACTTTCCCGAAATAAACCGAAAATTTTCCGCCACTAGAGAGCTAGTGGAAGGAACGGCGAAACTACATTGAGGCGCCTCTAACGGCGACGCCGGGTAACAGAATCGGGGCTACAAAGGCAGCACCAGTGTTGTTTCACCTAGTACTTTTGTACTAATCTAATACCTTTTTACTTGTTCCAGTACCAAGATACCCAACATCATTTTCCTAGTACTATTTATGAAATCCTAATATATTTCCTTTCAATTTAGTACCTTTCAAAACATTCATTTTAATTCTATATTTCTATATTTTTCTACTTTGGCAGTAAATAGATGTTTTTATTGCTTCCTCATTCAAGTGCAGCAGTTGAACGTATTTTTTTGCAATTAAATTTAATAAAAATTAAACTACAAAATCGAGTTCTTAATTGCAACAATGATAAAATGTTACACTTGGAAACCATCATCTGCTTCAACCATACAAAAACATTCTAGTGAGAAAGATTCTGATGATGACGATCTTAACAGTGATTTTTCAATGTGATAATTTTAAAGTTCAGTACTTCGTGTTCATTACTTTCGTTTCATCATTTTGTTCATTTGATTGTTGTTGAGGAATAATAGCATTCTCGCAACATATGAATTTATCCTGTATGAATTTTGTATGTTACATGTAAAACTATTTATATTTTAATAAATAGAAATTTGATAAATTCTAAATTTATATATTATTTATAAGTATATATTTAATAATATATAATATATACATACATTTTGCAGTTTAAGGTCAAAGTAATGCCTGCATTAGTCAATACAGTCACTTCTCGACTTACGACGGGGTTCGGTTCCGCAACTTCGGACGTAAGTCGAAATGGTCGTAAGTCAAGAAGTGACTGTACTTCAACAAAACAGTTAGCCATCTTACACAAGCACACGCGAAGGGTAACTAACTACACAACAAAACTAAAGATGACGCAATCAATCGCCAAAAGCGTGCAAGATATATATGTATATGATATATATTCCACGAAACCTATAAAAAATTGATACATTTTAAAAATTTTTTAATGAACTTTTTCGTCATAAGTGCGAATGGTCGTAACTCGAGAAGTGACTGTAGATCATTGGGACTGAGCAGTATTAATATTCTTATATTTATTATACTCTTAATTTTGTACAATTTAAAGGGTGGTGTGGAAGAAGTAAACTATATATCTATTTCATGGTAAATAATGAAATTTGTAACTAACCATATATATAAAGGAACTTCAATAAAGACCATAGCAAAGCTAATAATAGTATTAATAGGGAAATTCTTATCCTCATTTCCTCAAAATACTAATTTTGCTTCTTACTCCTTTCTTCCACAGATCTCGTAAATTCAAATATCATATCATATGCTAATTAATATCTGTCAGATTAACAAAATAACATAAAAAAAGAAAATTACTAAACTTTACATTAGAGAACTAAATTTAAAATAGAGCCAACTAAGGTTAACAGGAGATTGGAGATTGGTTAGAATGCAACACATCATTATGTAATTAACCTCAGGAATTAAATTGCAGTCAGCCATTTCTCTTTCGTCCCAGGGTAGGCCTATTATTCATGCGGGAACGAATAAAACTTTGTACTTGGCGGCTCAGTAATATAGGTAACACTACAACAGACCACACAACAGTTATTTTTTGAAGTTTTGTTGGCAGAAAGCTGTTTTTCATTATCACAGGCAGAAAACAAGCACCGCGTCTCAGTACGTATCTAACCCAAAGACGCTCGTGTTTTCCCGAAAAAGTTTCCTTTGCCTGCGTACAGGTGGCGCTCAACGCAGTTCCACTAGCTCTATAGAAAGTATCAGGGATCAGGATCTTGGGCCTGGATTGAATTTCAAGTCTCGATCTTTTGTCTTGGTCTAGGTCTCAAGGATTTGTTTTCACATCACTCCATATACAGTAGTAATAGATAATGCTTTATAAATGTAATAAATAGAGTGATACATACTCTTCCTAAATATGTGTTGTTAGGTAAAACAAGAAAATAAAATATTGAGAGAAAATCGATCGATACAGATCCAAACAAAAGCTGGATAGACCTACTAAATAATGGAGTGGATAGTATAAACGTTCTAAATTCGCTAAAATTAATTTCTGCTTTCGAAGAGACGACATTCGCGTACAATAAAATCACAACAGTAATTTTGAATCTTGAACAAATACTAAATTAAAATCAAAATAATAGCACTGTGTATGTATCAATATTGCCCATACTTTAAGTTTTTTGTGTTCTAATAGCTCTATAAGCATCTTGTGTTATACAAAATAGTCGGCAGTTTCTATATAAATTAAAATTACATTTTTATTTATTTTTGTATTAATTCCTCTAATCTAATGATAATTGTTTTATTACGTATTGCTGAAAAGATAAAATTATAAACAGTCTAAATAATAACTGATATTTAAAACATCAATTACTTAATGCCATTAGCGTATCTTGTTTTGAATTGTCACGTTAAAAAATGTTCTAATGGATTGCGATACTATATTTATTGCTATTTATATTCTTTATCTTACGCGAAAATGAATCTGCTTTTTTTTTACATAAATTGCAAAAATATAAAGATTCTGTTGTAACTACGCAAAAATGATTATTCGATGCAATTTGGAATGTTAAAATATTTTAATATTAGGTCTTGACCTGCTATTTTATACTATGTATCCATGTATAAAGCCGTGAATATAAAATACAAATTTCGCTACTGTAGAAAACATAAGTAATAAAATCCATAAAACTCAACAAAAATACTTACGATTCTAATATGATTGTTATCGAATGAAAAACAGTTTATGTCCTATTATATTAGTATAGTAGTGCATTATAGTTTTTTAAAATTCTTTTTTTGCCCCCCTGAGTACTAAGAGAACCTTTAATTAATGCTATTGTGTTTGACCGAACATCAGGAATTTTTTCGATTCGTCCGGATTCCGTCCCGGGTCCCCTAGAGCCGTAGGCCAGGGATGGCGAACCTTTTTGAGTTCAAGTGCCGTATAGTTATAATATTTATCTTTAAAAATGTTTATGCGCGCCGAAGTTTTAAACTTTGAATAACGATATTTATAGAAATGAAACGAATGTGGCTTTAATTAGAATGAATGTAGAGGGACTGATTGAAAAAACGGTGATAGGGTGATAAACCGAAAGTATAATTGAAAAACACAAGTGATAAACCGAAATCGTTTGATACGTTACATGCCAGATAATTTCTCCTGCCCTGCCACTTTGGGCACGCGTATCGTGCCCTGCTCTAGGTCGTCACCATAACCGCTTGGCCATCCAGCTGTCAAATAGTATGTATTAAAATTATACGCAGCGTCGGTCCGAAATACAGGTCTAGGACACAAAAGTTTAGGGCGGCAAAAACTCTGGGCCGCCCCTGGGTATGTGGCATAACCTTTCATTGATAGCAGTATAGCCAAAGCGATAATAAGGCGTCGTTTCCTCGCCATGGACGGTGCTAGGGTGGTAAGAATGGGAGCGTCTTAGATTGGGGTACGTGACCCCTTGCCGTTTTCCTAACCCCAACAGGTACCCAAATCCCATTATTAACAAACAACAGAAAAATTCATGACTTCTGCCCTATTCCGCAAATATAAAAGAAACTAATCAACGATATTTGCCCATTGTCCCATGTAACTTCGTAGTTTGGACGTCCACACCTTTTCTGTATTTCATTTATATTCACTGTTTGCTTATGGGCTACGCCCCATGTTTTGTACATTTTGTTAATTTCAATAAATTGAACAGACTAAGCGCTCTAAGGTCTCATGTTTCACATTTTCCTCGTAGTCTTCTCTTTTCTTTCTCCTCCTCACTTTCTCTAAAACTCTTCATTCTTCCTTTTCAAAGGCTATGCCGTATGGTTGGGCCTTCTACGTCTTTTCAGTATGTAACTTCGTCGTACGTCGACAAAAACTTGCCCTTAAAACAAGGAACGTTTTTTCTTTTCGAGGCCAAGTTGACCCCAATTGCAACCGGTGCCACCATGTGGGAGCGCTGATTCGACGTTAAATCATAGTTTGAAGCTTCTTGCATAATGTATGATGCCTATTTTTAATATAGTTTGTGCCCCCTTTTCTATAGTCTGCGAGTGTCATCGGCGCCAGTCCACCCTAAAATCTCGCACATCCGTCCACCTACCCTAAAATACTTTATTCGCGTATACCTATACTGATCGTTATTGGAGTTTTCTTTAATTTGAATTGGTTGTTACCCAATAATTACACGTTTTCATTAAACTTTTTTTAAATCATATGTCTTATCGAAAATCGATCTTTAAATTTTAAAAATTAGATTGTTTGATAAAATGTGTCGATAATAAACAATATTCCGCTCTCCCAGAATAAAAATCCTAGCGCCGTTACGGTTCCTCTCTCTAGAAACCCAACATTGTGGTCGAATCTAGTTGGGTATCGTTGAGCGGGAAAAAATCTACGTAATCATTACGATATTATATAATGTAGTGAAATTATATATAGCATAATACATAATTATATACAACATACAAGTGTAACATCAAAAAGTTATCGGGCTTTTAGATTACAAACAATACAATGTAGATGCATAGTTTCTTTTATCAACTGCAGTAAAAGATAATGTAGTATAATAATATATACACTCTACTATACTACATTATTATAATAGTGTACTATACTACATTACTATATCAGTATACTTATATGTTGTATATCTTATACAACAAGATATATCACTATACTTATATTTTTGTATATTATTACTGTTAAACCCTACATGTACGGTACTAATATATAGCATATGCCACCCACTATAAATTTTATATATAATGTAACATAATTCATATATGCAACGATAGTAAGATAGAAGAAAATTTTACGATGACGAATATAATTACGTCACTAGCACGAGATCTTTAGTTTACAAACTTTTAATGTAACAAATACGTTATCAATTTTTTATGATACAGAAAATATGTTAATTAAATTAATTAAAATAAATGTAATATTAAGATATTAAAACGTAATAATTCACGAGTTTATTCTACGATGATGTAATATTCGGTTAAGAACCAATGAATTTAGGGAACGATGATGTCATCGGCACGATTGTTGCTAGGAGACTGAAACAGCAGCCTAGTGGGGCAGATTTCGCGGCGGCTGCTTACAAGTTCGTGGGATGGCGTGTAGTTGTCAGGATGAGTTGTCCGTTTTGAAACAAATGATTTCTGAGATTTCTCATCACAGAAATAGAGAAATTAAACAATATTATAAAGAAGGTTAGTAATATTCAATATGTTAATTTATAAATATAAATATTGTCTTTACAAGTTTTAAATACCTTAAAATTTAAATGTTTATTGTAAAGAAATGATTTAAAATAAGATTAAATGCAAAATTTTATATGTAAATATAAAATATCAATTCTTCAAGTACATACATGTATTAAAACTGTAATAGAAATCAATTAACATTAGTTGAAAGGTAAATGTCAATAAGTTACATGAGTCATTTTATTGCTGTATTTTGAAATGTTTAATTTCCTTTGATATTATTCATTGTACATATAAATTTTCATAAGTATTCAGCACTACAATAGAAATAAAATCAAAATTGAGAATGAATTTAACTTTATTTTAATTTAAATAAGCTAATAAATCATTTTTTTTTTATTGGCTCAAGTATCATATTAGATTTTTAGGTCACTAGAAAAAAAAACTTATAATGACACTTAAACTTACATTAATGTAAATGAAATTGTAGAGTTGTATTGGCATATTATTTTAAATTACAAATTTTAATTAATTTAATTTTTCTAATCCATGTATTAGGTAAAATCAATACTGGATAAATTTTATGGTTCTCTTCTGTTTTTTGACTGTCCCTATAGAGTAAAACTGATTTTTTTAAAAATGAGTAAAAAATTTTAAACAATTTAAAAAGTCTTAAATTTCCAGTTCTTTAGATATAAACTAAAACAAACCTTAGAAACTTCAGAGAAATTGCTTTATTACAATTAAATATACATTCCAGTCCAAAAAAATAAGTGTAACTGTTAAATTTGCCTAAATGGAATGGCATGGAACGTGTGACTAGAACATTGTGTTCTTTATGCAAGAAAATACTTCAAATGCAAAACTTGAGTCTAAATTAAATTGTCCCAAAAACAATAAAAAATAAATTTTTTGCACAAAAACCCGATTAATATGGTGTGTGATTGCCTCCTGCATTTGCATGTTCTAAGTAGCAATTGTAATTGCTGGTTATAACATTGTTTGTTGGTTCCGTCGGGAGATGGTCGGACGGAATTTTTTACTTCGCACTTTGCTCGAATAAAATGAAGTTGAAATGTCTTTGGATAAAAAGCATTTTGGGCATATTATGATTTGTGAGTTTTGGAAAGGATATAATGTATAAACTGTAAAAAAAAATTTGTAATGTTTATAGAGAAGATGCTGCTAAACTTTGAATGTGTTAAATGTAGTTTAAAAAGTTTTGTTTGAGAAATTTCGAACCAAAGGATACAAAATGTAGGGAGTGCCAAAAAGCTGTCGATGAAGAAACGTTGCAGGAAGAAAATGTTAAAAATTGACAAATTATCGTATTTAATGTGTTTGGTTATACATAAAAAATATATATAACAAAACACACCAAAAATGAAGGGAAAAAAATGCTAAAAACATACAATAGTAACATGAAAGCATTAAATTCAGTATTTTAATCCTGAGGTGTTTGAAGTTAGTTGTTTAAAGTTACTTGTCTAAAGTATGAAGTCCCAACACTGTGTGTGTGTGTTTTTTTTTCCCTTTAACCAAATTTAAAGTTTATGCAAAGGAAAAAATATCACAAAGTACTTGAATTTTAAATAAACAGATATTTGATTTTTAAGTCTTGTTAACATGCAATAGTTAATTTTCAGGTTTCTAGGAAGAAATGATGACTGCAGTATCTGTCAGCCAATACGGTGTAGATTCAGATTTTGATAATTGCTGGAATTTTCAATGCAGGCTTCCATGCATCATAGTGATATTCTCCCCTAAATTAATGTGTAGGGATGATCTTAAATAAACACCTGCTTAATTTAAATGTGGAGACTCTTTTTAATATTGGCCACTTCATGACGATGATGTTTTTAATGTGTTTGTTAGATTTATTTTTATTCCAAATATATTTGATACATGAAGTGTCTTTATTATCTCTACAAAGTTATATAAATATATAAAGTTCAAAATAAATTTACACAAAATCAAGGCTAACTTTTCAATAGCCAAAGTAATAGCCACTTTAATATTTGGTCACTATATGATGATGAAAATGTCATATCTCCTTGTAACACAATGAATATTGATAGATCATAATATTTAGTTAGGTTTCCTCTATCATCATTGCTTTCAAATGATTTTGCATATTGCAAAAATTTTCTTGATGTTTGTAAGCTCAATGTGGGTCCATTCCTCTGTCAGCCTCCTCTTCAGTTCTTCCTTTGATGAATTAGCATTCTTTGAACTCTAGAACTGAGTTCATCCCATAAATTCTCAATGGAATTGAGGTTGGGCAACTGGGGATTTTTTGATAACTTTGGGGCAGTTATAGAGAAGCCAATGTGCATTATATATGCCTTATGTTTGGGATTGTTCTTTGTAAAATCTGAATGTCTTTGTTATCTTCAGCTTTTCTGCATTTTTGTGCAAGCATTTGTTGAGAATTGTCAGGTAATGTTCTTTTGTCATGGTTTCCTCAATGAATTTCAATTTGCCCTTACCAGCTGTAGATAATCACTCACACATCATTATGTTGCCACCGCTGTGTTTTACAGTTGCCTGTAAATTTTGTTTTTTCCAGTTCTTCATTTGCTTTCTGCTACACTAGAACTCTGCCATCAGACTGAAAAACGTTGAATTTACTTTTCTCTGCAAAGGTGACATCTGTCCTCTAGTCAGACTACTTGCTCACATGGAAGTTTGCAGTCTAACATTTTCTTTCTATTCATTTTGCTGACGTAGGGTTTTCCCCCCTTCTTACTCTTCCATTGTAGCCCTCACTTCACAGGACCCTCCACACTATCTCTGAGTGTACTTGCTTTCTATATTCTTGCAACAGCTCTGCTGTAATTTTAGGTATAATTTTATGATTTTTCTTCACCTTTCTCATGATCCATGACCATGAGAAAGGTCAACCATGCAGAAAGATCAACCATGTATTACAGTTTACATGGTTTATCTTTCTGCAGTATATTTTCTATTCTATTTTCTTTTTGGAATAGTTTTATGTTATCACCAACTGTAGTGTGTGGTATATTTAATATATGAGCAATCATCCTGTGCAAGGATACCTTTTCATGGTGTAAGATTACTAGCTGATGCTGCTCAAACATTGTTTTGTGACCTTTTCTCCCCATTTGAAGCATTGCACTTCTCTAATCCTGTTAATGTAAATTCTCAAATAGCAGCATGAGAAGTGATGTAACACAGTGATGTTGATTTGCATATCAACATGAAAAACTAGCCACAATTTCCACGTCTCTGTAGTGGCCAAATATTAAAATATGATTTTAGCCATTGTCAAAAAGAATAGAATAAACTATTGGTACTTCAAGCTGAAGGCTTTTGTAATGATGAAATGATACACATGGGACATTACCTACATTTTGTCACCTGGGAATGGCTGAATATTAATGTGTCTCTAAGCATTCATCTGTTTTTCCGTTCATGAAACATTGATTCTATAATCTAGGGATGATCTTATTAAATATTTTTATGATATTGTATTTCCTGCATTAATATCACTATGTGCTAATGACTAAGAGTCAAAATTGACTAAAATATTTTTTGATATTAATCATGATACATATATGTATTTATACTAACTTGTAAGATAATATTGATATACAAATATATTGTGTGTGTGTTTTAAACATTGTTCCATATAAGTTAAAAATTACACTAAATATTTTTTTTTATTTGAAGATAGTGGTTTTGTATTGTTAAATCCATCTACCTTTTGGACGGATTTATTTGTGCGCTTTTTTTTACATCATGAAGATGATCAAATCAGAGATGATTTACTATTTTTTGTTCGAAAACAAGCAAAAAGATGTAATACTAGAATTATTCCTCAATATGAGGTAAGTTTGATATTTCTTGCTAAAGTTTATACATTTGTATTTTAATAATAGAATTACATGAAGTTTCTAAAGTTCTTTTTTATTAAACAAAAGAAAAAAAATTAGTTATGAAATCTATACAAAATTACAAATAAGTATACTGTAATTTTATGTGGATAACCTATGGTAGTATATAACTTGCAATGGCACTGCAGAAAATTGCAAAAATGAAAATTAAAACTTTCATATAACCAACCCTACTCTATACCTTAAGCTTCCAGGCAGTCATTGAAAACTACATAATTACTTATACAGTCAAACCTGTTTTTATGCGGTAGATAGGGACCGCATAAAAAATATGCATAAAAAAAATCGCACGAAACTTCACGAGTGGCTATAAAAAAATAGTTTTCACAACACAATTAAAAAGATATTTTTTTTATGCGGTGAATAGGACCACATAAAAAAAGTCTCACATAGAAAATAACTTGTTTTAAAATCGTAGTCTTAGTTTCTAAGGAAATTATCTTCCTCTTCGCTTTGTTTTTGCCCTTATTCATTTTCAGGGATTGTCTAAACATAAAATAAAAATCCTAAAATTTTATATCTAAATAGAAAAAATAATACAGTAGATTTATGTTCAATTTACGCTTTGAAATGAATCTTATCTTAATGGTCCAGGAATGTGAAAGGACTTTGAATGTTTAATTAACGTAATTAAAACACACGTAGAATTTATTGACAACAGATGTCAGCACTTGACTGCATCGTCTTGTCTATCGTCTGTTTTACATATTTTTGTCCAGGTGGTGTTTTGTTGACTTAAAAAGTAAATTATTTCATTTTTCGCATATTCGTGCAATAAGATTACTATAATAAGTTCATTTATGCTATAATAAGTTTATTTAGCTATAATAAGTCAATGTCAGACATGACAAAACGCATGAGACTAGTCTCCAACTATACCGCACATATAAAAAATCGCATAAAAAAAGACCGCATAAAAACAGGTTTGACTGTTTGTAGTTTAGAAGTTGCCGTCTCAAGCATTAAAATATTGCTTTTTCTTTTGTGGAGGCCCATATTGGGTTGGAGGTGGTGTTATTGAGACTGCTTCTAATTATGAAAGCTGTCTTCCATCTAAAATACTCCATTGCAAAGGCTGCTAGGGTGGTGGTGGCTACATCCTTTTTTAAGGATGATGTGTGGTAAGTTGTATCTGAGTTGCAAGTTGAGAGAGTGGGTATTGATGCCAATATATTCCTATCTTTTGTGGAATTTCTTATCCTTGATGGGATATTAAATAACTTTTCAATCTGAACATGCATTAGCAAACTGTACTCACTGACTGTCCTCTTAATTCAATTGCAGGTGTTTGAATTATCCCAATTATGCAAATTAAATGTAAAAATAAATGATTTATTGCTTTTATTTTAAGACTAATTTCCTTAATCCAGTAATAATAATAAAATAAACTCAGAAAAAAAATAAATAAAGCAAAAACAATTTTATTATCGATATTAAAATTATTTTCTGTTTAATTTTTTTAAAATGTTGTACCTTTTAAACTCAATCTCATTGTAACTTTTGCTTGTTTTAATAATTTTGTAATTTTTATTGAAAGTCAATGATTTTAATATTTGTTTTAACCATTAATGTTCTTTTGTTTTAACTTGTGATTGGAATTTAAAATTAGCATATAACCCATTCCACCACATAACTTGCATTTCCTTTCAAATTATCTTTCGAACACAGATAATCCGTCGGTTATCCACACAAAATCATGGTAATTACTTGTATTCAAATATGGAAAAAGAAAAATGAAAATATTAATTTTATTATTGAATTCAAAAGTTAAATTTTTTAAATCAGTTTACATTAGCATAATTTGAAGGATAATCAAACTCTGAGATAATATGATGTTTTCATACTAATATGAAATTATTTAATCATCTAATTTATTTAAGTAGTTCATTTATTTCATTATTAATTTAATATAATTAAAATCTATTAACAATGATTTTAATATGTTTAAAAATATTCTAGTTTCATTTTTTCTGTTTACATCAGATCTTCAATATCTTGTGGCATATTTTATGTCAAAATTCATTTACACTGGACGACAAAAAGAATAATGCATCATGAAAGACTTGTTAGATTTGAATAAAAATTGGTATGTTGCATTGTCATAGCTAGATATGTAAATGATTAGCTTTTGGGATCAGGTTCTTGTGTTGTATCGCCACCAGAGGGTAGAAAAGTGCTTCCTCTGTCTGGTATAAACGTGCACACTGTGACGACTTGTGCATATGTCCTGCGCTTGTGTTGATGGCTGTGACTTTGTTGAGTGACAGACATACCTCTACGACACATTTGACGGCCTTACACTCAGTTAAGTGAGTTTGAGAGAGGTCGCATCGTTGGATTGAGAGAAGGAGAATGGTCACACCGCCGGATTGGCCGCTATCTGAACCATTCTGATGAAACTGTTAGGATGTGTTATGAGCAGTGGGTATGTAGGGGTACGCATGAATGGCAAACAGGCTCCAGACGCTATCGACAGACCACCAGGCAGGAGGATTCTCATTGTATGTCAAGCACGGATAGCGCCTACAGCTTCGTCGTCTACCATTCATGCAGCAGTGGCACCTGCGTTACAAAACCGTGTATCCAGCTGCACTATTTCCAGGTGCTTAGTAGAAGGCGGATTGGTCTCCTGACGCCCAGTATGTGTTCTACAATTAACAGCCACCCACCAACGCCTCCGTCTGCAGTGGTGTCTTGCACAACAATCATGGACAGCTACCGACTGGCAGCGTATTGTCTTCAGCGACGAATCCCACTTTTGTTTGGGGGCTCACGATGGCTGTGTGAGGGTATGGCGGCCCGCTAGTCAAGGCGTCAACCCAGCCTATACTGTGGAGCGGCACCAACCCCCAGTGTTATGGTGTGGGGAGTGTAACATATGACAGTAGGACACCTCTAGTTGTCATGCGTACTACCCTCACAGCCCAACGATATGTGCAATACAACCTCTGGCCACATGTGTTGTCCCTCATGGCAGGGCTTCCGACAGGCATATTCCAGCAGGATAATGCCCAGCCACACACCGCTGCAGTCTCCCAAGCATGCCTACGTAACATTGCCACACTTCCTTGGCCTGCACGGTCTCCAGATTTATCGTTAATCGAACATGTGTGGGACTATCTGGGACGCCAGCTGCAACAGCCGCAGGATCTGACGCATCTTGAGTCCCAGTTGCATCACACGTAGATATGCCACAGAACATTATACACAACCTTTATGTCTTCATGCCAAGGCGTATCACAGCTTGTATCCACGCTAGAGGCTGCCCAACGGGATATTAGTGCCTGCACTGTATTGAACATTACTACACAATAAAGTATATTTTTGCTGTATGGTTGCAATCATATACCTGTCTAGCTATAACAATGTCACATACCAATTTTTATTCAAATTCGACAAGTCCTTCATGGTGCATTATTTTTTTCGTCGTCCAGTGTATATAGCCAAAATTTGACATTTTTTTTTGAAATTCATAATACTTCAGACTGTCTATTTATATTCAGATTATCTGTATTTTTATCAGTTAGCACTATAAATATATACAGTTGACTCCACATAAGTCAACACCCGGATAACTCTTCACTTGTTGGTTACGTAGTCAACTTTTTGTGGTCTTGGCTGACTTACATAGGCATTAATGTTATTAACCTTAAAAAACTCGGTTTACTCGCAGTGGCATAGTGTAGTGGGGCGGCAGGGGCGGCCCGCCCCGGGCGGCACTTATAGGGGGCGGCAAAATTTCACAATAAATAATAATATCTTGTAAAAGTACCTAAATAAGGGGCGGCGAAATTTTCCTCCGCCCCGGGCAGCTGACACCCACGCTACGCCACTGTTTACTTGACATTGTTTAACTCGTCACCACTGGATAAATCAACATATTTTTTCTGTTTCACACTTTTTAGAATTCTGATAAGTCGACTCCCCCCTGAAAAATGAGTTCACACCACACTGCTTATTGTACAGTGTGAACTCATTTTTTCAGGAGGGGAGTCGACTTATCAGACATCAAAAAAGTGTGAAACAGAAAAAGTGTGTTGATTTATCCAGTGGTGACGAGTTAAACGATGTCGAGTAAACAGAGTTTTTTAACATTAATAACATTATTGCCTATGTAAGTCGGCCGGGACCACAGAAAGCTGACTAATTAACCTATGGTGACGAGTTATCCAAGTGTCGACTTATGTGGAATCAATTGTATTCTCAAAATTCTTTGTTGCTTCCTTTACTAAAGATAATTAGTTTTAATTTATATTTTTGATATCTTTAGTTATTCTAAACTTAAAGTAATAGCATATACTGTTATTATTAGGATTTATTTTATTTATTTTTAAGATCCTCTGTGCAAAAATTCATTTATTTATATACATAGAAGTAAAATCCAGAAAACAAGAGAGAACCTTAGCATAAGGTTGCTGTTGAGAACAAATCACACAGGAACACTTTTAGTGAGAAAAGGTTGGTTTATTGATAGGAACTGATGTGCATTTCGGGCTTAATGCCCCTCTTCAGTCCTGAGATTATCTTCTATGTAGCCTCTCCGTGCCGGAGGTTGCTAACAACCAATCACCATTCCTCCCAATCCCTTGCAGTGTGAATTAGTTGATTTCTTATTCATTTGAGTCCACTCCGCTATATCTTGCAGGTAGGTCCTCCTCTGTCTTCTTCAGGAACAGATTCCTTGGATCCTGCTCTGCAGTAATGGGAAGCAGTGAGTTAGTGTCCCGGATGGCATGGCCACAGTACCTTGTTTTGCATTCTGTTACAATAGGAAGCAGCAGTTGCTCTCCCACTCCAGTCTGTTCCAGCATGCGTGTTGGTCCCCCTCTGTTCAGCTGATCCGTAGCATGCAGCAATAGCACCACATCTCAAATGCTGCCAGTCTTTTCTTTGTGCCCTTATTCAGGGTCCACGTCTCGCACCTGTACATCAAGATAGACCATATGTAGCAGTGTAGTATTTTAAGCTTTATCTCCAGGCTTAGTTTCTGAAATTATAGTGACAGTTAAAACAACATGACTTGTGAGAAGACATAGGCAAAAAAGGGGAGGAAAATGGAGCTAAAATTTTTTAGCTCTACCCTTATACACATTAGAACAGTATAACATGTGCTGTAGGGTGCGAAATAATTCCAATGAAATGTACAGAGAAAAAACTTAGACCAGATAGGAGAGGTTAAAGTGATGTTAAAAAACACTCAGTCTATGATACAGATACTCACATCTTTATTGTTAAAACCATTTTGCCTAAGTCTTCCCTCTTTTTGCCTAAGACTTCTCTCAAGTCTTGTTATTTTAACTGTCACTATAATCTCAGTTCTGAAGAGGGAGCATTAAGCCCAAAATGCACATCCATTCCTATCAATAAACCAACCTTTTTCTACTAAGTGTTCCTGTGGTATTTGTTCTCAACTGCAACCTTACGCTAAGAAAATACATATAGTAAAGAGAACAGCAAGCAACCAAGATCTAAGAGATAATCTCTTCCCATATATAACAATAGTAATAAAACCCATAAAAAATACAATAATAAATAACAATAAATTAAGATAAAATGTAAAAGGAATAAAATTGCAAAATATGAGAAATTAGAACAAAAATATATAATAAATTTTACTATCTTTTTTTTATATTTTTTATTTTATTTTGAATGCTCCTTACAGAAAATCTCTGGGGTAAAGAGTTAATATAATTAATGGTTTTAACAATAAAGTTATATTTTTCAAATTTTTTTCAACAGAGTCAACATTAGAAAACAGTCCATGTATTTTGTCCTCTGATACATACAAACAAGATTACAATTATAACTTAAACAAAAAGTTGCAAGTTTTACACAATCATATAAATGACGATTCTGTGTCAAATTGCCCCATGTACAATAAAAACACTTGTTTGATGAACATAAATCAATATAAAAATTGTTTTAGATTAGACAACATTTGTTTAAACTCAACTGGGCAATCATTTTCTTAACAACAAAAGATAAGTGATGATGGCCCCAATGGGTATCTAATATATCTGGATACCAGTAATGGAATTTAGCATTGGCTATCTTTTCCTCCTTTTTTCTCAAGAAAAGGTTATCAAATTTGAAAAAAAATTGTCTTAATATAACATTTTATCATCAGAAGATGAGTCAATTAAAGATAAAGAAAAGATAATTCAATTCAGCAGACTATCCAAATCTGTTTATCAACTGTTTTTTGGTGATCTGTTCATTGACAATCCTTTCAAAATTGGATATACTGCATATTCAAGATAGGAAGAGTCAGAGATGATATTTGACAAAAATTCAAGTTTTAGTTTAATAAAGCATTTATGGGAAAACTCTTAAATCCAGTTCAGGTATAATTGTATATGTTGGAATTGGTCTTTTAAAACAAAAAAGATGACAAAATAACAGCAACTCAATTGAATCAATCTCCAATACAAAAAGGTTCAAAATAATTATCAAAACGATGGAGTCAGATTCTATTCTTTAGTTTACTTCTTAAAGTATACGGAAAATTATTTTTCCTTTCTGTTCTGACTTATGGATCTCAAATATAACTAAAAAATTTTTCTCAAAACATTTATTAAAAATGAACTTAAAAAATCTTAAAGTTAATAAAAAGGTAAAACGAAATCAATTCACAGAGAAAAAATATTATTTATTTACTTTGACAACGCTCCTGTATGCATTTCGCCTTCACAAGGCCTCCTCAGTAGGTTTAACATTACGTTTACAAAGCTCATTCTTCGACAGTAACTCAATGGAGAGAGCCACTTAAATGATTTACAAAGACTTCCCAGAATTCCACTGTTATCACTCCCGTATTCAAATTTACATTGTTACTTTGCATAAAAATAGCAAAGTGTTCTTTTACTTTTTGTTTTACATTATTTTTCTCTCTAAATACAATTTTTAACTTATTAACATTTATATTACAATTATTAATATTACAATGTTGGAAGATAGGAGAATTACTAATTTTTAACCTTACAGCAGCTAAATGTTCCGACAATCTGATCTTTAATCTTCTTTTTGTTTCACCAGTATAAAAACTGGGGTTGTTACATGTGCATTCTATTCTGTAAACGACGCCGTCTTCTTCTAATAAGGTTCCCAAACGGATAACAAAAAGGTTCCCGAACGGATAAACCATGTAAATAAAGAAGCAGCTAGCTTCTTAATAAAAACCACGTGACACTCAGCTTTCTCAAAAACACTACACTCAAAATGTGAAATGTCAATTACTACATTAACTTTAGAGAGCTTTATCCTTAACAAAGGAAACATAATTAGCAAAAGAACCAGTAATTGATAAATTCCCAGGTAGACCACTTCATTAACAATGCTTATATTTTTGCCATTTATAAAAACCTATCAGAATTTCTTAGATGCTCTCTCTGTTTAAAAATAATTATTTTAGACTTAAGGATGTTGATCAGTAAACTTAAAATAGAGAAATACAGTTATTCCAACTTCCTCTGAAAATAAAGTGGTGTGACAAAACTGTGTTGTCTGCAAATTGAAATAGTTGAACATCAAAAGCACCCAACTGATGGTGTCATCTCTTAAATCATTTGACACATGAATGATGTCATTGACAACAAACAGCAAAGCATTAAGGCAGTGGTAGCACCCACTTTGGGTGCTACCACTGCCTTAATGCTTTGGGTGGTTAATTCCCTGTGGGTGGTGAGTAAATCTAGGGGCAAAAAAAGCAAGAGGGCAGCAGGGTATTGAACAGCGACCGTAAAGGTTGAGGTCACTAATAACCTTTTCCTTTCCTCTGTTAAACAAATAAGGAGAAACATTGCATCTAATGATTTCCAGATGTTGAGAACAATGTATAGTAAGGACACAAAGTTTGAGGTTCATAGAAAAAGTTTTCTTAAGAATATTTTCATTCCTTTCTCACATGAAGGAAAATGGGTTAGGGAGTGTTGAGTTTAATTTTATGGAACAAAGGAGGTGGTAGATCGAAAAAGTTTCAAAATCACTTCATTAAGGGAATCATTCTGTGGTAAGCTTTTCTAACAGAAAACTGTTAGTTTTATGATAGATAAGTTAAACCAGTATCAATGTAACAAAATACAGAAACTGGAAGAAATGTCAGAAAATAAATTCAATTTTAGAAATCAACCACACCAAAATATCAACCACAACAAAATGAAACAAAAACATTTTCAACTTAATTTAATAGTTCTTCATCAGTTGAACATTCCAAAGTAGAACATATTTGAATAAAAAGAACATTCAACAAATACCAATAGAATAGAACAAAATGTAAATATAACAAAAAGTAAAATAAACTAACAAAAATAATATAAATATATAAAATTACTTGGACTGACTGACTGACTGGGTGACTGATTGATTCATCATTGCCCAGAGCAAACCACTGAACCTAAGGAGGTAAAATTTGGTACACAGTTAGGGAACGTCATGAAAACGCACACTAAGAAGGGATTTTTGGAAATTTCCCTGCGGGGGAAGAGCATTAAGGCTTAACCTGAAGAACGGCTTCTACTGTACTATTTTAGATGTGATTTTTTTTGTTTTCAACTACGTTTAGTCTTTATTGAGTACTTAGGTGTATTAAATTGATAACATTTCAGACATTGTTATAAATATTTTTATATATTTTGATTTTTTTAATCAAATGTTCAAACTGTTTTAAATTCGAATTTGTTACTGCATATTGGTTTGATTATAGAATGATTGTAAACGTTCCAGAAAATTGATTAAATTAAAAACAGTTCATTTGATTCTCAGCAGAAGATGTATTATAACAATTACTATTATTGTTGAAATACTGAATATAAATGGTGTTTGCTTGCAAAATCCACGTGGGCGTAGTTGTGGGTAGCAGCTAGTATAACATAAAAATTTATTATTTTGTTAAACATTTATTATTATGTAGAAGTTCCTCCTGTAATGGACAGTCAAGTTAGAGCTTATACAGAGACCTCCAAGTAGTATATAGTAAGTCCCTGTATCTCTGTTATTAATACATGTGGAAGTTTTATTGGCCTTATATATTTCTAAGGTCTCTAAATGCCTAACTGTATTGAAATTCTTAGCTATTCTGATGATTGTAGCATCTTCACACACAACCTGTACTTTCTATTGAGTAGCATATGCCACTAATGTCATGTTGCAAATTTCTTATCAATGGTATACTTGTGTTCCTTAAGACTTTGTTGTAGATTGTGTTTTGTAGCCTGACCTGTACTATTATCCCGTTAAACTGTGGATCCTCTATTCTGAGTATAGTAGACACTATTGGTGATCTCAGTTATATCAAGACAATTGTGAAACAACATGGCATGGTTGATATAATGCTTGATCAACACCTTCCAGTCATCCAAGATTATACAACCATATCCTGAGTACAAAAGAAGACTCAAGATTTCCTTGCCTTGAATAAAATATACAGACAAGTGGCCAAATGCAATAATATGAACATAATATATAAACATAACCCCACTATTTTCAAGGTGCAGTAAAATCACAATGATTCCTCTGAGGTTTATTTAATACTTGTAAAAGCATTTTAAATTTAGAATCTCTGCTAATACGAGGGCTGTTCGGAAAGTTCACGGCCTTGCCTAAATGCGGCGCTGCAATCAATTTAATTTTTGGCGGGAACTATTCAGACATCTTTGCTAAAGATACAATACCAATTTCCGCTTGATTTGTCGTAAAGTTTTGCCACGACCGCTTAGCAGATAGTTAGTGTGCAAGTGCTTTGTCAAAAATGGAGAAGATGGAGACTCGTGCAGTCATAAAATACCTGACGAAAAAAGGGTTGACCCCATCTCAAATCAAAGCTGACATGGATGAAGTTTTGGGAGAGTCTGCTCCTTCGTACACCATTGTGGAAAAATGGACAGCCCTTTTTAAATCTGGCAGAGAGAGTGTGGAAGATGACCCTCGCAGCGGACAGCCGTCAACTGCTGTCACTGAAGAAAATATCGACAAAGTTCACGATTTTGTGTTAGCAGATCGCTGTTTGAAGAGGCGTGAGATAGCTGAGACAACAGGCATCTCTGTCGACCGAGTGCACCACGTCTTAACCGAAAATTTGGGTATGACGAAGGTCTCAGCAAGGTTGTTGCTGCATCTGCTGACCGCCGAGCAAAATTGTGTTCGCACTTTGATGTCAAAGGAGTGTTTGGACTTCTACCAGAAAAATCCATAGGATTTCTTGCATTAGTTTGTGACTACTGATGAAATGTGAATCCATTACTACACTCCTGAAACAAAAGAACAGTCGAAGCAATGGAAACACCACAGTTTGCCACCACCAAAGAAGGCAAAGACAGTTCCATCAGCAGGGAAAGTGATAGCTTCGGTTTTTTGGGATGCTAAAGGCATCATCTTTATTGATTACCTAGAAAGAGGAAAGACCACCAATGCTGTCTATTACTGTGAACTTTTGGAAAAACTGAAGAAAAAAATCGAAGAAAAGAGGCAACACTTGAAGAAGAAAAAGGGTTCCGTTCCACCATGATAATGCACCTGCATATTCCACCAGAATCTCCGAACAAAAGATAAACGGACTTCGCTTCCAATTAGTTCCACATCCACTGTACTCACCTGATTTGGCCCCTAGTGACTTCCACCTTTTTCCAAACGTAAAAAAATTTTTGGCTGGAAAGAGATTCCACTCAAATGACGAAATCATCTCTGAAGTGAATCAGTATTTTGCTCACCTTGGCAAATCGACCTGTTGTGATGGCATAAAAAAGCTAGAACATTGCTAGAATAAGTGCATTGCTAATAAAGGAAACTATATTAAAAAATAAAGTTTTAACATTATTTTGTTTGTTGTTCTATTTGAGGCCGCGAACTTTCCGAACAGCCCTCGTATTTAGTAACGATCAATGTTTGATTCAGGCCCCTGAAAAAGGAATTTATTTTCTATCTGCCTTTTTCTCAGCAAATGCAACTAATATCAACACACCTGAATTTTTTGCTGAGCATAAACTATTTTATTTCTTAAATGTTTTCAACCTACTTATTATAGGCCATCTTCAGGCTTACGATTACTGTTCTAAAATGGAATGCAACATTTATCGAATACATTTCATTTTAAATTTAAGAGATTTACAATAATTGTGTATATTATATAAATAAATACAATAAATAAATAACAGTAAAAATAAAATAGCATAAATAAATAAACACAGTAAACAAGGCTATTTTATTTTTACTGTTATTTATTTATTGTATTTATGTATTTAATATACACAGTTATTGTAAATCTCTTAAATTTAAAATGAAATGTATTTGAAAAATGTTGCATTCCATTTTAGAACAGTAATCGTAAGCCTGAAGACAGCCTATAATAAGTAGGTTGAAAATGTTTAAGAAATAAAATAATTTATGCTCGGCAAAAAATTCAGGTGTTTTGATATAATTGGAATTTATTTTCTCTATTTTTCTAAACTAGTATCATTCTGAGCTTCTGATACCGTAAATTTATTGATGCCATTCAAAGTTTATTTATCAGAAATGCCCAATGCTTTTAATTTAGTAAATAAAACTGCTAGAATAACACTGCCAAATGCTTTTTTCTAATTAATGAAGTTGGATAATAAGCATTGCTTTTTCTATGATGATTATCTACAAATTACATAATGAGGAATCAAGATGTTATATAAAGTATCCTTCAGAGCTGAAAAAAATTGTATTGGGTGGATAAGCATCCTCCCTCTCAATCATTTACTCAACCTTTTTGCCAAGATTATTGTGAAAATCTTCCAAACTACAGATAACAACAAAATTGGCTGACAGTTGCCAGGTTCATCTGTTGAACTCTCTTATGAATAACTTTGAAAAAATAAACACACTGAAAACAAAAATATCCAGAAAAAACAAACTTTAATATTTTTGACAGTTTTGTACCATCATCATCAAGTTAAGTTACAATAGAATGAAAAAGGAAGATAGAACAAAATTTTGAATTTGAATGAATTACAGTTTCTCTTTATCTGTATTGCACGATGAAGTTCTTTTTTCTGATAGAAACTAGGCTTTGCTTTACATCCATCATTACAGTGGTGCCTCGTATAATGTACACCTCGAATAATGGATGTTGCGAACAATGGACTTTGTTTGGCCGTTACGTGACTCGAGCAACGGACTTTCCATTTGGTAGTTACGTGAGGCGATCAAGTGCGAATGATTTTTCCACTCTTTTGCCATTGCCATTGACAATCTACTATTTTTAGATGTTTTTTCCTTCTTGGCTTTCCAGAATAGCTTCTTGATGTAGGTATTTTGGAAAACAGGTGTTTAAGAAGAGAGAGAAATAGACTACCTTGGACATGTTTTTCAAGAAGACAGCTGCCAAAAAGCAAAGGATGGAACAAGAGAAGTTGACCCTACAAGCCCCAGTTGCCTATCCTGAATCTGACTTTGATTGAAAAACAATAAAAAGAGACCTGCTGCAATGTGTAAAAAGTGTATGTCTATATGAATATGTGAAGAAAGTGTTCCTTCACCTCCTCCTCACATCTGACTACCCAGCATAATTGGTGACTGCTCCATTTTCATTTTTCTTATGGTACAGTATGGTTATTTTATGCTGCAGAATGAATTAGATGTTTTAACATGTATTTCTATGGGAAAATGCATTTTGTATAACGGACTTTTCACTTAATAGATGTGTACCTGAAACGGATTAAGTACGTTATATGAGGCACCACTGTATTTTGATTTTTACGTGTTGATGCATGTTTTGGGCCCTTGCCCCTCTTCTGTTGGCTTTTTTTATTTTTTATCCAACACACTGTATAAAACAACATATTGGATAAAAAAACAAGGTGGAGGTATGGCTCATATGAGTGTAAAGTGTTGTTTTGACACTGACAATCAAAAATATTATATATATATATATATATATACTAGTGTCAACTCTGTTTTTTTTTTTAGATGTTTAATGCATTTGTAAAGAGGCGAAAATGCTATGTTTGTTTTATACAATGAAACCCAAAAATCAAAAAGATGAATGTAAAGTAAAGCCTAGTGTATATTGAAAAAAAGTGCTTCATCATGCAATACAGATAAACATAATAGAAGACACGGTTTTAGAAAGAATTACAGTTCATCAATTAGAGATGAGCACAGCATTGTCGACATAAAGGTGACAGGCAAATTTTATTAATGCTGTGATTGTTTTCAAAGTATATTTCAAATAATAATTTCAAAACTGTAGAGATGTCAAAGTCTATAATTTATGGCTGTTTTGTGAAAGCCTTATATTTCTAGTTTCTCAAGATGTTTTACTAATAACCTTAATCTTGTCAAAAATAAATATGGGCAGGGGGGCAAAAACTGTGAACGAATTCATGTGGAAATGCAGAAAGTGTATGGTGATGATTGCATGGAATTCAAACGTCCATCGATGGTGCGAAATGTTTAAAAATGGATGTTAGTGTGTGATTGATAAGCACAGGTCAGGGCATCTGGTAAGTGCAGCTTTGCCTCAGTCAGTCACTGCTGTTGATCGAATGATTCAAAGTAACCATCACATTCACTTGAAGATGCTGTCAGAAAAATTGCTCAGTGTCCTGTTTGGTTTTTTGAAGAAATTCCTGGCTAGAGAGAAATTCCATTTTGATGAGGAGGTTAAATTGACTGTTTGCAGATGGTTGTGTGGCCAGGAAATGGCATTCTACAATGCAGACATCTTCAACCAGAGGCACTGTTGGGACAAGTGCTTGAACCTGAATGGTTCTTATGTCAAGAAGTAGCCTAATCCACAAATTTCATTTCGTATATTCTGTATTTTCCATATGCATTAACACTTTTGCTTAAAAAAATAAAAGGCGTTACTTATTGAAACCCCCTCATACACACACACACACACACACACACCATCAATTTATGTGGCTTATAATAGATTTATAAATGGAATGTTACAAGCGCCCTGCCTGTATGAGTGCCTGTACCATTCAAAAAAAAAAAAAAAACTACAAACTTAGAAACCTATTGCAATATCATCAACCATGTTAAGTCTTTGAATTATGCTTATTTAGGCACATTTATAAATCTATTAGTAGTGTTTTCCGATACAACATTATAAATAATGTTGTATTGGGAATATATCAGGTTGTCAAGGATGAAATTTGTGGAAAAAGGGCAAAGTTGGTTGATAACTTACAAATATAAGGAATTATTTTATTTATCAAAGTATGCATTCATATTGTCTATATACTTTTGCCATTTAAGCGGCAGGTTGTTCAGGCTGGTGGTATAAAACCCTGGCGGATGAGTCAATGAATTCCCAGAAGGTCAGTTTTACAACATTGTTGGAATTAAATTGTTTTCCTATTAAAAAGTTGTTCAAATTGCGGAAGAAGTGGTAGTCAGTGGGTGCTAGGTCTGGTGAGTATGGAGGATGATGAAGTCCAACTCCAAAGGATGGTATGGAGATGAGTATGGAGGATGATTCCAACTCCAATTCCTGTAGTTTTTGCCACAGTTGTTTGTGCAGTGTGTGGTCTAGCATTATCATGCAATAAGATAGGAGTCGATCTGTTGACCAATCTAGGCTGTTTTTTCTTTAAGTTTTTTGCATCATATCATCCAGTTGGTTGCAGTATATTTCTGCTGTGATCGGTGAGCCATGTTTCATGAAATCACAATGGATCATACCTGCGCTAGACCACCAAACACTCACCATCAGCTTCTTTTGATGAATATTGCGCTTTGGAGTGTGTTTTGGTGATTCATCCTTGTCCAACCACTGTGCAGAATGTTTGCAATTGTCATATTGGATCAATTTCTCATAAAAATGACAATTTATTCAAAAATGAATCAGATTTGTGACAAGAAAGCAACACCAAGCAAGCTTCCAAACGCTTTTGTTTCTGTGTTCTGTTCCATTTTCAACAATGATTTCCTTAAACAGGCGAGATATGCAAATTTTCAACAAAAAAAAAAAACAGAATGGTAAAATATTAAGCCAAGGTCAAATAATAAGCTGTTACAGTTGGCAATATTATTACCTACAAATTTCATCCTTGACGACCTAATACATAACATATAAACTTATATAATATAATAACAATCTACTATGCCCATTTTTTCAGCTTTATAGTCTTTTTTTCTTTCACAGTATGCCAAAAATGGCCACTAGGGGTGCCCCTACCTATTATTTAAATTAATTTAAAATAACAATATAAATTATTTTATATTTTTACACTATAATATTCAGTATATTATTATTTTTATTTGTAATTTAGTTTGCCTTGATACCTGCATCAGGCCTTTGACTTGTATATATAATAATATACAGCATATATATATATAATATATAGATATATATATATATAATTTACTTACTTATAAATTTTAGAAAATGTGTGTAAATAGTTTTCTAAAATTTATTATCTGCTTTCAGTTTTACATATTGAAACTTTTATGTCTAGTATTTATATGTTATAAAACATATTCTTTTGTAGTTGTTGATTGAAGTTTTTCGCAAAGACTCAAAAAAATTACCCATAGGAGATGGTGATATTGATTGGGAAGAAACAGTTTATTTAAATTTAATTCTTCAGCAGGTAATATCATTTAATTATTCTTTATTTTCCTGGGTCAATAATAGTTACTGAGATAATTATTACTATAAAGTGGCATTGAATACTTCACAAACAAAAACAATTCTAGTATTTTGTTGATGTTTTTGTGCTTTACCTGGAGTTCATATTTTTCATTATTTCAAGTACTTTTATACTCCTATAACCCTTTGTTGTAATAGGGCAGTAATCATATATTCCAAAGGAATGCTACTGTATAGCCAAATTAAAATAAATTTTCTTAAACATGATTCTAACAGTAAATATCAAAACATTACACAACTGTAAAAAAATCACACAAAAGATATTGTTTTACATTAGAAAACCATCAAAAGATACATTTAACAAGTCACATCCTCTTTGAATAAATTGTTTTGCTCACCTCCAACCTTTTTAAAGCAATGTGTAATCTCTTGATAACAAGCACTGAGTTAAGCATTAATACTCAGTGCTCATTATCAAGAGATTATACAACTTTGGCGTGAGTTTTTAAATATTTCCCTAACTTCAGTTGCATGTGATTTTTGAGTTATATTTTTTGATATTTACTGTTGAAATAATGTCTGGGGATAGAGTGTAGGAAACAAAAAGCACTTAAAATAGTGAGAAATTAAACTCTGAAAAAGCAGTAATTGAATATTGAATATTTGTGAAATTTTTCTTCTCTGTCTGCAGAAATAACATACTGAAAGTTAAAATCTAGATATAATTATTTATATATATCTATTAATATGGAATTAAAGGCATTTTGTTTTACTTAATGTCAAAACTATCTTCAACCAAATAAATGTTACTAGAAAACGATTGATTTTGTCAGAGTAATTAAACAAATACATGTTAAACTAATTTCCAGCAAGAATAAATTTTATTACTTTATCAAGTATATAAAGTATAAGTTTTTATTATAATATTTTAAATAATGTATTTTCTGTCATTTTTAAGCTTGTATAGGATATAAAGAAATTTTAAATGTTCTAAAATAATAACAATTTTTTAAAATATTATATACATTTGTAAAATGTATATAAAATGTAAAAAAATGAAAGTTTAAATATACTTCTGAATGTTAAAAAGAATGTTTAATTAAAAAGATGGTTACTGAAAAATTTGAGTATTTTCAAATATATAAATATATATTATAAGTTTTTCTTTTTTTAAAGCTGGAATATACATTAACTTGTGCTATTTGTACCAGAACAAGTTCAAAAGATTTGCAAATTTTGAAACGACATTCTCAGGTAATCATTTATTTTAAGATAACATTTAGAAAATTATATTTAATTAAAACAATGTATTATAGTTCTACAATGAATAAAATTTGTAACTTTTTAAATATAAATATAGAAAAATTTACAATGTTGCATAATTGTATCTGTCAATCTTATCCTGTCTATATATAAATAGTGAGGAGTTTTGTCAGCTTGAAGCAATAAGCATAATAGAACAGTAGTCACTGCTAAAATAATGATAAACTATTTTTTATTTTCCTTTAATCAAGTATGAATAAGAAATGTTAGTGGTTCATTTCATAAATAATTGCATGACCATAATGAAAGGAAGGAAACTTGAATGTAAATTTTAAATAAAATTTACTACATTACCACTGTATAAAGGTATACTTTAAAAAAAATCTGCTACAGCTTTGCATCTTATCAGATGCTAAGTGCAAGGTTGAAATCTAGATGTAAGATAATATCTAATGCAGGACTGGATTAACCCACTTCGGGGCCCTAGACATTTTCTTCTTACCGGGCCCCCTCCCACAAGAAATAGAGCGCACAAAAAAATTAAATAATACATATAGTTAACTTAGAATTTTTTTTTATAGCAATAAGAATAATATTATCGGAAGAATTACTTTCAATATGAAGAAACATAAGAACACATTTTCTTTAGCTTTTAGAATTCACAGTAACCATATAAAAAGCAATATTTTGGTTTATTTGTTTATTACATACAGTTGTCCAACTGAAAAGTAAACTATCTTAATTTTAAATCTTTTCAAAATAAACAGTTTGACCGGGCCCTTCAAAAAACCAGGCCCTAGACATTTGTCTCATTTGTCTATGCGATGATCCGGCCTGATCTAATGCATTGATGTACATCCATAAAATTGCCATTTTTGGCATCAGACAAAAAGCTGATGTTTAAATGTTGAATCAAAAGTAATTATTGCTGTTTATATCAATTGTTTTAATTGTAATTTGAAATTTTAATTAAGAAAAATATATATTAGTTATATTAAATTAGGATTCTGAATTTTCTAAGTTCATAATAAATAATCTGTTAATAAAACTATATAACAATGATATTTGACATGGACTAGCCACCATAAGAGAAATAGTGGATGAAAATGGTAACCAATAAAAAATGACGATGATGCAATTCCATAGTATAAAAAAAAATTATTCTGTCTTTATACAAATCGATTCATTGTACCTTGAGTTTACATGTAAAATATTTACATGGAATGCAGATTTATGACAAATTAAACCATTCAATAGAAAATACATGTATATGTAACAAAATTTTACAGAATTAAATCACTTTTTCAAATTTTTGGCAGTTTTTAAAGTTGTAAGGCACTTTCAGTCTTGTCTTGATGTACCACACGAAGTCGACTTTTTAGGAACTAATTTTGTAAACCCACTAAAAATAATACATGTAGAATAATTGTACATGGATTTTAAAGCAGCATAACATGACGCTCAAGAACATTAATGTGTTACTTCAATCTTTACACATTCTTTTCTTCCAGAGAATTCTATACTATTTAATAAGTATTAATTTACAGTGGAACCTCGCTTAACGAGCATCTCATACAACAAGTGTTTTGAATAATGAGTAAAATAAATTGTGAATAATGACTCTCTTAACGAGCGACGTTTCGCATAACGAGTGGCCAGGAAAGGGAAAGTCCCGGATGTGCTCGTGCTCCATCAGTCAGTGTTTAGCACTCGTTCAGCTAGCATCTTAGTGTTGCTTGTAATCACACATTTTCCCAAACTTGTGTTCACACATATTACATATAAACATCAACAACCATAGCCCGTTATATAATAAATACGCCAAACAATATTCCAAATTCTTAGGCTACATAAAGGCTATAATTAATATTAGAAATTAATTAATTTATCTAGAGGTAGGCGGTTATGCTTCCATCTCGTATTAAATTCAATGACCAATTCCAAATTAAATTCCAGAAATGTCTAAATTAAAAATTATCTATTTGTAATTATTAAATTTAAAATGAGATGAAAACATAACTACCCATCTCTAGTCAAATTAATTAATTTCTACTATTTAATTATAGCCTTCACATAGCCCAAGAATTTGGCATGTCGTTTGGTGTGTTTATCAGACAAATTATCTGATTTTTATTTTTTTTCCTGCAAATTGAATTCACATTTCAGATTGGTTCATTCTGCTCTAGAAGAAAAGATGATGACGACGATTCAAGCTCCTTAACAATTAACATTTATTAAAAGACAATTATACAATGTATTGTATAATTGTCTTTTAATAAACGTTATACATAAAATATTTGAGTATTTTTTCGGCATTATCGTGTTTTACATTAATTTATATGGGAAAAATTGTTTTGCTTAACAAGTGTTTTGCATTACAAGTAAGACTCTGGAACAAATTATGCTCGTGAAGCAAGGTTCCACTGTATTTATAATTATTAAATTTAATAAGAGATGGTGCCTAATGCCTACTTCTAGTACCAAATTTCTTAAAATTTAATTATTAATAGTAGCAGAAAATTAGCAAGATTCATTATGGCGATTATTTGGCTCTGATTAATATGATTGGGCTTTGAGATATTTATATATGTAAAATTAATAATAAAAGGGCAACTTATATTCAGAACCTAATTTTTCCAAAAAGTAAGGATTCCAAAATTGGGAGTTAACTTATATTTGGGATTGATCTATGTTTCTGCCAGCATGGTTTAATAATTCTACTTAGTTTAGTTAACATAGTACATAGAGCATTTTGTAATATTTTTTAGTTTTTGTATTGTGTTATTGTAGACTTAAATAATGGGAAAATATTAATAAATCATAACCAAGATAAATTAATTGCAGAGAGTATATGCTTCACCTAGTAGAAGAAGTATGGATTGCAAGGGTGAAATGGAAGAAATAAGTTATCCTAATATATTTTTCATGGTAGATAATTATGATGAGGTGGGTAATGGAGTTTTTATGTGTGTAATATATTTATAATTAGATTTGGTGATTGTAATTTTACAAAAACATTATTACTCTTAATGTTTAATTGGAAGATGAAAAATGTTTATATGAATAAATGATATATAATATATTACATTAAATATAAAATGTAATGTAATGATATATACACTGGAACCCCAATAATACAACACTTTGTGGGGAAAGTTAAACATGTCAAGTTATGTGGATTGTTGAGTTAGTGAAGTTTTGAGAAATTTTAACTGATGGTGGTATCATTAAATTCCTACTCCTTGCTTTAGTGGCAAAAAAAATGTGTGTCAGTTGTGAAGCAAAAGAAAATTTTGGACTTCTTTTTCTAATATATAGGCCTACTTTATGTAAAATATGTAACCAGAATTTATATTTTTTTGTTTTATATTTTTCAATGTACAGTACTGTATTTATTTTGTGCAAAATAAATACAGTACTGTATTCTTTTCTCCAAATTTTCGGGGGAAAGAAAAGAAAGGCAAGGACCGGAGGCAAAACTGCCAACGGAAAAGTCATTCTTAGTCAAGATCTGAGTGGACGGCAGGACAAGGCAGTGCTCCAAACTTGAAAGAGAAACAAAGGGGACTGCAAAGCCAAGGAAAACTGTAGAGGTTGAAAAGAGCAGAAAGATAAGGGTCATGAGGATAGTGAGTATGACTGGAGATCTATGAGGCATTGTTTTGTTTGTTTTCGAAGGAGGGAAGCATCCAAATGCATAATATTGAAGAGACACCTTCCACATTAGTACCTACCAACTTAAGAAGAACTGTGTATTTTCTACCTTCGTCCATCTATCTGACAATACTACCCTAAGTCTGTGTCTGTTTCTTCCTTTTCTTTTTTCTTAGGTTTAAGATAGGTATAAGCTTAATTGTAAGTTGTTTGGGTTTATACTGTATGTATACATGCGCGTTACCTATATGCTATGAGAAGACAATAGACCACCCTTTTGTTAATTAGTAATATTAATATCTGTAAAGTTGGGATCTGTACTAAAGGAATGGTTCAGAGAGAAATAAAGGATATTTTGTTTGTACATCTATTTTATGTATCCCTCTTGGTAACGTTTGTTTGCAGGTGTTCCTATCTCTCAGTATGAACAACCACACACTGACAATTGAATAGATCTTGCTGATCAAAGGGGTATAAAACGATATCAGTCGATCTCCCCAGCTTCTCACATATGCAAATTTAAAATTGAATTAAATAAAAATTAAATCTGTTCTCATTCTTTTTAATAGAAATGCAAATTTTAAAAATATAAAAATTTATAAAGTTTAAATAACTTAATTTTTCAGGTTTTCCAGGATATTGTAGTACGAGATGGTGAAATAGTTTGTGTTGAACTTCTAGCTACAGATAGGGAAGGCACATTGCAAGGTGTTATATTTCTTGGTTCTATAAGATATGAAGCATTAAAAAGGGTATATGATGCCAGAGTAAGTTAGGTTTTTATATATGTATGTATATTTTAATAATGTAAAGTAAATTATATGTAAGTTAAATATTGCTAGTTTAACTGGTTGTTCAACAAATTTTATGAATTATTTCTAATTAAATTTTATTAGAGATTAATAATTCTGCCAGAGTGAGTTAAAATAATTTATAAAATTTGAAATTACAAGTAATCAGTAAAACTGACAGTATTTTGCTTATATTTGGTGCATAAATAAGCAATAGCTTAAAACAATGTTTCTCAACCTGTGGTTTGCAGTGATGGGACAGGTAGTGCACAGACAGACTTAAAACTTTGTTCAATGATGATTCAATTGTAATAGTTTACTTTCAATTTAAATTATGTTTTCACATGTGTTCAAAACATGCTTTTAGATTTATTATGTTATAAATGGCATAGTATGTTCCAAATATTGGTAATATCCACATAGGTTAAAAAAAGTTAGGACTATATAAGTTGGTGGTCGATAGAATATTTACAGACATTTTACTGGTCCTTAGGCTTAAAAAGGTTGAGAAACACTGGTTTAAAGTATATCTAAATTCAGTTTTTTTAATAATATGTAGAAACACCTTTCTTATTTAAAATATTGTCTAAAAAAATGGAATATTGAACATCAAATGTTGTGAACATGTACCGTACATCCAAAGAATGTGTAGCATTGCTATTGGTTGATTTAATGCATTAATATTCCATTGCATTTAAACAATGCTCTAATTTAGTCTGAAGATGATCTTAAAAAGGTTGAAAATGTTTACTTCTGTCAATTAAAGTAGTGTGTGCTGATTGTATGAAAGTGTAGTTTGTGTTTTTTAATAATAAAATTACTCCAGAAATATTATTAGTTACATAATCAGTTATTTTGATTAATAACAGTCCTTTTTTGGGGGAAAAAATGATGGAATGCTCATCTTATTACTAAAAATATATTACAAATATATTACATTACTTTTATTAATCATATTTAAAACAAATGTTTATAATATATTCTAAAGTTTTGTCCAGTTTTCGTCTAACAAACCTTCTTGACTTCTTTTCTTTACTGTTAGCATCTGTGGCTGAATGACATCCTCTGAGTAACCAGAGATCAACGTATTTTGAAGGATCAAAAAGTCTCAGAGGCAGTCCAACAAGTTTGATGAATAAAAGTGCTGAAATTGTCTTAGTCTTTAACAAAGCTCTTGTTGGGGTGGCAATTAGGTTCATCTGTGAAAACCCGCATTCACATTCCCTTGAAGATATTGGAATGGTATTCAAAGTATTTATCAAATGCAGTAGTTTTTCTGGATATGTCTTTTTGAGAATGTATTCACGGACTTCATGAATTATTTCCCTTTCATTTAGTTGCAATCTGATTGACAAGTTTCTAATTTCTTCTTCTTCGAATGTCAGTTGAGTATTAATATCTTTAGGCCAATGTTTTTGATCAAGTACACGAGACCAATTCACCAACTCATTGTCTTTGCTATCAAGCAATCTTAGGTTAATGTTACCCTAGGTTCCGAGATGGCGGCGGGGGAAATTTTTCCCTACGTTGGAGACTGCGACGGGGAAAAAATTTTCCCTCGATTCAAGATGGCCGCGTTTCCGGCCGCCATCTTGATTTTCTCTGCAGACTCCGCGGACGTTAACCGAAATAACCAAAAAAAAAAAAAAAAGAATTTTTTTACTCACTTTTCGATGGTGGTTGCCTACTTCTTCCTACTTTTTTTTCCTTTCCGATCCATTCTTTTTTCGGTTTTGCCAGCTTGGATACTTTCCTTTTCTCTTGGTGCGGCTCTTTTCTTCCCTGTTCTTTTCGATTCGGCTGCTCTTTTATTGGTCGATTGGCGTTTCCTTGTGTTTGAATTATTACTACTGGTGGTGCAACTCGACCGAAATTCGTCGTTGAAACTCAAATCGGCAAAACTACTCATTATCGAATAATCGCCAATAAACTAAACGCGGGGAGGTGGTGTGGAAAAAAAATAAAATATCGTAACCAGAAAAAAAACCACAGCAATTATTCCAATACGCAATTCGTCACAACACTGCAGTAAACGATTCCAACTGGAAACTAGTCGATTTGCATAAAATTGCATTGAAATGAACAGAAATCACGTCACAGATCGAGCATTTGCATATTCGTTCGTAGCACCACTACGAATTTCCCGCCGATATTACTCTCGCACGACGTCACAAAAAGGCTCCCTCTACCGTCGCAAATTTACACACGACCGTCGCCGTTTCGAGGTTACAGGATACTCGGCAACGTCGAACTCGAGGTTGAAACCGAACGAGGAAAAATTCTCAATGGCGTCGACGTCACGACTCTAGGGAAAAAATTTTTCCCCGCCGCAGTCGCCAAGATAGGGAAAAATTTCCCCTGCCGCCATCTCGGAACCTAAGGTAACATTAACCCAATCTTCTTTCGATTGACTCTCTCAATTTTGTATAAAATTTACTTGGGTCAATGGCAGGATTTTTTCTTGATTCTTTTTCGTGGAGTTTTACTCCATGAAAGCGAAGATCACGTACAACATCAACAGTGCATCTATAATAGGGCCCAAAGTTCTGTTTTCTTTCTTCGAAAACTTGTACTAGCATTTTTATTTTGTTGTTTGCCCTATATAGGTCTGTGTTGCGGTCCAGTAGTTCCAAGTATATAGTTCTGACAATTCTTGGAGAGCATCACACATCAATCCTAGATCCAGTTAAAATTCTGTGGACGTGATTTTTCTTTTCAAGTCATCATATGTGCACTTATCATTTTTGTCTCTAGTAGGGTCATTTATTGCTTTTTTAAAATGAAACACAAGAGATTGAAAATTATTCCATACAGCCAAAACTGTCTGCAAACTAGATGAAATCCATCGGGTACTCAAAACTCTTCTTATTTTCAGCAGCTCATTCCCCAGTAATTCTGCACATGAATGCAACTCTCTACTATTCTTTGCCGAAGCATGGTATATGACGTAAAGTTTATCAATAAATGATTTGAATCTATTTATTCCTGAAGTTTTCTTGACAGCATCATTTACTGATAATTCTAGTCTGTGATTAGTGCAATGCCAAACTATAATAGAAGGAAAATGTTCTGATAGCAAATTTTTTCGCTCTACTTTTACAACCTAACATCACATCTGCACTGTCGCATGCCAGAGAAACTAAATATTTATTAAATAATCTTCTGTCATCCCATAAGAGTGAAGACATTGAAGTAAGGAATCAAATACTCCTTCTACTGTTACTTTTTTCAAGTTCTACTGAGTCAAAAACAAATTTATCGGTGAATTCATTCGAACACCTTTGATACAACTTTGGACATATACTATGAGGGTACTTTTTTGCTTATTGTGGTTGATTCATCAGTTATCAATGAAATTTTATTCTTGGATTCAACAATTTTTTTAACCACAGTTTTTTTTCATTTCTTTACTTGTGTGTATTAACATTGTTAATACACACATTTGTAGAATGAAGAATACAACCCATTTCAATTTTGAGTTCTTGCAAATCAATTTCAGTTTCAAAATGATGGAATGATTGATTTTCCTTTGCTATTGTGGTGATGTTTGCCAAACAGAGAGTTCAAAGTTCGCACTGGTTAAAAGTAGTTGACACTCGAAGACGAAAAGTCGAGAAAGGTGAAGGGCACGTGTTTCGAAACGGTCCTTTTATATCCTTCCGGACTCCCTCTGGTGGCGATCGGGTGAGCTTCGGAAATAGTCACCACAGTACTCCCCCCCAAGTGCCGAAGGCACGAGGAGTTAGAGGAAGCGTGGGTTGAACCGGACATGACGTCCTGAGCGGGTAATTAAATCAGTTTTTTTTTTTTTTTTTAATCAATTAAATACATTTTACTGTAAAATTACAGTCATAATACTGATATATTACACAGAAATGACTTTATGAATGCAATATTAATAAAAAACACAAACAAAATAACGTACATACATTTTTTGTTTTTCTATATAAGTTCATTCCTAAATTTAGTAGGGATCAAAATAATATTTATCCTAATTTCTAGTTAATATTGGAGACAAATTTCACGAAATTTTTGACTATTTTCTCCTCTCGAGCAGTCATTTTAAATGGCACAATTAATTTGCTATGTTGTGCACCACCACTGACGGTGCATTGGTGATAACTTTTGTTTCGTTTTCTAAATTTAGTACTCCTGCCGACGCTAAAACTGATGAGGTATAGATTGAAGTCGACATGATGGTTGCAGGTTAATCTAATAGTGACATGTTCAAGCCGTGAAGGTGTCGAATTAGTACGTTCGAGGAGGGTGTAATGGGCGATGACAGGATCTTCCTTGAGGGATCGGGCTCATTGTTTTCATATCGTGTCTACTAAGGATGCCCTGGTCTGAATGTGGAGACAGTTGATAGATCACTTGACATTCTGATGTGGAATTCTTCGGAGCAGGTTTCATTTTGCCTTCTGGATTAGAGTTTTTTGGTTTCCTTTTTCTCATCTGTATTCCTTCCTTCTTCATGGCTAAAGGCCAGTTGACTCCATGTAATTTGAAGTATAATCTGCACGCATTGCAAACAGGTTTGCCTTGGTTGTTTCTTTGCCATAGTGTTGTATTTGTGGTTGAACAGTTGGAGCAGGAGAGGCCAGCTCTTCTTGAACTTGTATTTTTCATATGAATGCGGTCTGATCCAACTACTGGTGATAATTTTTCCTGTATTGGTAGCATTACTTCATTCATACGTCTCTGGGGTTGCGACATGGGTTTATTTATTCCATTCATCTTATTATAAAGGCCACAAGCATTGCATAAATAGTGTCCAGCATAATCTCTCCTCCATAAAGGCGTGGTGACGGATCCTCAGTTGACACATTCCCTGTCTTCTTGTGTATAATAATCAGAATGATCTGGACTTAGCCTTCTGCCCATGCTGTCTAAGGAGTAAGGTGGGGGATGCTGAATTGTCAACACTGTTGGGCTGTCGTACAGGCTCCAGTTTAGTTGATCTTGTCGTAAATATGTAGATATAAAGCTGGAGTATCCATTGGTATGTGACAGTTTGTTAGGATCTACTGGGGAGAGCCCATTGTGTCCCACGTTCAGATGAGGGCCCTGAGAGAGCGCTGATGTTGAGGTCATACCGTGTGACGCACTTACTTGATGATCCGAAGGATTAGTGGTCCAAACTCCAGAATTTACAAATTGAGCTGATGATGGGCTAACATACGACATTGGTAAAACGGCCAGGGTGTTGGACGGTGGGTATACCGTTGCCATACCCATCCCGGACGACAGTGGTACCAAATTGATGAGATGATTCACGTGATGGCTGTAATTAGGCATGGGACTCGGACTACCATGTTTAACTGTCAATGCGAAGATGTCATGGTGGCCATATCCAGGGCTGTTTGCCATGCTGTGTTGTACAGGAGCCATGCTTGCATGTGTGCTCACCATAGCCAGTGTGGTGCCGCTGTGGTAGAGATACTCCCTGTCTTCGACAGTCGGGACTGTTTCGACTGGCGTCAATGTCTTAAGATTTTGGGTGGAGCCTGACTGGCTTAAACTCTCCTGTAGTGGACTCCCTGAATACCTGGTAACTGCAACTGGGGCCGGACCTTGGGGTCCTGAAGGGCTTTCTGGGTGCAGAGAACTGTGTGGGGGTGTATGAGCTGAGGTGTGGTTGTTGGCCGTTTCTATCTTTCCCTCCAGAGTTGCTTCATCCGACCAACCTTGCTGATCCATAAGGGATGTTCTCAGCCATTGTATTACTCTATCCACTGGGTTAACTGTCTCCAGACACATCTTCAAAGTTAGCTGCGGTAATGAGATCAAAGGATTTTATGGGCTATATGACAATTTACTCCTGTATAATTTGAAATATAAGGATAATGCTATATGGCTGGTTGAATAGTATGGGCGGAATAGAGCATCTGGACATGTTGGCGATATTGATAGGCCACTGAAAGCTTCTTAGAAGATTAAAAGTCCAGCGTTAGTAGCTTGGTGCCATACGTTGAGATTCTTGTGCCATTGGCAGCAAAAAGAACTAGTTTCCTGGGGTTTTTCGCTTGCGGGGAGAGAGATTTCGGAATCACTGAAACATCCGCACCAGTGTCAACCAAAAAACTCAAGTTCGTAAACAGGTTGGCCATGAAAATACGGTCAATTAAGCGGTCGCAACTGTTGGCCCAGACAGCCACTCTGTTAGTTTCCCGCAGCCTGAAAAGAGCAGGGAGGTGTACATTTCCTGGCTCTCTCGCCAAAGTTAGTGTGGTAAAAGCATTGATTATTGGTCGACTCTTTGAACTGGCGGTAATGGCCTCTGGACTGACTGTGCTTCCTGGTGCTATACGTTAGACGAGTATTGTTCCTTTCATGTGATCACTCGCAGTGCACTATGGCCGATAACTCTGTTACTTGCTTAGTAAGCTGCTCAATTTGAAGTTCTAACGAGGAAGAGTGTGTTGATTGTTGACTCGAAGCAGAAATTTACACTTTGAGTGATCGTCAGGTCTGAGATTTTGTTGGCTATTGTAGCTAGTTTGGGTAGCTCCTCGCTTAGCGCGGCAAGAATACTTTGTGTGTTTACTGGTAATCTCGATAGCCGCAAGAACTTTAGTAGTGGTTCCCCAACCGTCTCACCGGCGAGAGCACGCATACATGCTCTTGCCGGTGAGTGGTGGCAGCTGTGATGGGCGCTGGTCTCCTAACTCCAAGCCTTGCAGGAGTGTGCGAATCTTTGATTCTTGGCTCTCAGAGTGTAGCTCTATGAGGCGTTTCTTGAGGGCCTTGTACTTTTTGCTGGCTGGTGGCTGTAAAATTAAGTTGCTGGCTGAGTTGAGCACGTCAGATTCGATTGCGAAAATCGCATGGTTGAATTTGGTCGAATCCGCGGAGATTCCGGAGATGGCAAACTGTGCCCCTAACTGTGCGAACCATAACGTCGGATTTGGCTTCCAAAACGGCGGAGGCTTTACAGCGACCTCAGTTACGTAAACAGCCATTGTGTCTGGCTGGTCATTTAGCAGCATGGTGATTTCCAGAACAAAGGATAAGGGCACAGTAATCGATTAAATGTAAAATGCACGAATTATTCGATAGCCAGGCGTACAAGAGGACGGAATTCTGATAAGTGAGAAAAAGTGATACGCATACCTAGCATAGACACAGGAATTACTTGAAAATTGTTCTGTGGCCATGTGATTGACCAAAAATGTCATAAAATAAAATAAATAGTAAATCCGATTATGAGAAGAAAAAAAATCATTGGAATTGATGGCGTGAATATCCAGATGAAATTGGATTGAAATTGGATCATGTTCGGGTCACCAATGTGGTGATGTTTGCCAAACAAAGAGTTCACAGTTTGCACTGGTTAAAAGTAGTTGACACTCGAAGACGAAAAGTCGAGAAAGGTGAAGGGCACGTGTTTGAAAAGGTCCTTTTATATCCTTCCGGACTCCCTCTGGTGGCGATCAGGTGAGCGTCGGAAGTAGTCGCCACACTATTTTATAAGCAGTTGAAAAATTTTTTTAGTTATTATTATTTCATGAGATAATGACTTTACAAAAACATTCTCAAGCATCACTTTTTTGCTTTCAGCAACTATTTTTAATGCTGCTTTATGTGAAGCAGATTCTTTTTGATTAAAAATTTTTTTTCAAAATGATGCCAACTGTTGGTTTCTATCTTTGCCGGAATATGTTATCTCATTGTTGGCCCATTCTTTGCTAACATTCATTCCCATTTTCGCTTCAACTCCAAGAGTTCCAACTTTTCTACAAGATGTACTGTACAGCCAAGTTTTATTTTGCAAACACAGAACCATTCATTTTTCAAGCAAAAATCATTTTTTTGTTCATATGTCCAGCAGTCCGGCCAGTCATTTGTAGTTTGGCATTGCTTCTCAACATTATATTCAGAAACATTAATCAGGCGGCGTTATTTCTGTGTGTTACTGTGATTTTTTCTCTCTCTGTTGATATTCTGGCCTTTTTATTAGCAGGACAGGGGGTTGAAAAGTAATTAGTGATTTTTTTTTTTAAATACGGGGTCACAGGTTTACACTAAAAATTAAAAAAACAAAATATTTTCCTTTTTTCAAGGATTTTTGACCATAAAGAAATTATTTACCTTTTGCAAATTTTCAAATTTTTCAAATTTATTCATTGTACACACACCCTCACAATTCAGTTGTGCAACAAAATACAAAACAGTTGAAATCAGTTGTACAATGAAATATAAAACAGTTGAAATGAGTCACTGGTCACAATTAGTACTGCGATTCCTGCATTGATGCCGCCAAATCATGACACAACCAAACATGAGCCGAGCAGTATGTCACAGTCATTACAAACTAAGTTTGCAGTATGCATGCATCGTACACAAGATTTGGCACACAAGCAGGACCATCTTAATAATTTTGTTGCCGATCTTTTATGTTCAACAGACGCAATAGCCCCTTCATTTTCTTTTTCCCAGGTAAAGCTGATGGTAGAATAATGCTGCGGCTGGAAAGCTGTAGCAGGGAGGCTGTATCGTACTCTGTGTTCCATAAATTCAGCTGCTTACCACCTTTAATCCCTGCTACAGCTTTCCAGCCACAGCATTATGTTCAACAGACCAATTTAATGTGGACCAAACATCAAATTTTCAAAAATTCTCTTAAAACTTTTAAAATATATTGAAAAAAGGTGGTGGAATGTCATTCCATTGCGTTCTATGACAAAAAAAGCACTGATTAATAATAATAATAATAATAAACTTCAATATGGTTACAATATCAGACAACAAAACAATGCTGTTTACATTATCATATCTTGTGTACATGGACAATAACAAACTTTATGCATCCACACAGAATCAGCTTCCTCATCTCTTACAAACTACATACAAACATATCAATCATGATGTACAAATAGAGTTTGGTCTACACATATGCAAAACACTCCATATTGAAAAAAAGAGTTCTGAAGAAAGGAGACTTTGTACTCAGAAGTGGAGATGATATTGAATCCACAGAAGAGGGCAGGTTTTACAAATATTTAGGATTCTAACAAGCTAAACTTACAGAGCATGCATAGATAAAACAAAGATTAACACTCAAAATATCAGAACAGTTTACATGCAGTAGTAAGAACACACCTAAATGCAAAACAACTATTAAAGCTATTAATACATATGTTGTTCCTGTACTCACATTATCCTTTAAGGAGGTATACACAGGACAAGCACAGATCTCAAGCAACTCCAAAGGAAAACAAGAACAACACTTACTAAGGCATAAACAATATTATCTGAAATTATTCATAGAAAGACTAACTCTTCCTTGTAAAGGTGTCCATGGCCTGACTAATATAGTTAACCTGAACTACAAACAAATTCTGACAATGTGGTATTTTTTTACAAAACAAGAAACATCGTGATTACATAGATCTATAACTCTAGCAGGCAGTACAACACACTGTTAAACTTACAGCACCTGGACAGAGCTCAACACAAATAACATAGACACCACTAAGCAGTTATGAACCCAAAAAGTATTCATGGCAGCTATGCCTATGACCTAGCTTGGGACTGTTAATAAAATTGCATCAAACTACTGGCTGACTAGGGACTGAATGTTTGGAGAGGTTTATGGTTGCCATTCAAGGTCAGATCATAAACACTAAAAACACAGAAAACACATCTTGGAGGATGCATTACTCAAAATGACCTCATAGAGGCAGAGGCTTTAAATGTCTCACTATGAGACATTTAAAGCAAAGGTTTAAAGAACATAAATAACATTGCAAGAGCTTGGATAGTACTGTCTCATTTTGCTAAGCATTGGGATGTTGACGTTCATTGGGACAAAGCGTCTGTCATTAGGGCCACGAACAACAAACAAGTGCTGAAACATCTAGAAAAACTAGAAATCTACAAAGCCCACATTAGCACAGGTTGTATTAACCATAGGGATGCAGATGGTTTATCCACTGCATGGAAATCATTTCACCAAAGCACATAATGTTTTTCTTGTAATAGACATGTTTTGCATTATTGCGGCAGTAATTTTTGTTGTGTTTTTATTTTTAATATTACTACTATATGTAGCGCATGCGCAATTTGTTAGTTTCTAATATGCAACTGTGTTTTTACATTGGAATTAATTTGAATTTTTAAGTATTTGTATTGCTTGTATTCTATTTTTTCTGCATTCATTTTTGTTTTGAGTTCATTTAACTGAAGGTGGCTATTTAAAATAGTCAAAAACATTATTATTAAATAATTTATTGCTGGAAATATTAAGGTGTGTTGTTTTTTAATAGTTTATTTTCCAGTAGGTTGTTTGTTTATTGAAAAATCATACATTAAAGATCCAGCAATGAGTTGTGCAACCTTTTTTTACAGATGACAAAATAAAAATATTTGTTATTTACTGAAAATTTGTTCTAGTGGGTTGTGATTGTTTGGTCGAGTGTTGCAGTACCACTGTGTTTGATTAACACAATTTTGATATGTGCAGTAGCATCAAGGGATTAATTAACACATTAATTAAGGGCTACCCAAATATGCATATCTTTGTAACATATCCCTGTGTCAGTGTTGATCAGTGTTGCTGATGATTTTCTCAGCTCCCAATATTGGCAACATGATTGTTGATTTCAAAGTGTGTATGATCTTTAAATAGTTTGCATCTCAGTATGCATGTGTCTAGCTCAAGCTGAAGGAAGCAACTTAGACCGTAGATGTCATCCACAAAAAAATAACAATGATGTACTTGTTTCACTTACATATATATTTTGTTACATATGTGGTGAATTCACTACAATCAAATGGCAATGACCAATTTCTTTACTGTTTAAAACAGCCTTGTACCCTTCAGCAATAGGAAGATTCAACATCTCACAAAAGTAGGTGCAAGCTCAGAAAGACTTGTTCTGCAACATTATCTACTAATTTGTGAAGTAACTGACTACTGAAATGCCAGAAGACAATGTATCTGAGTTGATAAACTACTATTCGTGAATTCTTCACTGCATTTACTTTCACTTATATGTAGCTTCTCATGTTATACTTACGTGGTTGAGTGTATAGTAACTTGAGAACTGTGTGTATTGTGGAAAAACTAATGACATGTTTGGAAACAGCATGATTAAATTAATGTAAATTACAGTGTTGCATCTCTGTTAATAAAATTTTTCTAAAGTTCTATAGATTAGTATTATTTCAATAGTTCTTTAAACAGAACTTCAAAATAACATTTCAAATTAAACAATTTGAGTTTAAACAGGATTTTACTTAGTTAATGGATTTATTAATTTTTGTTGTTTAAATTTCCTAGGCTAGTTTATCTACTAGAGTTGCACAGCGTGTTTCAATGGGATGGTATCAAGGACAGCAAAGATTGGAATTTGTCAGAATGAGAGGACCTAATGGAAAAGGTCATGCAGAAATGGCAGTAACAAAACCAAAAGGATCTGGGGCTGAAACTCCTACTTCTGAGCCTGGATTCTGTATGACAGAATTTGAATGGGAAGATTTAGATGTAAGTTTTAGTATTTTAATTAATTTAAAGAAAAACAAAATGTACTAAAAAATGGAGTTTATTTGAATTAATATTTTATTTAAAGTTTAAGTATATGATGATTTTAAATTTAATTAAATACAAGAATATTCCATGTAGTGCAATTATTATGTTCCAGGAAATTACTGAACTAATTGGATTCACATAATCAGGGAATATATTTAATAGGAAAAACAATTTGTTTAAAAAGAGACTTTGTTTTGCTTAAAAATTTTTATGCACTAATTTAACAGGTTATAAAGTCATAAAAAGAAACTACTAGAGGATAAAATGAAGAGATGCTACTAAACAAATTTTATAACTAAATTTGTAAATTTTTTATTAAAAGAGAAAATTATTTAATGAACATCATTACTTCAACTTTAATTCCAGTAACATAGCATTTAATACAATATTGAACTAATGCTTTCGACCTTACCTGAGGTCGAAAGCATTAGTTCGCTTTGGGTTCTTAAACCAATTGAATTCCAAAAATGGAATGCTTTGCTTAGAATCAAATGTTTTTTAAATACATTAAATTTTAAAAATTTGGAACATATAAATCAAAATTAAACCTAATGGTAGCATTTACACGAATTCAATATATATGTATAAGGCCACCCATATGTACTTATTATTTGAGGATCCCACATAACCATAAATAATATGAGTTGTTTAATCGTTAGCGTTGCCATGGTCCTCACAAGCACCGCCAGGCATTAGTTCAATATTGTATTAAATGCTATGTTACTGGAATTAAAGGTTAAGTAATGGTTATTATTGTTAATTGTCTACTTGGACTTTACTTATTAATAGGACTTTATACTGGTGTTTAAAGATTGGCACAGTAATGAGAGTTAGTTCAGGAAAGAACAAAATTTCTCATTACTGTGCCTATCTTTAAACACCAGTATAAAGTCCTATTAATAAGTAAAGTCCAAGTAGACAATTAACAATAATATTAGAATTTAAGGACAGTAAGGCTTTTACAATCAGTTAAGTAATGGTGTTCATTGGTACTGTTAATAAACTAGAAGATATTGTTAATTATTTAATGTCTCTCTTTTAAGTTACTGGTAGTATTGAATTGCATTTTCTAATATTCTTCGTGCATTAATGCTGGATTCTTTATTTAAATCATTATTAAAAAGTAAAAAGTGAAAAATTTTAAGTTTATGGCACCAGAAGGCAATAATGTAGGATGAGCAGCTGGACTGAGTGCTGCTAGCCATTTTGTCAATTCTCACTCTGAATTGTCAATAGTCTCTAGTACATCAGTTAACAAACAGATGGGACTGCAAATCTTTTGCGAAATATTTTTATGTTTGGATAACAAACACTTCACAGAACAAACACAAGAAGTGACGCTGTGTTTAAGATTTGTAAAACTGTACATGGTTTATGGAATGAGACTGTCCACAGTTTTATACATAACCTTTTCTGCACTAGTTAATTTCTGTTTACTGAATTTTTGTAAGTGCTTTTCTGAACTTTTTATTTAAAAAACTGATTTTATTATGGGGTCTAAAAAGAGTGGAGTGTCAAGAACTGTGTTCACTATAGAAACTAAGCAAGAGATAATAGCCAAGTGGGCAGATGATTTCAACAGGTATACAGTAGATAAATCTTAGCTAAGAAAGATATAATCAAAAAGACTCAAGCTGATAAAGGATTAACGAAAATTGTGAGAAACAAAGATGTGCCATTCATGAAAAAATGGAGAGATTTCTTTTAGTTTGTTATTACATATAAATAAACATAGTAAGAAAGTATATAATTTTTAGTTAACATGCCTTTGTGTCCTTAACTTAATTTAAACATATCTCATCTACTAGTACTTTATCAATTAACTGGACTTATTATACTGGATTTATGGATACAGCAATTAGGTCTTACAGATCAGAAATAATAATGTTTATTTAAATCATCTGTTTTTTTAGAGTCTGGTATTTCCATATCTGTCATGTTTGATATTAATTTCCTTTCATAGTCTTCTTTTTCTTTTAAAGTTGGATATCCTATTTTTTAAACTAATTTATTATATTTATTTAAGAAAAACTTACCAGAATTTTCACACATTGCTTTTTCTTTGTTTCTTTTGTTTTTCTTTTGTAATTTCTTTAGTTTGTACTTTTTATAATTAATATTAGAATCTATTATCTAGAATCTACAGGTGATTTAAATAAACAATATTATTTCTGATCTGTAAGACCTAATTGCTGCATCCATAAATCCAGTATAATAAGTCCTGTTAATTGATAAAGTACTAGTAGACAAGATAAGTTTAAATTAAAGAATATAATTTTTATTTGTTTTTGTGAGTCTCCAGAACAAATTAATCAAATTTCCATAAAAGTCTATGGTAAATTGATAATCGGTTAACGAACAATTCGGGGTAGCAAACATGGTCTTGGAATGGTAGGGATAAAATACCCACTGTGTTTTATTTATACCATTGTCCTTGAAATTACCACTGCAGGTGAAACAATAAATTTGTCAAGATATAAATAAGCAAAACAGGTGGCCAGATCAATTATCATTTATGTTTCCTTTTGATATTAAAAGATGTTTATTTACTAGTTTTAAGTCTCCTCATTTAAAAGTTTCTTTGAATTCAAAATTTTACACCTTTATGTGAATTGATGGTATGTCAATTCACATAAAGGTGTGAAATTTTGAATTCACCTGGTAATGTGTAAGGAAACAATTTCTTTACTTTTGAACAAAGTTTTAACATTTTTGTACAGTAGTAACTTTATTTTGCTTTTAAGAGAATTTTTATTCTGTAATTTTATAAGTTCTGATGTTATATTATGTTCGATATTTATTTTTTGTTTTCAATTACTGTATTTTTATAATTTTCATTAAAAATATAAATTACACATATTTAATAAGTGATTTTATTATGAAATATAGTACTGTATAATAAAATTGCAACTACTATTTTGTTTTTATATTGACACTGTTTGTCTTTAAATGTCATTGTTAAAGAAACAATAATGCTAAATGGGCGTTCATTTTATCAATGTTTACTTAAACATCATTAAATACAAAATAATCATGAATAAAAAAAAACTAAGCTTATATCAGAAACACTTGCCCATGAAAGAATATAGGATAGAGATATCACAGCATGTATAATCTGTTTAGTATAAGCCCAGAATTTTTAGTACTCTGTTATATTGCACCACCAGATATCATGTTTTTTCTTTGTCTCCCAACAAAATGCAATATAACGGGGCTACTGTATATCCAATTATTAAATCATCTTAATCTTTAGGCAACACAGTACTTTGACTAATTTATAATAAAATGCATGATTTACTTTGGTTTTATGCAATTGTGTAGTATTATTTTGTTTAGATATAGTATACAATTAACTAAAAGATTTTTGTTCACAATATATTACTAAATCTATTCAAATAAATCAAATTGTAAAAACTTTTTCTTTGTAAATTTTCAATTAATATATATAATTTTCCATAATTTATTACAGGAGAATCCATACATGCAAAGGAGAATGTCTGATCCTAGTTCTAATCTTAATAATTTTGTTCGTGGTTGGAAAACAAGACAAGAAATGAAAAAATCTCAGTCAGAAAATGAAGGTGTAGATAGTTATGCAAATGGAATCAATGAAATAGAAGCTGGTGATATAAGAGATGGTAAATTCTTTAATTTTACAGAAGTTAAAACTAATTTTTATTAAGATATTGATAGAATATTTTAAAATTCCAGAATCAAAAAGTGATTCCATAATAAATTTAACTGAATTAAAGTATTTGATTTTTATTTTATCATAATTACAAGAATTATCAGTAAATCAGTGAAAAACTAGTCTAAAATAGCTAAATTAAGAAATTGGTATTCTGTTTCTTAAGTTTTTAACTTAAGAAATAGAATTGCTTTTTAAGAAACTGCTTTTTAAGTTATCTAAATCTCTAGTTACATAAAAGAAACGTTTTAATCAGTTTAATTTACATAAATATTCTCTAGATTTCAAATGTTCAGAATCTCTGTTCAATTTCAAGTATTCTACATAAGCAGAAACTTTTCTAAAACATTTCTTACATGTAGTTAAAGATTTGGCTACCTCAAAAAGCAGTGTCTTTCTACTTTTTATAGTAGGGTGTCAAAATTTAATAAATTTGAAGATAGCTAAATTATGAAATTTTTTCTAAAAGAAGAAGAAAAACTGAAAATTTCACAAATGTTAGTAAAATTATCAATAAATACTTATCAATAATAAATTATTATTGATAATAAATAATAATAAATTATTATTTATGAAAATGGATTACCTGAAAGGTTTAGTGAATATTAATGCCATTTTTTTTCAAGTCCTACTTGCATATTCATAATACATAATACAAAATATAAATCATGTACAAACAAAACTAAAAGATTAATCGGATAGTGGTGGTGTAATTTGAAATTATTGATTTTCTTAATTTGATGATCAACTACTTGTTACTGGTTCTTTGTCCTATCTTATTATAGTGTACTTTATAGCCCCAAAATATTTAATTTTAATTCATATGTTGTTTAGTATATGAACTGAACATAATCATATACTGAACAATGCTGTTCAGTTTATGGTTATTTTATAGTTGTTCAAGTTTGATTATTCAAATCCACAAAAAATTTATGCTTAATAGCTAATTAAAAAAATAATTTTTAAACAATTACATAAACAGATGAAAATAGTTATAGACAAAATGAAAAGAATTAATCACTTGCAATACTTTTAATGACCAGTTTAAATATTTCATAATTTATGAAATTAATAAGTTAATTGGTCCCTAAGCTTTCCATATCTGATCTGAAATTTGGTAGTGTCTTGTTCCTGTACATCATACTTCTCCTGATAACGATCAAGTCATGCCAGTGTGGCTTTATTAATCCTTGTTATTTATTTTTCTTTTCTTTTATTTTCTTTATACCATTTTCCTGCGGTAAAACTGTACTTCTGGCTTTTGTTTCCCTAACCACACTGTAGTTGGCTGACCCGTGTGGTCTGATCTGTGATAAAACAAAAGGGGTGACACCTGATTGGTCGAGGAGTTACTGGCAGAGGACGGAGGGAGATTCGAACGGAACAAAGAAGGCACTTTTTGGGGTTAAGAGAAGAAAGCACGATGGAGGATACATGAAGACGAGTATGAAAAGAAGACAATTACTAAGGAACGGATCCAAGGTTTTTTTTTATTATTGCCAGTCACCCCTTTGAACCTTTCATTCTGTATAATTCCTGTATAATTCTATGACTCTTATATCTTACTCTAAATTTGGGCCCGATATTAGTATAATTTAGTTAAGTTAAACCTAAGCTTTAGTAAGCCCTTTATTTGTCGGTACTTGGAAACCCGTCGGTTGTATTGTGGTGATTTGTGGCAAGGTAATATGTTCCGCGAACGGACCGATACAAAATAAACGAATCAGATTATACTTTTAACAAGATATGATTTTTTATTTTCGCCAGAAAAGAACAAAACAGGTTCTTTGTGGATCCCAACTTCACAAAGTAAAACGTCGTGCAGGTGTTCTGTCCCTCAGTATACAACAAAGGACGCATTTGAAACGGAACCCGACAAAGTCTGACGTGTGAAGACCTTAAAACTAAGCTTATCCTACTTATAACTAGAAGAGAAGAAAAGTGAAATTAGGTGGAGGTAGAAATAGAAGAAGAAAGAAATACCCGGGATTTTCTTTTCTTAGTGTCTGTACTTTGGTGGGACACCGCTCTTGAGTCCTGCCTGATTATTAAGAACCTTCCGTTCTCTCGGTGAACTTCTCGTTCTTCCGTAGTTTGCTTTAGCTCTCCTTACGATAGCCTCGGAAATTCCCTTTCTTTCTTAAGCCTGACCTTTTCGGCTCGTAGTCTTTGTTACTTTTCTTTCTGCTGCTAACCTATGCACACCGTTTGAGCTCGATCCTTTTCTCTGCCCTCTCTCTCCGCTGTCCAGTCCAAAAGTGGCTCCCCTACTCTCTCCGAAGCCCTCGGGGTCTTGCTCTTCTATTGTTTCAGTTGTTTACTTCTTCGAAACAGTAATCCCACCCAGAGACAAGAAGTGGAAAGGAAAGTTTTAGAGGATAGACAAGACAAAGAGACAAAAGAATTACTAAAACTAACTTATATTACATATAAAAATATAAATACGCAAATAATATGGCCGACAGCCACAGTATTGTAACGACCGGTCCCAGTTAATTTGTATATTATAGTTTGTAAGCATGAATATTTGTATATTCAGGATTTTGAATAATTTTGAAATTAATCATTAAATTTTTATCAACACCGAGCAATTCTCCGGATTCAGTTATTTATTACTCAGCTACACCAGTCATCTATCTAATTTTGTTCTTGAGAAAATTTTGAATTGAATTCACCTGACTTTCAAACCAGACTGGAAGTTTGTATATAGTTAATTGGGACTTCTGGTTCTACGCTTTCCGTATCTGGTCTGAATTTTCATCTATCTCATTTTGTGCTCAAAATTAATGGAAGACAGACAGACATATGGATAACAGTGGGAATGTATGGGTCTACAATTTGAAAATTGCAGTCCAATAAAGCTTTTTAGGTGTTTCCTTGTTAACTGAAGAATATTTTAATGTTAAGGCTTAGTTATATTATCATTTTTTATTTATTTGTTTATATTAATTATTATTTTATTTTATTATTTTATTTTTTGTTTTTGTTACTAGACAAGTTGCTCACTTCCCAGAAAGTAGATTTTAAGGTTTCTAAACAGTTTCAATGTAAACAAGAGCCAATTTTTAACGATGATGAAAATGTTAAAAATAGAAATGTTAATACATTGACTGAAAATGAAAACAGCAAGACTGGTGAGCTTAATTGTTTTCTTTTGACTGAGATTAACTTTTTGTAATTATAGACTAAAAAAAACTAAAAATAAAAAATACTATTCACATTATAATTAGATATTCAGAAAAAAACATATAAAATATAAATATTAATGGCTATATTACAAATAATTATTATTAGGAATTTGTTGAATAAAATTTAATTGATAAATTTTATTACATTTACTAGAACATCACACATTACTAAGCAGATTTAATGCATAAAAATTTAAATTGTGTTATGCTTGTTATTTATAGTTAGTATAGGTGAGCATTCTAAATTACAGGTAATATTCCTATAGGTCAGCATATATAGTAATAAAAAATATTTTCGTATATATAAAAAAAATTTATATTTAATCTACTTGAATTAAAAATAAACTAATGGCAAACCATCTGACTAGCCTAAAGTAATATGAATCTGCTGCCTCTGCTGCCTCTGCTAACATCAACATGCTCTAAACATGTGCATTTGAAGATGAAATCCTCATTAACAAATTTGAATCTTTTATTTTCTTGTAGAAAGTTTTTTTGCAAAAATCTTAGAAGAATTTACATATTCAATATATAGCCATTATTTAATCTTCTCTAACAAATATCTCTGTGGCATGGATAAAATATTTTCAGCTAAAATTTGTTGCTTAAATTGAAAAACAACAGGACTAGATACTTTTAGTGTATTTAATAACATTAATGCATAAAATAACATTATTGTTGTACAATGATATAATTATTTTTAAACATTATACAGCCAAGTTTATGCATGACACTGTCTTTGGACTTTCAGTATATGAATTCTTTTTTATTGGTCGGTCATATTCCCATTTCTGTGAAATGTACATAAAGCATCATCACTTTCTCAATTGATGATATTTCCAAATATTATAATAAAGTCACCTTGGTTTATGAACTTAATTCATTCCTAAAAGTTGTTCAGAAACCGAATTGTTCTCAAACCAAAACAAATTTTCCCATAAGAAACAATGTAAAATGGATTCATCCATTTTCAACCCCCCAACAAAACCTTTTTTTTTTTTTACCTTTTTAGCTGTATTTCATGCATAAAATACTAAAATGCCTATAAAAGAAATATAATATTACTTTATTTATATCTATACCTATATTTATTCTATATATATATGTTACCGGCAAAACCCGACTTTAAGCCAAAGTAGTTTTGCCTAGGCCAAACTAGTTTGGTGTAAGTGTGTCAGGCCAAACTAGTTTAGAATTATTATTCAAGTATATTAATGGTTAAATATATTAATAGTTAAAATAAAATTAAAAGGCAATCAATTAGATGAACAATATTTATTCAAACATAATCTACTTAATTATAAAAAATGGGGTTGATGTTACCCTAGATATCGAAGGTGGTGGCTCGTCTCCAATTTCAGCAATCAGAAGACAGGGAACAGTGGGGACGCGTGTTCTAACCTAACCTAACCTATTCTAATAAATTACCATAATTATTAGCAACCAAATTATTAAAATAGGTTAGGTTAGAACGTGCGTCCCCACTAGAACATGCATCCCCACTGTTCCCTGTCTTCTGATCGCTGGAATCGGAGATGAGCCGCCATCTTCATTACCTAGGGTAACATTAACCAAAAACGGTATTGATTAGAAGTGACACAACACTTGTACAAAACTATAAAATAAGAATAAGCTAATCAATACTTATCAGTTTGTATTTTTTTAAAGCCATGCACTTTTAAAGGTAATTAACTTTCGAAAATATTTTCAAAAATTCAAATGAAATAATAAAAATAACTTTTAAAATCAAACTAAAATTAAAAACTAACTTATTTGTGTTTTATGATGAACTTAAATTAACCATTAATATACTTGAATAATAATTCTAAACTAGTTTGGCCTGACACGCGTACGCGAAACTAGTTTGGCATAAAATCGGGTTTTGCCGGTAACATATATATTAAAAGCAAAATGTTTGGTCACTGCCAACTGAAACTGAAACTAACACTTTACAAAGAAGTGTGCTATAAAAGAGACTTAACTCTGACTGCCAAGATGAAATATAATCAAATCTATCAAGACTGACAAGTGCTTTATCCACACTTCATGAAATTATATTTCAATTGATTTGATTTCAATTTTATTTTTAGTTTCAGTTTTGGTATAAAGGCCAGTTTAAATTATTATTTTTAGTTTTAATTAACTGGCTACCTAATATTAATAAATATTATAATATATATTATATTATATTAATAAATTTTTATCATTTAATTTAATTTAAGCATATTTAAATGCGAATTCTCGAATGCCATTTATATTACGTGCATGTCGATTAACGCAGTTTTTATTAATTAATTTGATTTAAGTTCAACTGTGGCATGTACCGAAAAATGGAAATAGTATCTTTCACGCATTCAAATTGAAATATAATTTAAATAGCAATGATTTATAATAGTTATCAATGATTTATGTGACACGAGATGATCTAGGCACCACTAACTTCTGAATTGGTAATCCTGTCATTGATTGGTCGGGCCATTGACTTTAACACAGCAAGTATAGGGAGTTGACTATTTGTGGATAGCTCTTGCCAAGTAGCTTGTTTGGATACTGAGATATGGTATGGTAACCGGAACAAATGTGAAGTTCGAAATTTTGTTTGTAAACCAAATTGTTCATAACCCGAAGTTTGACTGTGTATTAAGACCTGGTTGGTCATTAAGGAAATGCTAATAGTTTTTCTTACACATTTTCATTATTCCTGTAATTTGAATTATGATCTGTTTTAAATTGTATGATAAACTTCTATATAACATATCTGTATATTTGTGTAATAAATGTTATATACTGTATATTTATAAGTTGGGAGCCAATTATTTTGGATAATTGAATGTGGTAGTTAAATTACTTTTTGACTTAACATCTATTACTCTAGTAATATTTAAAACTCTAAATAATGTGAAGTTAAAAATTTTATATATTTCATATGTTGTTGTTATTATTATTAATTATTGTACTGTTGGGTTTAGTGAGTTATACTCAATTGACACTGGTTGCTGTGTACTATGCTGGACCAGAATCAAGGCATAGCAATCAAAACAAGACAAAAATTAAATAAGCATGTCTGTGTGTTTGTCTGTCTGTATTCAGGAATTTCCTAACAATATGACATGTATTCAATATAGTGGCCTTTTGTAGTGTGATGTATGTTTTTCTATTCAATTGTAATGTTCCCGCTAGGTATGGCACCTGTAGAGAGGACAATAGGTACAATAAGAACCTTATCCATCCTCCACCAATGCCTTAATTTCCTGGGCAAGTTCTGTGTACTTGCTGATTTTTTGTTTTGTACATAATGAGTGTTTGGAATGGATATGTCTATAATGTATGTGATTTTATTGTGTTTGTCAATGAGTGGTATTATTATTATTATTTAGTTTTTTCTTATGCACAAAAACAAGGAAAGCTTTTTTTATAAAAACCAGTATTTCAATTTTAATTATTATTAATTTTGAATTACTCTGAAATTATTTGATCAATTTTGAGATGATATCGTTTGTTAGTAGCTGTTATATCTGTCATAAATTTACTAAAATGTGATTTATTACATATAGACCTGCTACATACTATATATATAGGGTATCCATAGTCTGTGTGCAATTTAAAAAATTTATAAATTTATTAGTATTTGTGATAGAGAAATTGTGTAGAATGTATTGGAAATAAGAAAATCTATATTTTTTTTATTATTTTATTTTATTAAGTTTTAACATGTCCATCATCATTAGTAATACAAAGGGTAATACGATTTTGTAGTTCTCTGAAGTTTAAAGTTTTCAAAAAATTGCTAAATTATTGTGTCGAAGAGTTACTAAATAATTTTACTTGATTAAAACTACGTACATTAAGCTTCATAATATTTTTTACAGATTTTTTTTCCTATCACAAATACTAATAAAGTTATTATGAATTTCTTAAATTGCACACGGAGTTTAAGGACACCCTGTATATTGTTGTGACCTACTGTATGTCAAATGATCAAAAATATCAAAACTGTGTATAAAAATAAAGCAACAAAAATGTCAAAGAATTTCAGAGTACCTTTATTATAAACTGAATAAATCTAATATGTAAACTTCTACTAGAATTGGATGATACGACATATAATCGCTTGTGGACGATGAAAGGATTTTCTCAAGCCTATCATTTTTGGAAAGAATCTAGAAGAGCAAGTTCCCCAGCACTTCATGCTTACTTGACATATGTTACCTTACCTTGGCATCATATTATAACTGGTAAAATATTTTTAATTTTATTTATTTAAACAGAATATCTAAAATTATATTAGCTATAATCTGTTTCTTCAAATAATTCTCATTGAAAACTAAAAGTACACATGTTCATATTTAAAATAAGCTTATCATTCATGATCTGGCAAACAAGGAACATTGACTTAACAAAATCCTTTAGCAAAAAATTACAGGTTTAGACTATCCATGCATTTATGAAAAGGTATTGGGCATTTTATTAACAACTATTTAAGCCAGAAAACTTTAATGACCAACAAATATTTTTGACCATATTTAACAGTCAATTAACATATTTGAAAATAGAATGCGTTCCAAAATTTGTATTTATAATCTCATTGGCAGAGATCACAAGCATCAAAGGATAACATAGCTGAACAGTAAAGGTTACTGAGAAATGCAATGCTGAATAGTAAAAAAAATTCCAAAGAAACCTTAAAAATGGCATTAACTACTTCAATCTTAAATGTTTTTGGTTGTATTTAATTGACCACCTTCAGGATAAACTTACAAAATAAATGTCCATTGCATTTGAATAGAACAAAAAAATTTAAAGCATTTTAGAATAAATAATGTAAATGTTAGCACTGGACCTTATAAATTATGAAAATACATTATATAAACTAAAAAAAAAAACACACAAAACCTCAAAAGTAAACAAAAATATAAATATATGTATAAAATAAAATGTACTGAAATAATCCAAGAATGATAATCCAAATAAATAAATTTTTAAAAAATTAAAAATAAAATAATGCTAATTTTTTCTGTTTATTTGGTTTATTTCTGTATATTTATTTTATTTATTTAATTTAATTTATTTATTACATTGAATTTGGCAATGTCTTGCGGACAGTATTTGCCATCCCCATTACAACAATCCCAATTAATTAAAAAACAATACACAGCAAAATGAAAAAAACAATGCGAGAATAACAAAACAACAATACTAGAGGTTGTGACAGAGGTTTCCTTCAGGAAAATGTGTACGTTGGGCATTCAGTGCCACCTTCCTGTAAGCCTAGAAGTTTGACGGTGGCATTTGGAACGTCAGTGGAATCATGTTCAATGTTCCAAACATTTCATTAAATTCCAGCAAAAAGTTTACAAAATATAAGTGAATATTTTCGTAAGAGTTTAATGAGTTTCAACTATGTCAGTGGGACTTCAGTTGTGCTCAGAGAAGGAATTTTCAGATTTATCATTTCTGGTTAATTGAAATATTTTTTAAATTTAATATGAATGGAGCATTACTCTGGTTTTTTTTTTTTTTTTTACAAGACTGGAACTGTTGTTTGTGTAAGGTGAAAATGTGAAAATTTTGACTACTAAATACTCTAACAGCTTTAATTTTAATAAAAATTGCCAGGACAAATAAGTTAGTTACAAAATTTAAGAAAAATTCTTAAAAATAGACAATATATAAAAGTTTCTTCTAACTTTGTCCCTTTTCACCCACGTGAGGAAATTAACAGTTTCACGGGGCAGAGTCGATCTTTTCTTTGAGGCTACTCGTCCTCCCGGCAATTTTTATTAAATGTGTTTATTATTATTTAATTATGCCGTCGTTTTTAACGTTTTACATATCAAGGCAGCCGATTAGCCTGAAAGGTCGACTCCGCCGCGGAACTATTAATTTAACTGGAGGAAATTTTAAATTTTGTATCTTTAATTTTGTTTGGTGTGTGTTAACATGCACAGTGAGTGGGTTTCAAAATTCAAGGACATAATTAACAATTCATTTGAAATACAGCTTAGATACCAATCCATCTATCTAAATCAACTAGAAACAAAGAAACTAACTCATGGAATTTTGTCCTTCCCCCCCCCCATCAAAAGTCAAATTTTATTGCGAAACGGCCAAAAATCTTAGCAAATTACTTCAGACTACGAAAAACCGTAAAACTTTTGGTCAACCGTAAATCGAGATAGTCTCGATTTACGGTTGACCAAAAATGATTCAAATTTTTAATTTAAGTTATAATTCCATTTTGTAACACATATATTTAGATAATTATTAACTTATATTAAGAAATTTATTCAATAAGTAAAATTAATTCTAAATGAAAAATAAAGTAATATATAGTCTTTGTATAAAACATGAATATTTTTGTAATATATATTTATACATATAGTGTATTGGATGCATTAATTTTTTCTTTAGATCTTTTAAACATTCAACAAGAACCAGTATTAACATTCTAATTTAGGAGAAATTGTGTTCTCTGCATCGTGTGAGAGACTCAACTTGGTGATTGACATTCCACGGTGACGATAGCAAATTCGAAGCATTATTTTGATATTTTCGAGAAGAAAGAAAACTGCCAAAAATACAGCTGCTTCTGCGTTTCAAGCAGTGGAAAATCTCCATCCAGAACCGCCAAGGAATTCGACCTAAATCACGCAAGCATTTTTAACAGGATTCTATTAATTATTAAATATAGTGCCTCGATATTATTAAAATTAATTTCTTACGGTATAAAGTAGAAATAATCTAGTCAATAAATTTATCTTATTTGCTTAGATATTCGATCTTAACGTTTTACTCTTCTGTTTAATTTCTGCCGCGTACGTACGGAGTTGGCTCATCTATTTAAAACATTAATCATTTTGTCTGTTTTATATTATTGATGAAATTAACGTAAGTTTTTTGCATCGTACGGGTGTTATCCATGTATTATTTTGCCACCGACGAAAAATATCTAGTCTTATCTTTTATATTTATAATCGTTTTACTTATTTAATATATATCTCGTAATAGTAATCTTTTATGAATCTACTAACAAAAGTCATCAATATATTTCGTGTTTTATACTTTTTATATGAATATTTTAAAATTTCAAGTTAGGAATATTGAAATTTCACCGTTCCAATACCAATGTCATCGGACAATTTGGTGAGTATTGCTAAATATTAATATTTTAAATCCACTCGATTAAGGGTATGTAAATTCGAAAAATCGTTAATTTACCATGGACGGTTATTCGGATTAACATTTCTTTAATTCGTAATTTATTTCCGTTAATCAAATTCAAGTACTCGTTTAACGTTAAATCTATGTAATAAAGCAGAAAGAGGTTAATATACGGAAAGAAAAAAAATCAAAGTTTTCCATTTATTCAAAGAATTGTCTAAAACTTTCGAGATATTTGAATATTTACTCATTTAAAACGTTTTTAGAGTAACTTAGAAATGGAATTTTGATGCAATTTCGAAACTTACAAAATCGTTTGTATCAAAATTCGGTTGATGTTACCCTAGGTATACAAAATGGCGGCTCGTCTCCAATTCCAGCAATCAGAAGACAGGGAACAGTGGGGAACGCACGTTCTAACCTAACCTAATCTAACCTATACCATAAATACCATAATTATTACCAACAAAATTATTAGAATAGGTTAGGTTAGAACGTGCGTCCCCACTGTTCCGTCTTCTGATTGCTGGAATCGGGGACGAGCCGCCATTTTGTATACCTAGGGTAACATTAACCCAAAATTCTACCGGGAGTGCCGATAATGGCCGAATTACTCCGAAAACGTTTCCAAATATAAAACTATTTTGATTACCTTTAGCCGTTACTTTCGTGATACTTCCATTTAATACGTATGCATATTTATTTATTTGAGAAGAGTTAAAATTTAAATTAATTAATTAATTGCTGCTTTTTTATTTCTATTAATATAAATAACGCATTAGGAATTAAATTTTCTTATTTTGTGGTTAGGAATTAAAAATAATTAGAAATTTTTATTCCGAAAATAAAATTCAACATTTTCCGTTTTGTGATGTCTCAAAGTCGATACGATACGTTGCATTTTGACAGATTTTTCAGTGACGTTATTAGCTAATTTTAAACTACAGTATTTAAACATCCGACTTTGGAATTAACAAAATATCGTGTCGGATCCTAGTTCATTTTTAAATTCGAGGTGTATTAAATTCTGCTCACGTCTGAAGGGACCTTTCTTAAACCAATGTTTGTGCGTTTCGATAGTAAGCCAGACTCGAAATTATTGTCTTAGCGTACAACGATGTTTATTCGGTATTCTTTTGAAGACAATTTTCTCTTTTAGTATTCCACGCCACGGTTGTGAACGTAGACTGGTATCCCGGCCGAAAGAAAGTTGATATTTTTTTGTAATCTTACACGATAAAAAAAAATACTTTCGGCAGAATTAAAAGCAGATTTCAAAACGAAAATGAACAATTTGTAGATGCTTTGCTAATTTCCGCAGACTAATAAACGTGTTTCTGGCTTTTCTAGTCTGGCTGGAAAATTTACTTGTTGGGAAAATAGATTCAAATTTTATTTTGTTGAAATGTAATTGTAATCGAAAATAGAAAGGACTGTTAATTGGTTCCAATTGAAATTTCTCTAAGAAATCTCCGAACATTTTAATTCTACTAAAAATAATGAACATTCTGTCCGTAAAATGTACGATCGCGCGTTTACTCTTTCGATTTCAATTTGAAAATTTTTAACTTAAAATATTAAGTAAGTTGCAATGCGATTGACACGTGAAAGACAATTGAAATTTATTAATTTAATGTTTATATTTTCCTACTCGTTGTTTGATTTATTCTTCTTCCAGGTATTTGTTTAGCGTAAGTTTTTTCGATAAAATTTGTGTGTGTTTTTAAAACCTCAAGATTTTACTCCTCCGTACATTTATTATTCACGCGACGATTATAATCCGGTGTTAAACCGTAAAAAAAAAAAAAAAAAAAAAAAAAAAAACGGATTTTAAACGTCGCCAAATGTAATCCGCCACTTTCTAATTATAAAAAGTCGAGTACCCTTCGGTGGCATTAATAAATTCGGAATTGCTGTGAAATATATATAAATAATTTAAGTATAGCAATGTTGACTACAGAATTGTAAATAAATTTATGGAAAATGCTAAAGATAAAAGATTAATGTATACAACGATCGGATGTGTTACGAAAATTTAACCATTTAAAAATTGTTGTCTATCGATCCCATCAATTGTACGACAATCAAAAATCTAACAGAAGAGACATTTAAAAATAAGGAATCTTCAAATTTTAGTGATTTCTGTTTAATTAAAACGTGTTATATTTAGATTATGGTGTAAAGGTAGATGCGTCTACGGCGCTTATAAGTTAAAGTTTTTAATTTATTCGGCCGACAATTTTTTTAAATTACTGTTATTTACGGCATTGTAATTGTATTCAAAATACAATATAAAACGAAAATCATAGCTGTAAAGAGACGTATGTAAAAATACAGTTCGAGAGAAAAAAAATTAGAAATTAATTTAATAAAAGAAAATATATTTATTGTATTTAAGATGTATATATTGTATATACATACATATATATGTATATGAGCCAAAACCCTACTTTGGCTGATTGTTAAGAATTGAAATTAAATGTTGTCGAATTTCTTTTCTTTTTTCAAAGTGCGGTATTTATAACTCCCGCGGAATGCATATTATCTTGTTCGCATTTACAGTACGTTTCCCGCCTAACTCGATCCACACAGATTCGACCGGAGTCGTAATATTTTGTGTGTACACACCGTATATTCATAATTTCGATAATTACAATAAATCGAATCTTTTATTCTCCGTTACGCGCGCGTACCGTACGTATATACTTTAAGTATTGTCTGTAAATGCGTACTTACGCTCGGAGAGCGTGCGTGAAGGGCGTGTTAAGACAAAAATCGCAATACCTAACAAAGTTTGAAAAACTTTTCTCTCGACGTCGCGAATATTATTAAATAAGGGAAATTATTTGGACGTTAAAACGTTTTGTCCGACTTTGAGACAGTCTTTCAATTTTTACTTTCCCGGATGTTATATATAACGGGAAGAACGACTCCCTCTCAGATTTTTATATTTTTGACTCGGAACTTGAAACGTCGAGAAATCAAAAAAATTTCGCGGTTTCTCATAATTATGTTTGTGTGCGTGTGGGCACGATTTTGTTTAGCAGCTTTGAAGCGTAATAACTCGTGCTTTTAGTCGAAAATTTCTGAAATTTTGCAGGGACATTTGTTTATTAGGGAATTGATGCTATTAAATTTTGGTAGTTTAAGGTCGAGGGGATAGGGAGATAAAGGAGGTCTCGTGTGTACCCGTATCCAGTGAGGTGGTTTTAAAATAAAACCCACCCGTAAAAGTCATCTTGCTCGGTGCCTTTTTTGGTTTTGTCCGGTCGGACGATTTCAAAGCGTATTTTTCTTCTCTCGTTAAAAATAAATACAAATTGACTTTCAGATTAAATAGGGCGATAATCATACTTCGTTAGTGTTTATTAATGGTTGTTTAATTAACAATAATGCCGGACGTTCAGAATGAGGAATTCGATAACATCCGTGTAGAAACGATAATAAAAATAGGATCTCTGATAAGAAGCAAATTCTGGGATAATTAAATCGTTTTTTTTCCATTTTATACATTACTAGCTGACCCGGTCACGCGTTGTTGTGGCTCAAAATGTATCTATTGTAAATGTATAACACTTTCCCCGTGGGGGAATTTCAAAAAATCCCTTCTTAGTGTACATTCTCTTGACGTACCCTATTAAAACGCAATCAAAAACGCATCTAAAATAGTATAATAGAAGCCAAGTTCTTCACGGTAAGCCTTAATCCCGTCCATCTCCCCCCAGTAAGGGGAATTTCGACATGTATATTATATAAAAACACGTGCGTATTCGAATGCAACGTTGTGTCAAAATTTCAAAGGAATCGGTAGGAACAAACAAACGTTATATTTTAATTATATAGATAGGTAGAAAATGATCTGCTTTAGTCCATTCTCACAGAAAAGCATAATGCCTCACAGAAAAGCAAACTTAGGTCGTCGGAAGTTAGCGCCATCTGTTGGACATAAAAGCCTTAATCCATATATAAATATATTTTTGAAAGGGGGGAAATGGTGTTCTTCGCATATGCCACAAACCTTTGCGGGAGTGTATTAAACAACTTCCCAAAGTTTCACGGCAATCGGATAAATGGTGTGGTAATGCATGAAGGACAAACAGACATACTGTACATTCGTTTTTATATAATAGAAGATTAATATATACGGTAGAGTTTTTGTATATTTTCCGGTATCCCTGGTATAACAGGGTAGTTACGTTCCGAAAAAGTGATGTGTTACGCCAATCCGTGCCATACGAAACAAACGACTAATTTAGATTAGGCTTACGTTCCAGAAGTTAGCAACGAAAAAGAATTGTATACTTTTGATAAGAGAAATATGTTTATTAAAGCAATCGATAGTTAATTAACATCCGCAATTAAAAATATTGTATTACGCGCTAATATTTATTTTACTTAAGCCGGAGCCTTTTTCTTTTTACGAAGTGTCGTCGTCGTCATCTTGGCTTTTTTGTCCATTTCCATCGGAAGTATCGGCAACGTTTTCGTATTTTTTATTTTTATGGGTGACGAAAGAAAAACATGTTATTAATCGATGATTTGTTTTAGCGGGTGGCATTTGTTCGGTCGAGTACAGGGCGACTTTTTTTCTAAAATTTGTTTGAATACCGAGATACCGCCGTATTTCGTTTGTCACTTTTTAAAATGAAGTAATCGTACGTAGGTAAGTAATAACTACTGTTTAAAAAGTTTAATAACACTTACCTAAAATCCAGCAGCGAGTTGCTTAACTTTTCCGGAAGCACTTGGTGGCGCTATCTTATAAATTTTTTTTAAAAAATATATATATATCTTTTAACTATTATAAAATGGCAAAAGACGTAGTTTTGAGGGTAGGGATGGGTATTATAAAAAATTGTAAATGCTAATAACCAGTAAAATCTTCATTAAGTCCGACCCTACCAGATACATACGACTGCCTTTATCTCTCACCTCTCGACCTTTAATCACCAAAATTTAATAGCATCGATCTTCTCCTAATCTCCTAACAGAAACCTCCCTGCAAAATTTCAGAAATTTTCGACAAAAAGCTCGGGTGTTATTAAGCTTGAAAGATGATGAACAAAATCATGCCACGCCCACATTCACACTAATATCCATCAATATGTGCAGAATTACCCACCCCCGTTTTTTTTTTCTTTTGCATTTCTCGATGTTTCGAGGTGTCTCAAGTCCAAAAATGTAAAAATCTTGCGGGGGTGGTCATTTTTTTGGCTGGCCATACTTTCCGTCTTATATATAACAGCCGGAAAAGTGAAAAGTGGAATTAGAATAATATATAATGAAGGAAAACTGGTCAGGGGCCGTCAGCGATAATATTCGTTAATTGATCACACGAATGAATATTATCCCTTAATTAAAATAATTCATACGGTTCAAAGCGTTGCTTCCCGGAAAAGATCCCAACCGTATAATAACTGTACGGGAAAATCGGTTGGTTTGATTTTATGTAAATTTTTAAAGCCAAATAAATAACTACTATGACTGGGTGCAAATACTCTTCCTTAAGGGAACGAACAGACAACGTACAGTACGTTATCAGTTTGTTAATTGCTCTAATACTACGTATGTAAATGTACGTTTTTGCAAATTTAATCTTCCATCAAGACGATTAGAATCGTATTGAAATCCTAAGCCACGAATAAACTCACTTTTTGATGTTTCGCCTTTTTTTGCAAGAGTATGACATCGAAAAGTGAAACAAACAGAAGCGGGTTTACGAATTTATCCAAATTAAAAGAAAAACTGGGAGAAATTACGAGAGAGGACATTTTAATTTTGGAGGATTTAAAGGCACGCTTCGATTACACAGAGAAATTAATATAAAATTCTAAGTAAATTTAAAAATGGTTTTAGTCGCGTTAGAACGTAGAAAGAAACTTAGTATCGGAATTATAAAGTTAATATTAAATTTTTATCGACGTTCTAAAGAATGCTTTTTAACGCAGTAAAAATATAAATTACTTTCTCCCTCGACTATTACCCAAATTTATATTCTTTTTTAAGACACTTAATTGTCATAAAGATTGATTTGTTTACACCGTGGTGAAAAATAATGGGAGAAAGTAACAATGTTCCGTCAAGGCATTTTTCGACTTGCCAAGCGCGGTTTAAGGTTTTAATTATAATTAGATTGGTAAGAATGGAGGAAACCGCTTCCTGCAAAAATCGAAAACGACCCCCCCCCGAAGTAACGACGATAAATTTAAAAGGGCTTTAATTAGCCATTTGTTTGCGTCGAAATTAAAATGGATTTATCGAGAACGGCGTTAAGTGGAAATCGTTTAATAAGCGTGCCGATAAGCTAATAAGCTACCGATAGCCAGCCTTCGTTAGTCTTTATCTGCAAGGGAAGTGGTTCCGTTTCCTTTTCGGTAATCGGGTTTTTAATTTTAATTAAAATATCGGATATTGCAGATCGCAAAAGAATTTGTTTTCGGACAAGAGTCGAAGATGAAGCCGCATTTTCTAGCAATTTGCATTTTATCCTGTCTTCCCCTCTGTTTATCGTTCAGGTAGGCCCGGTTATATAACTCGAATTCTCGATTTTAAAATTTCAAGATACGGCCGTAAAAATGTGCGACTCCTCTTTTCCAGATTGGCCAAAAGGGAGCAAAAAATTCCAGGTAAAGATGTTAATTCTTACTTAAATAGTAGCGGCGATAATTCGTTTTACCAATATAATTGTTTCTTTTGAATTTAAAAGTAATTACGGTAGATTCCCGCTTTTACGACTAAGCCGGCGATTAACGATCGAAACGGGATTTTCCGTAAGTTTACGGCCCGTTTCTCAAGAAAAACAATTCAAAAAGTAGCATTATTTTTTCTTAACTCTTTCCGCCCAGTGGGCACTAAGAGGGCCTCTTACAGCAAGCCCGTTATGGGTTCGGCCAAGCCCACAATGGGGAGGCCGGGTGGTGAGGGACGGGACCGACATATCCGGACGGACCACCCTCGAAAAATTCCTGGGGATTTTTCGACCCGTCCGGATTCGATCCCGGGTCCCCCAGGGCGGCAGGCTGCTAACTTTGACCGCTCGGCCATCCGGCCGCTCAAAAAGTAGCATTTGCTGCGGATGCCGACGTAAAACAGCGTATTTCGTAAATCGGGGTCTTTTCCGTTAGTCGTCTTATTGCGTCGTAACAATTTTCTGGCCGAAATACTGCTTAGGCCTAAACGATATCCAAGTTTAATAATACAAAGCGCGTAAATTACTGCAAAATTCTTGCCGGAAAAAACAGAACGGCTGTCGTCTCCAAAAAATGTCTTTTACGAAAGACTCCTAACTATTGATAGAATCAAAATAATCGCACTAACCACGACGACAGTAAGGATCGTTTATCCGAAGGAGTTGGGTCGACATGGTTTTATTTTCCCGTCACGAACTATAACGCCATGCCAATTAATCCGACTTTGGTGACTAAAGTAGGCCAGTGTACTGTACGACGAGGACACTCCTGTGTCTACCGTATTACCAGTTTGCGTATCGTTAGCGTATAATATTTTAGTACCTAATGTACAGTACAGTACCGGTGGTTACGGAGTACTTTGGCCCTCGGCGGGCATAAAAACTCGCCCGGTACCCGGAAACCATCAAATTTTCAAGGAAACATTTTTCGTTTCCGGATTATCGAATTTGAAGCATTTTCCCCCCATGACGCAGTGCGGTTCCTAATCAAAATAATACTTTTTAAGTACTTTTTTCTAATACTCGTTAAGATTTCTGACTTTTTTAAAACACAAAAAGGAAACGTTATGTCGTTTTTGGCTAGTTTTAGTGTGTTTAAATTATTTGTGAAAAAACGAGATTTTTGGAATGACGCTTATTCTCGGGGAATTTAAAAAAATCACGGTAAAGTCTTCGATACATTTTTCGATAGTTTAAAAATATTTTATACTTTTAATGTAGTTAAAATTATTTATCGTTTGAAAGGTTTGAATTTTGAAAATTGCACGCGTATTTAAAAAAGGAAACGACTAAGCAAACGGGACGACTAAGAAAAAATGGGTGACGTGAAAAGGTGGAAGGCATTAGCTATGAATTATCGACGGCCGGATGGCCGAGCGGTCAAGGTGGCAGCCTACCGCTCTGGGGGACCCGGGATCGAATCCGAACGGGTCGAATAATCCCCAGAAATTTTTCGGGGGGTGGTCCGTTCGGATATGTCGGGCCCCGTCCCTCACCACCCGGTCGCCCCATTCTGGGCCTGGCCGAACCCATAATGGGCCTTCTAAAAGAGGCCCTCTTAGTGCCCACAGGGCGGAAAGAGTTAATTCATAGCTTTTTTTTTTATCAAAAATTCTGTTTTTACGATTTTTGACATTGAACGGCACTTCTACGTCATCCCGTGTAGCCGTTTTTTGATAGGGTTATTAATTAAATACCGAGATTTTTTCACGGCGAAAAGCATTAACTCCGACGTGTTATGCTTATTACTAATGCAGAAAGCATTAATTTCACTGGTCCGGGTTGTTTTTTAGTGAGTCGATGCATACTGCTATTCGTAGCCAACGAAGGTTTGTAATTTAGTACACGTGACTAAAAGCGCTCGGTAAGTTTCTCTTTTTAGCGTTTATTGTTACTATTTGTTTTTAGTCAGTCTTGTCGTTTTAGTTCCTAAATCAAAAAATGCCTATGCGATGTCCGATGTCTTTCAAAAGATGAAATATATTCGGAACTTAAAATTATTTGTCTTCCTTGCCCTTAACTCCAATAAAGTGGGCCTCGGCACGGGTGACCCGAAAACAAATTTTGAAACTACAGCAACTGCCATCGAAACAAGGAGCCACACGGCACCTTTACACTAGGTACCGTGTGGCTCCTTGTGTAAAGTTACATTCGCAAAAACGAGAAAACGGAGGTAGAGAACAAGACGCAAATGACCGGCCTGAAACATCGACCTTGCAATTTTCGAAAGAAAAGAGCTGTCGTTAACGATGCTGCATAAACTGCAAAGGCTAACAATCTGCTACCTGACAGTGTTCTAGGCAATCTTGTGTTTTCTCCTTTCTAATAAGTACCCCATTGCCAAAATACATAAAAACAAACAGATGGTAGGACTGGCTATGAGTAATACACCACTCTAACACAGGTAGCTATAATATCATATTGATTAATACAGAAATGTAAAGCTGCCCGTTGCCGTTGTTCTCAGAGTACGGAACAGATTCGATGACTGGACATTCTCGGGTCATGACCAACAAGAAAAATCGCCGAGGCCGATATAATCATTAAGAATAAAAACGTCACACAAACGCTGTCTGTATACCTATAACAACACTCGTTGGGCTTCTATTTGAAAACATTGTAGACCTATAAATTCTCACTGTCCTGTCTCTCTCTCTCTCCTTATCTCGAGAACTGTGTTAAAAATTCAAGACTGGATATGGAAGGCTTGGGGCAGGAAGGCTCCAATTAACTATATATGAACTTCCTATACAAACCAGAAGTCGTGTTATTGCGATTCAAAAATTCCCGAAAGGAGTTAGTTAATGACTTCCGTTAGCAATGGAGTCCTGCCAAAGTATGATGTATGGGAGCAAGACACTACGGTACTAATTTGAGGTGGAGAGCATATATTTTAAATTAAAATAAAATAAAAATATGATTACAAATTGTAGCCTGGAATTGTGACCATGTCACAATAAATAATTGCTTATTTTTACTCATGTTCCAGCTACATACCAGACACACCTTGAGATTGCCAAAGAAGACCTATGCCATCTTCTCAACACACAGAGACAAACCTATCCTCATTGGAGATGACTTTAATGACAAGTCTGCCACATGGTCTAGTCTGACAGATGACTTTGGAGCATCAAATTCAACAAAACCATAACCCAACACAACCTCACCCATTTCAATTCAAGCTCCCTTTTGACTTCCTCCTGCACCATAAGAGGAACTTTGATCAACTTAATGCTAGGAAACAGACACCACACATCCCTTGGGTTGATTGCTGTTACATCTCAGACGTAGATTCTGCCAGTGACCAGAGGTACATAAATATTCTGATTTCTAGTAACATCCCTTCTCCTAGTTTCCACTATTCTCGTGCTAACCAGCAGAACTTTTGCAAAGTCTTACTTAATTTTATTACAGTAAGGCCACGACTCCACTAGCGCAAAAACGGCCGTAAAACCCTTCGCCGTAAAAGCTTTTAATCTTGTGACCTGTTTGCGCTCGGATTGCGGTGGAGGTCCGGCTAGCGAAGCTTTTTACGGCGACGGCACTATTACGGTTGTATACGTGATATGTCGATATAAAGACAATAATTATATTCTACGAGTTTTTTCTGTACTATAATTACAAATGTAGTAAAAATAATATCTGTACTTTCATATATTAACTTTTATTATCGTATTATTAAGATAATATACAGCACTTATAAGCTTAGCTTTTTTACTATATACTCCTCGAAATTGAAGAACTTTCCTTTGGTCGTCCATATCACGTGTTTTATGCAGCCATTATAATCGGGATACCTCTTGTCGTAGATACATGAAGACTTTCGGCTGTTTTCGATAAATCTTTCGAGATCTATTCTAGAGTAGCCACGAGAGAACATACACGAAAGCTCGTTTTCCGCCAGTTTCGCACCGTTTCACAATGACCTAGATTTAACTGACCTCTGATTGGTGGATGGTACCGTTTTACGGCCGTATTCGCGTCGAAAGTTGAACACTGCTCAACTCGCTTTTACGCTGGTTTTACGACCTGCTCAGGCGTAAAATATCTTGGTCACGTGATTAAGCTTTTAGGGCCGTTTTTGCGCTAGTGGAGTCGCGGCCTAAAACCCCGCTTAACGCGGGGGATATGTTCCTAGACGACAAAGCGCTAAGCGAAACAGCGTTAAACCAGACTATTTTAACATAGAGTAAATAGGGATAGGTGAATATGTGACCAAAAAATAAGTAATTTTACTATAATTTTAATTTATTTTCATATAAATTTTTGCATAGTAATATATGTTAAATAACACAAACATATGCGCACAGAAATGTAAAGTTAATTTTTTATGACGAAGATCCTGGCTCTTCCGAAATTCTTGTTTTTTTGCGATGAAGTCGTGTAGTTTCATTGGTCGCTTTCTTTTTCTTTTGTTAAGTAAATGTCGGCAGCAGAAATCTCATCCAAAATGCCTCGTTTTGCTTTGGCACTCCTATCAAAATCTGGATCATTTGCTACAATTTGATCAACGATTTCGGTTATCGTTACCAACCTTTTACTGTAGATATTTTTTGGGTTCTTCGTCTTCAGAATCTCTATTTTCCAGTTCTACACGAATTCCTTGTTCTGCCTGTTATTGCAGTCGTCGTTGGTAAGGCTCTTACCAGAAATCTGCAGTAACTCCCCAATATCCTGCTTTTCTACATCTCCTGTAACGATCAGTTGACAATTTTGTCAACCTAACGATACAACGGCCGAGCGGTCAAGGTGGCAGCCTACCGCTCTGGGGGACCCGGGATCGAATCCGAACGGGTCGAATAATCCCCAGGAATTTTTCGGGGCGTGGTCCGTTCGGATATGTCGGGCCCCGTCCCTCACCACCCGGTCGCCCCATTGTGGGCCTGGCCGAACCCATAATGGGCCTACTAAAAGAGGCCCTCTTAGTGCCCACAGGGCGGAAAGAGTTAAAAAAAAAAAAAAACGATCAGTTGACAATTTTGTCAACCTAACGATACAGCGACGGGCTCTTCTCGATGAGAATTCTTGGATACCTCCAGCCATAACTTCTTCCACATTTCGTTTATGCATTTCTCAGTTAATTCTTCTGATGGTCACTACATGAATATCATCATTAATCACATTCTCACTGGCTTATACCTTTTTGATGACCCACTCGAAGATGACGGCACATAAGCAGCATCAGAAATTTAACACATGTGGCCAATGTCTGAAATTAGGTGCACTGATTTTATTTACATTGAGGTCTGTGATACCATCCAGTTGCTAACCAATAATAGTCTTGAGAGCATAACTGTTAGGATGATAAAACGTGCATTTAAGGTCATCCAGACACTATTTTCAGTGTTTAGGCAGATGTTCTTTCCAACATATGCCTAGACGTTGGTCTTTTTCTTACTCAGTGGAAATGGACTAGTATCAAACTAATCCTCAAACTCACTAGCAATAATACAAGAAATACTGGTTGATCTGTCTTCTCCCTACCCTGGGAAAAGTATTGATCCAATTAATCAAGACACTGTCCATGTGCATCTATGCAAGCATGGGGCTCTTTAGTTCTTATATACATTTTTGTTAATGATACAGTAAAGTTTGAGCTATGTATTTTATCTTTTATTTCTTTTAGTGCTGTCTTTTAGTTTTTACTTTTATATATTTATATTTTAATCCACATAGAAATCTGACATGCACATTTAAATTTTCATTGTTCTGAAATGTTAATATTCAAAATCAACTTCTTCCAGGAGGACGTTTTGGCTTTCATTCTTTTTAAATTGAAATTTGTTTCTTTCCGTCCTGAAGGTCAGATGACCAAAAACATTTGTAAATTAAAATTGTACTACATTTTAAAGATTTTAGTAGTAGTGTTTCTAAAAATTTTAGTGCACTTCATTGGGAAAGGTGGTGATGTACAATACAATCTCTCTTGTGCATTTTAGTAAGATAAATTGGAAAGAGTCAAACAGTATGACTCAACTGAAAAAATTTTTCATGCTCATCCATATCTTATTACTTGTGATTTTCATTTTTATGATTCTCCAAAGATTTCTTAATTGCCTTGTACCAGCAAAAACAGCCAGAATTTATTGGTATAAGATATTTAGAAGCAGACAGGAAGAGCATATTGAAACTTAAATGATGCATAATGATGTGTGAAAAGTATTGCAATAAATGCATACAAAATCAAATGTACTGTACATTTGTAGAAAAAATCCAAATTTCATTTTGGTAACACTTGTAGTTTTGTTCAAACTTTGTCAAATTTTCTTCTCTAAATACTTATTTTGACAAATCTATTTGGTTCCGAAAGTTAAACCTTTCAGGATTTCTGGCCAGAAAACAATTTTAAGCATTATACTAAATATTTAAAAATATTTGTCTATTATAAATGTGTGTGTAAATTTTTTAAAATAATTTATATAATATTAAAATATTAATTAGAAAATAAACTTTGTTTATTTATTTTCTAATTAATATCTGATGGATTTTTTTCAGACTGGGCCACTCGCTGTGGAATTGATTTCAATCCATCTCCTGACAAACATTATGAACAACGTTGTAATATTGAAGAAAAGATACTGTAAGTGTTTCAAAGATCATAGCATATTGTCAAGTTGAATTCATCTAAAGACTATTTCCTTGGTAGGATTTGCATCATGGTTTGCAAACCTGGTTGGAGAGCTAGGGATGGTGATGCAAACTCTCGAAAAGATTTTCGGGCTTGTTATGATACTGGAGATTGGTGGCCAGAAGTACTGCCAAATAAGATGTCATTCAGTTGTGATATAGAAAGTAAGTGTTTTTCTGACAGTTTTTTAAACTAATGTCATATTATTGTGCACCTGTACTTTTTTAAAAATTTACAATGTACTAAATTCTGAAAATACTTGGAGTTAGGAAAATGAAATTCTGCCACATTTCATGATTGTAGTTAAATCAAAATTTCTATTTTGTCTTTTGTTTTTCAGTTTTTTACCAATTAAAAATTTCTCATAACACTAACTTAGAAATTTTTTTAGAATAATTTAATTTTATCTATTACATGAACCATTCAAACATGACAATTGTGGCTTTATTAAGCCTTGTTATTTATTTTTCTTTTCTGTACTTTCCTTATACTATCTTCCTGCGGTAAAAACTGTACTTCTGGCTTCTATTTATTTAACAACACTGCAGTTAGTTAACCCATGTGGTCTGAACTGTAATAAAACAAAAGGGGGTGACACCCGATCGGTCGGGGATTTACGGGGAGAGGAGAGAGGGAGATTGGAACGAAAGGAAGGAAGATTTTGCGGGAAGAGAGGAAAGCAAGACGAGCACGTAACAAAGACAATTATTAAGGAACGGATCCGAGGTTTTTTTTATTATTATTGCCAGTCACCCCTTTGAACTTTTTCATTCTGACAACTCCTGTATAATTCTTATCAACCTTATCTTGCTCTAGGGCCCTTTACTTTGTAAATATAGTTAAGTTAGACATAAGTTAGAATAAGTCCTTTGTTTTGTCGGTACGTGGGACCAATTGGTGATATTGTTACGGGTGGTCCCAAGTGTCTTTGTCTTTGTATTCTTAGTTAGTAGTGCATACAATTGTTTCTTTGGAAACTATCGGTGTTAACTGTAATTAATAAACCTTTTTTTAATTTTTATCAAAGCCGAGCGATTCTCAGGACTCTGTTATTTATTACTCAGCTAACACAATCAATAAGTCAAATAGAGACTTACTGACAGTAATCAATCATTCAGAAATAATGGAGCAAAGTGAAAAATGTAGTTTTTAAGCCTTATTTTACATTCTTTTATTCACCTCATAATGTTACTACCAGACAGAAGTAAATGGGAAACAGATCAGCTCTTCAAAACAATATCTATCATGTATAAAGATTTTATTAACAAAAAACCATAAATAACAGGATTTCCTAAACCTACTGCTGCCCTTGTACCAGGGATGGCCGATTTTCAAGACAAGACAAGACTTCAAACAGCCATTTTTCAGCAAGACAATACTCAGCTGCACATGAAGTTATTCCTGGAAAACCCTATCTATCATATTGCTAGCTTCAGCCATTTAGGAATATGAAGAATCTGGAGCAGTAATTTCAATATCTGTGGGCAAATTTATTACAGAATGTCATACAGTGCCTGTATTGCTGCATGTATCAGACAAGAGGGCTATGATATTGTAATTTATTACCATCACAATTATGTTCATACTAGTGTAGTTTCATTTAATTCTAATGCTCCTTTCTTAGTACATATGATGCCTTCTTCTTTGTCAATGAGTGTAGATTTAGTAAATTAAGGGCTATATCACAAAGAAATCCAACACATTTGCACACTATAACTTAACTCAAATTTTATAATTATACTGATAAGTGTAATTAAGGCCATGCTTGAAAACCAGGTTCACATTATTGGAGTTTATTGTTACTGGCTATTGTTTCTTCCCACACAAAGAAAGTTCCTGACAGGTACTATACCAGGCCACGGAAATGGTATATGGACATTTCTATGTAGGAGTTATTTTATCATTAGATGAACCTAAAAAATCACCAAGGGTGCCAGCTATGGCTGGCACCCTTGGTGATTTTTTAGGTTCATCTAATGATAAAATCCCTTGGTAACTGGCACCATATTGTCTGAAACAAGAACAAAAAGACAAAGGATCAAAGAATACAGAAAAATGTTTTTAAGAACTTTCTAATCTCCTTAATTCTTCCTCCTTGGAGGCAAGAACCACTTCCTAGTAATGAATACGAGATTACCTGAGAGCATTCGATGTAGAGGAAGGTCTCTTTTTGGGCCAGTGCTCAAAAAGAGATGATGAGCTAGTGTCCAGTGCCTCAATAGACAGGTAAAGACATAACTTTGAACAGGAACCTCAAAATTCCCAGGCTGAAGTCAGTGTGTTGGAGTTGGCATTCAACTTGACCAGTTGTGAGTGTCAAATGAGAAACAAACAATTTGGATATAAGTAAAAACCATCTGAGATCAAGGTAAAGAAGATGAAAATATGAATTGTGTGCAAGAAGTTTCCATGTGGCCCTCAGAAAAACAGAAAGACGTTCACAAGACCTGGATATTTTTGTTCTGTTCTATCCATCTTTACTACTTCTAATCCTTATCTTCAATCTTCCTTTCTCAGTGTAAATTTAGTATTAAAGGTTAGAGATAAGGAATTCTTTTCGTAAGAAGTGCTCTTGAATTTTATAAGGATTAGTATTGTGGATATCGTGATTTGATTGTGTTGTTATATTTTATAATTGCACTGCCGACGATTGGGTTTTTGGGTGATCACTGGATAAACCATTCTAGAGTTGGGATCCATTGTTTGAACCTGTATATAAGTATCTCGCAGATGTTTCCTTTTTATTGGGTGTTTGTCTTATTCAGCTAACAGGAACCCTTTCATGAACATCTCACATCAGCCTTACTCATAAACAAAGAAAAGATGAAGTGTTAATTAGTAAATGTTTTTTAAATGTTCATAGTGGTGATATTTTTATAAATATCCACATGTGTAGATTTGTGTGCTTTATATATATATAATCATATTCCCAAAAGTAAAGGGATGCCTAAATTTTCTTTGCCTAGGGACATCAGATACTAATGTGCTGGCCCTATTTCCATGTCATCAAGTCTGCAACCAAGTATAGTCTTAGTGACAGAACACCACACAAATATAAAGAAAGTAAGGGATATAAAGGACAGATCACACTAGTCAGAGAAACTTTTGGCAGAGTTTTCACAGAATAATAACTAGAAGACTGACAGCAGATGAGACACTTGAAGGTTATAGAAGGGAAGCTTATCACATGATGATGCAGGCTGAAAAGAAGAAAAGGCTGATTTGCTATCACTATCTTTTGCAGAGATCTGAAGAGAATATTTTTCACATCATATGTTGTTATTTATCTTGGGGAGAGAATTTTTTCAAGTAAAATGACCATATGAGTGCCAAATCAGTGTAAAATATTCTCCTGAATAGCCAGAAATGTGGTGATCTGGGCATGGATCAATTAGCAAAGAAAAGCGGACCTTTGTTTTGTATTGACAGGTTAAAGTGAGAAACTATAAGATTGTTCTACCACTGCTTGGAGAATCTAATTGAATAGAATTCTGTTCAAAAATCAAAACTTAAATGTTCAGTAAGACTCAGCTCTGGCCCACAGTCCCAAACATGCTGATTTTAATGAGTCCTGATTTCATTTTGAAGGAAAGAGGTCAAATTTCTGGTCCTGAACCCATTAGATTACTTCATAAGGTCAAAGTTTAAACTAAATTCTATGTAAATGCTGAGAGTCTGAAGAAGCCTCAACCTCCCTTTTGCAAGAATAGGCTGCCTTTTCTATGGAAAGCATTCATACTGCCATAGAAGAGTGGAGACACAAGATTGAAAGTCTATATCAAGGTAGATAACATGTATTCTGAGTGAAGAAGACTTAAAATGCATGTTATCTACCTTACATTCAAATTAACTATGAATGTCGGCTGAAAAATAATGCACAGTTGCACATAACATGAGAAGAAAATGTCATAAGGAGCAGTGTCTGTTGCCATCTGGTAGCACTACAAACATGCTAGGATTTGTTGAATTCTGTTCACTTGCCCTATGTTAATAGCTATTGCCATTGAGTCAAGTGTGCATGCTATATCAATGTGTTTAAAACAACATGTAATGATTGAAGTTTTAATAGCCAAAATAGTGAATTCTAGTGGCAGTCATTGTAGTTTACAAGCTGCTTATGGTGTGATAAAACTATTGATCAAAGTACTGTGGTGGGCAAAGAAAATTTTTGCATCAGGAATTAGTAAAATGAATCTTGAGTGTGAATTCTGCAATGGTTGTGATTGAAGCATCAAAAGCTCAAATTAATTGATTTAAAGTGATTGTTGCATTGCCAGCTAGGCTTATTGAAAGAATGAATAGGTCATATGATTGAGCAATTGATCTGTTTGAGTGGTGCTATGCAAACTCATAGAAGAGAACAAATGACGATGAAAAGAATGTTGCAAACAACTTATGAAATGCTATTATGATGATGACTCATCTCCCATCACCAGCGGCGGACTTAATGATTGTGAGGCCCTGGGCGGCAGATCTTTGTGAGGCCCTTGTCCTTTGTGCAAAGTATGTGAATTGAAAATAGATATTTCTGATGATTGACAAGAAATGCAAAAGTTATAAATAAATAAATTTAGAGTGTTAAAATATTATATTAGAAGATTTATAAAAGTTTACTAATTTGTCATCTTTACGACTGTTATGATGATAAACTAAGGTACTGAACATAAATGCCTTAAAAGATATATGCAAGAATTTAAAAATGATATTTGCAGCTTATTTAAAACTTTTTATTTTATCCTTAGCTATTAGTTATATCAACTTTTTTCTACTTGAGTTGTTGCACGTGGCCCCTGCAAGAGCGAAGCCCCGGGCGATTGCCCTGCTCACCACCCCCTAAAGCCGTCATTGCCCATCACAATATTGAAAAGAAAACTGAGTGCATCATTATGATCCAGAAGAAAAAAAGAAAATCATGGAATACATTGATCAACCCTCAAAAAATAATTCTCCTGACAGTATTATTCTGGAATGCCAAACAAATGTACACATTAGAGTATCTGGAAGCTGGGACAACCTTGAATTCGGTGCATTGCATATAAACCTTAAAATATGACAGAGTGATAATCCTGCAACATGATAATGCTTTGCAAGAGCCTCTGTGATAGTGCACAATATGTGTAGCAAAGTTAAAATTTGAACCTATTTTTCACCCTCCATACTCACCAGATTTGGCATCCTGTGATTTTCATTTCTTCCTGAGTTTAAAGGCCCTTATTCATTTCACCATGGATGATAAGGTGAAGAGTGCAGTGAGTTCATGGATCAAGGAAAGACTGTTGAAATTATTCACTGATAGGATGAAAAAACTGGTTCACTGTCAGGCAGCACTGGATCCAATAGATGCGAGGCCCGATTGAATTTTTTTTTTTTGCAGGGCCCCTCAAACTTTAAATAGCAAAATTAATTAACTGTTAATTTACATATTAAAAATAAAACAACATATTTCAATAACAATATACCTAGATATTTATTTTTGTAATATGTACTATTTTTAAATATATAAATTTTGACGTGATGTGGGCCCCTTCAAGCGTGGGGCCCGATTGGCACCAATCGCTCCAATCGCCTCAAATCCGGCCCTGCTGTCAGGAGAAATATATAGCTGTAAATGGTGTCTATGTTAAAAATTAAATGCATGTTCTTGTAGGTACATAAAATGTACTTTCATGCCTTATTTTATTATTTTGTGTGTGTGTGTGTGTGTGGATTATTTTTCAGCTGACCCTCATACTTGTTACCAGGGTAGAAGCCTTTTTGCCTTTATGTAACTCTTTTCAAAAAAAAAAAAAGTAAAAGAAAAAGTTTCTTTATCAATAAAAACAGATTCCTGTCTTACTATTTTTTACTAACAAAAAATAAAATCTTTATTAATTTATAGTGGTAAGAACCACTACGGCCTCCAGGCCTGAGAGAAAAATCCCAAGCTCTCCTCTTGACTGTCCTGCTTGTTGTAACAATACCTTTTAATATATAATTCAAGCTTATGTTTATAATTGCACCAGAACTTAACATTTTAGCCTATGAGATACTTGCATTTTAAGTTATATGTTTAATAAAGTATTTAGAATAAATTTAATGGTTTTTTATAATGCAAAAATAAAAGATAGCATAATACAGGGGTCGCCAAAGTGGTCAATATCGACCCCCAGGGGTTGATATAACAATATAAGGGGGTCGATTATCAAGCTTAGGCTAAGGATAAGGGAGCTAAGGATCAAGCTTATCTGTCTCACTGATTGTCAGTTACAAAAATTATTATTAACAAATATACAATAAATGAAAAACAAATGCATAATGAAAAGAAATGTATTAAACTAGTAAGTGCTTTGTTTTGCTTGTAACAAACTTTTTGGTGGAGGTCGATGTGAGGTTTCGAAGACTTGTAGGGGGTCAACGATAAAAAAGTTTGGCGACTTTTGGTATAATAGTTATTTTCTTTACTACCCTAATATTTGACATAACTTTACATGAAATAAAATTTCAGGTCCTGGAGATACTGAACAATTAGCCTTTTCTTATGGATCTGAAGAAGTGTTTGATGATGATGAGACAAATGAAGAAAGTGAAAGTGAAGACAAAAAATAATTTGTAAACTAACTTTCAAGAAACCTGTATTAAACAAAATATTTTGATTTCAATAGACTAAAATAAATACTGTGAACAAAATCTTGGTCTGATTTTAAAACTGACAGTTTTCAGTTAGAATTATTCTGTTGATTAGATGGTCAGGATGTTTTTCCAACACAACTTGCTCAAGTGGTAGATTATCCAAACAGTTTATGGGCAATCAGGAATTGGCACTTAGAGAATGGCAGCTAGCCTAAAAGGTCTCTAGCTTTGTTTCCAGACTAAGGTCACTCTCCCATTCTTTTCCCTTCTTGGCACAACTACTGTTGCATGCTTGTCTCAGAAGGCATCCCCATTAATACTAAATTTACTGATAGTACACTTGTCATTAAATTCTAATTGTCGATGCTACAAACCAACCTATCTTCTCCAAGACATTAATTAGCTTCTTGTCAGAATTACAATTATACATTCATTCTTGTCTCTCATGTATAACTAAACCAATTGTTCACTATTAAATGTCACCAGAAAAACTTTTCAGTCCTCAAAGCCTCTACCCGAAAAAATCTCTTAGTCATCAGGGTACTACATTTCTCAGGTAAGGAACCTTAATACACTGAGATTGCCCCTTAATCAATACTCCACTCAGAAAAGGAGGTGGTGAGGCATATTTTAAGTGTCCCAAGTGATTAGTGTTGAGAGACATATATCAAAATCTTACCAACACTGGCTACAATCCCAACCACATAGTCTGCTTTGGTAAGAAAGAAAATTCCAAAATCACAACTACTTGATAAAGAATCATTTTCTGTGTTTCTGAATTTTGGTTGTAAGTACTTTATCTTTCACTCTTTCAGTATTTTTTTTTATGTAGTCAACTCAAATATCATTGAATGAAGAGCTTAGCACTTTCAAGCGAAGCTACCAGTGCAAGCAGCCTGCTAAATGGCTCCACCAGTCTGTCTTCTCATTTGTTTCTTTTGCTGTAAGTTTTCACAGTGGTAGATAAATCTGAACTGTCAGATAAAACCAGTTCTTTGTTCATCAAGTCTGAAAATTATGACAAATATAATGAATACTATTAGCTTGTGCATAGTTTGCGCAGTTAGCTGTCCTGAACTTAACATTCATTTACTGCTTACCTCAACAGTGAGAGTATGCCTATCTTATGAATAGATTCACTGATGTCTTGCTTCTTTCTACTGCTTATTTTAACTGCTGATGTTAAAGGTCAAAAAATTAGGTCTGAATGAAGCCCCACAAGATGGCAAAATTTCTGTATGGCCTCTTCGGTGGGGAGGTAGCTCTTAAATTCATAACATCTTATGTTGTTTAAAATGTTAGGATCCAAGATGGGAGACACTGTTGGGTCACATTCAAATGTTTTCTTTTTGTCAAAATACATACCATGCATACCATGATGGCTGATGCTACAGTTTCTATAACCTCAGGAGGAAGAGCCATGACCATATAACCTGCATCCAGAACTTTATTGGTCTGACAACATTAAGTGAAGATTTGCTATATGTGTTATAAAAATATTCTTGTTCAAGTTAAAACAATTTCTGCTTGAATAACAAATCATGATAGTATAATATAAAAAATTGTTTGCTTCTAAAACATATTGTGAAGCATATATTGAAACAAAATTGATATTTCTTAATATTACAGCCACATTGTAGAACTATTATAAATACTGTAGTTTAAATTGCCACAAGAATGTATTTATGCATTTTGTATTACTCTATTTAACCTAAACAATATCAATTCAAAAGTCAATTATCATTAATTATTTTTTGTTTATTTATTATAATTATGTATTCATCTATACGAAATACCTGATCTGTATCAGCTGTCCATATATTTTTGCTATCTTTAGTTGTTAGTTTATACTATTTCTAGAAACTCCCTCCAGAATACTCAAATAGTAAGTATTGACAAATATGCATTTCTTTATTCATTTGTCCCCATTGTCTTTTTCACCCCACTTTCTTGTTCAGTACAGGTAACCCCCGTATAACACTGGAGTTACATTCCAAAAAATTGCCATGTTATGAGAATCCATGTTATACAAAACAAAGAACCAGTGCGAAAAGGGGGATTAAGTTCCAAAAATTAAAAAACATGCTGTTAAATCCTTCTTTAAATTGGATTTATTATTCACAAGTCGAAAGGCCTGATGCAGGCATCGGGGCATACAAAATTACAAATAAAAATAATAATATATTGAATATTATCTGTAAAAATATAAAATAAATACAAAATAATTTATATTGTTAATTTAAATTAATTTAAATAATAGCTAGGGCGTCTCCAGTGACCATTTTTGGCATACCGTGATAGAATCTGGTTTTTCAGCTTTATATAGTAGATTTTTTTCATGGGTAAAATACTTATTTATTATTTAAGTAAATATGTTACCAGAGGATTATTCATCCTATATCACAGCATGAGCATCATCAGCTGGTAAGTTTTTATTACATATCATGTTGTACGAGGGTTTTACCTAATTCCCGAACCGTGTTAGAGTGAACCCGTGCTATGAAAGCAGTGTTATACGGGAGAACTTCCCAATTCTCAAACTGTGTTAGAGTGAATCCGTGCTATAGAAGTGCTGTGTTATACAGGGATTACCTATACTCTAGTTAGGCTAATAGAAAATCTTTTATTTCAGCTCAATTGATATTCAAGGCTGCAAGTCCACGTGCAGTTGGATTAAATACATTACCATGGAAAACTCTCGCAATCACAAAACTTTAAAATTAAAGCATTCTATGCCATTTTAAAGGCAAGAAATCATAAATATGATAACTTTGTTATTTTTTGTCTCTGGTCCAAAAGTAGGGTACCATTGAACTTGTTCTCTGTCCCCTCAGTTCAGACGTATACTCAGTCCTAAAATTCCACCAGGAGTAATCTATACAACAGCCCTTTTTTTATTCTTTACCGATAAATATCATGTCTTAACGCCAAACTCAGTGCTCCTTATTAATACAATATTTCTTATGTCGCAAGTACTTTCGACAAGTATAAATTCATCGTCCTCAGGCAAAAAAGACCAATACAAAGAAAAGAGCATGCAGAGTGTTCCAGGGAGAGTCGTTATTAAGACATTATACAACTCTTGGCGTGAGTTTTTAAATTTCCTTAACTCGATAAATATCTTTAGAAGGTTCGATCACCATGCTGTACTGACTGTTAAACATGCAATAGGCTTATGCGGAGCATGCAGCATGACTCCGTATAGCGCCTGGAAGTAGGCTTTATTTGAATTTTGGGAGGGTGTTGTAAAGAGTCATATTCAGAGGTATGCTCTACAGCTGTGTTAAGGTCCCAACAGCGTCAGTCTCATCTGCAATCTTACCCATTACAGTGAAAATTTATCTTTTGTGGGATAGTCAAAAGACTAATATCTTTTTATATACATTACCTGGGGCCAGGGCTGGTGCTGGAGTTTATTGCCTGGGACAAGACATGTATTTGATGCCGCTTATCCCCCTACATAAAATGAAAAATACAGTAATTTGTTTTAAAATGCCATACCAATTAAAAGTAAGAAAAAAATTTTTGATGTTTTATTTATGTATTTTTGATGTAAATTTTATTTAAAATATTGAAATAGTTAATTTCGTTTGCATTACATTACTACGATAGTTTCATTGTTCGTTATTTTCACTCACGAAAATTTAAGAAAATTTGTTACTCTGGACAAATGCCCAGTTTGCCCATGCGGTAGCACCGGTACTGCCTAGGACAAAATTATTTAGGACTTGTTTCAGGTTTTAGAATTTCAGATTGTTTAGAGCAGGGCTATCCAACCCGCAAGCTGCATGCAGCCCAACATAAAATCGTAAACTTCCTTAAAACGTTAGATCTTTATGTAGTTATTTTATTATTATTTTTTTTAATTCGTGCGGCGTTGTAATACTTTTTTAAAAAATTGTTACAAGATGCCGTTTGTGTACGCTTATAACGAGTCTTTAAAAATATATATTGGGCGCGTTTCCTAGTTAAGACAGTTACGCTATTTCTGCTTTAAGTTAGCCGCTGTAAGATTAGTACAGAGAGGTTCACAAACGCTGAAAACAAATTAAGATGACTGCCACCATAAATTATACGCATATTATGTAGGCCGCGTTTCTTTATGCAGCGAGTGTGTAGCGAAATGACGTCATGAGCAATGTTGGCCAATTAGAAACCAGTTTCAGTGTGCTCGATGTAAAGCGCTTCTCGAGCGCTGCATAAAGAAATGCGGGGGTACTGTACTTCCAACGAAAAGATTTGGCTACTCTGAGTCAAAATGGGCTACTCTCTAGTTTGGTGCACAAAAAATCATTTGGCGAAATGGCTACTTTTTGGGCTATAAAAATTTGACTAGGCTAAATTATTTCGTCGTTTGTATCGGCCTAGAACAGCAAATCTACTCGTGTCACCTTTACGTGTAGTTTTATAGCTTACGTGCGGCTCGAGACAAATTTCTTCTTCAGATGTGGTCCAAGGAAGTCAAAAGGTTGGACACCCCTGGGTTAGAGGCTATTCACGAAGGAAGGTTGGAAGAATAGATAGCCTCCTCGAAAAATTCCTGGTTTTTCGATCGGATTGGGTGAAATCTCGAACCCCCAGAGCGGTCAATCCCCACTATCAATTCACGTTTACTTAAAATACGCTCGATAATGGAAAGAAGCCTACAGAGAGAAGCAAATATTTGATACAACGTATTAAGTAAGTGCTGATCGTTTACGACCTTGCGCATTACGTCTATTACATAATGCACAAACGACACACGAGCTTTGTTGATTTTTGTACAGGTCCGTATATTTCGGTGCTTTGAGAACCGCTGCTTTAAGGAATTCCTTAATATGAACTTCGTTAAACTTGCACATGCTACACTCGAACCGATATTTTTTCTCAGCCATTCATTCAATTATATATATGTGTTAAAACATATATACGTAAATTAATGCAAATCGTTTTATCGTCGTCGAAGAGAAGAATGCATTTTCACGTCGTCTCTTTCGAAATTAAATAAAAAAAACCACGTAATTGAGTTAACTCTCTATGACGTTTGTTTGTTTAGTTATGGCAACGCAACACTTGGGCGATCTGCCTTGGAGGATACCTTCCGGGAGATCTTTTTAAGGGAAACTATTTAGGTGTTACAGACGTGGAAAAAACCCGGGAAACTCCAACGGCCAGCCCGTCCGAACGAGGCGCGAACTCACGACCGAATTCCGTGTTCAGGGTACGAAGACCGCTTGGCCACTGGTGGGCGCTAACTCTCAATGAAATTACGAATATGGAAACATAAATTTCGAAAGCAGTACGTTCTAAAAATTACTATAATATTCTACTCGTAAGTACAAGTTGGGTGGAAAGTAACTAGGCGTTGAGAAATCGCTGTAATTTCTATATTTCGTCGATTGGCGATCAAGAACTCTTATCTCTAATAATGAGTCTACAACACGTTAACGCAAAAATGTGATTTTAAGTGAATTTATATATATTGCCAAAACCTCGTAAGTGATATGTACCTTTTAAGCACTCTCTCTGACATTGTCAAAAATTCGCAACACCTCGTACTCAAAATTTTGCTCTCTTGAAACGACGTTTTTTTTTTAGCTCTCCCGTAAAATTTTAGGAAATGCAAATACAAGGTTTTGATCGCTAACCGACGTTTTGTAATGTGATGATGATTATTTGACATTTACAGGTACCTTAAGTGGAAAAATTCAACGTAGGTGTCGGTGCCATCCCCCAACGACAATTTTTCTCAGATCGTGATGCGGATGGACGGCCACTTCTCTGAGCAACCGACTCTATGGTCATTCGAATGACAATTCTTGATTGTTTCCGGACGGATTGCGACATGGCATCCTTTCACCATCTCACAGCAGCCATTGATTTCCAACTTCAACTTCATATCGTGGATCAATCTGCACTCGCTCCCGACAAACAAGCAGTTGGCCATCCTTTTTACCACTACGCGTGAGCCTCTATCGGTCACTGCACACCATCGATGCAGGAATTGTAAAATTCCATTGATTGCTGTACGTGCACACAAATTTTATTGGCCTGCAATTTGAAAAACCCTAGACCTATAAATGCCACTGTCGCCCGTCTGTTATTCCTTAATCTCGAGAACGGAGTTAGTTAGATGAAAGCAAAGACCAGACATGGAAAGACTAAGAGCGGGAGGCCCCGAACTTCTGAGTCACGTTGCAAACCAGAAGTCACATTTTTTCAATTCAAAAATTCCTCTGAAAAGAGTGATGATCGACACGACTCAATTGCTAAAGGAAAAGTATGATGTACAGGGGCAGGACTACTAATTTGAAGATGGAGAACGTATCAATATATTTTAAATTAAATACATTAAAAAATGTTATTAAAAATTGCGGCCTAGCATTGTGACGATATCACAATAAATAATTGCTGGTTACCATTGCATTATTACTACAAAAATTGTAGCAATTACACAATGCCAAATTACTTTCCACTCACCTTGATATTATCGAAGCGATAAAACTAGTACGATGCAGTTTTTAAACTGAAACGAATTTAATAATTTTTCAAATATTAAATGATTTATTTGTATTTTACTAGTGATATCCGGCACGCTATGATATAGTCGTCCAGATTGCCACTAGTAAGGCAATCTCGTCGTTGCAGGGATTCCGTTTACAAATCCGTACTCCTCTATAATTTATTGTTAGCAAGTCAAACATTCTTCGTCCCCTCGTCAACCCCATCCAGCTCCTACGAAATATTACTATCTCAAATTGTTTAGACGACGGACGGCCCAGGCCATTAAGTCGTTGGCCTACCGCTTCGGGAGACCCGGGATCGTATCCGGCCCCACATATTCTGCGTGGATGATCCGTCTCGGAAGTAGAGGACCGAACCAACAAAGAGTATAGAAAAAAAAAGGCCTATTGCCCAACGACACAGTCAAAATTTAAAAAAGAAAAATTGATTCATTGTTTGATCGTTATTGTAGTATATCCAAAAACATACTTGTAAATTTTAAAGCTACAGAAATGCCGTAAAGCATGTATAGATCAATAGTTTTCAAATTATTACCGTTTTATCTTAGATTTACATGAAACCTTTATTCAATGATTGTTTTATATCCAGAATCATTTCGCTATGGAAAATCGTGATATCAGGGACGTCAAGTAATCGTTCCAACGCTAAAAGCCGTAATAGTTGTGTCAAGAATTTTCATTCAATACAGTTTTGGTATCGGTGCCAATATTTGGGTTTTCAAACGCACAATTACAGATTTATTTCATTACTAATTATTCCAAAATTTATTTGATTATAAACTGTGAAAGAATTATCATTTCATTATACACTTTAAAGCAAGTGAAAGGAACTGTGATCTGTAAAAACGTCGTGCGCGTTTAAAAACCATAGCCAAATAAGTATGAATGTAAAAATGTAATCTTTGAAGGAAGGTTTCATACTGTATTGTGTTTCGTGTACATCTAACAAGTAAGATAAAATGGTAATAATTTGAAAACGCTTGATCTACGCATGCTTGACGGCAGTTTCTGTACCTGTAAAGCTTATAGGTATGTTTTTGGAGATACCATTGCTTTTTTCGTTTCGTGTGCTTTATTATAAACTGTGACATTAGTTCACTTATCTACAATATATATATTCGTGGAAGACCGTGAGATGAAAAGTGTCACGTGGATTATCCAGAGTGGAGAAATAAATGGAAAGATAAATTTGAAAATAAATACAGTACTTGAAAGTCATGGTAACATGTTACACTTCTACCTGTGCACTTGGGAAACTCTGTTTGTTTTGGGTCGGAAATTCAGTAGTTTTAAAGGGTGGAGTGTTCCGTTCACCACTATCCGTCCGTCTCAACCGTGGTCGTCTAATTTCCTGCACATACATAGTACGTAAAGGAAATGCTGTATAGCTTATTATATTTTAACTGTAGTATTTTAATAAAAAGCTGCAAAGAGAACAGCGAGGTTGCGGCCGAAGTTTTCGACGCGAAAACGTGAACGTCTGACATTCACGTTATCACATCCAAAACTTCGGTCGCAACCTCGCTATTGTCTTAATTTCAGATGACAGCTTCAAATAAAATGTCGAGTAATTTTTTAAAATTTTGAATAATTCATTTAGGCCTAACTAATTTCAATGATTTCATTTCCACCGAATAAAAAGCACTAAAATGACCTAAATTAAAATACGGTCGAATCCACTTAAAGCATCAGATAAGAGCACCGGGTAACAGAGCGGTCTGTTTATAGGAGTGTAGTGTCAGTGGAATTTTACAGCGGCAGTTCGCATAAGGGAGCACTATTCCAAGGAAGATAAGGATCTAACTTTAATCGTACGGTATATCACCACTCGTGGCAAATGGCAACAAGGCTCTTTACGCTATTGTATATGTTACGTGGAAATCGACGAAACCTTTCATTGGTCAGTTTTATAATACACAGTCAGTCAAAGATTTCTTACAGAATCACAATGAACATGTTTTATCGAACACACATGAGAAGCAATTACATATTTAAAAGGTATCGTTATATACACGAACAAACGATGCAGATCACATTTACGTCCCCATCTCGAAGTCACGAGACAAGCGATTAGCGACCAGATCTTGATTACAAGGCCTTACTTTAACAAATTGTAAAATCAAGTGACGTGATCAGAATACGTAATTTGCCCCTTTTTGTGCTTATAGCACATAGTTTTGTCGTACACACGTACGGCATATTATATTTGTAACGTACGTGTTTCATAGAATAAAGAATAGAAATCTCAAGACTGAAATATTTAAAGTACAGATATTTCTTATATGTAGGGGATTAAAAATCGGAAAATTTCCGAGTGTGATGAAAATCTGTTGTTCGCGATATCTCGGAACAACAGATGATTTTTGGGGGTCCGAGTGATAAGTTAAAACGAGATTCTACTGTACAGTACATATATTTTTAAAAAATGCATAAAACATTCAATATTCATACTTCTCACTAAACTTTCCTATTTAAAAGATATCAGTTAATAAACATATGTAGTTTTTAGTTTTATACTTCATATTGCCTCTAAACTAATACTTCCATTTGTTTTACACTGATTACTATCTACTGAGGAATTTGAAAACGTACGCCTACAAACTATCGATTCTAATGGTATCGAAGTAACATAAAACTTAACTTTTGCATCACTGATAAAACACTGATTCTTCTTCCAGATAAATGTTCGCATACATTGTGCTTTATATGAACAAAACGAAAAATTGCTGCGAAGAGAAACACGTTAAAAATACGAGAGCGTCCCACAACGAAAGAGCAGACACGAGTCAGCCTGAGCTGATGTGTCAGATGAAATGACACGTGATTAACGTGCGAGAAACGACAGAATTAAGAATAAGTAATAAAATTAGCTTAAATAAAAAACATTTTAAAGTAACGCTTTTTATTCAGATAAATGTACTAAAAAGTAAAAAAATACTTCAGCTTTCAGTATTTTTAGCATTATGCGACAAAAAAGAAAAGCGCCCATGCTTTCATTTTTGACTTTTTTGGATTCAGGAAGTCTCAAAACGTAATTTGAAAAAAATCGGAGGATCAAATTTGACACTATTCCAGGCATGGGCAAATGCGGCTCCGAGAGCCGCGTGCTGCTCTTTTTGAAAGTGTTAAATAAAAAAAAAAACAGAAATTATTATTTTTACAATTTTATTTTTATAATTTTGTGAAAATATGTTTATTAAAAACATTCAATACTTGTTTTATATTATATTTATATTATATAATAAAATCGCGTGCCTTACCATACTATAAGCCACGACAGTAGAACTGCGGCTCCTATGCATTTTGCAAAACCTACATTTCGGCTCCCACTGAACTCTTGCTTGCCCACCCCTGCACTTTCCAATACTTTCCCTTGTTATGTATACCTAACAGCCAGGAAATAAAATGGGCGATTGCAATGATGATAAATTACACATTTCATTGGAAATAAACGAGCAAAATGTTTGTTTATATTCAAAATCAATCGGCTTCCCGTCAGTAAATCGAAAACACGATTTTTGCTCGAAGCCGACGCGATAAAGATTCACCAGGCTGCTCTGCACCATCTGTCTTTCAGTCCGAAATATTTCGTGGCTGCGCTGTCCGCACTCCTCGCCACCTGGCTGTCCCCCGCTGTGGTAGTCGGCCGAACGCGTGACGTATTAAAAAGGCTTTGGAACGAAGAATCAAAAGAGAAAAGACTACACACTGCACCAAAAGATATTCATTTTAAAAAGTAGGTCAACTCCGGTTTAAGAGAATTTGCAAATATTCACAAAGCACGGAACTGACGTCAATATAATTCTAAAGGTATTCGCGCTACCGTTTTCAACAGATATCAAATCATTTGTCGTTTGTAAATGCAACGTTTACGTCGTCGGTATCAAAGCGTGGGGTGCTTTTATTTTTGATCGCATACCAAAAATACTGTGAAAACTGAAGAAAATTAGTTACTTTTTAATACATTTATCTGAATAAAAAGAGTTACTTTAAAATGTTTTTAAATATATATTTTATTTTCTACTTTTTAGCCGTACTATATGTAACCGCTCACAACGTTCTCATCAAAGAGACTAAAACACATGAAATCACTATACCACCTATTGTTTGCTAAGCAAAAAGTTTTTATTACACCAACGTTTTCAATCTTTTTAGTATAGGTCATTCTCAGGCTTTAGAATACAATGTAAATGTTCCAAAATGAAACGTAACGATTTTATTTGCAAAACGATACGTTCCATTTTGGAACATTTACATTGTATTCTAAAGCCTGAGAATGACCTATACTAAAAAGATTGAAAACGTTGGTGTAATAAAAATATTTTGCTCAGCAAATAGGTAATATAGTGATTTGAAGTGTTTTATATGTAACAACTGTCTCTGTGAGATTGGTTTCGATTCAAAAAAAGCTTTAAGCTTTAAGTCGTTTAAATTTTATGTAGTGAGAGATAGTCCTCTCAATTACTTTGATGATAGAATGCTACCTTAAACACGACAACTTCTACGGCATACAAAATTGCTGATAAGGAGGTTAATAATAGTAGTCAAGACTATCTTTTACGTATATTTTTTAATATTTTCTTAAAGATTAAAAGTGTACTTTAGCCATTTTACGGGATAATCATATTCCTTGTATTTACGTTTGTTCCCTTACGCAAGACAGCAAATAACGGTCGTATTGCAGCGCCATCTGTTATCAGATTTTATTTACAAATTTTAATTATTCGCTAATTTTTTGCTATTTGTTAAAAATGTTCGCAAACTATTTTAAAAATGTACTGTCGTTGGGAATACACGTGTGTAAAGTTTCAACTATATCGGAAATTGGGAAATAGATGAATTGTAACTTTTTATCTGTAAGGTAATAAAAAAACTTTAAAAATAAAACAAAATTATGAGAAAGATGATATAAAAACGTTATAGAAATCTAAAAACAAAACAACTAAAATAAATCAGATCCAAGTATCAACTCCCAAGATGGCCACACGTCTCCTTTCATCTAACGATAGATCTTTCCACCTCAGGCGTACTCATGTCTACTTCGATACGCAGAATATAGAATGCATATAATTAACAACTTTAAATGATCGAAATATAAAGTTTATATGCTATCAAATGTTTTTAAATCTTTTTCGTAACATATACAGTACATAGGTATATGATGCAAAACGAAAATTTGCTGCCACATTTCTAACAGTTCAAATATCTGCCACTTGAGCGCTAAATTCATTTTCGTTTATTATGATCTTCGATTGTCTAATCGAAATCAATTTAAAATACATAAATTAGGACATTAATATCGTAACAGAAATTTAAGTTCGTGAGCGACATGAAGATATAAATTTTTAAGTACCGATGTAATTACTATTATTATACAAGAGTCTAGCTCCTGAGCGAGTATTAGTTCTAAATTATGCCGCTAAGGCAAACAGCGCCAATGGCGGGAAGTGGATTTGTGTCAGTTTCGTATCATAGTTACAAATACGATCTCACCACCCTTGAAAAACGATCACGAGCCGTGGTTTTAGAGCGGTCGATTGACGCATTACTGACATTATATCTATATACACACGTATTTAGTCTAAAATATAAACATTTTAACTTTTATTGGAGCAATTTTTAATTATTTGAATGAATAAACAACTGAAGATTATTGTTTGTTATTTATTTTTTATCGTTAATTATTTCTTTTAATCAATATCTGTATTTAAAAAAGATATGAAAACTGTGCGATTAGCATTAAGAAATTGAAAAAAACTGTTTTTCAATTAAAAAACAGTTGTATTTAACATTACTTTCTAATTGTGCTTTTAAAATAAAATCTATTTCTACACTGAGGAATATTTTTTACATTAATGGCATTACATATAAAGTTTAAAAAGTTACATTTTTAGGTTTTTGTCTTCCAGTTACTTTCTATGATCATCATTGTTGTTTTTTAATTAAAATTATGCCTGTGTAAGTTTTTTTATTATTAATCTAAACAATATAATTTGTAAGTTATTTCAAATATTACGAATATTTGACTTTTGTTTCATATTAAAAATTCTCGAATAATGCATCTTTTTGTAAATCAAATATTCATAGAGTTTGTTCTTATTTAAGATTTTATTCTTAGATGTTATTTTCTATTTTTAACTTACTAAAAAATCTTATTTTTTTAATTCAAAATCAACTTCTTTCCAACAATTTCCTTATAAAATATTTGTTCATAAAATTTCTGTTTTATACACCATTTTTTCAACCTTCTATTTAAAAATTTATTAATTTAATCTTAAAAATAGCAATAAACTTTTAAAATTATTAAAACGTTACACAGTATTATCAATCGTTTAGATTCTAATAAGTATTTAGAAATAAAAGTTTGTATTTAATTTGTAGTTAGTTTTAACCAAATTTCTAAAACAAAATCTTCAAAACAAAATTTTATTTTCTTTGGCTACATAGATATTAATCATTTTTAGCTTTATCAACCACACTTGTTAAACTTAAAAATTTCTATTACTGATACACTATAGAACTGTTAAAGGGTTGAAGTACATTAGTTGTAAATGACTAATTTTTATTATCTGTTATTAAAATATTTTATTCTGTTTAAAAAATTTCAAATTAAAAAATAACTTACTTTCTCTTACCATTTATTAATTCAAAAGCTGAAAAATTTATATTTAGTTTCCATCTTCAAGAACTGAAAAACTCATTTCTAAAGTTCAATAAAAATATTGTAGCAATTAAAATATATAATTTTTCTGAAATGAAAATTAAATTTATATTACAGTAGTGCTATTGTGAAAATTAGAATTAGGATTCAAATAATTAGAAAAGGCTGTATTTAAATTTCAGAAATCTAGTTTTAAATGTTAAAAAGCAATATTCAATAAAAAAAAAATAATAATTAACATATTTTGTTGATTGCATATGAAACATACTTCTCATAATAATATTTGAATAAATTTCAAAGAAAATACTGAATTTTAAAAATATTTAAAACAGTAAATGGAAATTGTGTGTATTTTTATTTTATCAAATTAAATTAAAAATTTAAATTTTGACTAAAAAAATTATTCATGAAGTATCAACTTTAGTTGGCAAAATTCTGCTAAACTACATGTATAAAAACAGTAATTTTCTACTTGTAATTTCCTTATTTATACATTTTGATACCATCAACTATTTCAATAATATGTACACACACTATATTCAAATAATAAACTGTTTCCTTAATTTATATTTTATTTAGTAATGTATTTCAATTAAAATCAACAAATTTTTATTATAAGGGCAATCACTTAATTTAAAAATATTAATTAAAATTCAGCAATAATGACATCAAAATTTTCATTATTCCAAATTCAAAACCAATTAAAGCACTTTTGCTTTTATGTTTTTTCTTATGCGTTTTATGAAATTTACAATGAATGATAAGGAATTCTGTGCACTATCTTCTTATAACTGTGCTGTAACTTGAGGATGCAAAGATTTAATAACTGCTTTGCGAGATAATCCCAATCGTAATTTTGATGGAGGTAAATTTAATGGCTTTTTCACACAAGCATTATTAACCTTTGGTTTATGAGAATTCTTTGATTCAAATGTTTTCTCTGTCTTCCTTTGAATTGGCTGTTGATTCTGAGGCAAATTGGTTTTCTTCGTTTTGTTTTCTGAAATGGTGAAACAATAATTTCGATCATCTTGACATTTCTGTTTTTTTGAAATCTCAAAATTTCATGTTTATTTTTGTAATCACAACCTGATTACCAATTATATAGTTAATAATTTTTCTTATAATTTCTTCAATTTAATAAACTTTTATTTAATATAAATGAGAACTATTTAAATTTTTCTGTAATATATTAACTGCAGAGAAAACTTCCAAAAAATTTTATAAAATAATAATAATTCATTTGCAAAAATGTTATATTTATTATATTTATATATTTAAAAAAACATGACAAAATTTTATTACTTACATAAAAATATTTTAACACAAGGATATTGCTAAAAAAATTAGATTTAAAATCTGTTTTGATAAATACCCCTCCATATTAAGTAGGATATAAACCAAAAAACAAATGCTTGAAAAAGTATAGGAGTCAAAAGTATGTATGGATAAAATGTTTTTTGAGACAGAAGCAGAGACAAAAGGTACATACTTTTGACTCTGATAATCACAAAGTGCTTGTTTTTGGGTTTATATTCTTATCAGAGTTAAATTTTTTATTTTTAAATTTAGAAAATATCTATGCTTTTATTAATCATATATGTAAGCTATGAGGCAATATAGAATCAATCTGGGGAGCTTAAATATTCACACAAGTAATAATAAACATATATTTTTAAAGTTTTAAAGAAAAAACATTTCAACTTTTTCAAATATTTTCTTCTTGAGTACATAGTATGTGATAGATAAATTTCCTAGATGTTTTGAAAATTTTAGTTAGCATTTTTCTAGTGGATTTATGAAGATCTTTTTAGAATGTTCAATTTTGAAAGTATTTACAAATTAATTATCTTATATCTTTAAATTATGAATTAAAGTCTCTCTTTTCCAAACTTTACAGAGAAAAGTGTATGTGTTTTCCAATCTAATTTATTTATTTTTAATTAAAATATGTAATATCATTTAACGTGTACATTTAAATAAACTGAGTAATTATTTTTCAATGTTCCTAATTCTATCAAAAATAAGAAATACAAAAACCATTGCTAAAAAATATGTACATATATGTAGTTGTTGATTGGTCATTATAATAAACATACATCTATATTCAGCATCATATTCATTTAAATTTATTATCATTATATTTTAAGATCTTAATCAAATCAAATGGAAAATTTAACAACAAAAATGAAGAGTTTATTGAAAAACCAATTAAGTAAAAGATTTCCAACTGGATTATTTGATCTGATTATTTACTGTTGAGTTTGTTTTATATTTATTGTATATTTTCTTAGAGAAAATGTTATTATTTATAATATAACAACCATATGAGAACATGATACACATATATGTGATCCAATTCTTATGTATATGCAGTATTATAATGCATAATCAATAAATTATTTCCAAAAGCTAAAACATGAATAATAGTTTATATCAATACTAAATACTTCTGAACTTTTAAACTGTAGTTTTGTGTGTTTATGTAATTATCTAAAGTACTAGACAGTAGTTACTATTAAATTTAAGTCATTATGTTTAAAATATTAAAGTAAATTTTTATTTAGTTTGATGGCAGAGATGATCAAACATCAGCTGATTACTTTGAAGGACCCAAGTTAAAAGTAATAGCTCATTTAACAGAATTTTTTATGAGTGGTTTGACTCAGATACTTCAGGTCCTGTCACTCACTAACTAGCCATTTCACTGCACATCTATTTGAACTCATCATGGTCATAAAAATGAACTCTCTTAACACCCATAAGGCAAAATGAGTTTAAAAACAAATTTCATTGTTACAAAGCACATCTTTAATCAATAACCTTTTTTCTGAATTTATATCACAATCACTAGTTGAAAAACAAAGTCGTTTTTATCATTATTTAATAAATATTTTCCTAATAAACATAAACAAACAATATCATCATTCAGTAAAAATTTAAAATTAATAAGTTGCTATCATAATCTCACTCATCAGTTTAAGAACCACAAACAGCTTTTTATGTATCAAAGTATGATAAATGTATAAAGTTGTATTTGTGTTACAGAATAATTATAGCATATAATATCAAGGACTAGGTAGATATTAGAAATAGTGATATAATAGCAGATAAATAAAAAATATCAGATCCTCTTGATTTAATAATATATACATGCAATTCTGTTTTTACATGATAAATATGTTGCTGAGAAATTTGTATAAAAAAGACACTGTCCGTAAATAAAAAATGTAAGACTAGTTCCAGACATTAAAAACCAGTAAAAATAATTTGATAAAGCAATTAATACAATAGGTTGCATTTAAACAAAATATTTCAATTTTAGTTAATAAATGAGAAAAAGTAATAATTGTAACTTACTTATCAGTAAAATTTAATAAATTTGTGTGTACATATTTTATTTTTTCAAATTTTTAAATTAAACACTAAAATACATTTAGCTTTTAACACCAAAGGGTGTGTATATATATATATAAAACCTATTCCATATTGAAAAGACTGAATTAAATTGATGGGATAAGTCAATTCAGCACAGACAATCTACCATGGGAGATGTCCTCCCAGGAGACATTCCCTCTTTGGCAAATAGTTTTCCAGAGTCCAGACACATGGACTCTGGAAAACTATTTGCCTGGAAAACTGGCTACTATTTAGATGCTAGTTGAGAAATCCACAAATAAAGCATGACAAACTCTACACTCTATACAACTCTATACATGGCCTGTTGATCTGACAAGAACCTGGGACAAGCTATCAATATTCAGTGGTGTTATGCACTCAGCCATTGATGGAAATTATATTGAAAGAAATCAGAAAAAATGTAATCATGCTAACAAACTGTCAAATTTTGAATTATGGTTTTTTAGACTGCTTCAATTGCAGGATAAAGTTGGAATGAAAATCAATGGTTGCTTCAAACATTCAAATAAGTCATATAAAATACCCAAATCCTAATTTATTTGAGAATGTATAGCAGCCATAGATACAAATTCTAAGAATTTCTTTTAAAAATAATAGGGTAAATGCACCGGTAGTGGACACCTTAAGGGAAATTTTTCGATTTTTTTGAAACTGGACCCTTATTTGGAAGCCTTATGGCTTAAAAGTTATATTGTCTGTTAGACAAAATCTTCCTTCACTCACTCTAAGGATTTTAATTGTGTTGGTCTCATAGAATACATTTTAATTTAATTTATTTTGTAAGGTTGAAAATGTTTCAGTAGTGGGCATTGAAAAAATTGAGATATTTAATAATGGACAGGCATTTGTACTATTAGTGGACAAGGAATATAGAAATGATTATATTCAAGATGAAATTGTTTTTATTTTTCACAACTTGCAGAATTTGACAGTCTTTACTATAAAGAACAAGAACACTGTGTTAATTATAATGACAACTCATAATTAAATTAAATTAATTAAAATATCAAATTGTACAAATGTAAATTACATGTGTATAGTTTGTAATGTTTATATGAAAATTGAACTAGTAAGTGTTATGAAACATAAATATAAAACATTACAAAATTAGTATAAGAAACTTTGTTATTTTGTTATTGTTGCATTATTCTTAACAAATACAAATGTTGAAGTAAAAGAAACCAGTTTTAACATACTGGAATGGATTATTGTTATACTCAATATTAAACACATAAATAATAGTATAAAACTGTGTTCTAAGTTACATTTAGGAGAACTCAAATAATATGCCAGCATAGTTTAAGGAAATATTGTTGCATTGTTAATTTGTGTCGAACTACTTATCTATGTCAATGCCTTTCGGGAATTGACAGCGACCCTCTCTTTCAAAAATTAAAGCTTAGGAAGCCTTGAGTCAATATGAGAGATATTTATCATTTGTACATATTTTTCATTTTTAGCAAATACGCTTTTCATCCTATTTATGGAATTAAACACAATCACTTCTGCGACATTATCACTGATTAAACTGGTAACTTTGCACACACATTTGTACTTTCTTTTCTTACCAGACAAGGTGGCAACTACAAAATTGTTCTCACGCAGGATGTTTGATTCCCTTTCCTTTTTAATGGTATTCCGACTGCGACTTTTGGACATATCCTTCCTCTGAGTCCCATTTAAAGTCTCTTCAATACTTTCTCCCTTTTCTTCTGTATCTTTTGATTCCCTAATTGCTGAACTTGGTCCAATAGTTTCATTTGAAGGGGGTTCAATATTTTCCTGAAACTGAATAATGTCGTCATCTTCATCTTCCGTAGTGTTTTCTACATCTAATGTAACATCGTTTGTACTACTACCACCCGATGGAATCCAAGAACCTTCATCTTCTGATGATGTCTCTTCCTTTCTCATTTTCTTCTTTCGTTGCCTTGTAGTCTTCATTTTCATAGCTTTCTCTTCAGCTTTTCTTTTTTTCTCAGCAGTCTGTTCTTCTTCCTTCTTTCTCTGTCTTGCCAAAGCTCTCTCTTTTTTCAGTTCTAGTTCCGCTATTTTCTTCTTTTCCTTATTTTCATAATATTCCTGCCAAGCTTTTGATGTAACTACAGAAGGTATGATTTCCTTTTTCTTCCTTTTGTTAGTGATTTCCCTGGGTTCTGACTAGAAAAGTGACCTTTTGAAAGGACTAGGTACTGTTTCAGAGATCTGACTGTTGTTGCGGCTATTGTGCATACTTGTGGCATTGTGCATACCAACAATGGCATTGCCAGTGTTTGAAGTACTAGGTCCTTCATTTTGATAGTGGTAGTCATTATGAATATCATGAATATATGATAATGTTGGAGCGGGTCCCATTTTCTTAAATTTATAAGTGTCATCTTTCACGAACCTCCGGAGTGTTGACCAAGGAACTCCATGTTTATTTGCAGCTGTGTTAAGTGGAATTCCACAATGGACATCATTTACTGCATCCTTGATTCTGTCTTCTTCATAAGACCACCACTTTCGCTTTTGTGATGGCATGTTTCTCGATCTGGAAAAAAATACTGATGTGCATCTAAGGCTTATGATTTTAAAACTGAACTGAATGAAGAGGATGCAAACAACCTTTTATCAAAATACAGTAGAGCGTCGAAAATTGGAATGTCGGTAATTGAAATGGCCGGAAACTGGAACGATTTTCAGTTGGACTGTGTCGTGCTGAATCGAACGTTTTTGATACTAAATTTACTTCTAAAGTATAATTTTCATGTTTTTTATATTCTTCAATATATTTATTTTGTTTGTACAAAATAAAGAAATAATTTTTAACGATACGATAGCCTCGATTATTATTATAAAAATTTTCGTTAGGCTTAAAATCGACGAAAATTCAACATGAAGCGACACGCAACGGAGAAAAATTCAACAGGAAGTGATACGCAACGGAGAAAAATTTGAACATCGGACAGGTTAATATATTTTTTGTACATAATCGGAAATTGGAAAAAATCACTACTTGGAACGACCCCAGTCCCCAATTGGTTCCAGTTATCGACGCTCTACTGTACAACTCTACTGGAGACTTTGGTATGAATGTCCACTATTGAAACACCTCATTTCAATAAATGGACATTCATGGTTTAATAGTGGACACCTCCATGACTAGACAGAGTAACCAAAAAATGCCTGAATCAACACTGTATGTTACTTAACATTAGGTGATTTAATTTTTGACTTGATACTGATTAAAAGTGAAAAGTTCATTTTCACTAGTTGTGGCCACCTCTTGTCCACTACTAAAAATATACGATATTTTTGTTTCATTAGTGGACATCTCATTAAATTGACTTGGGAAATAAAAATACTATCAGGAAGGTCTTAAAACATACCAACGAAGCTCATACTAATAGTATATCACCAAAAAACTTCTGTGAAACTAACTGTTAATACAGCAAGCGTGATTTCACTTACCTAGTCCTTAAGGAAACAGACAGCAGACTCACTTTTCTTCATACATCAGCAGGAATGCCATCACTAATGAGTGCGGGAAAACATCCCATGATGCACTAGAAAAGAGTCAGTGCGAGTTACCACTACTAGAAAGTTCTGTCTACTGAATGATTTGTACGTTTGAACAGTAAAGCCATCTACAACCTTATTACTCACATTTGAAGTTCAAAGTGTCCACTACTAACACAGTGTCCACTACCGGTACATTTACCTTAATTTTCTAGAAATGGAAGTGAACAGTTTTTCTTAAAATTAAAATCAAATGGAGATTTTTATAAAGACAAATTTCTTGGACCATGTTAGAGCAAAACAACTTGTGTAAAAAGAGAATTGGGTATATATATTTAAATTTACTCACTAACAGACTTATTGTATGATTATCACAAATAAAAATATACAGCCACTCCTCACTTAACAACAGAGTTCCATTCCTACAACTAGGTTGTTAATTGGTCATTAAATGAGGAACTTAATCATTTTTATTTGCTCTAGATAAATAAAAGATTGAAAGGAAACTTCAACTTGATAACTTTGTTTTAATTTGTATCTCATACATATTATAGAACACAAAAATACAATCAGCAAAAATTATAAAAATGGTGTACCAAAAAATTGAAGTTCATTCATAAAAAAGATATTCAGATTAATATTTTAGTCATTGAATCCTTCAAATGGGATGCACAATGAAGCACAAATTTATATGTAAAATATGCAATCCTGGACAGTGTGAAAGCTTGTAGTGAATACTGACTGACTGTGGGAACTAGACTAAGATTAGAAGAGAATTTCCCTGCTAGTGAGCTGGTCATAAATCTCAGTGACCATTAAACAGGTAGATTATTAAATGAGAAGTTGTTATGAAAAAATAATTTTATTTGGAAAAGTATTTGCTTTGTAAATTTAAATAAAAATGTTCTTAATAGTTTAATCATCTTCATATTGATATATTAACATAAAAATTAAATACAGAAACCAAATAAATAAAAGTGATACAAGAATTGAATACATTGTTCAATGATAAATATCTTTTATCATAAAAATGTTAGTGTAAGCTTAACTGGATTTTTCCAATAAACTCATCAAAGTTAAATTCTATACAAATTACTATTGTGTACATTTATTATTTTATCCATTTAATTTAATATTTTACTAAGAAGCAGAATTTTCGTTCTTTAATATTTAACAAAAGTAATTTCTTTAAATCATTATTTTTGTGTATAAAGATTAAATCTAAACAATTTTAAAACTGAAAGTTACCTTGTAATTTCTAATTTCTATACACTAATAAATTGGAATTAAATTTAGATTTCATCTGTTGTGAGTTTACTTTACAAAAGCTATATTAATGGATAAAATTTTCTGTAAATGTAATTAAAAATTATTAAAATCTTGCTAATGTTGTTTGTGCAAATCAGTGATATATAGATAAAATTTGATAATGGTTTTTTATAAATTCTAAATATAAAATTAATCATTGAAGAAATTCACATAAATTTATTTAAAAAAGTAAATAAAATAAACTATATTTAGTAATCAATTTTAAGTAAAATATAGTTAGTATTTTAAAACTGATTTACATATTAAATGGAGTCTAATTAGATTTTGTTTAAGTTCAAGATTGATGAATTTATCTATACTTTCATTAATATTAAAATGATAAAATCTTTTATTAATAGATTTAAATGTTAAAATTTAATATCATTAAATTTTTTATCTTTTCAATTTGAAAACTTTTATTACTGTGTTAAATTAAAAAAATACATTTTAATCAAAAATTGAAAATAAAATTTCCTAAATTTTATGCAACTGTTATTAAGTTTCTGTAGTTATTATATCTATTTTTTTCTGTTTTCTTCTAAATTTGTAAGTATAGTAAAATTCATTGTCTTGTTATTAATTTTTATTTTAAACAATAAATAATCAAGGAGTAGAATGAAAAGATATGAAAATTATCATTAAAAATAAAAAATACAGTTTTAAAAATGAATTAACAATATATGTTTGTCAGAACTTCATGAAGGAAAGGTTTAACCATACTAAAAATAAAACAAAATTACCTTATTAAATATTAAATATTTAAAAATCCAATTTAATTATTTGATTTGATCAAAAATTTAAATTTTAAGCATATTTATTAGTTTAATCTGCATACAGTAGATAAAAACAATAAGTAAAAAAAATGAAGCCATTTTTTAAAAATTTTTCCTTAACACATTGACTGCCATGTTACTTTTCAGGATTCAGGTGTAAAACGCCAACTTAATTTAATTATACACTCATGTTTGTGAAAACTGCAACACCATGAAGGAATTGTGCAAATTGAACCAAACTTACAGGAAATGTAAAGTGAGGTAAGACATGCAAATGATTAGAATTACAAAGCAATTGCGTATGCGTGGAACAAGAAACGGCTCCTTATCAACTGCTTGTTCCAGGTATATAAAGGACTGTAAAGATGCATTGAAATCCATTTATCTTCCTCTGTCTGCAGTAAACATTTCATTGGTGGTCACTATGCCTCGTCAAAAGCAGAGGAAGCCATACCAACAACTAATGGAGTTTGTACAAGGCCGCATCATCAGTATGCGAGAGGGTGGATTTTCGTATTTACGATTTTCGAGAAATCGTAGCCCGCACACAGTGTAATGCCACAACAGTGATGCGTGTTTGGAAGAAATGGACAGAGGAGAACCAAATAAGGCGAAAACCTGGCAGTGGGGCAAGCAATAGCACAACGGCATGGAACAACAGACACCTCATCTGCATGGCTATGATGGACCATACAGCATCCTCTTGTGTGTTAGCACAATGTTGGAGCACGGCCACAGGTGTTTTGTCTAGCTCCACAGTTAGTCACCATCTGCTGCAGCATGAACTGTATGCAAGGGTTCCTCTACGCAGCATTCCCCTCTTGCTGATTCACAGATGCCTTCGACTTCAATGGGCTCAGCAACACCTCACAAACTACGAGACAACTTGTAGTTGGCAGTCAATGTGTTAACAATTAGAAATTTAACAGCAAAGTTAAAACTAACACAAGTAATGAGCAATAAATCTAATTAAGTAAACTGAACTGAATTATTACTCCACTATTTATAATAAAAGAAATGAATAATTATTCTTCACTCTCGTTACTTCTCTGTATATCTAATGATTTTATAAATCAAAAAGAAATACGTTTGAAAGTTATATGTTTCTAGATATTATTATTATTATTATAAACATTTATTTCAAATATTTTCAAAATTATAATTTAACATTCCAGGAATATATTTAAATAGTAAATATTTCAAAATGTAAATAAACATATAAAAATACTTTTAAAAATTAGAAATTAATATTTTATTTTCAATGATCATAAATTTAATGAAACAGATGACATCTAACAAGCAATTATTTACTGTAACATTGTCACAATGCAGGGCTGCAATTTTTTGTCACAATGCACTTAAGGTTAGTAGTGTCTTGCCACTGTACATCATACTTTTCCTGTTAACAATGAAGTCATGCCAGTCATGAATCTAACTCTGTTCAGGAGAAAATTTTTCAATGAAATGAAGTGACTTCCAAGTTCATATATAGTTAATTGGGGCCTCCTGCCTCTAAGCTTTCCACATCTGGTCTTGACTTTCATCTATCTAACACTGTTCCCAGATTAAGGAAAAACAGACAAATGACAGTAAAAATTTATAGATCTACAATTTTTTCAAATTGCAGCCCAAACAGCAGCATATTATCATCTAGCGAGCTCATGACTGAAAGTGGAGCCCAAGTCAGGATTTCCAGACTCAGGCCAAATAAAATAAAGAATGGAAAGTAAAAAACAAAACTGTATTTAAAACACACCATATACCAGCAATCACACTGGAACTGGCATCATGAAACATGTAGCCCAAAGAAACCAAAATAAAATGAACTACAGCTGTGCTAATGCCCACTAAATTCAAAGCTGGTCAGTTTTCTGTTAATTCTGAATTTCTGGAAGTTGGATATTTGATCCAGTTCTATACAAAAATATTTTTGAGATAAACTGTAATTTTTTCAAATTCAGGCAATGTTTGACTTTAGTTAAACTTTAATAAAACCATGAAAAATTATAATAAAATTTCTTTTGTTATTGATATAAATTATTATTAAATATGGCAACTGAACTATCTATTTAATGCTTAAATTAATGAATAATAATAATAATAAATTTTAAAAAGCAGTATTAATAAAGTTCATGTTTTAAAAATGGACAGATTTGTAAAAATAAGATTTGGGTATTATTACACAAAATGAAAACTTTCATAACAGCTAACGTAACTACTTGTACACAACATCAGTGTTTAATATATTTAAAGTAGAAAAATTTTAATTATATATATTTTAATATATACTAAATAAGCAGTGTCCAAAATAATATCAAACATAAAAATAGTAGCTATTCATGAACAGTAGAATATTTTTTTTTAATTATTATTTAAGATATTGCTTTCTTAATAATTCTAATTTATAAAATCATTAAATTATTAAAAATGTTTTGATCTAAAAAATAAAACTATATCAAATCATAGTTTAATATACAGGGTGTCCCAAATTAAAATTAACATCTCCCAGTGGCATCTTCCCAGACTTTGACATGTTTCCCAAAATTAACACCTCCCAAACTTGCATGACTTTTTGATGAAAAATTTTTGCTACAGCCAGCTGAGAAATGTCAAATTTAATTTGGGACATCCTGTACACCCATTGCCATAAAAATTAGCACACCAAGGAGGAGTTGTTGTATCACTGCGAAACTTAGCATGCAGATAAGTCTCAAACAGATATGAAAATGATTAGAGTTATAGCATAATGACTCATTGTATAATGCCAGGCAGAGAGAGTTAAAGTGCGTCCCCCTTGGCCTATAAAAAACGTATGCAGAAGGACGCTGTATCACTAGAGATGCCTATAAGTCACAATTGAAGACCGTATGAACAACTAACTGAATTTGAGAGAGGAAGAATCATCGGGTTGAGAAAAGCCTGATGGTTATCTCGCCAAATAGCCCACCATCTAAGCTGTTCTGACAACACTGTGAAGAAATGTTGGGACCAGTGGATAAGAGAGAGCTTGCACAGACAGCATCCAGACTCAGAACACCCTGAGCAAACCACTAGTCTGAAAGGACCACCGGTCCTCCAACAAGCATTGCACACAGCCAACTGTATCATTGTCTGCATCAGTGGCACCATCATTATAGGTCCCTGTGTCCCACCACATCATTTCAAGATGCCTGGGTGAGGAACATTTGGTATTGCAGCAGCCATTACATGTGCACCACATATAATGGCTGTTGCAACCCCTTGACATCCCCTCTGTTTGGAGTGGTGTTGCTCCTGACAGGATTGGACTGCAACAGAATGGTACTTGATTGTGCTGTGTGGTATCAAGTTATGTGCATTGTTACATTAATAAAAAACAGGAAAAAGGACATCAGCAATTCATTGTCAAGGATTGCAAAAAGGTTGCTTGGTCTGATGAGTTGAAGTTCCTGTTGCATTATGCTGCTCAGAATTTGTTTAATAATACTCAAATCCATAGGCCCTTCCTGTCTGGTGACAAACTGTACAAGCTGGTGCAGGTGGTGTAATGGTATGCGAATGTTTTCCTAGCACAAGTTGGTTGCTTGACACCGATAGATTCATGTCTGAATGCTACAAAGCATCTAAACACCATTGTGACCTAAGTGCATCCTTTCATGTTCACAGTTTATTCTGTCACATAGTTACTTTCAGCAGTATAATGCACACAAAGTTCAAATCACTATGGAACAGTTCCAAGAACATGACAATGAATTTACTTTGATGTACTGGAATGGAACTTGGTTGTCTACAGCAATGAATCCATGTTCAATTTAGGCACTGATGATGGCTGTCTTCGTGTCTGGAGGCAATGTTCCCTCTAAGCTGTGTGGCCGTGCACTGCTCAAATTGTTGCCACGCACGAGAATTTATGTGCCACGCAGGTGAGCATGCATACTGATTTGAATTGTTGTTTACTTATTTTTCACTCTGCCTGCAACATGTTTATTGTTGCTATGTATTAATTATTTTAATTTTTATAGGAAAAAATAAGATTATATATATATGTTCAGAAAAAGTTTTTGCTCAGAATCTGTTCAGCAAAAAATTTTTTGCTCAGAGAAGTACATGTTCTGCTCAGCTACAAAAAAATTAGAGGGAACATTGTCTGGAGGCCCCATGGTGAATGCCTCAATCCTGCTTATGCTGTGGAGAGATACACTGCCTTCACAGCTGGTGTGATGATCTAAGATGCCATCACATACAACAGCCAGTCACCTATAGCAGTGATCCAAGAGACCATGATAGACCAACTGTTAGTAACATCATGCAGCCATTTGTATTGCCTCTCATGACAAGGCTCCCAAGAGCCATTTTCCAACAGGACAATGCTTGAACACACATAGCGAGGGTACCACAGAACTGCCTTTACCACACTGCCTGGTTCCTTGATTTGCCACCAATCAAACACATCTGGAACCACCTGGGAGGCCATGTTGAACAGCCTAGGATTTTGACTGAACTAGAGGATCACTTGCAGTGACTATGGACTGAATGCTGCAGGACACTACATGGCACCTGTATGCTTCCATGCCTGCCCATATCACATCATGTATTCATGCTAGAGGTGGACCAACAGGGTACTAAAACTTCCTTTCATTTGTAGTTTTTCCTGAAATAAATGATCCTTTTGCATTCATTTTGTAATCACTTATATAACTGTTACACTCACACATGTACAATTTTGTTTGATTACAACAACTCCTTCTTGGTGTGCTAATTTTTATCAGAATGAGTGTGTGTGTGTGTGTGTGTGTGTGTGTGTGTGTGCGCACAGAAATGCATACAAAGATTATTGCTTTTAGTTTTATTTTAGAAATTTGTAAAGTTCATAACTATTATTTATGTTATATTTTCCTATTTTGCAAAGAAACAAATTATCTGTCTTCACAACTAAAGATCAAGAATTAGAATTAATGTTAACCAATAAGCAAACATTCACATAATCAAAGTAAAATAAATGGTAGCTCGTTAACTTCAACTCATTGGTTGTGAACACAAATGCAACTCTGTCTAATACCACTGGTATTTTATAGCATTAATGATATATTTTATATTTATAAATTAAATTTATAAAACTATGATAAGTCTTGAGTTTCCAATCTTAGTAGTATAAAGAAATCATATCATTTATAGTTTTCTAAATCAGTAGTTGTCAAATGTTTTTGACTTATGGTGCACTGTAAAATGTGAAAAAATTTTCTTATGCATTTTGTGTACAAAATTAAATATATATTAATATATTTTAAATTATAAATAGCTGTGTACTATAACTGTTACCCTTATATGCCTAACCTAGCCATTAGTTTATCAATAATAGATCTTTGTACAATCGGTTTATTCTCATTTTTAAAATATACTTTCATTATATTTGTGGCACATTTAGCCATTTCCTGAGCACATTTTCCATTTCCACCATTTGTGAACCACTGTTCTAAACATTATATCTTTATCTCTACTTTTTAAAACTGTCTTGTTCTACTTTATCATATTGAAGTACCAATTATCAATTATAGAATCAACATTTCGCTTTATTGCTTTTTCGCTTTGCTTTATCAATATTAAATTTGAATAGAAAAATTATTGTTGTTTCATTATTATAACTTACTTATAATTATAAAGTTCTGTACAAACAATATATTATTATGATTCAATTTTAAAATTGTGGAGATAAATGTGAAATTAAAATATTTTATACCTAAAATAACAATTAAATATATATTTAATGATTTAAATGAATAGTTTATAAAATTGAAAATGCAGAAACCATGGTTAAAGTAAAAGGTTTATTCTTCCATAAATGCAGGACACAAAGTTTTAAATTTAAATGTACAAAGTACATAACCAATATTTTAATGACAGAGACACAATAATATTAATAATAATAAAAATTCAATTGTTATTTTTCCAGGTCCCCAAGAGGCTTTTTTCATTCTCTTTGGGAACTACTGCTTCATTATAAAAGCATGGAATCTCATTCTTTACCTTCCTCTTTAGTCTTTGCTTTTTTTCCTTTAACATCATCATTTGACCAATCAGATTCCTCTTCACTTTGACTATCCCAATCTTGAACTTCTTCTTCTTCAGATTCATCTTCATCTTCGTCATCTTCTTCTTCATCGTTTGGTGCAGATTCTATTAAATCAAAATTCTCAATTAACAAAATTTTTAAAATGAATTTAACCCTTCTTTCATATCAAATTAAGGCGTCAAAGTTGAATTTGTCAATTAGTTATACAAACCCTCAGTTAGGAGATATTCATGGTCAAATATGTAGTTGCTGGATATTTAAACATAAAATGTTGAAAGAAAATATTTTTGGAAAATTAAATAACATGGTTTATTATATAAGATGTCATTAAAAAGTAAAGTTTTATATATTCAGTATTAAAATATTAAGCAATTTACAAAATTATTTTATAGCATCTACCAAATTATTCTGGAAATTTCATTCATGTAATGCAAACTGATCTTATGTAGTATTAGGCTATAATAAGGCTAATTTAATAATAAGAAATAAAGTAATTTGACTTAGAGGTAAATGGTTATGCCACCATCTCGTGATAATTTTAATAATTATAATAAATTAATTCTTAATTTAAAATTTCTGGAAGTAAATAATCAGTCCAGAATGGCAAATTCTTTTCATTCATATAAATGTAAAATCTATTAATTTTACATTTATGAAAATAAGAATTAAAATTTTGAAAAAACTTAAAGATAGATACTACTTCATTAATTGAATAGTTTGAAATAAAATATATAATAAATTTTTAAAAGTATATTCTGTATTTTATTGGAAACAAGATAAGTTGCAAGACGGAAGTTTTCCTGCAAGGAAACAGGATAAGTTTTCTGAAACCTTTTTTTTTAATCTAAATAATTGATTTAGTATATAATTAAAAAAGACTATTTTTTTATTGGAATGCATGTATGAATTTAAGTATATAATATCTACATTAATATCTACAACTCATATTTTTTCAATTAATATTTTCCAATTTAATCAGAATAACCTGAATTTCAAATAAATAGCAATTGATAATTATAAATTCTTTGAAATATTACATAAAATTTATAATTTTATAAACTTAAAATGATGACTACAATGATGCAAAAAATTAAAATGCTATATTACATTGCATTCTTTATTACATACAATATGTTAGATATTTGAAAATCCAAAATTTAGAAAACTGTAGATGCAAAAAATACAGTTAAACCTGAATGCAATTTTTTTAGGGAAATGGAGGTAAAAATGATAGAGTAAAACAACAGTTGTAGAAAACTATTAAAAATTATAGATAAAAACAATTTAATGAAAATTACTCTTTGAAATATACGATATAACATTATGGTATATTTAAAACACTAATTTTTTCTGAATAAATCCTTGATTGACATTTGTTTTGTGCAAACTTTGCCTCAAATCAAGATATGATATTTTGAGGTCAATAATGCTTTCACAATCATTGTCATTTGTGCTGTTCCAATAAAAAACTTTTTACTTTTATTGGCACTTCATGTGCACCAACAAAAAAGCTTAGCATAACTTTTGATATGCATTATTGTTCTTTTTTTTCATTCCCTCCACATTCTCAGATGCTATGAGAATCTTGCACTGCTCAGTATAAGAATATAAAGTAAAACCTCCCTTTGTAATCACATCTCTATTTTGTTCCCAACTCTCATTTGTGCCCATTTTCAACATCTGACCAAATATTTTTGGTCCTTTCCATACAAATCAGCCTCTGATATATCATCACTAGCACAAGTCTAAGCATGCAGTTACTTCAAATGTAATTCTTTGTGTTATGGAGCTGTTTTCTTTGTCCTGTTCCAGGCAGTGGCAGATAAAGATCTTCTCAGGTCCCTAGGCACAAAAAGTTTGGAGTTCTCTACATAATTTTACATCATCGTAAACTAATAATGTCTAATTGTAGCTATAGAATTATTTATAAATTGTGATATACCCTGCCAGAAACAAATTCCAACACCAAGGAGTTATACTAGATGAATAAAAATTACACAAAATATTTAACTGTATGATTTATTACTTTGAAATGGTGTCAATGTAATAAAGTGATGAAGTTGTGACTTTGAAACTTTATTTTATTTCAAACTGGTACAGGGTGATTCAAAACTCACAGAAATTTTAAAAAATTAATAACTTGCAAACTGTTTACAGTAAGATGATGCAGTTTCACAGAAATGCTTAGAAAGAAGTAGGATTTTTTTAGGTGTAATAAAAATTTTAGTACCAAAATAGTTACATTTCTTGCCATAGGTGGCACTTGATGAGATTACATAATTTGTGAAGTTGTTACTAGAGCTTACACTAAGAACATTTTAATTTTTTTAATTCTTACTTTAACAAATTTACAAATGATTTCAATTTTTTACAGCACCATCTACGGCAAGAAATGTAACTATTTTGGTACTAAAATTTTTATTACACCTAAAAATATCCCACTTCTTTCTAAGATTTCTGTGAAAACTGCATCATCTTATTGTAAATAGTTTGTGAGTTATTAATTTTTTAAAATTTCTGTGACTTTTGAATCACCTTGTACAATGCCAAAGTGAATGCAAAATAGAAATTTCCAATAGTCATATGTGAAACTGTTTATAAGTATTAGTGTCACTTTGAAAAGCTGTGGTGACATTAGCTACAACGTGCAGTATGCTGCAAAAGTGACAATTAACTGCATATCAACAATTAACCCAGTTTGAACATAGCCATATAGTAGGCCTTTCAGAGAGCAGATTTTCATATTATGAGATTACAGAATGGGTTGAGACATGTCCACTATGTACAACTGTTGGCAGCAATGGTCAAGGTAAGGCAGTACAACCAGATCAGGATCTGAACTCTCTTGGATTACTGGAGAAAAGATTGATTCATACACTAACTGCTGTCCACTATCAGACGCATCTTCAATAGTGTCATGCAAGTGCCCATTGGAGGGCAGAATGGAATTCTGTGGTATTCATAAACAAGAACAATTTCTGCCTTGATATCAGTGATGGACTTACTCAGGTCAGGAAGAGGCCTGGAGAATGTCTGTTGGCAAGTAGCATCCATCATCCACTTACTGGTCCAATACTAAGCACTATGGCCTAGGGAGGAATTTCACTCGATAACAGAACTACTACTGGTTGGTTATCCCAAATACCATAACAGCAAATGTTTACATCAGAATGATGATTAAATCCACTATTCTGCCATTCATGAACAATATTAACAAGAACCCGTTTCAACAAGATAATGCTTGTTCTCACACAGTATCTGCAACCCAACATACTTGTTAATTTAAGATGTCAATGTGTTATGCTGACTGGCAAGATTTCCAGATCTTTTGCTAATAGAGAACGTATGGAACATGATTTTATGACAGATCTAGGCACATCTGCAGCCAGCAGCAATAATTATTAATCTGACTCTACAGGTTCTACAAGCATGGAATGTCATCCCATGAAAACTTCCATCAGGCCACACTACTTTGAATATCAAAGATGCTCATAGAATGTATCTAGAGACATTCTGTAAGGATCTTTTATATTTGAAATAGTTTGATTTAACAAATCAAATCAATCAATATGTTTTTAAAATTTTCCAATTTTAGATTTCCTGGAAACAGAAAACACTTGAATATTTCCTAGGAAATACAGTAATGTGAATTTTTTTTTTTTTTTTTTAAAGTATCCTTAAACTGAAATATCTACTTTACATACAGAAAATACTTAGCTTAAAATTGCCACTAATGTTTTTCCATCACTGAAAAGAAAAAACTAGAAATGACATCACTAGTAATCGATAAATCATGAAATTTTTGAACAAGTAAATGAAGCATGAACTGTGAATATAAAATCATAATCTGTTAAAAATTTTCAAAATTATTGCAAAAAATTAAAAAATTAAATCTAATTAAATATTTTTGAAGATGATGATAAGTTCTAAAATAAACTACAAAAAAAATTGTTCCCACAATATTTCTGCATACTGTAGCCACTATGTCTGTCTTTGTTTGAATGACATCATTGTCTGCCAGTAAAACTCAGTAAAAATTATTGAAATATGTTTATTTTTTGTAAAGTTATTATGAATTTAATATATCAGTATGAAAAATTTTTTAGTGTAAATGGTTTTTGTGTATTAATATTATGCCTATTATTAAATTTCAATTTTATAGAACAAGAAACCTATGTGATATTATTCTGTAAAAAAATAATTAAGTTATTATAGTTTTAAAATCACAATTGCTAAAATTTTGAAATATTTTGGAGTTTACTTATATCTTAAAAAATATTATGGTAATGTAAGCTTTAAAAAATTTGTAACCATAGAAAAGTATATTATGTTAAAAATGAAAATAGCTGTTATTTGTAAATATGTGTATAAATATTTCGTCAAGTTTTAAAAGCTTAAAAAAATTCCTGGAAATTGAGTTTATTTTTCCTGGGAATTGACCTTTGTCAGTTTTCTAGAAATTTTGGGAATACCCATACCAAAAACCCTACAAACTATTAATAACACTCAAATTTTCAACAAAACAGTATCTTTATCATTAACAACATACTATTAAAACTTGGCTTTTAGTTTAATTGCTTAAAATATCTTAAATTTTGAATAAACATCCTTCTTGTCATTGTAAATTGTTACAAATTCTGTAATATTGTATGTCAAAGTAAAGATTATAAATTACACTCATCTCCATATGTTACCACTTTTAATTTTTTCCAAGAGTGACTGAAATGGGAAGTTTTTCTGTACATAATTTCAATCTCACAGGATGCCAAAATGGTAGAAATTGGCAGTATATATTGAAGGACAAGCATGCTTCTGTACAAGAATTGACTGTGGCAAGAAAAAGCTTTAATATAGAAATTTCTGAAGTAACAATCCACAGATACATCAGTAGATGTAATTATAGATATAAATTATACAATACTATTCTTTTTAGCTCTTTGTTCTTACTTTTTACATTTCTGTATATATATTGTCTACTTAGACTTTGTTTATTAATAAGACTTATTATACTGGTGAAGTTTCTGATTAGCAAAGAAAGGAAATTTTAGTCAAAAGTCAAAATAAAGAGATAGTTTGCTTTGACTAAGATTTCCTCTCTTGCTAATCAGAAACTTCACCAGTAGTATAATAAGTCCTATTAATAAACAAAATTCAAGTAGACAATATATACACAAATATATAATGCTATTTTTATAATTTTCAACTACCATCCCTCCTGTAATGCTCCACAAGGCTGTTGCATATATCCACCTCTAAATTATGTAACACAAATCCTTGATCAACTCCCTTACTTGTATTATGGAATAATACATAGCATGGGGTACTAAAAGATACATTATTTTATTAATTACATGTGTAATGTATAAAGTAGTGACATAAACAGTATGGTTTACTGCCCAACAATTTTTCCTTTTGTATTTGTTTTTTGATGAATTAGATGACAAAAGTTATAGCCAAATTCCTACAAACTTAACAAACAATACCAGTCAGTTTAAACACCCAAGCATTATGTTTTTGTTAATACCACCACCCCTTTTAATGCATCATAACAATTACCAGCATATCTACCCACTTACTTGTATCTCTATTATACAATGATTCAAATAATATAAAATACGACTCACATCAATCATCAACCAGCATGAACATGATTAGCATATGAGCAATGAACGTTTTCGTAACCCCTTCTGGGCTCTTCTTCAGGTTTTTTTTATTTTTGTTTTTCTTTTAATAATTCAAAACAGGCTGGATTTTAAAATTCAAGCATAATTGAACAGTAAGAGATTTTGAATACCATATGTGCATGTGTTCCCCAAGAGATGTTTAAATATGGTTGAATATTAGGATAAGTTCGAAAAAAAGGAAAAAGTTATGCTCAAATGCTAAACATATTCATACTGGTTAATGGTTGATGCAAGTTGTATTTTATATTCATTCCGGTGTGCTTTGCAGTTATGTATTTAAATGATACTAAAATTTCACAAATAATAACAAATCACCAACTGATATTAACAAATTAGACTTTACTGAATGAAAAGTTGCTTACAAAACTCAAAACAGATTAGCAAATTCCACAATATTTTACTAAATTCTATTGAATAGAAAAAGCAAAAAACGAAATTGGTTAGCATACTCTCTAATTCAACTGGAAAAATTTTTAGTAGGATAATCAGTAGCTATAGTGAGGGATTTAATAATTAGAAATGTGCAGAGCAAATTTCTTCATGTGAAAATTCTACCTTCACAAAAAATTACCAGAATATAATATAAATCAATCAAATAATAAATAAGAATATTTTCAAAATTATTCTATAATAGAGATGACGAAAAATATTAACTACTGAAAAAACATATTGCTTAGGATAGTTGGTCATAAAATTTTTATGTTCAAGAAAATTAGCTCTCTTAAACAGTAACGAGTAATTATTTTTCATTGTGACAGAGTCACAATGCAGGGCTGCAATTTTTCATCATATTTTCAATTTATTTAATTTAAAATATATGCTCTCCACCTCAAATTGGTACTGTCTTGCCCCTGAACATCAAGGTAATTTAAATACGTATAGCAGATGTCATATCACCAATTGTTCTAACTCAAACAAAAGGGGTTAGGGAACATTTTAAGGAGTGTTTTATTTTCCTGCAAGTGCTTTTGATGTAGTAATGTACGTCGTCCTCAGGCAGTATAGAATCAAACAGATTTTTTTAATTGAAACAATAATGGAATTAGCCGTTTAGAACATAACATAACTTTAAGAATAAGAAAATGTAAAACATTAACTTGAAAAATGGGTAATAACATCAACTCACATGTGCCTTAATTCACAGAGAAAGCAGAGGGGTAGATACAGAGCTAATGTTGATGTTTTAACCATTTGTATAAACTAATCCAAATTCAGGGCAATTCAAGGGTGGGGAAGTTTCACAGAGAGCAGTGTGATGAAGAGGGCCTCCCAAATATACACCAGGCCCCCTTCCTCAGTGTCTGAGTATTGCTACCCGACTCCAAAGTGGAATGTGATGGTGCTGCACAACCAACTTGAACAGTTCGGTATCACAATTCTCCAGTGCAACAGAATGCTGGTGCTCAGATATGCAGTTGGCCAGCAATCTGATGGTCGTGCCTATATAATGGGTGTATAGCCCTGACATTGGGTTTTCCAAGGGGATGGAATATATGCCGGATTTTTCCAGGATCAAAACTGCATCCCTGTCATTACATAAGAGTCTTCTCAGACTTGGGTGTGGGGCAATGGGTAAAAGAAATGCATTATGCCTGAATATCTAGCAACTCCAGGCTGAGGCAGCCACAAAACGGAAGAGAAGGACAGAGTACTGTTGTGGCTGGAAGGCCATGGCAGGTATTATGGGGGGAATATTCAGAGACTTTTTAACTCTGTTTTGGATATGATTGTATTTGGCAGCACCATATCCTGCTGCACATACTGCTGTATGGATGGCCTATAGCTCAGTGTTGATGATAAGGTGTTGTGTGAAAGGTACTGAAAAGGCCTTTTTGATTAAGGGAGCTATGGCCATGTTAATGTACTGTACTGTTGTGGCTGGAAGGCCATGGCAGGTATTATGGGGGGAATATTCCTTTTCCTGTTAGCAATAAAGTTGTGCTGGTCATCTATATAATTCTTTTCACGGGGAAATTTTTTAAATTGAAATAACACGACTTCCGGTTTATAGCAGAAGTTCATATATACTGTAGTTAATTGAAACTCCTGCCCCTAAGTTTTCCATATGTTTCTCAGCTTTCATCTACTTAGTTCTGTTCTTGAGATTAAGGAACAACAGATGAACAGCCGACAGTGGGAATTTACAGGTCTACAATTTTTTTGAATTGCAGCCCAATAAAACATTGCTAAGTCAAACTGCATTAATTTGAACCTGTCTATAGGTCTCAGGCACAATATCCAGAGTTTTTCATAGACTTCAATATGCTCTTGTAGATTTAAAATTGTTGATACTACTTTTAACTTGAACCTACTTTCTTGCATACCCTTCACTCTGATAAGTCCTTGATCTTCATCTTTTTTTTATATTCTGTTTGAATAAAATGGTTAAAATAAACATTACGGCTCCATGCTGAATACAACAATACACCATTACAACCTCACATTCACATCTTATTACTAATATTATTGGCATTTTTACTGGAACAAAAGGGGTTGCCTTGACAATGTGCTCAAAAGCACTGTAAAATGTATACAAATTTCGTAATCATCCTGTAAACAGATATATCAAAAGTAGCATGGCAATATAAATATAAACATCTAATTACAAATATAGTCAATTAATTGTAGAAATTTTCATGAATAATTTTGTTAAACAGATTTGAACACAGATAAAATTTCATTTCTTCAAAATTTGAATTTTTGAATTCAAAAATAGTTTTGCCAAAGATGTAATGATTTGATATGCTATGTTATATTAACAGATCATTAATTTAATGCTTGAAGTTATACAGACTTAAGCAAGAAAATTTTTTATAATTACTTTTACCATATGTGATTAATAACTTGATATTTTCATTTCACCAAACATTACTGCATTTAAAGCTCAAAAGATTAAAATTAATTTTTATCTTAATTATCAAATTAAGAAAAACAATCTCATAAAATAAATAATTCAAGTTATCCACATGACAAAAATAGAAACACTTTAAAATTATTACAGCAATTAAACATAAATTTTGATTTAAAAAAAAAAAATCAGATTGTATTTGTAAAAGCCATGAATAAGTTATGCATCAGCTAATTGAGGAAACCAAAGAATTTGTTATTAATGAAACATTTTTGAGTTTATTTACAAGTTATCATTTACAACATTTACAAGTTATCTTTAGCATTCAAACATTCAAACTTACAAATGAAAATTTGAGCATTCTGTTAAAAAATTTCTTTGCTTTCCTCAATTAGCAGATGTGTGGATTATTCATTTAATCACAATGCAAAGTTTGTCATGTGTTTTTAATTATGTACAATGTTAACAAAATTAATTTTGACAGCATTATTAGTGCATGCTTTCTTTTTCTTTAATAGCAGAATTGCAAATATTACTGGTTAGTTTATTGAATTTTTTTTAATGAATTCTTTGAAAACTCTTTAAAATATCCTATTCAAATCTCAGATAAAAATTTCTTCCAGATCATTATCAAAAAAGCCCAATAAAATACTTCCTAATTATCTTATATTCTGCACATTTTGCTCCTAAATTTAAAACACAAACTGTACAAAATATAAATATTTATGAAAAATTTATTCTGCAAGTTCTCATAAAGCATTTATATAGGATTCTGTAAGGAACAATTATCTTATGCAAAATACAATAAATTCCATGAAAATGATTTTATTTTAATACTTACCACAATGAAGCCTAAGTCATCAATTTCAGTAATTTCATTTGTCTAAAAACATATATTTTTCATTGGATTCATTCAGTTTTTTTTTTAAATTAAATAAATGCAATGAAAAATATAATGTGTATAATTTTAAGATTTATAGTTTTGAATTTTTTTAAACGTTGAAAAATAGATTATTTTTATTTCAGCAAATAAATCAACTTAGGATTCTTTATTTCTCTATTAAAACAGAGAGTGAGTATTCAATTTCAAAATAATAAATAATATTTTATTTAATATTAGGAATAATAGTAAAAAATAAACAACTCAAAGCTCGATGCATATACAGAGATAACCAACAAGCGCCTTAAATATAGCTCGATATTTAAGGCATTTGTTGGTTATAATAGTAAAAAACAAGTATCTTCTGAAAATGTTTTTTTTTATAATTCATCTGTACATGAAAAAATTATCAAGATATTTTTTATTTTCATAAGCAATAATTTTTAACTGCTACAGAACTATGTACTGAGCATTAACTAAAAGATAGATAACATTTATCACTGTCTATTAGACTAACTTATCTCTCTCATTTGACTTGTAATGTTATATTTCAATTAATTTATTAATATAAACATAAAATAAAAATTTTAAGGCAACTACATTCTTACTTCAATCATATACATAGTAACATTACAAAAAATAAATATATTTATGATATTCTTAACAATACAGTGTTAAGAATGGTTTAAATGAATTCAAGTGAAAGACTATTAATATGTATTTTCCCCCCCAGATTTCTGATGTATTGATACACTGTATGCATTAGCCTTTCAAATAAAAGTACTGCAATATCATTTTTTCCATTAAAAGTTTTATAAATGTGATTTTCTGACATTTCTTTATTTCAGAGAATAAATGTGAAGAGTGGGAAATGACAATATACCAATCTTTTTAACTTAAAAATTATAAACTTGTTTGTTAAATAAATTCTTAATTCTTTTGTCTAATATTCATTCTTCAGTTAATTTATTTTTTCAAAAATATTTATAAATTATGAACATTAAATGTTATATAATAAAACTAAACAAATAGAAACATTGAATAAAAGCAATATCAGACTGGATAATATAAACAAAAAAAGCAAAAATTTTTACAGTCTGACATTTAATTTTTCAGAAAATTATAAGCTGGATTGCAAAGGCTTTTATTTTCTTTCTCTTGGTTTAGAAACATTTCTTTAATTTCATTAGATTTTAAACAAGCATTATTATTGTTGAACATAAAAACTTTAAATGTCAAGTTAGTCATAAAGCTAATGTTAGCAAATTACCAAAGGAAAATGTAATAGGCAATTGACAAGTTAAGGGAATGGTATAATAATGCAAATGTTAATAGAAACAGTAATTTTTACTAAGATTATACTTCCAAAAAATCTAAATTCACAGATTTCCTTAGTCTAAAATGGTTTTTATATTAAAATATATTTTGATACATTTATTTCTTTAATGAAATAATAAATGCATATTTAGTTACTAAAAACCCAAATCAAAAATTTTCAGCATTATATAAAAAATACAATCAACAGTTTTTATTGATATATTATATCTGGTGTTAATACATAGTATACTGTGATAAATACTCTGAATGTTTTAGACAGAACAAATAAGATGGTTATATAATTCAAAACCAGTGTATCATTCCTGTTTATAATATAAACATAATATACTTATTGTGTTATGAAAGCAGCTAGCATAAGAACTAATTAAATCCTTCACTATATTTGAAAAAATAAACAAAAGCCCATGTAAAGTATTTATGGAAAAAGATAATGTATACTACGGTCTGTCAGCATTACATAAAAATAATTTTGCAAGTACTTTTGACAGTATATAACTGTCCTCTTCAGGCAGAATCATTCATAGAGAAAACATTTGATATTCAAGAAAAAGAGCCCAAACATCAACCAATGTTTTTTTTCAAATTGCTTGTCCTGCATGCACACAGAAAATTTAAATTAAATCCTTTTGGGAGAAAATTTTTGAATTGAAATCATGCGACTTCCAGTTTGCTCAGAAGTTTGCATATAGTTAATCGGGACCTCCTGCCCCAAAGATTTCCTTATCTGGTCTCATTTTTCATCTATATAACTCTGTTCTTAAGATTAGGGAAAGATGGACAGTCAACAGTGGGAATTTATAAATCTACAATTTTTAAAATTGCAGCCCAATAATAAATTAAACAGTCAGTAAACAAATAATAAATGTATAACAATGCAATGCCACTATGAAGTGTTTTATCAGGAGCCATGTGATTTACAACTTTAGAAAATTAAACAGTGTTATCCACAAATCCAGTATATTTAATGTGGGAGAGTTGCACGGTGACATTGTTCAGTTGTAAAGGGATTACATTACAAAGTACCTTACGTAGAATACTTTATATACTGTCAAAAGTACATGCAAAATAAATTATTTTTATGTAAAATTGACAGACTGTAATATACATTATCTTTTTCTATTAATATTTGGTGTGTATAGGTATTTCAAACTTTATTAATAAAGTATTTGTGAGTTTTTAAATTCAAGAAAATTTTATTAATAATTTACTAATGCAATTGTTATCATTATATAATATTAAAAAAACTACTTTTCTTTAATTTTTTACAAAAATAAAAATCTATAAACCAAATTCTTAAAGCCAATGACTTGCCTGATTAAACTGGGCTATATAAATGCTATTAATTACTAATTAATTAAAAGTTAAGTAATTAAGCCTAGAGGTAGGCATTGGGCATCATCTCTTTATAAATTTAATAATTATAATTAAATTAATATTTGATAATTAATTTAGAAGGTTCTGGAAGAAAAGAATCAGCCTAAAGCAAGACTCAAACCCATGATTCCTTCCTGCCATGTGGATGCATTGCCAGTTATGCTACCTGGACTTCCATCTGATCTTCGTTTCCATAACTATAAATTTGAATATTCAATTCAATAATTAATTTGAATATAACCATATACAATATAATTTAATTATAATTATTAAATTTAGCAAAAGATGGTGCTCTAGACTAAATTACTTTGCATTTAATTAGTAATTAATAGCATTAATATAGCCAAAGACAATCCAGCAATTGTTTGGCTTAATTTTTTTTTTTTTCTTTTAAGTTTTTCCATCTTCCTGTAAATATTCAAATTAATAAGCATTATTATTCACATAAAAGTAAATATATTTAGAACAGAGGTGTCCAAGCTATGGCCCGCAAGCCAGATCTGGCCCGGCAGATTATTTTATCCAACCCGCGAAGGCTTTTGAAAGATGCTGATTTTTTTGCACAAACCCGTTTGATTTTCAAAAATGTATATTGAAAATTGAAAAAAAAAATGCAAAAATCATATTTGATAAAAAAAAGGATTTAAAATGCAAATGAGTTTCCAAATTTAAAGCAATTTGCTTGTAAATTTATTTCTATGTTTGGGACTATCTATATGTCAGAACAAACTTTTTCCAGGGTGAAGTATCTGAAATCAAAGTACAGGGCAAATTTATCGGATGATCATTTGCAATCATTGCTCATAATTGATGTTTCAAATTTTAATCCCAACTTTAAAGAAAGTCTTCAGCAAAAAACACAGTTCCATCATTCCCATTAAAAGTTGCATTAAATAATTTTCTAATTATGTATACAGTAGAGCGTCGATAAGTGGAACCAATTGGGGATTGGGGTCCTTCCAGTTAATGATTTGTTCCAGTTTCCGACTTTGTACGAAAAAATACATTAACCTGTCCGATGTTCAAATTTTTCTCTGTTGCGTATCGCTTCCTGTTGAATTTTCGTCAATTTTAAGCCTAACAAAAATTTTTATAATAATCATCGAGGCTATCGTATCGTTAAAAATTATTTCTGCATTTTGTACAAACAAATTAAATATATTAAAGAATATAAAAAACATGAAAATTATACTTTAGAAGTAAATTTAGTATCAAAAACATTCGATTCAGCACGACACAGTCCGACTGAAAATCGTTCCACTTTCCGGCCATTCCACTTACCGACGTTCCACTTATCGACGCTCTACTGTAATTTAGCTATGTTTGTTTAGTATTGGTGTATCTGCAATTAACTGTAAAAAATAAAATTCGATGCTACCTTAGTCCTAATGAGATTTTTTAATTCACATATTTACTTGGCCCGCCACAAATGTATTTAAATTCAATCTGGCACTTGAGGCAAAAAGTTTGGACACCCCTGATTTAGAACAAAACACTTCACAATTTAATTTACAATAATTTTTCATGTCTTCTGCATGGGCCTGTATCAGATCTGAACAATCTGATGCAAGTCTGTATACAGGATGATCAGATCTAATGCCGATTGAATCAGGTAAAAATAAAATACTTTTTCATAATGCAGTTCAGTAATTTTTACAATATAGATGTATAAAGCAACACAATATGGAAGACTAAGAAAGAACTAAATGAATAAAAAATAAACATAACCTATACATAATATACTATTTAATTTTATTTCATTTTTAGAAGGTGATATCAATGCCATGCACATGGCATTGATCTGATGATAATTGATTTTAGTTCAATATATTGATTTTAAATATAAAAAAAAGGGGGGGAGATAAATTTTACACTATTTCATTAGAAAATTAAAAAATTATACAACTTTAAATATTTTAATTAAGAAAAACAGCAATACACAGGAAAAATATTTTAGATAATTCAAATTTTTAAGACAATAGAGAAAGCAATGGTTACTTACCAGATATGCAAAATATTAAAATTATAAAGTAGAACTACAGTAAAGTTCCATTGTAAAATTAGCGTAAAATTATAATCTGAATCTGTATCTTGCAAACTGTCATAAATTTAGAAATAAAACTAAAGTATATGATAATGGATGCACCTGCCTTCTTCCAAGATTAAGAATCATTTGTCTTAGAAAAGCAATACAAAGCTCCAGAAGAAGTATGTACGTCAAGCTTTATAGCCTTGTCAACTATGAAAACATGTTACACAATGATCTTAACATCCTATCATGTGCAAACACTAAAGTCATTAAACTAGAAGTGGTGGGGTAGAACAGGTATCTAAAACCTATGGTCGAAATATAAGAAAAAGCTAAAGTGGATATTATACAATCAAAGAAAAGAACTAAAAACACACTGGAAGTTCCATTAATCTGCTGGGATAGTATAAAATCATCAGAGAGCCAAATACAAGTGTTTATACATGGCCCAATGTTTGCCCCAAGGTCAGTGGTGTTACATCCAGAGACAGTCATACCCAATGTTGAGAAGCTTCTGGTGAGAACTATGGATACACAAAGAATTCTTTAGGTAATGGACACTCTTCAACATAAATAACACTCAGATAGATTCAGAGAACTGATGACTACAAGTTAAATCAATGAAAACAAAACATTGCTCAAAAATAATGAAATAACAATAAAGTGGATAAAAGCTGAGCAGTGATATTACTGAAAAGAGCTTCATATATTTCATTACTGAGTAGTACAGTACATTAGCTCCACAGAATTTCAACCTTCTTACAAAGATTATTTAAATAAATTCTAGAATAAGGTTTATGATTTACATGCATATGTCTTGCTAAAGTCTTAACACCCAGTGGTGATATTCAGCAAGTTCACACAGGTTCGGCCAAACCCATTGTTACAATTTTCAGTTTTTTCCGAATCTTGTTAAACACACAGAACATTCCTCAGTGGTTTTGTTTTTTTAAAAAAAATATATTAAAATATACGTATTATACTCTGTAATACTACTAAACTAGAGCCTTATACCCCATTCACACCGAGCATTTCAATCTAGATTGTGAGCAAGATCGGGGACTATGTCTTGGTGCGATCTCTCTCGGCTGTTTCAATCTCAACCAAAACGAGGTTTAATCGCGATCGATTAAACCGAGATCGAGATAATACAAGATGTGCGTGGGACACGTGTCGAGCTATGGACAGCAAAATAAAAAGGTTATTGTATTATGAGAGATGATGACATCTGTATATTATCAGCAGTGCCATTCGGGGTAAAAAATTTCTCTGCCCCCCCCAAAAAAGAAAGGTCGACAGCACTAATATACTATTGTTACCTAGTCTTTGCACAGCGCCCCTTACGTTCCAAATACGCCACTGATTATTAGATATATCGCAAGAAAAGGTACAGTAATACCCCGAACTTACGCGATAGGTGGGACCGAGCGATAACCGCGTAAGTCGAATTAGCGTAAGTTGGGATATAATTTCGCATATAAATACATACAAGTTATTTTTAATTGGGGCCAGAGACTAAAGAAAACAATAATTTAGAAAAAAATGTTTAATAAAATCTTAGATAATATAAATGTAAAACAAATTATATTATTAAAATCGTAAACCGAAGTTATTTTGATATATTGTAGAAGGCTTCATAAAATCTAACAAATTCGTCTGATGGCTCAAAGATTTTTTTTTCTCCCGCAAAATTTCCTCGTAGCATGCTAATAATCTTTTTATTTCTCGTTTTGTAGAAGAAATGCGCTCTTTGTTGGAGTCTATATTTTCTAAAATTTGTAACCCCTTTTCAATTGAACTGAGGCCTTCTGTCAAGTTTTCACAGCTTCGAGAATTTTTTCTTTACCTTTTATAGATGTTCTGATCGTCAATTCCGGTAGATCAAACTTCTTTCCAATTCACAAATTTTCATTTTTGTATTGAAGTCTTTAATAATGTTAACTTTACATTCCAAAGATAAAGTTTTTCTTTTCTTATTTGATGCAGAAGAATCAGTTCTATTTCGTTTAGATGACATAGTAGAGTCTCTCAAGTCTCTGTAGATATAACAAACACAGAAATAAATAACACAAAATAAATTATAGCTATGCATCGATTCTGCACGACATGTCCGAACATGTAAGCTGAACAGTAGTGTGGGGAGAGTGAGTGATCAAGAGTTGCGTGGCGCTCAAACAAAAGACAAATTGACGAGATTTGAAAATCGCATAACTCCGGGTTCGCGTAAGTCGAGGTATTACTGTATTGTATTTATTTCTAGCCAAAACTTCTATTTTGTTTGTCAGTGATTGTCAGGGAAAAATTTTCTTGCTAGCGAACCCTTTGTTAAATATTTCTAATATCACCACTGCTTACACCTGAACAACACAGTAATAAGCTCCTCAGACACCCTGCAGCTCTTTGTTTGCAAAAATCCATAAACCAGGCCTTCACTTGCATTCCATACTAAACAAAGCTAGATTGCCAAAATTCACATTGGGGGAAAAACATACATCTTATGCTAGTGGAGTGGTAGGCCCCTTAAAAAACTGAAAATGTTTGTCCCGTTAAAATTTTTTGCTATGTTATGTTTATATGATTTGCGACATATTTTCTAAATTGTTTGAAATGTGTCTTTATATATTATTTCAGAGAATTTGCTAATATGTTATATACCAGAGGTGGGCAAGCAAGAGTTCAGTGGGAGCCAAAATTTAGGTTTTGCAAAATGCCTGAGAGCTGCAGTTCTGTACTGTCGTGACGGATAGTATGGTATGGCTGGAAAGGATAGAACTTTCAGCAGGAGCCGCATTTGCCCATATCTGTTATATACCATATTTCCACACATTTAAAAGCAATATCTTATAAGTGAAAATCACTTGTTTTGATGTTTTTGTAATATATGTTCTACTTTATATGTAAGAGGAAGCTCGTGTGTGCCAGCTTGTTTTGGCTTATAAGAACATCACACTACAATATAAATATAGATTAAATGTAAATGTACTGATACAGTACCTATTCAGTGACATCTCTGTGGTAATCATTACTAAAAGTAAAAATCCAAATAAAAAAGTTTTTGTCACTATAAAAGCTTTTTTAAATTGTGAGTTTCTTTAGATACTTTGCAGAATATAGTGCTAATTTTGCCTAGTCTATAAGAGTAAGCTTTCATGCTTGGATATAAGAGCAAGTTTGTGTATAAGATCCTCAATAGAAATATGGATAATTTTGTTCATAATAATTAAATACCATTCATTTATTATTTTTGTTTTACTTTATATCATAATTAGAATTAAAAGTAATATTTTTTGAATTTTATAAAGTAAACTCAAATATCACCATTATCCTTTCAATTCAAAACTTAAACAAGTTTTGAATTGAAAGGATAATGGTGATATTTGAGTTTACTTTATAAAATTCAAAAAATATTACTTTTAATTCTAATTAAAATTTAAACAAATTTTACAGAAATATTTTCAGCATCTTTGAAGTCATCTTTAGCTACGTAAATGAAACAGTCATAAAACCATTGAGTAACACTTTAAATATTTTTAGTCAGACTTATTCTATATTCAAATATTTGAACTGTTTTGTTTGCATAGTTAAACATGGCTTCAAGAAAATCAAAATGTTCCTGTAAAATAAAAATTTTTGGTTATCTAATTTGTTTAAATTATCTTAATAATATATTAAATATAAGATATTACATAATGTCAACATAAACTTCATTTTATTTATTTTAATTTAATGTAATTATAGTCTTAGTGATAAATTTTATATGTATAATTTCTTAAATGTAATGTATTTACATTATCAGATTATACAGAATGTTTTAAAAGATAAAAACAATTTTCATAATACATGAACATTATGAATAAAAAAATCATTTGAGTATTTCATTTGAAATTTACTTCTCTAATATTAATGTTTAAAAGTATACATTAATATTAATAATTTATCAATTTTTTTAATAAACTATAAATCTTCAGAATATACAGTTGAAAATGTAAAAAAAAAAAAAAACTTTCCCAGATGACAATTTTTATATTACTTAAGACTGAAGACAAAGTCTAGTCACTTTTTAAATTCACTTTCATGTTCTGGAATACATCTTATGATTACTCTGATCTTTTCCCTTAAGCTACTTAGTCATTTCAGCAAATATTTACAAATTTAAATACTCATATAATGTAATATTATATGATAACTAGATATTCCCCCACCAAGCATGATGAACTACTTTCTATGAGAAAATAGAGATTGAAAAATTGAGAAGAGTACAGATTTCAAGAAATTCAAGAAGAGTAGCTAATGTGTGATAATACATTTTAAATAACAGGCTCATTAGATCATTACTTCTGATTGGATATTAGAACATCATGTGGTTACTATAAAATGTTTTTTTTTTAAACTGTTGTAGAAGTGACATGATGCAGCTAACTTTTTTTAAAGTTTAAATTTAAGACAGTTTAAAATACACCATTTGCAAAATATTTAAAAATGCAACTTAAGAGAAACTCCCTTGTCAGGCATGCATTAAACAAGGTCACTGAAATTACTGCAACATAAGTGAGATCACTAATCCAAAATTGATGAAATATTTATCTTATAGCTAATATTTCTGCAAAATAAGTAGTCTATACTTTCTGTCAGAACATAAAACAAATATAACCAAAATTTCATCTGGATTGGACAAAAATTGCAGGAGTTATAAGGAATTTGGGTTTGAGTCACACACCCAGATGATGGCTTTTATAAATGATAATATTATTTTGTCTCCATTCCAATTTTAGAAATAGTTTTAATCTTTTAAATAAAATATATATACCATATTTACTCAAATAAGCCACACACTTTTTTTCAAAAAATTGACAAAAGTTGGATGTGTGATTTATTTAATAACAAATTTGGTGATGAAACAGGCAAAGCCCAGGGAGCTTCCAGTTATTAAGCATTGCACTTATTTTTCTAGTGGTAAATTTCACTTATCAACTGGATAAATTTGATTAATAAAATGGTTTACTATAGTCAATATTTATGAGCAATATTATTATGTCTTTCTGTGCAACTAATTTCATGAAAATGAGAGTTAAATATACAACTGAGACTGACAGTAAATAATCTTTATACTTATCTCTTAGTTTAAGTTTGTTTAATTATCAGTTTTTCACCTTCGATTTGAATTAAACAACAAAGTATTATTTTTACTTAATTAGTAGGTTAATTCATTATAAAATATATTACTGTAGTTTGCACATAAGTTATCAGTATTAGAGATACAATTTAGTTTTTTTTCTCAGTAAATTCATCTTTTAACACCATGTAGACATGTAAACTGACCATCACCATACTGAATGCAACAAAACAACAGAAATAAAGGTTGCTATTGAATTACAATCAAAATTAGTAAAATTTGTTAAATATGTAATAAATTAAATTGGTCAAGTTTTTTTTTTTTTTTGTTTTTAACCAGAATCTTAAATAAGGATGAATGGGTTTTTTAAGTAAATATGGTATTTCATGTTTTAGGTAATTTTTAAATATTTGTTGAAATGACCAAGTAACATAAAAGGAAAGATGGGATCATTAAAAGACAAATCCTGAAACATGAAAGTGAATTAAAAGATAATTGTTTTGACAGATTGTCTTCAATCTTAATTAACACGTTCACAGTGTTACAAGGCACATGTGACTCATATGAACATGTCTAGTTAGGGCAACAGACACAATTGCTTGTTTTTCTGTGGGGCGGTGCATATGTTTTGATAACATAATTCTACAAACATCATACTTGATATATTGATATTATTTTATTATGTGCAATAAAATATATTAATTTAATAGTATGAAGCACGGGTGACTCGTGCTGCCCTGTATTAAAATAAACTACGAGTCACCCATGACTTGTAATGCTCAGCAGCTGCCTAGGTTAATGTTACCCTAGGTTCCGAGATGGCGCTGGTGGGATTTTTTCCCTACGTCGGCGGCCGCAATGGGAAAAAATTTTTCCCCTGCAATTCAAGATGGCCACGTGACCGGCCGCCATCTTGAAATGCTCTGCAGAATCCGCGGAGTTTAACCGAAATTTAAAAAAATTAAAAAACAGGGAAAAAGTAATTTTTTACTCACTTTTCGATGGATGTTGACTACTTCTTCCTTTGTTTCTTTCCTTTTCGATCTGATTTTTTTCCGGTTTCGCTAAACTCCGGATTTTCGTTAGGTGCAGTTCTTTTCTTCGCTGTCGTTTTCACTTCGGCCGCTCTTTTATTGGTCGGTTGGCGTTTTTCTTCTTTTGAATTAGTATTACTTTGCTGCTTTTTGGTATCTTTCCCTTCTTCTTGTTTCTTGTTAGCTTTCTTTTTTGTAATCGTCGCGGGCGCTGCAGGAACGGTTTCGGGCTCGAGCCAAATCGGCACTTTTCCGCTGCCCGGATATATGTTGCGTAAGTGTTGGGCAAAAATTTGAAATCTCTCACCTGGTTTTCTGGAGGGCCAATTCATGAACTTTTTATACATAAACAAGTACATGTACGAGTCGGAAAGATCACTCGTGTAGTGTTTTGGCAGGTGTTTCTTGTTTTTTAAATAGCCCCATAGGCGTTCGGTATTCTGAGTATGATCTCCTGTTATGGAATCGACGAAATTTTTCGAATGGTTGACTGTTCTATGTTCGACCTCTACCCCTTTGATGTCGTCAATATGCATGTATCCTTTCCATTCGTCCGTTATTATCGTACTGCCTGAATTCACGTATTTATACACTATCCAATTCAAAGTGTTTTCTGACCTGTCGTTCACCTGACATACAAAGCAATTCTTGTCTTCCCGGCAGATTCCGCCAACCACCCATTTCGTGCTCTTTAATATACGCCCTTTCTCGTACTTTCTTTTGCATATGACGGTCTCGTCTATCTCCACCGTTTTATTTGGCCCTCCAATTTTAAAAGATGACAAATTACTCATAGCTATAAGCATCACCAACCGTATGTGATTGGACCAATCGACGGCCGTCTTTCTGGATATGCCCGCCGTTATCGCGGAGGTCGTCGCAGTACATTCCAGACAAAGATAGTGCCATATAAACGATAGAATGCAACCCCAGGAAATGCGGCCAAATTTACTTTTAAATGTTCCTTTGAAGGCAGAGGTCTTCTTCCAGCACTTCGTACATCGCAGGAAACAGCTTTCTCTACTAATACGGTAGAACAATTTGCATACGGAACCACAATCAATGCAAACGGACTCAGTCGGCTGTATGCCTAATTTCACAGCAAATTTAAATGCGCTATCGATAAAGGGAGGTACACCTAACTCCAAATAGTTGTCTTCCATCAACTTGTAAAAATCACGGAAAGTGCATTTCGACCAAAATTCGTCGTTGCAAATCAAATCGACCGAACCACTCATTTCCACACAATCGGGAATAACTAAACGAGGAGAGGTTGGGATGGGGGGGGGGGAAAAAAACAGCCTTTCCTTAATTTCTAGTTACAGGCTTTGTCTATCGTTTAGCTAAAAATTGTAATATAAAAAAAATATAAGAATAGTTACTAATGCAAGAAGAAATATTAACAATTATTAACCGATAACAGTTAATAATTGAAAATGAAAAATCGTCACAAAAAAAAAAAAAAACATGACTAATAATCCAAATCGCAACACAGCAGTACACGTTTCCAACTGGTAGACAATTTGCATAAAATTGCATTGAAACGAACAGAAATCACGTCACAGATCGAGCATTTGCATATTCGTGCGTAACACCACTAAGAATTTCCCACCGATATTATTCTTGCACGACGTCACAAAAAGGCTCCCTCTACCGTCGCAAATTTACACACACTGTCGCCGTTTTGAGGTTACAGGATACTGGGGAAAAAAATCCTCAAGGGCGTCGACGTCACGACTTCAGGGAAAAAATTTTTCCCCGTTGCGGCCGCCGACGTAGGGAAAAAATCCCACCGCCGCCAGCTCGGAACCTAAGGTAACATTAACTGTTTATCTATCGATGCAGTGAATGTGCTAATATAAAAACAATTTATTTATTATACCTTATTGTGTAGACAATAAGGTATAATAAAATAGAGTATGGTCTTGTTTTACATGGGGTTTACATGTCAGCAGGTACAGTGTAAAATGAAATTCTACATAAATTTGGGCTTTGTCCCAAATAGTTACAAATGAATCCCTAGACACTTATGCAACCACTAGCAATTGAACAAAGAAATAAAGAACACCACCCTCCATTGTGATTTTGTTTTTGTTATGTAGTAAAAACTTGTTACATAGTTTTAGTTTTATTTTACACAACTTGCATACTATACATACAGATCACATTTCTTGCTTTCTCCATGTTCATTTTAGAACATTCTGTATTAATTTCATCTTAATTTTTGCTTAAAGGTAGACTAGAAAATTGCTACTAAGTTTTATATTATTTACTTTTGCTCCACAATGAATTTCTTAATAAAAAAAACTAGTCAAGATGTGCATCAATGATCAGGATTACCCTGTGTATTCAGTATTAACCTAACTATTTGCCATCATGAAAACAAATCTGCATATATCAATCCTATATAAAACAAGACCCTACTGTACTTTTTTCGATAAATCTAAAACACATTGGAAAAATTTATACAATATCATTTATTTACAAAAATAAAATATTATTTACAAAACTATTCAATAATATGCTAAATTAATATCAAAACACAATTATTCATTTAAAGATTTCAGGTGATAACATTTTTCAAGTTAAAATTTTTTAGACTGTTGAGTAATAAGATATTATACATATAAAATATAATATTTATTTGGTATTTTAAGAGTTTGTGCTAAAAAATTAACTTCAAGATTTACTCTTCAGCTGAATAAATAATACAAATTGAATGTTTCTAAGTAAGGATTATTCATTTGATTTAAAATACCTATTGATATACTGATGATGCCTAAGAAATATTTTAGACATCCTCAGTATAACAAAACATATAATTTTCAATGATATAAATAACTCTAAAGAGTAGATCTTAGTTAAAAAGAAATTTTATTAATATTTTCTTAGTACTGCATTGATCATGGAGATTTTCCTGTAATATCTGTTTTCTCCAATTGAATTTTATCTGCAGAAGGTAAACGACAAAAAATAAATTTTTAACAGCAAAGCATATTCAAAGAAATTATTTGTTAAAATTTTTTTGCAAATTTAGCAAATGCATTTTTTATCTAGAATTATCCTTAATCAGATGGAAGTTTGATCAAGAAATTTTCAAAATTATGCTAGTTGAATCTGACTAAGAATGTTATTACTTTCAAAAATGAAAGAAATATATTTTTTGATAAAAATAAAGCAAAAATTTAAGCATATATAAAAATAATCTCTAAATTTTTAAGCAATAGTATATAAAAAAGTTACTCTTTTAAAAAATTTAAATTTTTATTTAATGAAGTATCAATCATTTAAATTTATATCATTATCTTTTAAAACATTTATATACATAATTATATTACAAATTTATTATATTAAACAATTTTTACACATTATAAATTTTTAAATTATTATAAAAATTAACTGGGATTAAGAAAAAGCAGGAAAATATAAATTATCCTCTGAATTTGGCAAAATAATTCAAAGAAAATGATTGACAACATATAACAATTGAGAAAAAACTTTATATCAGTTTTGACTCTCTCGTAGCATTGTCAATAATGTATAAAAATGGTCAACAATGACAATAAACTGGTATTACTCTTAGTTATGTTATATGTTTTTAAATATTTGTTTCAATTTAAAATTGAAGAGTAATTTGTATAAACAACTGCTAGTTAGTTGCAGTCCTCCCTCTATAATTACATACCTTTTTTTTAATTTAAGATACAGCAATTAGCACTTTTATAATTGAGCATTGTTTCAAAAATGACCAGTCCATAATTTTAAAAAAATCAGATAAGCACTTGATCTTATGCATTTTTTCATCTCTTTTTAAAGTTGATTAATATAAGTTTCTAACATGTCACCAAAAAAAAAAAAAAAAAATTGGAGGTTAATTTCAAAATCAACTATACTCATAGTCATTATGTTTCAAACCTGGAAAATTAACACAAGCGGACTCAGTTATCTATAAATCAATCAATACTCTGACAAAGAAATTAAATCCCCTATCTAAGAATACAAGAAAAAAAAAATCAACATAAAATAAAATTTGTTATTCAACAAAATAGTAGTAAGACAATTTAAATAAACAAATTACATAAAGTAAGTTGGCAAACATTGCCTTAAATCTGAATATTTTTATACTGTGGTCTTGGAGAGGATTTGTAGCAATTATTTGTATGAAAAGAAAATATTAACACTGTCTGTTGGCATTATTATTTTACTTGAAATATTACTACAAGTACTTTCAACAAATTTCGGATTGTCTTCTTCAGGTACAGAATAATGGAACTTACAATTTAAAATGTATTCCATAGTATGTGTCAATATATTGAAAAAACTATAATAAATAAATAAATAAATAAAACAGAAATAAAAAGGTGCAAAAAATATATAATTTAGAATTAACTTGAACAAAATTATTGTGCTAACTTCCTGTATAACATGTGCCATATTGCCAGAAGGTCGAGCAAAGGTTCGTTATATGAACTTTCATGTAATGATTCTTCACTCTACCTTCCAGCACTGTTCCATCCTCAATATTCCACATGCTTCTAATTTGTTACAAACACAAACCATATCCTTGATAATTTCTAACATAAGTTATCATCATTATCAAACCAACAACTTGACACCTAAATTGCATTTAGGTTTCAAGTTGTTAATTTAGTATATAGTTCCAAGTTTGTGTGTGCCAGTTTTTATGTCTAATTTCATCTACCTAGACATTAAATAAGTCTTCAACTCCATATTACCAACTCAGCTGCTGGATATTTTATTAAATTTTTTAGATATTTGCCCTTAGATTATAAATTGGCTCAATAATTATTTTCTGCTAAAATCATTTAGTGTTAAACTTGGAAAGTTTTCCTTTCTTCCATTTTTCCCCAATGTGTCATCTCTTGGGATTCCATCCTGAATAGTTTTTTGTTTATAAGTTTTATTGATTATGTCAAGGCTGACATCACTTCCAACATTATTCTGTACACAGACAATATGAAAATGATTAATTTGAATCCAAGTCTCCAAATCAACATTAAGTTATTGACTAATATTCTTGAGTCTGTTGACTTGAAAATTAATATAGCTAAGATAGTGGCTATGCACTGGTACATAAACCTATTCTTTATCCATTCACCATATCTAATCATCCAATTACTTATGTCAAGATGATTTGTGATCTTGAAGTCATATTTGATAGACACCTTACCTTTTCAGATCACATTGAGAAAATTAAAAACCTTGTCAACAAAAGAGGTATACTCAAATAACATTGCCACTGCACCTCAAACTGATGAGACCTCGGAGCTATTTTTTCTTTTGCTAACTTTCAATTGCTTATTATTATTATTTACTGGCATGGCCTGCAGTCTCTCTGTCTTTGCTAACAAAAGTAAGTTCATCTTTAAACAAAGTTTACCTAGTTTTTATGAAACCGTGCCAGTACTTGTTCTGCAACTTGAACAGAACAGAAATGGCATTATTCATCAGAAAAAGATGCATCAAAGTCAACATCAAGACAACTGCTACAGGAACAAAATGCAAGTTGGCTGAGGAGGGGCGTAAACAGCCCGAAACATGTACAAGCATTTAGTATGCATATCAACTGAATAAAAATTAATGATAAAATTTTAAATATTTAAAATTTTATATTTTAAATATTTTTACAGTGTTCTTTCCTTAGATAAAGTTTTTTACACATACCTAGTTGCTCTACACAGAACAAGGCATGTGTTTGCCCTTCTAGTTATAGGATGTGTATCTCTCATAGATCTTTTATTATTACTAAAGTCCAAAACTAAAACTAGAATAAATAACATGTAATAAAATGCACATCATACACAATTTTCCAGCAAGTGGTGTTTGTGGAACAAATGTTTTCAGTTTATTTTATAAACCTGAAGTAGGTTTATGCAGGTTGTGTGTATGGTGTACATACATTTTATTACATCTTTTTTCTTATTGTGTTGTTTTTAATATTTCTCTATTCAGTAAGTTTATTTTATAATTTTATACAGTTTAACAAATTCTGTAAATACATTTTATACTGTAATGTCTAGTTTTAGTGTCTAATTTTTAATGTTTTTTGTTTTATCTTATTTTTATACACAATGTCCAAGCTATGGGTATTTGTAATTTTACTCGTTTAAAATTTTTGTACTCTATGTCTCATTTTGCCATATTTTTTATTAGGAGTGTCAAACACAAGATCGTGTTAATAACAATAACATGGCTTTTTCCACCTTTATTTAGTTGTCAACTAAATAAAGGTGGAAAAAGCAATGTGATTGTTATTAACACAATCTTGTGTTCAACACTTCTAAGACAATACAACACGGTTTCACAACAAATCAACAATATTTTTTATTATAAATTTCATTTTAATTATTTTTACTATTATTATTCATTGTTGTTTTTTTTTTTAACAAGTGCTTTGTTGTATCATTCTGACTAGAGTGGTAATTTAAAGTCAATGACTTTACTTGCTACATTCAAAATAAATACAGTAAATAAGTGTAATGTAGAAATACTTCCCATTTTTCTATTCACAACTAAATATTCATTTATAATAATATTTAAGCTCTAAATATACAGTTTTTTCTTAACTCTTACATTTATAAATATACATACTGTAAATTGTTGTTTTTGAATGTTTTATTTTAGTAATACTTTTAATTATTATTTTTAATAAATAAGTTTTAATTCTTAAATTAATTCAAGCATATAATGAATATTTCAAACTAAAATTCTGTTTATCATAACAATTGTGAATTATAAAGAAATATATTTCTTTACAGTTATTATGATAAACATATATATATATATATATATATATATTTAAATTTAAATACTTAAATATTAATTACACTATTTCATTTCAATTTGTTTTAACCAATCATATACAATTTTTAAACACAAAGTTATTACTAAATTTTCTGATGATTTTCTTACCACTCTTGTTAGTATGATTTCCTCTTTTAACATCATATTTAGGACCTGATGAAACTTTTTCTTCTTCTTCTTCATTACTTTCTTCACTAGATTCTATTTTTCAAAAGTTACATATTTTAAAATCTTTTTTTTGAAAAAAATAAACTAAAATAACATAAATTTAAAAAATTTCATAACCTTTTAGAATTTTCAAATAAATAAGTCAGAAAATTGATATTGATAAATATTGCAATTTCATTTGCACATCATTTTAATCTTTATTGTAGTTCTTTTGTGGCAAATGGGCAATTAAGAAAAAAAAAAAAAAAAATGTCGACAGAGTATAAAAGCATTGATGGCCCACTCAAAATGCAAGCAGTTGACAAGTGTGTCATATTTTTCGTTTTTTAACCACCACTTTATCAAATATTGTTAGTAATGTTTTTCTTAATGTCTGTATCTTTTTAAATAAACATTTAATATATTTTCCTGTACTCTTACTGCCATTCATTTTTCATGTCTGTTTTATATATCTTTATAAACTTTATTTTGTATCTATTAATATTAGTATATTATTTTTGATATTTCTTTAAATTGTTTTGTCATTGCTTATGCATATAAAACCATATTCATATTTATAGAGTCTTACGATGGTATGCACATATTGCATACCATCGTAACAGACAACAGACTTTGCTTCATTCTTTACTCCCACTCCCCTTATGTATACAATTCGTCACTCCCCTCCCCATTTGCACAATCATATGTATGTACTGTACAATAAATGTAAATTAACAACAAAATATTCCAAAATAAAGGAATTATTTTATATATGCAAACACTCAGATGATCACCCCTCCTTGTGTCAGCATTCATCTACATCCTTCCCCCGTATGTGGACATGGTGGTAGTATGCCTGTTGTTTGTACTCCACTGAGCCCGACATGCATGCTGACCTCTAAAATACCAAGTTAATTGGGCAGGCCTTTCAAACAGAGGACATTCGTAACCTGAAAGCCTTAGAAATATGTAAGGCCGGCCTGACCAGCAAGTATTAACTTCAAAGACAGTAACGAAGTATCGTGTGTAGAGGAACATTTATGAAAAATCGGGCAATGTTAATGTATATTAATTCATATGAGATACTGAGTACATCTTGAAAAATGCTTATATATGAGAGGGTTATGCATTTATGATGTTTATTTTATAAATTTTTGTATACAATATATGTTGTTCGAAATTTTTAAAAAAATAATTTTTCAAATGTGTTTGTTCCAAGCATTCCATTTTGGAATTTGTTTCATTAAAAATCTGAAGCAGGCCTTGGATAAGGCCAAAAACATTTGAAGTTTTCATTAAACTTATGTTACTGATGTTTAAAGGTTATTGATTTGTTTGATTAGCTCCAGCAATTCGAGAAGATAGTTTTAAGATACTGGATATAAATGATGCGCTGATCTTCAATGCATCACGTATATCCAGTATCTTAAAACTATCTTTGAGCACTGAGCAATCAGCTGTTCTAGTGGAGCTGATTATGAGAGAAATCAAGCACAGAACATTCAATTCTCCACTTGCCATCCATACCTGCTGCTGTACTTGCATTACGTTGATGATATCCTCATAGCATGGGAGGACACAGACAAGACTTTTCTTACATTCAAACAACAAGTTTATAGTGTATATCTCTCTATTAATTTCACTTGGAGGAAAGAGAGTGATGCAGCTATAAAATTCTTGGGTTTGTGCATACATAGATCCCTTGAAGGGCTACTATTCTTGGTTTACCACAAATTTAATAAGGTACATCATATCATCCCGGCAGAACATTTTCCAGCCTTTGCGATACGTTAACACTGCTATTGCCGCCCTCATTAGAAGAGCCTTCATGTTACCATCAACGCAAGTGCTTGTAAACATTGAGTTAAACATCATTAGTTTGGTAGTTTGGTGGTACTTGCAACTGTTTTTCATGTGCTAAGTTCACACATGTACTTAACATGGTCAGGAAATCTCTATTTCCAAGTACCATACTATGTAACAAGAGGGAATGTCAGTAGTTCAACTATCATTACCATACCTTGGATCCCTTTCCATATGCATTTGTCCCATATTCAGGAAACACAACCTTCTGCCAGTATCTCTGCTATTAAATTTGCACAGACTCATTTGCAATGATTGGGACAAATTCTTCACCTATGAGAAATCAGGGGTCTATGCTGTACCATTGGAGAATCCTGTAACAGGGATGAATATGAGATACATTGGGACTACAACAAGAAAGCTCACTAGCTGCCTAGCTTAGCACCAGGATGATGTGGTGAATGGAAAGCGCACCACATAGCTTGCAAGAAAGGTGCTCGAGCAGAGCTACAACCCGTTATGGGCCCAAACAACAATACTCAGATGCTGTAGTGACCAGAAACTCGTCTTTATATGGGAATCTTTCCTCAAGACAATCTCAGAACCATGCAACAATGCCACTCTTGACCTGCCCAACATATAGATTGCTCTAAACGGTTAAACAGCAATTCACATCTTTAACGTGAATCTGCATCCATACATGCGCGGCATCACATCATACGTATAACATTGAAAGTATTCAAAATTTGTAGCTTGCTCATAATGGTTTTAATTCAAAACTCTTTAATTTAAATAATATGCATTCCATTCTCATTAGAACATTTGTGTTTGATTTTAAAATTTTTGTTTACCTGATGACGACAAACATAGGTTTGTTGAAAGTGCTGGCAATAAAAAACTATTAATAATGCCATTCTTAGTGAATTTTCCTTCCTGCTATTTATCATTTGGCTTGAGGATCAAGCTGTATTATATTAAGTTACTGAAAAAAAGCCAAAAAATTTTAGGCTTAAAAAAAATCCAAAGGTATTTATTAATTACTGTATATCATCTACTTTTTGTCAAAATATTACTAACTGAAGTTCTAAGTGCTAATAATATCTTTCACAGATGTGAAAATTTAAAATAATTTTTTAATATATAAATCTCAATAATAATTCTCTTCAATCATTTTTCTTAATAAATAATACAGTGGTGCCTCATATAACGTACTTAATCCGTTCCAGGTGCACGTAATGACGTCCGTTATATGAAATGCATTTTCCCATAGAAATACATGTTAAAACAACTAATTCGTTCCGCAGCATAAAATAACTGTGCTGTATCATAAAAAAATTAACTTGGGGTGCGTTCTTTTATTCCTCCGCGTAACTCTGCGCGAGCGACATCCGTTTAAAAATTCCTGCGGAACGCGTTCCTAAATTCCGGTGGGAGTGCGCGCCGTCTAGCGGCAAAAACGGCCTCTTGTAGCAGTAATTTACTGTGGAAAGCAACTTGGCGTCCTCCATGGCTCAGATAGTTTCGTTTCCGGATCCATTATGTGGTTTTATGAATGAAAATTTAGAAATTGTGAAAGCGCGAGTTAGCGCACGCGGTGATGTAACTGTCTTTACGAATTTTTTTTCGAGGCTATTTTGAATGCTCTTTTAACAAATAATCCATTTTATAGTTAAATTTTACAATTGGGACCCTTCTTTTGCCTTTTAAAGCTCATATTTTAGAATTATAGATTCCTCCATTACGATACTATCGATAGCAGCGGGCGCCGCCATCTTTCTTTCTTTCACTGTCGTTCCTAAATGCCTACAAACAGCAGCGCACTCCCATAACAGCGGAGAAGCAGAGCGATTGCTATTAAAGAACGCACCCATGGAGCAGTCACCAATTATACCAGAAAGTCCGTTGTTCGCAGCCAGTCCGTTGCTCGAGTCATGTAACGGCCAAAAAGAAAGTCTGTTGTTCGCAGCGTCCGTTATTCGAGGCGTACGTTATACGAGGCACCACTGTATAATCTAGTAGTGTATATTATTCATAAATTAATTTAAATGAAATGCTTTTGGTGATAAAGTGTTATGCTTTTATATATCAGTTCTGAGAGCTTTTAAAAGATTAAAACAATGCAAAATTATTTTATATAAACAATTTGAAAATAACTAAGCAATTGATTGCTTTAATCAGGGATGCACAACCTATTTGAAGAAGGGTCAGGGTTAGGATTAAGTTTACTGACCAAGGGGCCAGACCATTTTACAAACCTCTTTGTTGACAAAAGGAGTCTAATTACTTTAGCTGCAGGTAATGTTTAATGTTGATAATCACGGGAAGTTTATGACTTGACATGATTTGAAATTATTTTTACATCTAAAACTTTTTAGTGAAATCGACTTCCTTTTAGTTGTATGACTCTATACCAGCTATTAATTTTCTTGGTCCAATGTAATAATTAAAAATTTTTCCTATTGTTAGTCTATGGAGTGACTTTGTTGTAAATAATTAATTGTTATAGCTTTTGTACATTCCTTTTTTGAACTCTGATTGGTATTTTCTAGTTTGAATGACATTAGGTTGACAAATAAGCATCTTTTCAGAAAAGACTGATTCAAATTCGACTATACCCACGATTGGCAAACTCATTAGTCAAAGAGCCAAATATCAACATTACGATTGAGATTCCTTTTGAGAGCCAAATTTCTTAAACTTAAACTATATAGGTAGATACATTGTTATTAACTTAATACATGCATACATGCATACATACATACATACAATCTTTAATCAATCTTTAATTAATCAATAAACTTTAATTAAAATTTTAAGTCTTAATTAAACAATAGGTACTGTACATTGAAGAAAACTTGATATCATACTTAATAATGATATTATTTATTGATAAAATTAAATTGCAAGTAAGGTGTCCATAAAATTAAATCATGATAATGACTGACAAACACTAATGTGAACAATGGCCTTGCATCTCCTTGGAAAGTTTGGGTAAGTCAGGTTTGTATGATGATGTTTTTAATTTTAGGCACGATTCCAGGTTCTCGTCAATAAAACGACTTCTCAATTTACTCTTGATAAGGTTCATGCTTGAAAAAGATTGTTTGCATGAATATGTAGAACTGAAAAAGGAAAGAACAGCAAACGCTAGTTTTTCAACTGATCATATGAGTCAGGAATACTATTCCCAGGTGTTAAAAATCATCATGTCTTCCTTCTCCAAGTCTTTCAAAGAAGACCACTTGTGCTGTGAACTAAGTTCACATTTTTTTGTCTCCAATATTTCCACATCAGCACAAAGACGTTCAAATTTAGAGCTCCATAATTCTTTGTTTTTTAAATCCAGCAATTGCATTTCAAAGTTACAAACAAAAAAAAATTGACGAGATGGAAGTTTATTGGTATTTTTTTCATTTTTATCAAGTTGAAAGTCTAAGAAAATGCATAAAAATCCTATGCAGTTTTTTACTTACAGACCTGTATTATTAACAAAATGTAACATTGTTCTCAGTCTCATTTCTAAGAGAAAACATGAATTATCTGACAAGAAATAATTCCTAAATTAATCTGTCAATTCATGAAATATTTTAGAAATTCAAGAAATTTGGATTGAATAATTTTTCCATTAAATAAAAGATATTTTGAAATAAGTTTTATATTTAATACAACCAAATTGACCTTAATGACTACTAGTTCTCAACTTAAATTTAGTTAAAAAGTTTAAAATTTAATAATTTTATATTATTATATGTTAAACTTTTATGATTATTATTTGCAAATACATGTATTTTAATTTATAGTTAGATAACACAACAATATAAGCATAAAATTATAATGTTAAAAAATAGTGCAGTTTTCTTCCTCAGTTCACGTTCAACTTTATAATTTCATGTCTGAGTATCATACAGTAGTACAATACAACTAAAAGAATGTTAAGAGTAATGATGAAACATATGACATTAGAAAAAATAATATTTAAATGAAATTAAAGATTTTAAGATATGGTACTATAGTTTAAAATTTTTTAAAATAAATTAACAAGAAAGTTTAATTTAAAATAAAATTTTAAATGTAAAGTACAATATTTTATACAACTACTTATTTATAAAAATTTAATATATGAAAATAATTTAAATATATTACCGTCTTTCCCTTCCCCATCCTGCTTTGATCTTTCCAAAGCAGTTTGTAAATCTCTCTGAAAAACTTTTTCTGTTACTGGTAACCTGAAATGCATACATTTTCTATTAAATTTTAAATAAAAATAAATGTGTTTTGTAAAATAGAAAAAAAAAGTAAAAAATTTAAATTGAAAAACTGAAATATGAAAAATATTAGCATAAAAACATATCATATATCAATGATAAAATAAAATTATGGTAATAAAGAATAATACAATAGAATCTGATTATTGTAATCACATATCATTATGTAATGTTGCCAGAATTACTATATCCTGTAACATACAAGTTAAACTAAATTTATAAAACCTTGCTTATTGTAATCAAAGTTTAATTATACTTAGTTAAGGAGATTGCATGATCCTACAGGAAGTATTAAGGATTTTAAGATATGGTACAAAGTTTTAAAATTTTTTAAAAATGAAATTAACTAAAAAGTTTAATTTAAAATAAGTGAAGTCTGTGGCATTTGACAACACGAAGCTGGGCCACCACTCTCAAGCCTGGTAATGTCAGACCGAGCCTAACTTCACTTTCTCTGGTTGACATGCCCATGCTTGGTTGTCTCTCCATCTTGCACCTTGGACATTGTCCCAATGTTGATATGTTGTTGTAAGTTTGTACAAAGAAACTTGGATAATAAACACCTGGCAACTGCCTGGAGAACATATCATACTGTCTAATTTTGTTTACTTATCACAATGATGACACTATGTGTTTATGAAATCGGACTGATCGACATGCACAAGACTGATCTTGAAAAGAGGTATGTCATAGTAGGCATCAGTGATGAGATGATTAATCAAAATTGGAATCTGAATCAAGCAAATGTTGTCATTATTTCCGAGTCTTAAAACAACTCTTCCACATTCAGTAAGAAAATTAATTATTTGTTTCAGTCTAAGATTATGAAAATTTTAAAATTACAATATTAACAATTAAGCATTAGTTAATTGGAGATTTTCATGTTGACAAAGCAGAGAGTATGCAATGCTCCACTTACATGAGGTGATGTCTTTCATAGCAGACTCTTCTTTCATGTAGTCAGAATGATGAGAGATTGCACTTGGTCAGTACTAATTGTCCCCATTTTAGAAAAGATAGGATGACATTAGGGTTGCCACCCAGCCGGTATTGGGTTGGCTTGACATGCAATTTCAAATCAAGGCCAGTGGTTGACAAAAATATTTAAGTGTTGGCAAAACAGTTTAAAATATAAGCAAAATTATATTTTAATTAAAAAATATTATATAAAATTATTTTTAATATTTAGTATGTTTACTTACAATGATAAAATGCTTGAACAACCAACACCTTAAAAGCTTTTTTCAGCAACACTTTTAATTTATTTAAACAAACATTTTTGATCCCTTTTCATATGTCTGTGTCAGTTTAACAAGAAGATTAGAACTGTCTTCTTAAACAGTTCAAGGTAATTTCCAGGTGTTTATTCAAGCTAAATTAATTTCAGGATATATAGAAGTGTTTTTAAATAATAAAACAGCTTTCTCATTATAACTATGAAAATTTGTTATGATTCACAGATAATATTGTAATATATTAAATTTTCAAATGTGATTTGCATAATTCTAAGTAAAAATAATTGCTAATGCTAAGTTTACTGCTGTTTTGAGTTTTAAAAATTGTTTTTTCAAGACAAGTCAGTCTAAGAATTTGTTTGATTTTTCTTTTCCTTGAAAAAAGTTCACATAAACTTGGCTCAAGTGAATAAATTCAAATATTGGTTAACTCATGACGATGATGATATCTGTTTACCTCATTGCATCAATTGCTGAACCTAATTTAGTGTTAAATGAGACGAAATTAAAACATTTATGAGGCATGCTGATTGCAAGGAGCATGAAAAACAAAGTGCATCTTCTCATTTACCTTCCCCTTCCCCTGGTCATTGTGTCAGCCAACAAAACATTTTTCAAAGATGACAACCTTAGATGATGTGATGGGATAGTTCTTTGAGTAAAAGGAAATTAGCTGTAATTTCTTTGAGGGTAGTGTTGCAATATTAACTTTATCTGAAATAAGATTACAAATTTACTTTTGTAGTACACAGTAAAAGCATGCATATCCACATATAAATACAAAATTTTCTGGTTTCTTTTGAAAGACTGATTCTGGATAGCTGGATGTTTATTAATTGATGAATGTAACATGCTTATCATATAAATCATAAACTTTTCTAAACTAAAATAAACTTAGAAAATATTCTAAAGAATCGGAATTGAGAGTTTTCAGCAGAATCAGAATCTGGAGAAATTTTGGTATTGTCCCATCACTAGTACGCACAATACAGCTTGATCCTCACACCAAATAATAAATCAGAGAAAGGAAAACTCACTGAGCATGGTGTTAGTTTTTATATTGCTAGCACTTTCAATGAATTCATGTTCATCATCGTCAGGCAAACCAAATTTAAAATCAAATACGAATGTTCTAATGTGAGCGTAACACATATTATTTAAAATTGAAATTTAAGAATTAAAAACTGTTACGAGCATGCTATATAATTAGATTATGCTCATTGTTGACATCATGCAGCGCATGCATGAATATAGATCCATGTTAATGGTGTGACAGCAAATGTAAATCACTATTTAACCATTTATATAGAGCAACCCATATGTTGGGCAGGTCAAGCGTGGAAGTGTTGCATGGTTCCAAGGTTGTTTTGAGGAAAGATTCCCAAATAAAGACACATTTCTGGTTGCTACAGCATCTGAGTAGTGTTGTTTGAGTCCACAACAGTTTGTAGCTGTGTTCAAGCACCATTTTTGCAAAGTCTGTGGTGCACTTTCCACTAGTAGGCACCTCACTGGTGAGCTGGACATGATTCTCACAACATAGTAATCTGAACAATTTGATCCCAACAATGTTGACGCAATTCAAAAAACCAAACTTCAGACTACATCATCAAGAATTCAGATAGACCTTTGTCTTTTCCTTCATGCCAGTCAAGCAATCAAACTAAAACATCAGAAACTGAAACCACTGCAGAAGTAAACAGATTGGCCCTCAAATTACTGCTATTTTTGGACAAGTCCCCAGACCCATGGTTTGCAAACAGAGAGGACCAGTTCATCATATCTGGCATCACCAAAGACTACTCGATATTACTCATTCATCTCTGCTCTCAACCCTGATATATTGAACTATGTGAGCAATGTTGTCCTTGGTCCACAGGCTGAAAACCATTATGATATTCTCAAGGCAAGACTACTTGCTGATTTTTTTAGATTTGGAAAAGAGGCAAATAAAAGTGCTACTCTCGGAGATACATTAGGAGATGTAAAACAAATTCTCCTTTATTGAAAAAATAAGGCAATTAGCTAATAATAAATTTGGGGAAAATTTCCTAAAGACCTTATGGCTACAGAGACTGTTGAACAGACCCAGACAATCTTGGTGGCCTCCAATGACAAGTTAGAAAACTTAGCTATCAATGGAGACAAAATAGGTGAAATAACACATGTAAGCATTATCAAGGTTCAAAAGGGTTCAGATAGTACTCAAAGTCAGTTAAGTGAACTGCAGGCACAGACTTCTTTAAATAAGCAAATCAAATGACTATCCTCTCCCCAAGACAAATCTAGGATGAGAAGATCATGTTGGTGGCAATATTCAAAGATGCCAAAAAAAAAGACACTAACAATCAATGTCGGCACCATCAGAAATACAGGAGTGAGGAAAAGGCTGCCACTTTCCATGCTCCTTTCACCAGTCAGGAAACCCCTAAGGGGATTGTATGAAGTTGCCCATTGTGATTTCAGAAATGATAATAGGAGCTCCTTATTCATATTTGATCCCACTTCTAGGCAAGAATATCTAGTTGATAGTGGAAGCAATGTCTGTGTCTTGCCTTTCTCAAATAACACCACGAAGAACAACCCCGCATGATGACAGTATTCAGCAAACGGTACACCCATACAGACACATGGTACTAGATTGGTCACACTTCACCTTAGCCTCTGCTGCCATTTCCAGTGGCCATTCATTCTAGCAGATGTTAGTAAACTGATTACAGGTGTTGATTTTTTGCAATATTATAGGTTACTAATCAATCTAAAAAGAGCAAGTCTCAGAAATTCAACCACCAACCTATCCACCAATGGAAAAAAGACTGAGATGAAAGTTATCCAAGTAACCTGATAGCTATCTCATCAGCATACTGGAGCATTTGGAGAAGTATCCCAACATATTCCGCACTTACCTCTCAGGAACAAACAAGATGCTCAAGCACAATACTGTGCATTGCATATTAACAAGAGATCAGCCTGTATTCACTAAACTCCACTGACTGCACCTGGCAAAATTCATGCAGCAAAAAAAAAAAAAATTCAATATGTGTTAGAACACAGCATTTGAGACCCAGTACCTATAACTGGGCTAGCCCCCTGCATTTGGTACCAAAGGCAAACAGAGATTTTAGGCCAACAGATGATTACTGAGCACTGAACTGAATTATAATTCCTGACTGCTACCTACTATCACACTTGCAAAACTTCTCTGGTTCCCTATTTGATAAAACCATATTCCCTAAGGTCAATTTAAATAGTCCTTGCTTACAATCAGATACCGGTATATCCGAAAGATGTTCCAAAAACTGTGATTACAACCTCTTTTAGTATGTTTGCATTTGTATTGTTATCTAATGCAGTGAAGACATTCCAACATTTCATCAACGAGATACTCCAGGAATATTATTTCATATTCGCATACCTCGATGACATCCTAATCACCAGAGAATCCAAGGAACAACATGAGAGACATCTGGAGATCATATTCCACCACCTATCGAAATAAGGTGTTGACATCAATCTGGAGAAATATGTAATGGGAGCCTCAGAACTACCATTTTTGGAATATCTTGTTAGCAAAGACAGTAATAAACCTTTACCTAAGCATGTAGACTGTATCCTAGCAAGTCACTACAGTCAGTAGACACCTGTCACTAGACATCTAGTGACTGTACAGCCATCACTAGATTCCAGTGTCTGTTTGTGAGCTTAGGCATTTCTGGACCTACTGTAGAAACATCTGAAAAGCAGCCCAAGCACAAGTTCAACTAAATGACCTATTAAAAAAAACAAACCTTAAACCCATCACAAGATTCAATGGACAAAAGAGACAACCAACATCTTTCATCACTATAAAGAGAAATTAATGAACTTGATACTCTTGACATACCCCAACCCCAGTGTGCAGTTGGCACTTTCATGGACACAAGTGACAGTCATTAGAGAGTCGCTAAACCAAATAGATACTTCTGGCAGTACACAGGAAATGCAGGCTTTTGCATTCTTTTTGCTAAACTAACAGAACCTCAACAAAAATGGTCTGCTTTCAAAAGAGAACTTTATGCCATCTATTTACTGATCAGGCATTTTAGACACATGCTGTAAGGCAAAGAGTTTATGATTTTCACAGACCACCTGTCTATCTGATTTGCTTCCTATCATGTACTTGCTGGTTTATTTTAGCTTCAATCCAATTGACTGAGATGAAACGAAGATCAGAAATCATATAAGCTGCTAATGCCATAGTAGGATTGGCCTTCCAAAAGCTTTCTTTGTGTTCTTTTATCCTTGATGTCAATGGCCTTCTAATGGCTCTGATGTAGTATGTCTTGTCCTCCTAGTTCTCCCTGAGCAGAAAGGAGTCTAAACCAAAAAAGAAAAAAAGTATGTGTCTTGCAGATCCTACTGAATTTGATCAATATCTTCTACACTCCTGAGATGTACAACATACACTGGAAAATAGTGAAAATTGGCAGAAATCCTTAAAAAGCTAAAGTGTAAGTGAAATAATGTCTGGAATCAAGAGTTGAACAGTTTGTGCATAAGGCGCCATCAAGCATGAGATGTGAGAGGGGCAGGCAACAGGTCTTCCTCCACTAATTGAAACTTGTCTGATTTTGCATTTGTGTGTATTGACTAAAAGTATATTGAAATTAACAGTGTCTTTTATTTACAGATATTTTTTGATGCTTATAGATTTTGATTTGCTTTAAACATGGATTTATTACCCATATGTGAATCAGTAATTTTCAATTACATTTATAGTATATCACGTAATAATTATTCAACAATATTTATTTAAAAATGATAAGTCAAAAAATGATCCATTGTGAGAGTACAACATTTCTTTGAATGGATTTACTAGATTTTGCAACATTTCTTCATAATTTTAAGTGAAAATGTTTCTTTATGAACTGTTCTAGAAGAAACAAAAAAAAAAAAAAAAATGGGTGCATATTTGTGCCATTTGAAACTAATCAATATTTAATTCACATAATCAAAGTGGGACAGTAAATATTTATTTTCTCCAATACTATTTACCTTTTTATTTTTCTTTCAGGATCAAGTTCAATGAATATTTTTCTTATAACAATCTTATTTGAAACAATGAGGTAATCTGGCTTCATGCAATTTCTTATTTGAAGAAATTTCTCAAGAAACATAAATTGTCCTGGTCATCATATTTCCGATCTTCATAAACAAATTTCATCTTTCATGTCTCATTTTAAGAAGAGATGGTGAGAAGCTAACAGGAAACAAGATAGATTCCTAATTAAAAAACAAAATCTGGCAAGATATATCTATCTGTTTTTCTAAAGTGACCAGAACTCAAAATATAAAAAATGAGATGTTAGGCCAGGTGCTTCAACGTGACGTCTTATGATTGATTCCTGTGTACTATTTCTGACTTACCAACAATTACGCAGTTGCCAAAATTTTGCTATTCTTATCAAAATTAAAATAATTAAGAGATTTGTTCTTTAATTCAGATAATTAGCAAAAATTATCATTTGCACAACCACACACGGTATACATTCACTGTTGTCCAACAGACAACAGTGTATGTAACCGTGTAAACCGTGTAAATGTTGATATAAACTTAAATTTATATCAACATTTACCATTTAAATTTAACACAATTTTTGTGTTTAATTTAAATAAAATTTATTTTTGTTTTGCTTGAAGAAGGCATTCTATACATGTCGAAAGTTCTTGATTTTATTTTTAACATTCTATACATGTTGATATTTTGTGTTTATTTTTGTGCTTTACTTGTCAAAACTTTATTAACACCAAAAGACAGTGATCTTAAACTTTTATCTGATAAAAAATCTAGCATGACAAAAATAATTTCTTTCATACTCCATGGAAATTGCAAGGAGATATTTCTTTGTGCTTCTAAATGCAAAAGAACATTGGCACAAGGAACATATACAATTGAATTTTCTATTGGAGTGCCACCAGCAAGGTTAGACACTGAAATGTATCATGTTAGATTACAAATTGCTCCTAAAGTGTATAGGTATGTTAATACCAAAGATCAGACAAAAATCCTTGGCAAAACTCATAAAGGAAAAAGGGAAGACATTGGCATCAAATGAGTTATCATGATATCTTGCACATATGAAATTTGTGGGGTGTTATCCAGTAATGTTATATGTACAACTAGCTAAGATCAATAATATCAGCTCACATAGAATAAAATTTATAAAAAATAGAATGAACAAAAAACTGCAATAGCTTAAGTATTCCAACAAGTGTAAGAGAAAGTATATGCGGTAAAATGTGAGTATCACAATTACTCCAATGTTACAGTACCAGAACAAGTCTGCCAAATCCTACAATGCAGTCCCAAGCATATCTCTCCTATAAAAAGGAATCTAAGCCAACTAATTCCACCAGTTATGGAAGCAGTAAGGAACTGTTCTCAACAAAATCAAAGAATGAATCTAGAAAGCACTGCCATCTCGGAAATAAACTTATCCCAGTGATATCAAACACCTAAGCTAATCAACAAAGAGTGTAATGCAGTAAAACAATTCCTTTTAAAAGAGAAATTAAGATTGATCATTTTGGACAAAGTTAAACAGTTTGTGTTGTGCAAAAGTGACGATTTTCTACTTACAGCAAACCAATTATTTTCACAATCTGGGTCTGTATTATTGACTTCAGATCCAGCACCAACTGTTCTGCATAAAACAAGAAATGTTATCACCTTGCCAGAAATTACTTCATCTCTTACTGGCCATTTAGATCCTCCCACAAACATAGCATTTCAGAGATTATTCTTTGAAGCAAAAGTATACAAACAAGAGTGCCCATTGCACCCTTAGTAAATAAACACGCAACCCTACATATTTCTTAGAAAAAAAATGGCAAAATTTCTAAAATCCCTAATGCCCCACTCTGATCTAGTTGTTACATCAGCCATCAAAGCAAAAATGATAACCAATAAAAAACTAGGTGCTTTACCATCAAATGCATATTGGTTTTTCAAGATTGATGTTGTTTGCTTTTATCCATTGGTGCCATATTTAAATGCTACTACTTAACAAAAGTTTATCTAGGCAACAGGTTTCAGAAATATGTGAAGCTCTACTCCTAATAACAGTTATTAACAGAAAACAATTATTTTTGTTTTAATAACCAAATTTATCTTCAAAAACAGGGAGTGCCAATGGGCTTTCCACTATCAGCAATACTTGCAGAGTTAATCATGAGAAATATTGAATTTAGAATTTTTTCTGTACCTTTAGTAGTCCATTATCCACTACTATATTAGATATATAGATGCTATATTACTAGCTTGGGATGGAATTGATTTGAAACTTTTGCAGTTTATACAGCAATTATCTGAGATATACACTTCAATCAATTTTACTGTAAAAAAAGGAAAAGACAGTGGCATCAGTTTCCTAGATCCCCTAATACAAGAAACACCAAAAGGAGATTGTTTCAGTGTATATCACAAGTTTAATCTATATCCTCACATTTTACCAGCCACTTTGCTCCAACCACCTGGCTACATAAATAATGCCATAGCTGCACTTATTTGTAGAACTTATATATTACCATCATCGCAACATTTGATATGAAACGAGTTACAATTTATTAATATGGCAATGTATAGGGCAGAATACACTTAAGTAAAATTCAAGTACATTCATACCATTGTGCAAAAATCCCTCTTTCCACCATCAAAATTAAAAATAATAAAAAAAGATTGCATTTATATAAGCCCTTCCATCCTGTATCTTGTCCTTACACATTGCCACAAGATTTCAAAATCAGGATTTAACTTTCCCATAAAACCACAGTTACCCTTACACAGAATACTATGTAATGACAGGGACAAATTAACTACATTAGAAAAACCAAGCATATATGTATGATGAAACAGTGATATATATCAGGGCCACAAGTAGAAAATTGCATAGCCAAATATTAGAATATGAAGATGACATTTGTAAAAATAAAATTTCCACCAAACTATCTAAAAAGGTTCTCAATCATTACTTTACACCCCTGTGGAATGAATCTTCCATCCCCATACAATGTGAGGATCACAACTGTTTATTCATCTGGAAAACATTATTTATTGAGAAATTGGAGCTGTGTAATAGGCCCACTATAGAGTTTGCAAAAATATGGATTTCACTATTTAATAATTTAATGCATGTATCCCACATTAAAAACTATTGTTTTAATATTAGAGCCAATGAAATCAAAATTTTCACTAATTATCTCCTTACTTATCCCACTTAATGTTATCAGTTTATCATCATCAGTTTGTGCAAGTTCTAAAGTAATTACAGTAAATGGAATTTTATTGTATTAACAGAAAAAATAATTGCAGTATAAAATGCTTCTTGTTTGGAAAACTACATTAAATTTTCAATTAACTATTAATATGCCTGAAAATCCAAACTGATCATAATAACCTATTATGATAAGAATATAATATGAATCTACCTTGGAGATGATTCTTTCTTTCCTTCAGATTTCTTTGTTTCATCTTTAACTTTGGCTTTTTCTTTTTTATCACTTGATTTACGGGAAGCGCGACCATTATCTTCAGGACTATACCCTTTATCTGCTTTTTGTTTTTTTGAAACAGGCATATTTGATTCTTTAAAGTCTATTAAAAATTTATAATATTAGCAAATTCTATCATTGTTATAAAATTAATTTTGTGAAATAATAAGAATAAAACTAATGTTTTTAAGTAAACTGTAAGCTATAACATCTGTGTATAATTCACTATTTAATTTTAATTTATGAGCCCAGGAAGTCTCATAAAATACATTTTTCAATTGCTTTAAAACCGAGAAAATATTTATTTCAAAAACATTTGTTTTTGAAATAAATATTTTCTCAGCAAGGATAAGGTGTTATTTGTGTGCTTTAAAACCATTTACATTTTTGTTTAGTTCAATATCACTAATTGGTGTATTCGTAGACACTTAGCAATTTTCATCATCAACTTTTTATTCCAAAACTTTATTTACCGAGATGTGTTTCGGACCTTAGCCCCTCCTCGGTCGGCTACACAATAAAACACATATAAATTTCTTATATTACATAGTTTTCTATTATGTTAACTAAAGGCATACCATTATGTCTCGAAGTAACATGTAATATGATAATCAAAAATACATCCAGTTCAATTTGAATACAATCTATTATTAAAACTTTGCAACTAAAAACATCTTATAAAAGGAATAAAACAAAAAGGATGGTTTTATTTTTGTTTTATTCCTTTCAAGACTCCTTTCAAAAATCCATACAGCATCCACTGTAATTATCATGGTGTAAACTTCTATAATTTTTGTCTGTACTCATTTTACTACGGTGTTTCTGTTCACTACTTGTATTAAGCTGGTTGTAAATCTTCATTTCCTGAAGACTGCTTTACATGATATGACTACCAGTGACATTTTGTCACACCCAAAACACATCAAAAAATTTTATAGATGATTATATATTTACAAGATGTACTAGAACAGCATTTCTCAAACCTTTTGCTCATGCAACCCAATATATTTTTTGTAATGGTTCCACGACCCAAATGTTTGTAATATAAAATTTTTTAAAAACCTGGCAAACTGGAGTCACTCTATATTATATAACAAAATAAAATTATGCATTATTCATAACTTCTAGGAGTGAAGTGTAACATTGAGTACATAAGAACGATTCAGGCCAATTTTGATTTGTAACAAATAATTTACTTCAATTTCAGTTTTTATTATTGAAATTTAACTATTACAAACTGTAAGACTGACGATTGTAAATAAAACAGACTGTTTCAAAATTATTCAAGAATTTACTTTACTTTGAAAAATATTACAAATTTTTTTACAAAAACATAATTAACCCTTTTTAAAACGTATTTTTCAGATCATAAGAACATTTTGTCAATTTCATTTTGTATATACCAAAAAAAAAAAAAAAAAATTCTTTAAAAATTAATTATTGATCCATTTCCAAAATTCATCAGTTTTTTTTATAATTGATTGTTATTTATGGCAATAAACTTAAAAGTTTGAATAAACAAGGAAATATTATGCAACTTAAATGGCTTTATGACTACAACCTTAAATAAAATATCTATTTTTATGTTATTCAAAATAGAAAAGAGAAATGAATTTCATATACACACATTCTATAATCTTAATTTTATTACTAAATGACAATAATAGTTATAAGAAAAAAGTTGCTAAAAACTTTTAGTACTTAACAGATGCAACTACTGTTCCTATAGTCCATTTCAAAATTATAAACACGCCCAACTTTTTTCAACAACAAAAACATTAACTATAGTAATGTATTTACAGTATTATATTAGTATGTTGTTTACAACATCAATTTAAACATTTTCTGAAAGTTTTAGAGCTATCTGACAATTACAAAAAAAATTATCACAGATTTTCAATTTTTGATTTTTCAAAAGTATAAACACAAGTGCATTAAAAATAATTTGTGACATCTCAATATTTTGTAGGTCCACTAATTGATTTAATTAATTCAAATACTCTATCAGGCATACATTTTACTAGTTTTTGAAGTTATTGTTTAATATTTTTCCAACAATCCATGATAGCTAATTTCAGTTCATTTACAGTGTTTATTGTCTGTTTTGGCCAACAAGACGATTCATAATGCCCCAAACATTCTCTATCGGGTTCACATTAGGGCTCCGTGATGGCAATCAATTACATTAATTTTTTGTCAGCAAACCAATTTTTAGTTATTAAATTTCCTTTGGTAGCTGTATTATATGTTGATCTAGTAATAGTCACTTTGTACATATGTAAAAAAGCAATAAAGGAGTTTGAACCTGTTAAGCTGTGAGACAGTCTACCGTCAATATATTTTTCAGATTAAAGTGACTATTACTAGATCAACAATTTTTAGTTGACTTTGATTCATGAATGGCAGCATTATCCTGTTGGAATTGCCAGTTTTTTTGCCCAATAAGTGATCCAAAAGTTATTAAATTTTGATACAACAGTTTGTGATACCTTTCTGAATTCATTCTACCTTCTATAAATACTATGTCTGTTTTACCACCTATCCAAATCCTGCCCACACCATCACAGAGCTCCCACCTCACTGTCTGTTCATTCTGACTTCTTCATTCTTCCTCAAATCATGCCAATAGTGACTATAACTGTCATGTCCATCCAAATTCCATTTTTTTTCATCTGAAAAGACTATTTGTTTCCACTCCTCTTTCCATGCCATCTTGTCTTTGGCTTACTTTAATCTATCTGTTTTATGCAATTGTGTTCATTTTGGTTTGGCAGCCATTTTTGTACATTTGGCATTTTTATGATTATGCATACAGTTGCTTGGTGAAACTGCAGTTGGCAATGTTGATGCTGATTTGGCTACTGACAACTTGTTGACCGTCAGTAGCCAAAAAACCTTTCTTTCGTTTCTAAGTGTAAGGCGTTTAGGCCTTCTACTTTGTTTATTTCTGCCATAGTTTTCACCCTGAGTTAACACGTTTTTCATAGCACATTAAATCGATTTACAGCTGCTGAAATTTGTCTTAGAGATTGTCCTGCTCCTTTCAGTTGGTGAATTTCATGTATGTCCAACTCTGTTAGTGTTTTTCCATGAAGAATTGTTTTAAATCACAAAAAAAAAACTGTTTAAAATTGGTACCACATTTGTAATAATGAATGATACTACTTCTGGTGACAACTAATTAAACCAATAATTAATAAAAAAAAATGATCATACTAATTTTATGCACTTGTGTTTACACTTTTGAAAAATCAAAAATTGAAAATCTGTGATTTTTTTGTAATTGTCAGATAGCTCTAAAAATTTCAGAAAATGTTTAAATTGAGTTACACAGTTTTTTGTGTAACCCTAATGTATTTAGAGTCCATCTTAATTGAATCAACTAAAAAAAATCTTATATACTCCACTGTTATCATTCCTTCTTATTCTAACTTTGTCATTTCTAATTAAACTCTGAAAAAAAAATGTTTACTCCTTTTGATTGTTATGGAGCTGTTAAGTTTCTGCATTAATATCTTGAAATATTTTTAGACAGTGCTTCTGAATAATGTAATAAAAAGTTCTTATTGTTAAGGGTGCATGTTCTAGAATATTCATCATTCCTATTGTAAATTTTTTGACTAACTTCCAAAATAATTGATGGATGAAACCTACTTAAGGTAGTAACTATTATATATAGAAACTCTGGCTTTTAAACATGGATTCAACCATCACTTCTTTTGAAAGTTAGCCCAAAAAATTTATAATAGGAACAACAAACTTTCTAAAATCTCCACCCATAGCAAATAAGAATTTTTCATTACATTATTCAAAAGGACTGTTAATCAAATGAAACATAACTTTTTTTTAGTTAATTAGAAATGAAGTAAGAAAGAATGACAACAATGGAGTATACAGTAAAATCTGTGTAAACCCAATTCATACAATACTGAATATTTTTTCTGTTTGGCAGGTTTCTGTTTTTAACAGGTTTTTTCTTATCACAGAAAACTGCTGTGTTCTTAAGAATTTTTCCTGTTTAGGCAGGTTTTCATTTTATTAAGGTTCTGCTTTAGACAGATGTTATTGCATAAGATTTTTTTAGCTGATCAAAATGGGATGGACCCTGACTACACTGGAGTCACACAGACAACTATGTAGCAAAGACTATAACACAGAAACAACCTCAGGAAGGAAAGATTTACAACTAGCTTAAAACAAAAAACAGTAAACAGAAACCTCGTAATAAAATGAGGAGATAGAAATTATAGGGAATTACATTGTTATGACAATCACATCATAGCTGAGATTTTATGGATTTTTAGAATGTGTCTAAACCACAACAGCTGAATAATGGAGACTCAGACTCACACTCTATCCAAAGTGATAAAATGGCTGACTTTCAAAAAGTTAAAGAACTAATAATTTTAACAAATTAATAAACTTGAAAGTTTTTAAAGAATTACTAATTTTGAGAGTTTTTAATATAGTTTTGAAAACCAATAATACTAGCAAGTTGTTAATTCCAGTAGGATTTCACACCACATTCAGACTGTTACATGGTTTAGTGTAGTGTCATGTTTCATTGTTTTTAATTCATAACATATTTGAGGATGATTTGAGAATGATCACCCAAAAGCATTAATATGTAATACTAGATTTTGTTGATATACTTTTGTTAATAAAATAAATAAACTGCATCAAAAAAAAATACAACTATTTTTTAATGAAGCTTAAATAAGTAACAGTTTAGTGTTAGTAATTCATTAAAAACTTTCAAGTTTATTAATTTTGTTATAATTATTAATTCTTAAACTTTTTGGAAGTTCCTACTTTCTATTTAGATTCATTGTCAACTACAGTCAGTTCAAAAAGTTTAGAATAATTTAACTCCATCACAAAGTGCCAACCTCTGAATGACAATAACTAAGTAAAATAAAAAAATTACAAAAAACTAAATAAGGTGATATTTAATCTGGTCTTTAACTATATTTGTATCTAAAAATATGATTTTTGATTTCTAAATAAAGTGTTAGTTATAATTTTTTGCTTAAGTGAATGATGTTCAAAAAGTTTAGAATAATATGAAATAAATTTAAAAATATTGTCCAATTATAGGTAATAGTGATTGTAATTTATTGCAGTTATGTAAATTGTATCACAAATAATGTTGTATAAACTACAAATCCATCAATTGTCACAAAAGCATGTTATGCACAAAAGCACATGGGCAAAAAATGACAATTAAGTCAAGACAAAAGAGCCAAAATTATTGATTTACATGAAGAAAATATTAAGCAACAAAAGGCATTAAAGAACATTAAAATAAACGCTTTATTTTCCTGCAAGCGCTTTCGACATATTTAAAATAATTGTGACTGGACCTACAGTCCGCTCCTCCCTGCTGTTCTGTGGCCACGTTACAGCCCAGATTTGTCGTATTTTTAGACAAAATAATTTACTATTAGCTATTACCCTCACCCTAATCTGAGAAGGTTTTTATGTAATGACCGGGATGTAATTTCGATCCTAGAAAAGTCTGGCGTATATTCCATTCCATTGGAAAACCCACTGTTGGGGGCACACACCCACTACATAGGGGCGACCACCAGCGTATAGCAGAACACCAATGGTCTGTTGCAGGGGGCAGCTGCGCCACTGAGTTGTCCAAGTTGGTTGTACAGCACCACCACACCCCACTTTGGGACCGTGCGGTAATGCTCAAGTGCTGTGATGAAAGGAGATTGGTGCACATTTGGGAGGCCCTCTTCATCACACTGCTGTCTCCTTGTAATTCTCCCACCTTTGAGTTGCCCGGCACATGGATCAATCTGTACAAATGGATAAAACACCTGTATTAAGTCCGTTTCAATATCCATGCCTTCCTTGTCAGTAAGGCACGTGCACAAAGATGTTACATGTATTTACATTATTTCTGTAAACTTTACTGTTTTTAACTTTTTTGTTAAAAACAGCCAATTCCTGTTCCTGTTCTCTGTGCTCTAAATGCATGTGCGTTGATGTTACGCAAGTTTAAGTTCAAGTTTTGCATTATGTTCTAAATGGCTATCGCCATTCATGGTTTTTCACAGCAGGACGCATGCACAATGTTGTTACGCATACATTTTTAAATATAATGTTTTGTGTTCTCTTATTTTAAACTTGTTATGTTCCATGTGGCTAATGCTGTTTTGTTCTAAAAATTTTCAAAAAAGTTTGTTCGAATTCTATTTCTGCCTGAAGACGACGTTTTTAAATAGATCGAAAGTGCTCGCAGGAAAATAAAACATTTATTTTAATGTTCTTTAACGCCTCTTCATGTGAATATTTCTCTATGTTAGTAAAATAGTTGGCGTGATGTCCACTCGAAGTATTTAATTTACCTATTAAGCAACAAGAAATAGCAAAGAAAGTGTATTGTTCACAGTCTAAAGTACAAAAAGTAATTCAAACATTTAATGAAATTAGAAGTTTAAAAGCTAAAAAATGTCAAAATTTACTTCAGAGACAACAGAAATCAGCACTTAGAAAAACTGTAAAACAAAACAGATAAGCAACCTTGCAACATATGTGATAAGAACTAAAATCTGTGATTGGAAAACCAGTTTCAAAAACAATAGTTTACAATTATTTGAAGGAGATAGTTTATAAAGAAATCAAACAAGAAAAGAAATCTCATCTGACAAAACTTCAAAATAAAAAATGATTAACTTGGGCCAAAAAGTATATGTTCTACACCCATACAATGGCAAAAAGTCATTTTTAGTGACAAAAGTATAATTTGTGTATATTTAAACCATGGAGTGAAAATTTGGTGCCTGAAATATGAAATCAACAATCTAGATTGTTTATGAGTCATTAAATTTCTCACTAAAGTTATGGTATGGGGTTTACTTGAGTATAATAGATTTTTGTGATTTCTTAATGAGACAGTAAATAGTAATATTATTATGGGTACGTTTGTAAAGTCAAACGAGTTAAATGCGTTAGTAACAAATCGTTCGATAAGTAGTAGTCTCGCTCAGTGTGCATGTTCTGCAGTGATGACATTTCGAACGAAACTCTAACAAAGCTTACGAAGGAAAAAGTTAGTTTACTTCGTTAAGAAAATGGCACCTGACAATATCAATGTTTCTAAATCTACTCAAGTGTTTAAATTACGAATTAAAAGGTGAAATGATTGAAATAACTGTCCACCTGAAGCAATCTAAGAAAAATATTTCGGATAAGGCTGAACTAGCAACATTCATATTTTCGATTTTAGAAACAGCCATTTAGTTATAAACGAATCATTCAAAAAGTCTAACGAAATAAGAATAACGATGACGTCATTCTCGATTAACTTGTTCGACTTTGCAAACGTACCCTATATAAGATTATTTTCAAGATTATGATGTAACCTTTCAATAGGATGGAGTTAAAGATCATACAAACAAAAAAGACAAAGAATGATTTACATCTAAAAAAATAAAGCTCTTGGACTGATTTGAAAACACACCAGACTTGTTCCCAATTGAATATTTGATCCCTTTGTAAAAAAATGACTGCAGAATATAACTTTATAACTTTTACAGATTTATAAAATATATAAATGACTCAAAACATGTATAATTTTATTGTTTCTTTATAATTTTCTTGTTTATAAAAAATTTAAACTTTAATTAGTACTCATGTGTAAAATTTGTTAAGTAACACATTATTTATAAATTAACTACTGATAAAAGAGTAATTTTTTAAACTATAGATAAAAAATTGCTGAATTTCTAACTTTTTAAAATAAAATATCATCTCAACATATGCCTATTAAAATTAGAACAAATTAATTTTTAGAGAAATTGATTTATAACTTTTTTAATACCAACAGACTGAAATATAAAATTACGGTTGAATGCATTCTCATAGAATTACCATACAGACAGTTCTAGAATCATGGCAATATCCAAACTTATGTCCAGGAATGAAAAAAGTCTGGAATTTTTAAATGGGAAAAGAAAGAAAGAAAACAAATTTAAATTTGGATATTTTCAACAATAATAATATTACTCAATGTTTCTTGTAAATATTCATATTTTCTTGACCTTAATAACAAAATGTAGTCAATTGTACTTATCCAAATCACAAATAATGCTATCAGTCAGTTAATGTTATCAAAATTAGCAGGCCCCATAACAATTAAAATATACAGTATTATAAAAAATTTGCTTGTTGTAATCAGAGTTTGGTTATTGCTATCAATATCATTATTCAGATAAACACACCTTTCTAAGCTCTCTTTTCACATTATCAGCCTCAATATGTGGCTGATAACACGCAATTGTTATAATTGTTATTTGTTCATAATACTTTTGAATTATTATTTTTGACGACATAATTAAAAAATATATACACTTACACATATATATATTTTTTTATTTAGTTACATACTTTGTATGTAACTAAATAAGAATATGTTAACATAAAAAAAGTAAATTATTCTATTTCTTCAATTCTAAGGCATTTACATTTTTATTCATTGTTATTTGTCCGAAATAAAAATTAATCTTAAAACTGATGGCATTTGCAGTACAAAATAGTCAGAATCTTCATGTGATGAATAATACAGAAATAATAAACTTCTTTACCTTTTTTTGATTAATGGTCATATCAGTTCAAGTGACTTTTGATAATAACATGTAATTAATTAAAAATCATCTTTTAATGTTTAAAATTCTCATTTTAAGATGACATGAAAATGTAGTGCTAACAGAAAAAAAGCATAAAAACAGAGCTTGCAAATATTGTCTAATTTTATGGAATTTATACTGTTTTTTTTAACTTTAACATTTTTTACTTTTTAACATAACTTAATAAAATTTATTATTTTAAATTTTTTCTTCTATAAAAAAATATCTTAAAATTTGACTTCAAAATCATGATATACGTTGAAATAAAAAAAAATATATTATAGACTTACCATCATCATCACTGTCTTCTGCAAATTTTGCATAATTGATTGTTTTTCTGCTTCTATAAACAAAAATAATTAATATTAAGAATTTTGTCAATGACTTCATTTTATAAATATTATAAATATTATAATTATATAAATTGCAGCAAAACATACATACATATATATATATAATTTGTAATATAAAAAATGTACTTAACTTTATTATAAGAAAAAAACTCTTATATAACAAGTATAATTATTAATTCAACTATTAATTTTACATAACTAATAAATTATTTAGATTTTAGATAAAATATTTAATAAAGTATTAAAGTGGTGATAAAATTTATATTTCATTATTAAATTAAAATGGCTTGAAAGGTATCTATATTTAATTTATTTATGTTTCTGGACTTGTGATTTGAAGTCTTTGTGTAATTCAATATTAAAAAAAAAAACTGTTTTTAACAAAATTAAATTTTTGAATTTTAAGTTCAATAAATTTTACAAAAGATAAATTTTTGAAATATTTAAATTTGAAGATTTTATTATAAATCTACCTGAAATTACATACAACATATGTAATTAAATTATGTATTACAATTTTTTATTACAATAAGAATAATATAATATCTTGACCTTTAGTAGAGAATCTTTAGAACATATATTTTCTATTTTCAACTTTAGAATAATTAAAAAATAACAAATTTTTAACTCTATATAAAAAGCATTTTGATTTATATATCATATTAAAATATAACTTGTATTCCATTAAAAATATGTATTGTAAAAACTTTGAAAATAAAAACTATCTGACTAAGAACTGAAGAGAAAATTCATGCCTAATAAAATGATCAAAAGAAACAATTTTAAAATATATTTTCATTTTATTTTTAAATTAATGATCAGAGTATTCACTAATAAACAAATAATTGTTTTACTGCTGAATTACATAAATATTCATCACCTCTTTACATGTAATATATTATTAAAACTCTTCCCAATTAAATTTAAAAATAAAAATTTTTAAAAACGAAAGATGTTCTAAAAGAATCCTCTAAACAAAGTGTTAATTATAAACACACAATGTACCAACCTTACTGTGCTTTGCACTTAGTTTTAAAAGTTATCACATTACTAACGTTTTCAGTCCATGTCTAGAACCTCCCTCGTGTAGATCTTTTTGAAACTACATGCAAAGCACAAAATTGATACATTGGGTGTTTATGTTCTAAAAGTCTGCTACCTTTGCATCATCAAATCAAATTTTTGGTCATACATCAGAAATGTCCTAAAAAGAGTTTAATCTATAAATAAAATTACTGTAAACAATTATTTTTATTTAGAAATTAAACTTAATTTTTTTAAACATATTTTTAATTTCTGTAACCAATAAAATGCATACATGCAGATTTAGAAAGTTTAAAAAATCAATAAAGAATATTCTATTACAGCAGATTAAATAAAGTGTTGCTGTAAAATAATATGCACATCTGCAATAATAAAGTTATCTTTTTTGTGTAATCTCATAAATTACCATACATATAACATTAAAAGGTCGGAAACAGAAAAGTTCCACGTAAACAGTAAAATAAAGTGAGTTACATATAATGTAAGCAAAGCCCAAATTTTAATCAACTTAAGTCTAATTAAGTGAATTATTTTCAGCCTCAAATATCAACCCATTTAATAGATCTTAAATACATTGACCTCATTAATTATTGCTTATGTTTAAATATTGTATATTAAAGTTAAGAGAATAGATTATTACACTTTTTCTGAAATCATTCATACATATATTATGCACATACAGTATATAAAATGGAGAATTTGAACTTTTATATACTTGACAATTATTTCATTTAATTTTTCAAAAATCATCATTGTTCTAATCTCATCAATTCAAACCTTCCATCATTGAATATATGGGTCTGAAGATGATTTCCATTTGTAGATTGAAAATGTTAGTCCAAAAACTTTATTTTGAATTAAATTTCACTGAATTCATTTTATCTAGTCTGAATTTATTGTATCTAGTACTTGGACAAAACATAAATTTACACGGAATTTCATTTTATCTAGTATCTGTTGACACACAATTCCCTTGTACACTGAGAAAATACTGTACTCGCTTTGAAATCATGTATATTGTATGTGTATATAATATATTAGCTGTTACCAGCGGCTTCACCTGCTCGGATTTTGCAATTTGATTGAAATAACCCTCCCTCGGTACTTCACTAAGGTTCTCAATCATTAGTTGTTACTAATTTGGTAAAATTACTGATTTTTGTTTGTTTCAAACTATGGACTGCTAATGCACCTAAATTCAAGTTTCAAATATTATGGGATTCCGAGATACGATAAATCTGAGTTTAATTTTTTTCAAAACATAAATGACGTTATCTGAAACTCCCTAAATTTAAATAAATAAGAAAATGTAAAAATACGGAGCATTCACAAAGATAAAACCTTTGTCGTTTCCTTTTCCTTTTCGTCATTGCACACCATCAGTAGTCCATTGGAAATTATAAAAATTATGGAGACGACCTTCCCTTTTAGGCTACTGCCTCCACAACAAACATGCAAAAATGGTAAAACGGCCTCTGGTGTTTCGCCACTATCACAATAATATTTTTTAAAAAATTAACAAAGTAAAATCGTGGCCAACATTATTTCAGACACCATAGTAATTATTTAATTTATAACAATCTAAATATATAAAATTCTCACACGCACGACAATCAAACACGGGTTGTATCAACTTATACTAACTTATAACTATCTTACAATTAAGGAAAATGGAAAAAAAAGCAAAAAGGATAGGAAAGGAATAGAAATACCCGAGAATTTTCAAAGCAACGTGCTCTTAGATAGGACACCACTTTGAAACTCCCCTTTATTCATGACCTTCTTCTTGTTGTAGACCTTTTGTCTATTCCTGACTTTGTCATTTGTCCTCAAGGTTTTCTGTCCGTAGTCTATGTTTTCTTTCTAACTTCTTCAGCACCTCTCAGTCTCAGATCGTCTTTCTCGAGGTCTGGAGCACCGTTTTTCCCTCCCTACTTCTTCGAGGTTCTCACCAAAAGTTACTGTTTCTCTGTCCCTTTGGCCCCAGGGCCACACACTGTCTTTTGTTCTACTTATTTTCATGGAAAAGATAATCCTACCCAAGGGCAAAAGGGTTAGATCATGGCCAATGGCCACACTATAATCGAACAAATATGTAATAACAAACTCGAATTTAAACGATTCGAACACTTGGTTAAAAAATCATAATAAGTAAATATTGTATGTTTGGAAATTAAGTTATTACCATTAGAAACAAAAAATTGCATCTAAAATAGTACAGTAGAAGTCGTTCTTCCAGTTAAGACTTAATGCTCTCCCTCTCCCCCCGCAGAGGAATTTCGAAAAATCGCTTCTTAATGTGCATTTCCATGACATACTTTAACTGTGTACCAAATTTCACCACTTTAGGTTCAGCAGTTTGCTCTGGGCAATGATGTATCAATCAGTCAATCAGTCAGGACAAGTAATTTTATATATATATAGATATATATATCTTAATTAAGTTGATTAAAATTTGGGCTTTGCTTATGTTATATGTAATTCATTTCCAAATTTGCTTTGCTTAAATTAAACACTTGTTGCCAAAAAAATAATTTGAAGTATCATGGAATATTATAGCTGGAAATGTGTATTACTGGAACAAAACACATCTGTGTGCTCTACTTAATGACTGCTAGTTGAGGTTTTGAACTACAAATGATGCATGTGTATTTCAAGCAAGTAAAAATAGATTTTAAAAAATATCTTACAAGTCAAATTATGGTATTTAAAGTTAAAATTTTCAAAGTTCTTTTAAAATTAATTTGAAGTTTTATACAATTCATAGGTTTTTTTGATGTTTCATATAAATAATACTGGCTATGAAATATACTATGTTAAAAAAAATTTAAAAATTCATTTTTCATTACCGAATGAATACAATAAAAGATAAACACTGTAATTCTATTTACACTATATATTTATCTTATGATTTAAGTTTTTTGAAAAGAATTTAAGTTTAGAAAAGTTTATCGGATTAATTAAAGTTTTTAAATGATGAGAAATGATGAAACTAATCTTAATGCCAAAAATCTTAGTAGAAAGCAAAAGATATTTAGGATATTGGATGATAGATCTGCAATTCTTAATAACAACTGTATAAGGTTATTATAGTATATAAAGTTAAGAACTTTATAAAGAAACACAAGTTAGGATAGTAATAAATTTTGTTTTTAAGTGATGTTTCTGAAGTTGTAAACATGTAGTTAGAAATTAAAATACCTTTAAAATAATGGCTAAGTTCAGGAAGATAAAATATCATTTTAGAACCATTTGCTCTGGTCCATTATGCCACCAAACTGTGTGTTTCCCCATTGGGATGAGGCTACCCTGAAACACAGGGTCTTTGACCGACACAATATAAGAATGTTGGAGGCCTTAGTAATCTACAGAGCTGACATAAATGCATCAACAAGGATTGCATTCTGGTACCACAAGCCTGAAAATATTATTTAGACTCCCATAAAATTTAATTGTATTAATAACTTCATGTTTAATATTATACAATGTAAAAAAATTGCTCATTTCATATATGATGTAAACTGTACGTCACAGCCTTGTTCAAATATGTTTGAAACTTTTAAAAAATTAGAATGTGGCAATATTTGATTGATAGAACAGTTTTTCATATTCATTTCTGAGGGCCAATAAACTGTGTCCAAAAACATAAGAACAGTAAAAATTGTTTATTTGTTTGCTGGAAATTTGTGTTTAGGTGTTATTTCGTTGAGAATTGTGTATAAAATAATTTGAAATATATTAACTGATTGTTCCTAAATAAAATAGTTTTTTATCTGTATATGAAATTACTATCCTAATTAATTTGCTAGAAATATATAATATATAGATATAAAATTATATCAATAAATATGTTATGTAAACTATAATCATGTAGTTATTTTTGTTACATATTTCTTACAGATTTAAACTTTGGGTAACAGTATCAAACAAGTAAAACGGCAAAGCCATTGTTGGAACGAGACTATGTCCCAGAGAGCACAAGCAATGCATGTGTAAACCTTGCACTTGTGCCTGTTTATAGAAACAGTCTCAGCATTCTATATTTTCTTTTGACCCAGTTCTCGGTCCCCTGGCTATCTACAAATCTGGTTTATTTTATGTAGGCCTATGCATGATTTGGGCACTAAATACTCTGTGCCAAATTACAGCTCCTGACATGTACTCCTTCATACTCTAAGGTATGCAGCCATTGATAGCAGCACAATTTTAGAGACGAGACTTAAGTCTCATCAAAAATCACACATTGTTTAATAATCTGGCATTCCAGAATTTTAATTCTAATTTTATTAATTGTATTATGCAATTGTGCTATAATTACAGTATATTAAACGAATCTTTTATTATTAAATGAAATAAAAATTTTGAAATCTTTGACTTTGCTATGCAGATATGCCTTTCTTTTTGTTTTGGAAAGCAATATAATCACTTTTCTACTAAAAAAAAATACACATCCGAACCTTAAAAGAAATTCCAGGATATTTTTATGCAAACACAGTGTTTGCATAAAAATATCCTGGAATTTCTTTTAAGGTTTGGATATGTACTGTTTTTATGTTAACATATTCCAGGCTTACAGTGTGGGAAACACTTTTCTAATGTTAAAGACATTATTATATAGACTGCAAACATTAAATAAATATATCCTCATTAGGATGCTATCAATTTAAACAAAAAAACAAAAAATCATACTAATAATGGTGGGTATAACCTGGTAATGAACAAGTGTCTACACAACCATTACTAGGAGTGCTGATATCATCAAGCAATCAAATGAACAATAGAGTTTCACCGATTACCATACACACACTTTGCAATAAACCTACATGTTTTTCTAGCAATGAAATAGATGATTTATGAATGTGGTCAAAAATGTTCAAAATCATTTTCTTCACTGCTAAAAACATACATAGGTTGACTTGATTAAACATAGATATAAGTTCCAGCTTTCAAAAAATGTAATTCATGCAACTCCAGTTTAAAAACATAAATTTAATATACAACAAACATAAAGCAGATACTAGCTCAGCCAATAATTAGTCTAATTCACAAAATAACACCTTTTACTTATATCTGAGATAATTAGATAATGAATTAGATGAATTATACAACAAACATTTTCAATTGCATGTTAATTAACCCAAGCAAACACTATTCCAACAGCTTAGAACTTGTTTTTACTGTCACAACTAGGTGCATATGCACCTAGTTGTGATAGTAAAAACAGAAAAAAGAAGACACAGTTTCAGATTAAGCAAAGCTTATAACCTGTTGACCTGGTCAACCAGTCCTCTTTTTTTCTGTTTGAAAGGGTTGCTTACCTCTGAGGAAGATGGATCTCTATAACATCCCTGTATCTCAAACATTACATGAACTTGTAATATGCCAACTAAAAAATAAAGTTCTGCCTTTGTTTGAACAGCACATTGCTTTGTACTCCAGATATGTCAACAATGTTTTTATCATATGGTGCTACAGACTGAACTTCTTAATTTCCTGAGATCTGTTAATTCAAACTTATTTGGCCTCCATCTACTTGTGAAGCAGGAAAGTACTTCTTTTGCACATTTCTTCCATATCAGTTTCACCATGCATGAAGGCCATTTCTCCACATCAGTTTACAAGATGCTGTCATACCATTCTATTTGTACCTGCAGTATCCATTCTTGTTTAAGTTGGTAGCATTTTGAGCTCTTGTAAAAAAGGCATTTATACACATTTCCAACACCAAGGACAGGATTGTGGAACTGAACTATATCTGCAAAATCATTGTACAACATGACTTATTATTATATTACATTATTATTCAGAATAATCAAGTGGCTTATCAACAAGTAATCATCAACAGCCACACAGAAATGGAAAGGAAAATAGAGCAAAATAAAGGAACAACTGAAATAAATATACTGGAAAATAGCAAGAGCTAATAACTTCTCTATTGCCTTCAGACACAACCCCACAGTGTAATCTTTGATCAAGACTTCTAAAGACACTCATGATCATGATCATCATCTCCTGGGAGTTTACACTAGTCCCATTATGGACTACATGGTTGTCCATTAGTTGCGATACATTGGAACCACTAAGAGTTTAAAGGAGCATTTATCATCAATTAAAAATGGTCATCAATGGCTACTTTTCATTCGAATAACAGGTTCAAGTATATCTAGACAAGGCCCAACTTATAAGATAAATGATGGTATATTCACGATAAAATTAATTATTCTTTAATTATTGGATATATATTTCATCAACGAGCATGTTAACTATACTATTAAAGGAACCATACTCTCAAGATAATAGCATGGCTTTTTGTCATTATGAATATATTTATATCATATTTTTTAGGAGTATATTTTTTATGTTGCATACAGGTGGTTATTTTGTGATATCATGGGTAATTTCATGATAATACATCGTTAATTTCATGAGAAGGTTCTTTAGCCTATATATTTGGTTGCTATTTGAAAAAATTGTAACCTATAAATGCCCACTGTCATTTGTCTGGCCTTCCTTAATCTAAAGATCAGAGTTGGATAGATGAAAGACAAGACCAGATATGGAAAGCTTAGGGGCAGAAAGTCCCAATTAACTATATAACAACTTCTGATGCGAACCAGAAGTCACATTGCAACTCCACTATTACTGAATTATGCAAATTAAATAGTAGCGGAACACTGTAATTCCACAGAATGTGAAATAGTACTAAATTCAGTAAAAATAAGAAAGAAAGAAAAGAATAATTATATAAGACAACTATACGAACATATTAATATAATTAGACAAAATAACAGAATAAATAATAATACCAGAAGAAAAATACACCAATCAGGGCGAAGAATCATAGAGGAAGGGGAGTGTCTGAAGTATAAAAAGAATGATCGAAATAAGTGGAGACAAAGAGTAGGTCAAAGCGAACAAGACGAGATGTAAGTTTGGAAAAATAGTGTTTAAATGTAAAAAACTGAGATAAAGTTAAAGTTTAATATAATAATTTGTTTTAATACAGGATTAGGTTTACAGTGTTACTGTTATTAATGTTTAAACTTGATGGTCTGGTGGAAATAGGAATGAAGGGAAAAAATTTGGAAATTGTAAGAATTTTATATTAATGTCGGTGAACTTATAAAAAAAATTTTGTTGGAAAATCCAAAAATGTGGTTTTTAAAAAAATTATTTTATTGTTTTTAATTTATATAGAATGTATCACGTAAATACCTGCTGAGGAGGACAAATGAGTCTGAAACGCAATATTAAAATGTATGTGTCCAGGTAAATCAAATAAAGCAAATTTCTGATCTGTGAAACTGTGTTGCAGTATCCTTAAACCCAGTCTACTAAGTCCTACTAATAGAAAATATGTACTAGTAGATGGAAATAATATTATAATAAATTAAGGACATTGAGGCATATTAATTTAACAAAGTTTTTAATAATATATATATAGCCGAAATTCTGGTGAATCGAAGAATGCATAATACAGAAGTCACATTATTTCAATTCGAAATTTTCCCCCCAAAATAAAGTTAGATAGACTACTCAATTGTTAACAGAAAACGTATGATGTACTGTACAAAAGCAAGTCACTACTAATTTGAGGTGGAGAGCACATGTTTTAAGTTATATAAATTAAAAATATGATTAAAAATTGCAGCCTGGCATTGTGACCATGTCACAATAAATAATTGCTCACATATTGAACATTTTCCATCTTTGCAACTTTATATTAATCTTTTCACATTGACAATAGTTTGATGGCACCTTGGGTAGTCATTTTGCAATATATTGGTTATTTTGTCGTACCTCGTTCTGGACCTAAATAGTAAGGCAGATACTGAAGATATATTCAACTAACATTATCTGTAAGTTATACATATTATTCTACTTCTCTACTCGACAATAATTAACTATTGATAGTACTTGTGTTTGATATGTCTAGAATTTCACACTGAAAGTTAAGAATGTTGTCCAAATAGTTAAGGAAATTTAAATGCAAAGTACAATAAAAAAAATAATAACAATGTGTTTAAATATAGCTCCAGTTTTTATTTTATTCAAATATCAAAGAATAATTCATGTACCATCAATATTTTGTTTTTAAGTTCAAGATAAAACTAGTCTCCTAAAACACTTCTACAAATTTCCAGTTTTCTTCTTCTTACAATAGAGATCATTTTGCTAACAGTTATAAAATAACAGTTTACTCAAGCAAACAAAATTTTCAAATTTAATATATTCCCCACTATCTGCAAGCAAAATTTCAAATTTCATCTTTACTTATTTGATGAAAATGAATTTAAAAAGTATCATGAAATTGCCGATATTTACCTCATATTGCACAGGACTTAAACCAACTGAAACCTCTAAAAAAACTGGAAATCTACAAAACTAGCAAAGAAAATTTAGCCAACGATTACAAGGACAGGTTATTTCTGTATAAACATCCTTATTTGAAGTCCATTTTAAATACCATCCACTCATGATCACACCTACACTAATATCCAATCAAGCACCATTCTGGCTTTTAATGTGTGTTCAAAATTTGTGTTCTTTTATTGAACATTTCTGTAACCTGAAGATGATTGTTTAAAGCAAATAAAGAATGTTTGTTTTTCATTAAATTTACATTTTTAAAGTGGAGTTTTGATTATTACTTACTTTCAAGATATTTGAATATCAAGATGATATCATGGCATATGCAACCTTTTTCTTTTTTTTTCATTTCTTACATCTGCCCTGTGTAGCCCTAAGAGGGCTTTTTAATCATACCTACTATAAGTTTGTCCAACCACAATGAGTGCTGTCAAATGAAGAATGGGATCAAACATATTCAGAACAGACTAACCACGAATGCAGGATCTTTTTCGAATTTAATTCCAGGTTCCTCAGAAAATCTTGCTATCTTGGCCATCTGGCCAAGTTTACTCAATTCTTTGAAATACTGAAATAACCTAAAAATTCTAACCCTAATTTCTAATTCAATTAAAACAAAATATCCAAATACATTCTAAGATAATGAACACTATCATAAAACTAAAAAATATATCTTTTTTATATTCTTAAGATGTTGAAACTAAAATTTTTTAATAATTAATTAAACTGAAAAGTTTATTAACAAATACAGTAGAGCATCGTTTATCCGAATGTCGGTTAACCGAAAGCTTTCCAGTCAGACTGTGTCATGCTGAATCGAATGTTTTTGATACTAGATTAATATCTTCAAATAAAAGATAAAACAACTTTTAAAAATACAGATTACATTAAGCAACTTACAAAACACTTGGAATATTTATAAAATGTTAGAATTAAACTAAACATAAAATTTAAAAAATTAATACTATGGTAGAAATTAAACCTAAATCATTTAAACAATATATTGTTAAATAAATATTTCAGGAATAGTTGTTATAATATAACTTTAAATCATTTGATGAAATGCATATTTTTAAAGTTGTTCTTTTCGACATGTTATTTTGTTTTTTACCCAATGATGATAAGTTGTACAATTGAAAATTCTTGTAATAAACTTTTCTAACTTAATTAGTTAATTTAAAAATTTGCAATTTTAACAACTCAAGCTGGTCATGTTTATATTCTTCACTAAGTCATATTTCTATTTATATAAAAATATTTTTAAGACTAGCAGAGCTGTGGAGTTGGAATTGGAAAGAAATTTGTTACTAAATGAGTTGGAATTGATAAAAATGAACCTACTCTGACTCCTATTTTCATTTTATATATAGGTTATATATCAGAGGTGGGCAAACAAGAGTTCAGTGGGAGCCAAAATGTAGTTTTGCAAAATGCATGGGAGCCACAGTTCTGTACTGTCAAGGCAGATAGTATGGTAAGGCAGGGAAGGATAGGGTGTCTCCCAACTGGGTCAAGAACTTGTTTTAAAAGAATAGATTTGAAATGTCAATTTAATTTATTGCACCAACTTGGAAATAAATTACTAAATATTACATATATATAATTACATATTTTCAAAATTGTGGAAATAAAATTGTAAAAATAATAATAAAAAGCAGAAATTAACACTTTCAGCAAGAGCTGCATGTGGCTCTCAGAGCTGCATTTGCCCATGTCTGTTATATATAGTGAAGCATTGAAAATCTGGATGTCAAAAGTCCAAATTCAACTGTCAAAAATGGATAGTAAGCCTTACAGCAGTAACTTCATTGTTAGTATTTTTTTGGCCTTGTATTGTTGAAATTCTAACACTCATTCAGAATTTGTAATTTTTTAATTTTCAAATTATGATTAGTATAATTTTTGTTGAAATACAGTGATTCTATAAATTATATTTTTAATCTTTGTTAATATTCCTACATTCCTTATTAAATAATAACTTCAACTTAGAACAGCTAAATGTAAATTATAGTGTATTTTGAATTTACTGTACTTAAAATGCTAATTTATTTGTCTATTTTAAAATCCAGATGGGTCCAACCCCAATTAGTCTGGATTTTTGATGCATTTAATAAAGAAAAAGAAATAGATTTAATAAAATTTGTATTTGAAAATTACTTTCAAAATGAAGAAAATTATTATATGCAGACAGATGGTATAAATTTGGGCAGTGTTACTGGACCGAAATTAAAAGAAATAGTAATAAAATATATAGATGACAAAATTAATAATATAAAAGGTATAGTGCATTATACACGTTACGTTGATGACACACTGATACTATATAATAATAATTTGATAGAAGACATTGATATATTAGAAAAAGTAAATAAAATAGTAATATTAAATTTGAATTAGAAAAAAAAGAAAATAAAAGAATAAATTGCTTTTATTTTCTTCTTTTTCTAATTCTTTTTCTAATCTTAACATAAGAAGAAAAAATAAACCAGCAAACCAGCTCAACTTTCTCAACCTTTTTTAAAATTTTGGTGGCGCCATCTGTTATGATATTTTATTAAAGAACTTTTTATATTTTTAAGTATAAAATGGCAAAAAGCTTAATTTTGAGGGTAGGGATGGGTTTTATAAAAAATTGTAAATGCTAATAACAAGTAAAATTGTCATTAAGCCAACTGGAAATACAGACAACCCCCATTGTTTCCCCCACCCCTCGACCTTTAACTACCAAAACTTAACAGCATCAATCTCCCTAATAAACAAATCTTGCAAAATTTCAGAAATTTTCAACAAAAAGCACAGGAGTTATTAAGCTTTAAACAGGGTGAACAAACGAAATCATGTCCCCCTCCACAACACACCCACACCAACATCCACATACATACATAGAAATTATCCCCAATTTTTTTGCATTTCTCGATGTTTCGAGGTGTCCTGAGTCCAAAAATATAAAAATCTGGGAAGGTCATTTTTTGCCAGATCACCATACTTTTCCAGCTGTTATAGCAGAATATTGTTTACAACATATAAAAAAGACTGTAATATAAATAAAACTACTAATTACCATTCAGATGGTCCATTATATAGTAAAAGAAATAATTTTGTTATAGTGAATGATTATCAAAATATTTATTAGATAAATGGAAAACAGAATATGAAGAAAATAAATTTTGAGTTAAAAATAAAAAAATTAAAAGATAAATTTTAGTTTTCCTCATATAAAAGGAGTTTGAAAAACAAAAACTAAATTAAAACAGGTAGGCATCAATTTAGTTCCTTTATTAACTAATAAAATAAACATTACAGGAATAAAATGGAGAAATTAAGTGAAGAAGAAAAATTAAATAAAATAGATGAATTATACAAATTGAAATATGATTGTAATAGAAATACAGATGTATAGATTGGATAAACAGGAAGATAGTTGAAAACAAGAATAGAAGAACACATGATGGCGTTAAGATTTAAACATCGATGGTCAACGTAGACAATATATCAAACAGAAAATAATTGTAAAACGTTACTATATGAAATAAACACTAAAAAAAGAAAAATTAAAGAACATTTTGTCATAACCAAAAAATTCCAAAAAAAATGTAAATGTAATAAACTTGAACACAGATATAAATGTGTCTCCAGAATGACACGTCCTTGTAGATGGTGTTGATAAAAAATGACAACTGTCAAAATGTCAAAACTTGAAAGTAATATCATAAATATGATGCATATTGTATGTTGCATTTATACATAGTTCTTTAATGTTCTAGCAATTGTCAAATGTGATACTGATGAGGACTGAATCAAAATGCATTTATTACAATAAAGACATTGAAGAGAAGTAAATTAATTTTTATTTGACTATTCTTTAGTGTCTATTTTCAAAGTTTTATCTTAGATAAACAGTCAGAAAAGAAGTTTGTATTTAACGATTAACTACCTATTTTTTTACATACATACAAAAACTGACTGAGGTCTTTTTTAAAAAGATTTTAAGTTTAATCTTACTATACTTTTTAGTGGTTTAATCATATTTTATGGTGATTCCTGTACATCATAATATTTCTTTATATATTACTAATTACTGATGATTTTCTTTTCAGAAATTTATACATGAATTCTGTGTTAGATAATTCTAAATTTTTTATTGTGAAAGACCCATAAAAAATGGCTAAGAAAACTCAAGTTAAATTAGTATTTTTGAATACTTTATTATAACCTCAGATGAAAATCATTTCGTGTGTAGTGATAATGGTGATAATGAAAAATACTGTAGTAGAAAAGAAAAGTACTTTCAGTGCTTTTGACAGGAACTCCTGATGATTCACTTAAAAACATGCATGTAAAATAACCTGATTCATTTGGTAGTGATAAAATGCTATTAGAGATAATATAATCAAAGCATATTTTAAATTATTATTTACAGGCAGAAGTTGGAATCAGACCTAAAATTCTGAGTCGAAGTTGAGGGCTTTGTATACAGATTATAAAAACCTTGCTAACAAAACAAATTTCAGGAAATAAAGCTAAAAAAATAACAAAAATTGAAAAAGAAAATACTTTTAACTTCTTTGACCTATATGGATTAATAAAGTTTTTTTTTTTTTTGAGAATCTGTCGTGAGTTTAACCAAACCCATAATGATTGGGTGGCGAGAGACAAAGTATAGCATATCCCAATCAACCTACCCATAGCTAACCTAGAGTTGAACCTGAGTCCCTAGAGCAGCAGACTGCCGTCTTTATTACTTAAGTCATCCAACCATAAAGAAAATGAATGAGGATTAGGTAAATCTTTTTCAGAATATATATCAGATTACATATATTTAACTTTAAAAAATTTAAATGTTCTAGCCATTAATGACCATATGTTTAAAGAAATAATATAAAGGACCCCATATCTTTCTTATGGAAAATAGGTTTGAATCAATCAATCAAAAAAATCTTTTATTACCATTTAGGAGAAGCCCCATCATCAGGGATACAAAGAGAAACCTACAAAGCTATTAACAAATGCAAATTTAAGGTTACATTTGAACAATATAAACATCAGATCAATTAAATCAAATTACAATTCAATTTACTAAAGAAAGAGATTACAAAACATACTTATTTCTTAATTGACACCAATAACAACTTTTTATATGATAAAGCAAATAAAGTTAAAGACTTATTTTTTACAATGTGCACCATTTATTTCTGTCTCTTTCAGTTTTTTTATACTCAATAATTAGGAGTGCAAAAGAATTTTTACTACTACAACAAAAAAAGAACATTGTTTAACAAAGAGCAATTTTTTTTTGATTTTTTACAACTCAGCTTGATTTTACAGTCTTAACTGTAACAAAATTGATAAATAAATACAACTTAATTTAAAACACTTATAATAAGATACCTTTACCAATAAATTAACTCTAAATACACCTAAATCCAGTAACGAAAACAAATTTAATAACTAAACTAATGTTTTCAATCTTACTCAAAGATCATCATTGGGTTCTTATATAAAACAAAAAACAACTTTATATATTCAACTCTTGCACATGTGATATGTAATAACTTCGAATCATTCAATCATTTGTTTTTTTAAAGTTGTTTTCTGTTCTATCATAAGAATCTAATGATGATATTTAAATAAGATTGAAAACGTTAGTTCAGTTATTAAATTTGTTTTTTGTTACTAGATTTCGGTGTATTTTAAGTTAATTACTAGCAGTACATTCAGTTTTTTTTACAGTAATTAATATATCACCAATCTCATAATTCTATAACAATTCTACATATGAGAATATTTCATATTCCATCCTATCATAGCAGTTTCTAAATAAAAATCAAATAATTCTGGCAATTCCAACATCAAGTTTATAGACAGGCCCACTTGATTAAAAATATTAAATATGTTTCTATACCAATTTATTTTTTCTTTTATGAGAGATTGCTTTTTAATAATTTAATAACTTTATACAAAATTTTTCCCTACACTATATCTTGATTAAAAGATAATTTCCTCATAAATTTTACTATCTTACGGCTAATTATAACCTCTTTGTATATGCCTGTGATCTCCAATAGATGGCATTAACAATATAATGCTTTTTCTATAATAAAATCCTTTTTAAAACATTCTCAAAAATGGAAGTAGATAGAATTAGCTTTTTCTATTAGAATCCTATTTAATTCTTCTATTAACATACGGTTCAGAATTTTTAAAACTAGAAAATGATGAACTTGAATTTCAAAAGCCTGAACGTACATTAGATACATACTTACATACATTAATAAATTAAATATTAATCTAGCATAAAATCTGTCCACTTCTAGCTGCTTCCATTTTCAAGAACTTTTGGAAAAGGATTTTTTCATAGAAGAATATTTCTAATGCCTCTGCTGGAAACCAGGTGCATAACCAAAGAGGTTACAATCAGCCTAAGGTATTTAATAAAAAATTTAAAACTTAAATTTTGTCCCTAATATAGATATCCTGAGACAGATTTTTCTATTTTAAAAATATATTTGTAAGATGGTTTTGAATCACTTCTGATTAAAATAACTTAAACACTCCACACTGGAAAAGCATAATTCATCGTACTCATTATAACTGAATCAAATAATTCAAAATATATGTCTAACAAATGTCTTTCTATTCTAATTAATCAAGATGGGTTTAGATCAGTGGTTCTCAATCAGGATCCTTGTAACATTACTGGAGGTCCACAGAAAGAAAAATACCGAATTCAGGGTTTACGGTGATATTTTACTGGTCTATAGGGTATTTCTACTTCAGAATGATTGTTTTACTGAGAATTAAATTTCTACAATATACAATATCGTTACTGGATTTAGGTGTATTTAGAGTTAATTTATTGGTAAAGGTATCTTATTATAAGTGTTTTAAATTCTACAATATAATTTATATATTGTCAATTTTTTATTACTCATTTCTTGCATAAGGGTTAAAATACAAATTATTTAAAATATTGAATATGTATACTATAATTACTTGGGTATAAGACAATCTCACGTACAGGACGAGGTGTGACTTTAGAGATCAAAATAAAGAAAATTAGATTTATTAATACGATTCTAATTTTATTTCGTTTGATCACAAATAAAATATTATCAAATGCATGTATTAAGGCATACAACCATGTTTGCCTTAATACATGATGAATGGAAAACAAAACCAAAACATTATAATGCGCATGACCAGAAAAAGTTTATTTTTAATGATTCAGAATGTGCTAATATTCATTAAAAATAACAATTTAACTAATATAAAATAACTACATTTATAATCATTGCTAAGTGACCTGTATTTTATTAATGTTTTTATAAATAACTAGAAACTATTTTCTGCGAACGAATTAGATGCAACGGGTTTTTAGTTGATGGACGTAGGATTAAACCAATAAACAAAGGAAAGTGTGTCTTAATTTGTTTATAGTAGGTGCCAATTTGCAATAAATAGACTGTAGACTTATAATGACAACATAAAATATATTACAGCTGGATGGCCAAGCAGTCAAGGTGGCAGCCTACAGTTCTGGACCAGAAATCGAATCAAGACAAGTCGAAAAATTCCCAGGAATTTTTCGGAGGTGGTCCAGATAGATATGTCGGGTGTCCCTCACCACCCAGCCGTCCCATTGTGGGTCTGGCCAAACCCATAATGGGCTTGCTAAGAGGCCCTGTTAGTGCCCACAGGGCGAAAACAGTTCAAAATATTTGAAGCAGTGAAAGAAGAATAAAAACCTTGTCTTATATGGAAGTAAATACGATATATCTCATTGACAAAGGTCAAAGAGAGATATAAAGCTGGAGTTTGTTAGGAAAATCTTATACCATCAGCATCATGTCACTTGACATTGACATTTCTGAATGTTTTCTTTTCTTTTTTTATTAGGGAAAAATATAAGATTTTTATTGGGTTGTTTGGAAAGTAATTTCGTTTTTTTCATAGAAAAATAAATGCAATATTCTTATAATAAATAAATATTTTATTGAATTATATATTGACCATTTTGGTCAAATACCTGTTGTCATTGTTTCTGGTAGTAGCATGATTTCACATTCATAAAAATTTTGATCGTTGCTTACAAAAAAACTGATCCAAGTGATTTTTGACATTGTCATTTCAAGTAAATGTCTTACAGTTAAAAAAAATTTGTACAGACCGGAACAAGTAATAATCTGAGTGTGTCCGACCTGGCAAATATGGTTGGTGTGATAACACATCCCATCTAAGCTATAACAGTTTCTGACCAGTTACCAAACTTGTGTGAAATTTGGCATTATCATAGTAAAACACTACACTTTGTTTGTTGATCAATTCTGGCCTTTTCTGTTTGATGATATTGCTTAATTCGTTTACTTGATAGCAGTACACTTTTGAATCAATTGTTAATTTGTCTGGTAAAAGCTCAAAAAAAATTTTTTTAAAATCCCACCATAGAGAGCATCTCCCTTTAACATGTGGAACCCATATATCGCGCTTTGAAACGAAACCAATTCGTTTTAAGTAATAATAAACAGTTCAATTTAACAGATTTAATCTCGTAGTAATTTCATGTGTTGTTATACGGCAGATTGCTTCAATCAGTACCTTTATTTTGTTTTCATTGACTTCAAATGGCCATCCAGAATGTGGTGTATCTTCAATATTAAAATTGCCAGAACGCAATTTTGCAAACCAGTTTTGGCACTGTCTTTCTCTCAACACATCTTCTCCAAACATGGTACCACAAGTTTTTTCTTGTTTGAACAGCATTTTGATTTTTTAGTTATAAAAAAGCAAAATATGCCAAAAATGATGCTTTCGATTTTCCATATTTGATAGATTGCCAAAAAAAAAAACAATTGTACAGAATCAAACAAAATTTTTTACAAATAAGCCTTAAAATGTCAGCTTTTGAAGTATATGAAAATGGATTTAAAATAAAATTAACTGGTAAAAATACATCTAATTCCTCTAGTAATAAAAAAATGAAATTACTTTCCGAACAACCCAATATTTTCTGAGCAATGTCTATTTAGATTGATAAATTCTAAATTAGTAAATCTTTTTATTAAAAATACAGATCAGAATTGATATGAGGTTTGAAATTTTTTATTTGTGAAATGTTATCAAGTTTTTTTCAAATAGTCAGAATTTGGAGTTGATAAAAAGAGGATAAAACGAATCATAGCTTATGTACTGTCAGTCATACTTTAATACATACACAAAAATACAAATACTTAAAAGAGGTAAGAGGACCAACATTAAACAAATACCCCAAAGAGATTAGACTTCCACCACAACCACGTCATTAATCCCAGGTGATGCTGAGAACAGATTCCAATAATTCATAATGCATGCCAATCACTTATTTTACGAAAAATATTACGCACCAATTTATCATTTACTGCCAAATACTATATCATACACAATATCATATACTATCAAATACTGCCAACGGCAGTATTTTAATCTGCCATTTCCACAGTAACAATCAAAATCGTGCAAATCGTACACTCCGAGAGCCAGTAGCCAAAAGCCATCCAGCCTCCAAAACTTTTGATTAGGATCTCATACATAATATTTCATTTTCAGCCAATTTCACCTAAACCTATTTTCCATAAAAAAGGCAGAGGGTTTTTACATCAAATAAAATAAATTAGAAAATCTGACAATAAATAAATTAAAACAACCAGATAAATATAGAACTAAAATTAAAAAATTTAATAAAAAAAACATAACTAGTGTAAATTAAAATTGAATTAGATAATTTCCCATGTGATTTAACTGAATTGGATTTTTATCTACCAATTCAGATTATTAATAAAAATAATAATTATCAATTATTGTTGTAAATATTTATAATAAAAATATATATAAATAAAACAGTTTGAAGTGCTATATAAAAAGCAAATTTTTCTTCCATATTACACAGCATATATGCAATACATTTACACTTTCGGCCTAGAAGAAAATACATTTCACACAAGTATTGCAAAAAGAAACTTTGATCTTATGGTTGGCCAAACACGATCGTCAATGACCAAATTAAATACCAAAGAATAACGACACAAAGATTACGAAAGAATAGGTTTAAACGGCAGAAACACCACTTTTCTTTTCAGAAAGGAAAAAGGACTCTCAAATAGTTAAGATTAAAATTTAAATTCAGGAAAAAATCTTGTTTACCACTAACCATCTCTTGTACATTAGTCATTTTAATTTTAAAAGAATTTTTATCCAGGCTTTCGCAAACGTGGGACTCCTTTATCAAATATTCTACTTACATTTTATGTATTGCCATAGTCTACGTCATACCGCACAAAACTCCACCACTGTCTCGGCAAAATTTCATGCAGTTCGACACGGATAACAGCGACACTCAAAACTCACACGAAATGTTCAATAAAGAAATCCTCTGCACATAAAAGCCCGAACATGTATTCGAACCAAAGAAAACGAACGCCTTCCTTCGAAACCGTTCGAACACTCCAGAGTTTGAGCTGTAATAAAATACCGACTCCGTCGTTTATCGAAAGTTAACATTTTTTAATAACCTATGTAAATTTTGCTGAAACTTTCACATAATATATACCCTTTAAACATCCATTTATAAATAGCAATAAAATCAATAACTTAATATTTTCCATGTGCTTAGATACAACGATATTTTAAACCAAAATTCGCAAAACAAAATAAGAGAGGTAAAACCGTATTTACAAGACCGACATCAGCGGGACGGCACCATATATAAAATTTCCGAACAAGATTCCAACCGTAAACGTTATAAAGAAAAGACTTATGTACATGTAGATATAAATAAGTATGTAATATGTATTGCAGACATCTCTACACACGACCTCTTAAATGGTTTAAAAATTTTCATTTAACCTGGAATAAATTAAATAGACATTTTTATATTTTTATTTGGTGCAGATAGAATTGATAAGGGAAATTTGATTTGGGGATGATCGCATAATATTTTAATTTGCTGTAAATTTTCGATTTAAGATGTCGAATCGTCTAACGTAGACAAAATTGATTATTCGGAATCAACTTTTGGAAATTTCTTGGAGAATGACAACCGAGATGTTCAAATTACACATAAACCGCATCGGTTACAATGAATTTGAATTCGGTTGTGTCTTTTCTATTTTAAAATGCTTGTATAAGCTAAACTGGCAACAAAATGGAGGAAATTTCGGTTGAATTTAAACAAAATTAAAAATAAAATGGCAAGAAAATTATATTTATGTATTGTGCTATAGGAACATTGATAGAAATGTCATCCTACCGTCCCGATCGTCTGCAATTATCCATCTTTATCTCAAAATACGCTAAAAGTTGAACTATAATATAACTTTTATCCAGTAATTTTCTCTTTTGGCTTCAATCCAATTGTATCATTCAAACCCGTTTGATTTCTTAAGATGGCGGATTTGTTGCGGATATGCTGCCATCTGTTGTTAGAAAAGAGAATAACGTTATCCACTCGTTATATCGCGAATACGTCTTAAGCCGTGTTTCGTTTAACATCGAACCGTCGTCCACGTCTCTAATTTATTCGAAAATAATTAAACTGTAAAACTTATGCTTATAAAATTTTAGTATTATTATTAAAATATGGCAGAGAATTAGTTGCGGTTTATTTCGTGAATAATTATTTATTATTTTTGATTTTTGAAGTATTATTATTTTTGAAGTATACATTATAATTTTTTGTTGTATTACTTTTCGTAAAAGTTAACTAACGGTGCGTTTTTTAATTAAGGTCGAAATAATCAAGAAACTTTCTTGAGATAAGAGCGCTCTCTTATCGTAAGAAAATGGCAGGCTACGACAATTATTTGATATTTTTTTTAAAATCTAAGGTAAATTGAATAGTCGTCGGTCGACGTTATACATTTAACGGGACTTCTCGCCATTATAGTTATTCGCTTTCTTTATTTGTTAAATGGATTAATTAAGTTCTTAATATCAATTCATTTTGATCGAATGACCTTACCATTTAGTTTTAGCTATTATTTTCCAGTTACAGTATTAAATAATTATAAAATGCTACGTTAAAATGTATTACGTGTTATTTTTAAAATAAAATGTACTAATTATTAATTTCGTGAATAAAAAAAAAAACATTAGTCCTATTATTCTTTAAAACATTATATTTGATTTTATATTAGGAGAAATATTTATATAAACTCTACAGTTCGAAATCTCATATATATCTAGTGTCGAAAAAATCATATTATAAATCACCGATTGCTGTCAAAGCTTTAATGTTTTTAGAATTTTTTTGTTTGTTAATTTTCTTAGTTTTATGAAGAATTTCCTAGAAATTCTATAGAATTTTAAACATTATATATTTTATTTAGATATTATTATGATAAAGTAAATATAGTACTTTACTACAGTACATAGAGCTATTCCATCTAACTTAGAATAAAATATAAATTAAAATATTTTTGTTTTCTATATTTCAGATATCAGCCGATAAAAATAAAAAAAATAAGTTCAAACTGCAGTAACAATTATTATATTATTATGAAAATAGTTTATTTTTACATTATAGATAAGGCAAAGAACTATACAAACGAATATTAAATTATCTAAGCTATAAATAATAAATGCCTATTAAAAACATATGACAATAAAGTAATATTTATATTAATTTATTACAAATGTATTTATTAGTTAAATCCTTAATTATTTCGAATTTATATTAAGGAAAAAAATACTTTATGGGCTTTATTTTAAAAAAAACAATTGTTTTGTGTGCGCACCGCCACAAATTTTTCACGAATAATTTATTTCTGCCAATTTTAGTTTTTAATTAATTTATCTTATTGGATTTGTCGTGAAAATGTTTTTTTAAACAAACTTTGGTAATATTTAAATCTTTTAGTTCGCTTCTTTCTATGTATCTTAATGAGCATCGTTGATAATATGAATGGTTAATTAACTCATTTGAAAAATGCAACAAATAGCAATGTCGTAATCGTTTCGAAATATTTTCCAGGCAAACTCTTTCGAAGCAACACGCTTTCGATAAAAGGAATAAAAATGAAAAGTCGATTGTACCTTAGCAATCAAATTTCCATTTTTATTGAACGATTTTTATCTACAATTGCCAATAAAAATTTCAAACTACAGGAAAATACCGCGTTTTTATGTATTAAATCAAAATAGATCGAATACTTTGTGGATAATGTTACATTGTGTGTACGCCGTATTTGAATCAAATTTCTACATTTATATTTTTAACAAAAAACTAGATTATTCTTTAATTTTTTTATAATTTTAATTTAACTTTTAGTTTAAAAAATAAAAATGTCTTAAAGATAAAAGATTAAAACAGTTCTGCATAAAAAAATAAACGGGACTTCGGTATAATATTATATTACAAAACACCATATTTATTAATTTCTTAACAAAATAACACAGCGAAACGAGTAAATTAAAATATTTTGTATTTATTTACTACGATACAGGTTACAATTCTCTAAATTATACACCACTTGAAGATAAACTATTCTAATTCTCGCTAAATATATTTTAGTCAACTTCTTCGACGTTTACACTGGGGAATTTTTCGAAACATAATTAGCACGAAAACGAATGATAATTACATTTCGGTATAAATAAATAGTAATGTTGTTTTTTTTTAGGTCGATCTTTCAGAAACATATTTTCATCCTAACTACACTAAAGCGGAATGCTGGCTTGCATTTTTCATGTTTACGAACACCCGAACAAAACATTTTCTGTAGTCTTAACAACTTGTCGAATACTGAACTAACTAGGCTAACTAATTGTACGAAATTAACTAGCTTAATTAGTCTACTACAAATCATCAAAAAGTCATTATCTGTTGTTATTATGAATTCATTTTAGTAATTCTTAAACAATAAGAAATTTAATAACGTTTAAAAAAAACCAAAAATGCTTCGTTAAGCATTAAAATTAAAAACACACAAAAAAACTGATAATTTTGCATAATTAAAAGTTTATTTCTTACAAATGGTGATATAAATACAGTATTTTAACAAATATATTTTTTAATTGTCTACATAAAAAATACAAAAATTTTATCCAAAGGAAAAAAAAAAATGTAATTTTTTCTTGAGACAATTTTGAAGGGAGAATTACTCGTTTTAAAAATCTAAATATATCACCGGATTTAATTCGAAAATATTTAAAAGTACACCATCGTACCTCATATACTACAGAATATTACTGGCGTATATAAAAAATAGAACGGAGAATAAAAGAAAAGCGTATTAAAAACGCCATAATTTTTATAATTTATTATACAAATTAGAAATTTAAATTAATAAAATGTCTGTAGATTTTAATTTAGGGGATCTTCGTTTAATATTTATCCAGATTTTCGGTAAAACTTATCAACATCAGTAAATTTATATTTTATTAAATTTGTTTTTTATTCACAAATATAATTACAATTTTAGTAAAATTCAATTTAATAACAGACTCTAAGCCCGATTTCAATATTTACTTAAATATTTTTATATTTAAACATGTTTATTATATGACTTATTTTACATACTGTATTTTCAATATATCAATTACGTTAATTAATTTATAATCATTTATTTTATTTTTTTATAATCCTAGAAAAGTACTTTTTTCCAATTAAAAATAAATATAGAACTATTAGGCCACCCCATTTAATGACTGTAATCTTAAAAACAATTAACTGGAGACATTTATTCGCTAGATTGAAATGAATAGATTTTTAGAAAATAAAAATATTTATTCTCTTCTTTTTTGTAGTCGGGATTTACGTTAAATCCTGTTGAGCAACATTTTAAATTATTGTATAAATAAATTTAACAGAGAACAAAAAAGACATAACTTCATAGATATAAAATATCATTACGATTCATCGATATTGTTTTAACAGATTTATTTTCTATTTGTTTAATAGAGAGGAAGAATTTTCAATAACTACGCATAATCATAAAAGCATTAAATAGAAAATTTTCTATCAAAAACAATCTTTGTTTAAAAAAACAACCGTTTTTAAAATCTTTATCGATCTCGTCCCGACAATCGAAATCAAACCTTTCTAATTTATTCGGAAGGTTAGAATCGTCGAAAGGTTGCAAACTTGGTTTGACACAAATCATGACCAGTCTGCATTACAGGTATCCCTTGATTAACGCGGTTAATTAATTAAAACTTCTGCCTCGTCTATAAAGGGATTGTGGCAATTTATTTCATACATTAATCAAAACTTGTTTAATTAATACAAAACCGCGTTAAGCGAGGGATACCTGTATACTAGGAAACCGCAAAATGAAAATATAGAAGTGATTAGCCATTTTTTTTATTTTGTGTTGAAAAAGAAAAAAGTTAATAACTTCTAACAAGGAGACGGGCCAAACGTTCGGGTCTCCGATTCGAACGAAACTTGGTGAGCACCTAGCCCTAAATACAAACAACTCCTTGTCCAAATGATAGGAATCACTTCTCAAGAGTTTCTGGAAAAAAAAAGACCCTGTTAAAGAGTCTCTAGTTGAAATACATTAAATTATAAATTTTATAATTAACTTTGAACGTAACAATATCATTTTTAAAAAATATATAAATTTGACAAAATTAATAAAATCTCGTCATTTGCTCTGGAAAAAAAAGTTTTAATTTTTCAATTCAAGAAGGTATTCATAAATTATTGATTAACATAATAAAGTCTTACTATTGATAATTTAAGATAATTAATACTGTAAATAGTCTTAAATCGTCTCTAATTGATATTACTAATTTATTATTTGTAAAATAAATCAATCGTGCAGCAATGTATAAAAGTATTTAAATAAGAATTAGGTCAGAAAACTGAAATTAGGCTAATATTCAACCAAAACAAATGTCACTACTGGAGTGAAGTTTTTAAACTACACTTCTATTAGCGTAATTTAAATTCCTCGTATTTGGTTAGTATTCTGAATAAGCTTTGAAAAACTAAGTATTGACACGTACATATTTTTTAATTTTTCTGATTAAAACAAACTACATAAGACGAAGGTTATTATTCTCAGCTGAGGTTATTCTTTGGAAAAATTTCCGCGCATACGTATAAGTTTTTAAGATAGCGAATTGCGTAGACGGGCTAGAAATCATAAAATCCTAAAATAAGTAGCCTCCGTAAATGCACCTTTGCATTTTATTTGACCAGCCATTAAAAAGGTTACCCATAGTCGGTATAACGCAGCAAAAACTTATCGAAGTCGTGCGATTGTTTTCTATTAAAAATTTTTATTTTAAAACAAATTGTATTAAATTAAAATCCATAATAATGACGAAAACAGCTAACTAGTCCATATTTCAGCAAAATGTTTTAAATATAACAGAAGGAATAAATGGCATTTTAAAATATTAATATATCTGTAGATTCTATCATTTACGAGTATCAAATTATTACTATTAATATTATTTATATGCGAAATTTTGCATACCGAAATTATAAATTTAAGGATTTTTTCAAAATTCTTAAAATTGAATTATTATTTTTAATATTAGCTTATGTTGTAAAAACTATAGGCCTATACCAAATACCAAATTTAAAACAAAGTACAGTATGTGCCAAAATATACAGTATTGAAATTGTTAGATGTACGTTAGTTTCTTTCAGGAGAAATAAACTCACAGATAAAAAGGTAATAAGAGAGAGAAGCGTGCAAGACATTTCTCTCCCTTCGAAACTTCAAAAACTAAGCAGTAATTATCACATTAATGTTGTTGTCTGCTTCCGAATTGGGCAAGTAATTTAGATGAACTGCAGAACATAAAGAAACAAGTAATACACAACTTAAAACCTCTGAATTTTTTATAATTTTAATAGTGATGGGACGATGCCAAAATTTCTCCTGATTCCAATTCTTTTAAATACTTTCTAAAGTTTAGTTTAGTTTAGTTTTAAAAAATTAATGATTTACATTATGAGCATGGTCCATTCATTAATTAATGAACATCAAGCTTAAAAATAGAAAATGATTGGAAAATCCAAACTCAATCTTTCCAAAGAAACCCGAAAATTCTATATATGATATGGGTGCTTTTATTGTGTACTACAAAATAAATTTGTAATTTTATTTCAGATAAAGTTAATTGCAACACTATCCTCAAAGAAATTATAGCTAATTCCATGTTACTCAAAGAACTATCCCATCACTTCATCTAGGGTCGCCATCTTTAAAAACCGCTACGTTGGCCGATGAAATGACAGGAAATGGGAAAGTAAATGAGAAGATACACTTCTTTTTTCATGCTCCTCGCAATCAACATGCCTCGTAAATGCTTTAATTCGATTACATTTAACATTAGATGATAATCGGGAAATTATGCAACGAACTGTATAAATATCATCAATCACGATAACCAATTTTTAATTCATTCACTTGAGTAAGGTTTTTCTAAATGTAAGACTGCCAAGGACGACGCCAGCCAATGGGTAAGGGGGGCAAGATGATGTAAATTGATAGAGGATATGAATTGTATGTAGGTAAAATAGAAACGATTCATAAAGTTTTAATCATTTACTATGTACCGGAAAAGAAATATCTGAAATAAAACATTTTCTTAGAAACGATTCATAAAGTTTTAATCAATTTACTATGTACCGGAAAAGAAATATCTGAAATAAAACATTTTCTTTAACTTACAAGAAGCCTAAGAAGATTATTTTAATTAAAACTTAGCATTTAAATAACTTTTTCGAATTTCTAGGGGAGGGCAACTGCCCCTCTGCCCCTCCCCCTGGCGACGCCCTTGAAGACTGCGTAGAAAGAAAAATCAGACAAATATTTAGACTCGCTCATCTTGAAAAATCAATTTTTAAAACTCAAAATGGCAGTAAAGTTAGAGCGAACAAGTATTTTTACTTAGAATCGCGTTGAATCGTATTTAAAACTTTAACGTACTATAGCATCATTTGTGAATCATAACAAAAACTTTCATAATTACAATAAGAAAGCCGTTTTATCATTATAAGTAAAATTATTGAATGTTAAAAATAATTTTATATAACATTTTTTCAATTAAAATATAAATTTGTTTATATTTTAAACAGTTACGCCGACACTTAAATATTTTTGCCGGCCGCCAGTCTTGATTCAAAACTGCGCCAAGTAACAGCCCTAATGTCACCCTATTTCCTGTAAAACGGGAACAATTGGTTGACTAAGTGCAATATCTCATCACGCCGACAAAACGAAAGAAAAGTACGCCATAGCAAACGTCACTACGTTTATGGAGGCCACGGATCAGGACATGGATGCGACATTTCCGTAGAACATCATTACACTAAATTTCCAACGCCCTCTGATAGCTACAGGAAAAACAAAATGTATTCCATATTGCCAGCTTTTTTTATTATTGTAACTCTTTCCGCCCTGTGGACACTAAGAGGGCCTCTTTCAGCAAGCCCGTTATGGGTTCGGCCAAGTCCACAATGGGGAGGCCGGGTGGTGAGGGACGGGACCGACATATCCGGACGGACCACCTCCGAAAAATTCCTGGGGATTTTTCGACCCGTCCGGATTCTATCTCGGGTCCCCCAGGGCGGCAGGCTGCTAACCTTGACCGCTCGGCCATCCGGCCGCTCATATTGCCAGCTTAGAGAGAGAAATCTTTAGTAAAGTGAACTTTTGTTAACATATTAGTAACGGCCGTATATGATTGTTTATTTATAGTGTACTCAGGTCAGACTGATCCGTACCATACTCGGTACGAGTATGGTACGGATCAGTCTGACCTGAGTACACTATACACCGAGTACACCGTTGTTGAATTTTTCCGTTTTTTTTTTTTTTGCAGAATATAAGTAGTGTTCTTGAGCTTTTATTATAATTATTGGCAAGCGCCAAATCCGACAGAAGGCGCTCAAAATGGCTGCCGAAACAGGTAAGGAATCGAAACGTTGTCTTGTAGAAGGTGAAACCGTTTTGGATGCTGGACACATCGTATTTTGTGGATTAAACTCTAACAACAACACTGAACATAACTATTATGATAAATAAAATTATGTTTTTATATTGGAACATGGTGTATACTGCTTAAAATATTTAAACACTTCTCACCTGTTAACGTGTAACAGGTGAGAAGTGTTTTAATTCTACAGACGATAGTCTTTTATTTTATTTTTAAATAATAATTCTTTGTAGTCATGACGTACGGTAATATTCAAATTCAAGTTTGAAAATTATTCTTTTGAAAATCTGAAGCCGTCTACATAAAAAGAAAAAAAATGCCTATTTTTTTTTTTTTTTTTTTTTTTTTTTTTTTGTAAATGGACATGCCTGTCGAAAAATTGTTTTTGTACGCAGATCGGAAAGAAAATATGTATATGAAGATAGAAAATTTACCTATGTCGAGATAACTTTCCAGTCAAATTTTTAAAAATTCTTAATTGAAAATATAAGTTAATTTACGTTTTTTTGTTTTCATTTTAGTATTATGCTCGGCTATTACATGTTTACGAAAACCAGACAGCCCCGCTTTGCACGTGCATTCTCCCCGTAATTGAGATGTATTAAAACGACAATATCTGAGATTGAAACACTAAAGCAACAACATGAACTTTCAGTGTTGTTGTTAGAGTTTAATCCACAAAATACGATGTGTCCAGCATCTAAAATGGCTTCACCTTCTACAACACAACGTTTCCTGTCGCCGATACAGTCTAGAATTTGACATAAATTCAATGCTTTGTTCTCCATTTGGTCATCGCAATAGTCGTCACCGATGGAAACTGAATCAGCTCAGGCATTGAACAAACACACGGTCGCTTCCTTACCTGTTTCGGCAGCCATCTTGAGCGCCTTCTGTCGGATTTGGCGCTTGCCCATAGTTTGTTTGTAAAAATTTGATTTCAACTTGTAAAAATATTTACAATGAAAAACTACATTTTGACCTTTGTCACGTTATGAACCACATTGTTAAGTTAAAATTCTTCTAAGAGGTAATAAGTAGCTAATAATTGTGGAAAATGGAAAAAGTGTTGCATTTTCCCCATCAAAAATAGACAAAGAAAACATGCCAGTAAGTGAAAGAGACTGATATGTAGAAACTTCACCATTAGGATGTGTACAAATTGTGCTCTATGCATCATTTTGGATAACTAAAGTATATTAACACGAAGTCACATTTTGTTCGTTATATTGTGGACAACAAACCTCAGACCTGAAGCCGTGAGCCCGAAGAAAGATTGGAAAATTGTCAATCTGAAATGCATTGTTAAATAGGCGAAATAAATAGAATTAGTTTAATCTTGGTCTCTGTTAATAACTTTTTATATTTTTAATTATTAATGAATGGCAAAAAGCTTAATTTTGATAGTAGTGATGAGTTTTATAAAAAAAACAAAAAAATTGTAAATGTTAATAACGAATAACGTCGTAATTTAAGTCCGACTTCTTTCAAGATATGACATAAGACACTCTACTCTCCACCCTTTTAAACTTAAACCACCAAAATTTAATAGCATTAATGCTCCTTATACACAAGCTATCATGCCAAATTTCGTTTTTATAAATGTCAATACACACATACCGATACATGAAATAGTTTTCTCTCTCTCTTTTTTTTTTTTTTTTTTTTGACTTTTTTGAGTTTAGGAGATTTCAAAACATGGAGATTTGCAAAAAACTCTGAGGGTCAAATTTCACACGATTCCAATGCTTTCCCTTGTTATGTATGCATAACAGCCGGGAAAGTAAAATTAAGAACGTTTAGAAATGAATTTAACTTATCGCTACAGAATATTTTGTCTTGTTTAGAAAAGTTTAAATAAAGGGTTAAAGAAACTGTACTCTCAAAATAAAAAAAAAAAAGTAGTCATTTTGACTCGCACTATCTCAGTCAAGGGTTAAAACTCCTCCTTTCCTTTGCACACTTTTACACACTGAGTTAGAATATTCTAGCTCGTTGCCTTTACACATCACAAATGACCGCCTCCTTGACTAAAAGAAAAATGGCGGACGTGTATTTAATTTTCTTAAACATGGCGTCGCTACAGCTACTCTATGTAGTATATTCTAGCTCGTTAGACCACTCTCTCATTATTGGCTCTCTACCGTATACTACGGTGGCTATATAATATTATGTACAATGTGGCCATGTAACAAACGTCCACCATTTTCTTTCCATTCCGGATCTCTGTGAATGGCGTTCTAAAGGAAAAATTTTTGTTTCTGAAAAGTTTTTCGATTTTCAAAGTCGAAAATCGAATTCTTATATTTATTAAGGATTCAATTTTTAAATAAAAACAAAATTTAAGACTATATTGTTTACAAATAAAGCAAATTAAAATATTTAATATTTCTAAAAATATTAATTATTACATTTTAATAAGCGTTATTATAGTAACATACATATATCATAAAATTCAATGAATATTTTACATCAGAAAAATTATTAAAAATGTAGTAAAGTGTCTGATCAAGTCATATTAAACATCGATATTGTTATAAGAAGATAAGTAGCAAATCTATAACAAAGTTTACATAAACTTTGCATAGGAAGCAATAGATTTGCTAGTAAAGATGATATTTGTTTTTTTTTAAGCTTTTTAGAACTTATTTTTAATCTGAAAATTAAATATTTTCCATAATCATTTCATACAGATTGTGACAATTAGGAATGTGAAATATTTTAAATTCTTTCATTTTAGTTTTAACAAATGTCTAGATTTAAATCTTGTTTTTATACAATTTCATAATAATTTCGAAATGTTTCTTCTAGTTGAACGATGAAATTAAATGTCTCTTCATTGCAGAAAAACAGAGTATTTTCTTTAAAAAATTTGATTGTTGTCAAACTTTCACACTGCAATCCATATAGATGAAATCTTCCAACTAAGTTTAAGCAATTTTCACAAGTTCGTTTTATTTTTGATGCTTTTACTTTCCCGGCTCTGTTATACATAACAGAGGAAAAGTATGGCGATCGGTCAAAAATGACCCCCCCCAAGACCTTCACATTTTTGGATTCGGGATCTTAAAACGTCGAGAAATGCAAAAAAAAAAAAAAAAAAAATCGGGGATTTTTTCTAGACGTATGGATGTGTGTGTGAGGGGCACGATTTTGTTCATCCTCTTTGAAGCTTAATAACTCCTTTGTCTTTAATCGATAATTTCTGAAATTTTGCAGAAAGGTTTATGTATTAGGGAGATTGATTTTATTAAATTTTGGTGGTTAAAGGTCAAAGGGTTGGGTAGATAAAAAGGCGGTATGTCATATCTCGAGTGAAGTCAGACTTAATGAAGATTTTACTGGTTATTAGCGTTTACAATTCTTTTATAAAACCCATCCCTACCCTCCAAATGTAGCTTTTCGCCATTTTATAATAATTAAAAATATCAAAATGTTTTTAATAATAAAAATATCGTAACAGGTGGTGTCACACTCGCCGTTTTAATGTTGTCGAGAAAGTTAAGCAACTTGTCGCTGGATTTTTTTAAACAGTAGTTAAATTTCAGTAATTTATACCCATATAATGATATACGTTTCATGCATTTGTAATGTCTGAAACCTGCAAGAAAACTGCATAACATCTATATTTTAGAGAATTAAGAAATTCACTTCGGATATGATATCACTTGATGCCATTTAAAAAAAAATAAAATGCTATTTTTACTGGTAATTTCTCAATTTTATCAGTATAAAGAGTTATGTTTGAGTAGCACATACAATATAAAGTATCGTTATGATGAAATTCATTTAATAGATTTAAGACAGGAAAATAATATTACAGAAAAATGTTTCAAAGAATTGGAAAACTTCTATCATCATTGTGTTAGTGTAGAGAAGCATTTTTCAAAAGTCGCTTAGACGATCATTATAGATTTTCCATAAACCTCAATTTATAATCAAAATAAAATTTTTCGAATATAATTTGTTATATTTGAAAACTGTTATATTTTTAATATTACTTTCTATTTATATAAACCTATACTTTATACTTACGTAATAAATTTGATAATATTTACATTATTCTGTAATTATTTTACTACTTAAATTCTGGCAAACTTAAATTACTTCTACATTGAAATACTTTCGTTTTGGTTTGTGAAAACATATTGACGTTGTAGAGCTGTAGCTATGGAAATTATGAGGTGGCCAAGATTACTCAGCTTAGTCAGCTTTTTATATGCAGTATATAAAGGTATATGCTTTCGCTTTCATTACTTTGGGCTTTCAAGTTTTTCACTTAGTTTTCGGTTGTTACTTTATCTAAATAGAAAATATAAAGATAGATGTTTTCTGCTCAAAAACATTTACGGCAGAAAAACATGTTTCAGTTACTTTCCTCTTTCCTTTTCTTCAACAACGATACATTAAACGAACGAGGAATATATAAATCGCCATCCAGTGTCATCTAGAAAAGCCGTGCTTTCTTTTTTTCAATAATATGATGTTCCCGATGACGTTGACAATCGATCGCTCCGATTGGCTTGTGTCGCAAACAGAAACAGAGAAGTTGAGCAGAGTTGAATTCTGTTTCAGTCCTGTTTTAGTAAAAAATAGTTTGTTTTTTATGGGGTAAAGTGCACTGTTTTCCCCAGAAAGCGTTACATAGAAAAAAAAATCGTTCGTTACTTAAGAGTCGGTTAAGTCTTACATCAAAGAAGGAGCTTGGAGAAAGTAGTCCCTCTTTATGACTTTAATGCTGTTTCTTAAATTTATTTCTTAAAATACCTTATTTTAAGAAATAAATGACGAAAGTGTACATTTATAACTGAATAAATAAACGTCTCGTATCGTAGACCTATCTTATTGAAATCTGTACAGACAAAACATTCGTAATTTTGTTCAAAAAATTTTCTGATTACGCTACAATAAGTCAACATACCCAATGTTATTATTTTGGTTTTGTAATGTAAATAAATAAAATTTTATTTTATTATATAAATTAAAACACGAACGTTATTTTAAGTTACGATCAGAGAAATGTACTGTACATGTTTGACAGCTCTTAACTATTCAAAAAAGAAAAAAACCGAATATAAAAATTACAAAGGAATTAATAAACGCCTGCGAGCCAAATTATTAATTAATCAAGTCGCATAATTTAATTAATTAGAAATTAACTTAATTCTAGCTTGAAAATAATTTGGCTTATTGAAGTTTGGTTATAAGAGATCGATATATTGTTTGCTTTATATATATATATATGTGGGAGGCGAGGGCAGACGAGGATTGTTTGATTATTTACAATTTTATTATATTGATTCTTTTGTTATAAAAAAGAATAATTCAAATAAATTAAATTAAAACAAAAATTTCATTTTGATATAAAATTATATAACAAAACTTAATTATAGAAAACTTTAATTAATTAATAAATTGGAATAATTAATATTTAATGTAGTAGTTATAAATTATTAGAATTTATAAACAATTTAACTGTCCTATAATATTTTGATATTTTCTCAATTATTATTAATTTTTTATAATAAGAATAAAACGTTTTAATAAATTAAATATGTATTTATCAATATATTTATATTATATATATATAGGATATATTAATACCAAACTTTATATTTTATTCTTATTATTATTTATCATTATAACTTGTATTGTGTTAATTCTAAAGATAATATTATTTAAATAAATAAATAAATTATTTATCAGTGAATTGGGTAAAATTTGTTTTACGTAAAGATTTTTGAATTAATTGAATTATTTTTTTAAATAATTAAAAAACGTATTTAAATTTTATTATATTGAATAATATATTTTTAAAAAATTGCAATTATATAGGGATAATTAAATAATGTATTACGAATTAAAAATATATATTATTCCAGAGGAAAAAGTTTGGAAAATATTTATTAATTAATAAAATATTATTTAAACTTATTTTCAGACACCGAACACTAAAAGCAAAGTGAAAAAAACGCAGATAAATGTGGATGTAACCACACCCATATTTTCTTTAAAATCTCTTCTTGTTGTAACTCTACCCTATCATAGGAATGGCTTAGTGCAAAACTATAAGGAATGTGTCCTTGTCAATCCCACTATTGGAGGCCAAAATCAGGTTTGATATAACTATATTAACATTTATATCATTTCTTTTTTAAGTAAATCTATATAGAAAAATATGAACAATTTTTTTAATATTCTAACTATTTTAAAAACATAAGAAGTAACCTTCTAATTAATTTAGCATATTTATTAACTTTAAAAAAAATTTTAATTAATTTTTAACTCCCGAATAGATTTTTAAAATGTTTTCAGCTCTAACTTCATTTATATATAAAATGAAAGTAGATTGGCAAGAAGCTGGTTAAAGTTCTTTAATTGCAATTTTAATTATAATTCTTATTAATTAAAGAGTTCCGAATTTATAACATTAAAAAGTATGTATAATTTTTAAAATAATTTTTAAGGATTTCATTAAACATCTTCAAGAGACAGTGATAGGTTAATCTTATCATAAGAGAAGGATAACAAAAGTCCCTTTTATATTGACTGAACGTAAAAAACTAATATCAACTCTTGACTCACCCCTGCTATGACGTAAACGATTCTAACTAGTAACAGCAAACAGGAACACCATAAATAGAGTACTAACCCCAATTGCACTAAACGGAAAACCAAACTTGTGTTTAAAAACTAAAAATTTTGAACTAAAGGTAAGGAATTAGATATTTAATTAATATTTTTTAATTTCTAATAGAATTAAGTTACTTTCGTGATTAATTTGTCATTTAATGTACGATACATAAATTAAATAATGTATTATCAATTATAATGAAAGCAAAGTTTAGAATGCATTTTGAAGTTAAGTTGACTTATAAGTTTTGTAGAATAATAAACAAAACATAAAACAAATGCCACGTATAAAATAATTTTATTTAACATTTTTATGTTTTTAAATATATATTATTTAATATTGCTTAATCTGAATAAATATTTTTAAAGTTACATAAGACTAAATATGCAATGTTAAATTTCTTACGATTTAAAAATTTTTTGTGTTATATAATGTTTACGTAAACATTCAATTAATAGTTAAATAATAGATAAATATTTTCTAGTAACATTCTTCCGTTTACGATAGTTTTTCCGGCACACATAACTACTAATTGGATAAAACTTTATCATTTCAAACCATTTGTAATGACCTCAATATTATTATTATCCATACTGTTAATTAATTTATTTACAAAATAAAGATAAATATTTCTAAAGGAATTTTTTCATAAGACGCGAAAATATTTAAATTTGAGAATAAAAACATTAAACGTATTATTTGTTTTATAATTCGTAACTTTATAGTTTAATTTTATTTTTATCTTAAATAATATTTACTTTGGAATATATTAAAATAAATTAAGTTTTAAAAGATAAGAATAGAAAATTGCAAAAATAATATATTTACTTTTTACAGCAATAAAAATATGTTTTAACGCAATTTATTAAAAAAAAAACTCTTCAATGTTTAAAAGTAATTTTATAACTTGTAGTATAAAAGCAATTATTTCTATATTTATAAATTGTTTTAATTCATTCCATTTCATCCTTCCGTCTAGATATAATGTAAATTTTTGTGTATTATTGAACTAAACTCAACTCCGTTTATATGTATACTAAATTAGTAGTTTAAAGTCGAGCATTAGATACATTATATTTCTCAGAATATAATCCGCTAAACCTCTTCGAGAGATTGTTCTCTCGAAGAGGCCCACCCACATAGTAAATTTCTATAGAAATTCTGTAATACCCTATACTGTACTTCAAAAATCTTGTTCGAACGACCTATCAAATACGACAAATACACTTATAGATTTTAAACTATTTTAAATAATTATTTTAATTTATCATTTTTAAGAAGTAATTTATTTATTGTATTTACAAACAAATTTTGAAAATTTATTAGCCCATCATCCATCTTCGGATAATTTCAGTCTCAGAAAAATCCTATTTACATTTTAGTTATTCGTGATAAAAAAAAAAAGAACAGATATTTATCAAGAATACATAATACATAAAAAGTAATTTTACAGAATAATTAACGCGTAAACACTAAATTTTTACTTTCACTTTATTAACTTAAAAAAGATTTTGTTATATTAATGCATTTATTTTGATTTAACGTTATAAAAATATGTATTACTGTATATTTTATTTGTAATTAGTAAGCGAAACCAAAAATAAAAAATTGCAATACTATTTTTTATATAAAAAATAACGCATTAAAGAATTTTATTAGCGACAAATAAAATGCGTACGAAAGTCCAATAATTGATTTGCATATTATAATGGAAGTTTCGTTAAAATGAATACTCTTAGTTCGTTATTGGGGTAGGATAGTTTTACTTTGTTTACGGCCAATGTTGCAACGCATAAAATATTACTCGAAACGTTAAAACCACATTCTAAACAGAAGACAGACAATAATAATAATAAGTTTTCGCAAAATGGTTTTGATCTCGCAGAATCTAAAATTGGCAGAAAGCGTTGCCGCGCGAGAACTCGAAGTTTTGTTTACGAGTTTATCTAGAGTGCTTTTTCTTTAAGATGCGGAAGAGAAATGGGCCGAGGGTAATACTTCACTTAAAATAATGCGTTGCATCGAAATTTTTACAATTTACAATTTTTTAAAATTATATTTAAACAAAAACAAAAAATGTAGAGAAGAGATGCCATAATTCTATCCTTTACCCCCTCTACAATGCTTCACTGGTAGGTTGAGAGCTTCAGTTGGCAACTCCGACATCCATTAATAGGTGTTAGGATGGCCAATTATAATTTTCTACTTACCAGTGAAGAATTATAGGTTAATGTTACCTTAGGTAGCCAAGATGGTGACTCGTCTCTAATTCCAGCAAGGAAACAGTGGAACGTATGTACTGTACGTTCTAACCTAACCTAACAATTACCCCTATTCTAATAATTTGGTTGCTAATAATCATGGTAATCTACTAGGATAGGATAGGTTAGGTTAAGTTAGGACGTGCGTTCCACTGTTCCCTTGCTGGAATTAGAGACGAGTCGCCATCTTGGCTACCTAAGGTAACATTAACCTGAATTTTTTTGATAATTAATTACGATAAATATATAGTTTAAGGAATGTGAATTTTTAAATTATGTTATATTAAAAAGAATGTATATTTAATAGTCATTCGGAAAACGCATAACATTTTTCTGGGCGGCACGTATATAAAGTGCTATAAACAAAAAATTCATAGGACTACTTACCGATTACGCCCCGTTCGAGACGCCATTGCTTAAGCTTGCCGTCGTCGTGGAGGTGCACAATAGACGGCGGATGCACGCGAAGCGTGTCACGTGACCCAATTTAACCGCCACTCGGTCACGTGACTAGGTCTCTGACGCGTTTCCGGCAGATTTTCTTCTCGCGGAAAAATCTGGTGTTTTTGCACTAATTACGTGAATAAAAGTGTACCTAGGTAACCCCTATGGTGGCACTTCCGGAATCTCGATAACATTTGCGATTTTAGAAATGCAATTTTTTAATTTTCGTGGGCCCGAGGACGCACGTTCTAACCTAACCTAACCTATTCTAATAAATTACAAATTATTGATAATTTATTAGGGAACGGAATAGGCTAGGTTAGGTTAGAACAGTGGTTCCCAACCGGTGTTCCGCGGAACACTGGTGTTCCGTAAGCATCTCCCAAGTGTTCCGCAGATTTAGTCGCAAATCGGAAAGCGTACAATCGTATTCGAGCCGCCGAATATCAAAAAATTAAAATCATAAAATTTTCACAAACTTAAATATATATGTACGACTCGTACTTATGGAGTGTACGACTGTTTCGAATAAGATAAAGGCAATGATAAAAACTGAATGAAATATGTAAAAAACATCAGGCACAAGTTTCCCATTAAAGTTATTTAGGTATATTTTTTCCTGTCTTAGAATTGGCGTTAATAATATGAGTAGAGATTTTGAATTATAACTGCTTAATTCTAATAAAATAACTGATGACAAGCTTATGTATTTCATATTAACTTAAGTAAGTATTCCGCTAAAGAAATTGCTCACAAAGGTGTTCCGCATCCTAGAAAAGGTTGGGAACCACTGGGTTAGAACGTGCGTCCTCGGGCCCACGAAAATTAAAAAATTGCATTCTTATCGCAAACGCTATCGAGATTCCGGAAGTGCCGCCATAGGGGTTACCTAGGTACACTTTAACCATCACGTGATAGAGCAGACGAAGTCTTATTATTAACACGTGATTAACTTGTTTCACTTCGAACAGTTCGCCCACTACAGTTTGACAACTTTGCCTAGTTACGCTTCCGTAACATCGTAACGTTCTATATCCAAATCCTAGTTAAAAGCTGCCGGGAAAGGCGTCAGAGACGTAGTCACGTGACTGAGTGGCCTTTAAATTGGGTCACGTGACACGCTTCGCGTGCATCCGCCGTCCAGCGTGCACCTCCACGATAACGGCAAGCTTAAGCAATGGCGTCTGGAACGGGCGCAATCGGTAAATAGTCCTATGAATTTTTGTTTATAGCACTTTATATACGTGTCGCCCGGAAAAATGTTATGCGTTTTCCGAATGACTATTAAATATACATTCTTTTTAATATAACATAATTTAAAAAATTCATATTCCCTTAAACTATATAATTACCTTATTTACTAATTTTTATGGACGATTTACGTACACAAAAATCTAACAACGAGTTGCGCAACTTTCCAGCTGTTAAGAGATTTTATTTAAAAAATAACTTATATTATTAATCATATTAATAAATAGGGTGTAGCGCCATCTATTACGAGATTTTATCATAAATAGTTATTAAGCATTTTTTCAAGTTATTAATTGTTATAAAATGGTAAAATGCTTAATTTTGATATTAGAAATGAGTTTTGTAGAAAAATTGTTCATTCTAACAAGTAAAATCTTCATTAAGTCCGATCCCACGTGAAATATGACAAGTAACCCTCTTGACCTTCAACCATCAAAACTTAATGACATCAATGTCTTTTATATAAAAGATACTGCACCAATTTCGTTTTTTAATCTTCACCCCATCTTGAGATATTAAATGAAATAGATGTTAAAACACACAAAACACGCAGAAACACACACAAGCACACATACACATATTCACGGAAATATTTGTAGTAAGGAAATAAGCTATTACAACCAGCTAACGTTTTCTGTCTGAATTGGGAAGCTCTGAGGGGCGAAAATAAAATACAGGTATCCCTCGTACAACACGGTTTCGCTCAAACACGGTTCGAAAATTAGAGAGATCTCCCGTACAACACGACTTCCGGTTTTGCTCTAACACGGTTTTGGAAACCCTCCGTACAAAATTTCACAATTTTTAAGCGTAAACGTCATTATTCGATATTTTCTTTTTATTCGAGTAAGCACGCGTGTCGTCTCAAATTTGTTCGCGGATTTTAAAATATTGAAATTTTCAAATGTTTTTGTTGTTTTCATCAGGTTTACTTTAATGAAAACTGTTAGTAGAATTTTTTGTCCTAACTTTCCTATCAACACAGTATTATTGACGTTGCTTTGAGACTTTAGCCCTTAAGACTGTGACTGTGTTTTCTTTCTATAGATTAATGTTCTTATTTAGTAAAGTTTATTTAAACATTCTTAGGTAAGTGTTGTAAACCTTTTTAACGACAGGTAAGTTTGTTCGTTAAGTTACGGCAACGCAACACTTGGGCAATCTGCTTATAGGAAATGCCTTCCGGGAGGTCTTTTAAGGGTAACTGAACTCTATTTAGACGTTACAGACGTGGAGAAAACCCGGAAAACTCCACGTTGCCAGCCCGTCCGGGCCAGGCGCAACCCACGACCCCCCCCCCCAGTGTTCGGGACGGAAACCGCTTGGCCACTGGACATACTCGTACTTTCCCAGCTGTTTATTATTATTATTATTTATTCATTCATTTATTTATTTATTTCAACAATGGCGCAGTAAAGATCGACATAACTAGTTGTATCATCGGTTGAACAGAATTATAAGTCGATTAAATAATGTTTCGCTCTTTAAAATTACATTTATTACGTATTCGTATTTATGTGAGAATAGTTTTCGTTTTCTGTCTGTAATAAATAATCGCACATAAAATATTACAAAAAATTTTATTTTATTTGAATTGCCACATAATATCTATAAAACGGTGTTATTGCTTTTCCTTCGCTCTTACCTTACTATCAACTGCGAAAAAGGGCAGCATAAACTTGGCTGGCCTCGGCGGCAATTTTTGGCCAGCCGGGTCTGGCTGGAAGTATCCGTAGGGTCTTCGCGTACGTAAGATCGTAATATATGTAACCTCATTTATCGCCGCTTCCGTTACTTCTATATTCCATATCACTTATTTTCTGCGCTAATCGGAGTATTATCGTATTACGCATCATCTTATCGTTTACCAATTCTGTACGAATAAGCCGTCATTACTTTAATCTATTACAAAGATTAGAATACTTTCTAAAAGATTCGATTTCTATTTCTTGTGCCTTAAATTTTTTCCGTTAACTGACAAAAATTATCAATTCAAAATAGATTTTTCATAAAAGTCTCTTTAAACCGAACAATTGCTTTAAACGGTAGACTTTCTTACAGCTTATACAGGCATTTAAACACTTTTTTATTGTTTCACTACATATGCATTTCGGTCCAGTGTTTTTCTTCCTGGTCCCTCCTCAGTGCTACAAAATAAATTTATTTATTTAACGAACAACGCGAGTAGAAGACATTATAAAAAACTATTAAGACTATCCCATCATAGGAGAACTAGGGGTATGATGGGATAATCTTAATAGTTTTTTTATAATGTTTTTTTATAATGTCTTCTACTCGTGTTGTTTGTTAAATAAATAAATTTATTTTGTAGCACTGAAGAGGGACCAGGAAGAAAAACACTGGACCGAAATGCATATGTAGTGAAACAATAAAAGTGTTTAAATGCCTGTATAAGCTGTAAGAAAGTCTACCGTTTAAAGCAATTGTTCGGTTTAAAGAGACTTTTATCAATTCAACATATTGTGCAGCTGTCATTACAAAATTCAATAAAAATCTATTTGTGTTTCTGATAAACCGAATTAAACAAATTAGGGATCTATGCTATTAAATTTTGGTGATTAAAGACCGAGAGATGGGAAGATAAAAGGGATCGTGTGTATCTCAGGTAGGGTCGGACTTAATGACGATTTTACTCGTTATTAGGAATGGGTTTTATAAAAAAAATTGTAAATGCTATCTTCAAAATTGAGCTTTTTGCCGTTTTATAATATTTAAAAAATATAAAAAGTTTTTAATAATAAAATATAATAACAGATGGCGCCACCAAAATGTTGCCGGGAAAGTTAAGCAATTCGTCGCTGCAATGTTTTTTTTTTTTAAAAAAAACGGACCGGTCTTTCAAACTGCCTCACCGAGATTTGATTTTGGTTTTAGCAATATTTTAATCCTGCGGGCTCTGCACCTGTCGCCGCTGGTGATTGACACAAAAACGGAATAATATACAGTCAAACCTGTTTTTGTGCGGGGGATAGGGACCGCATAAAAGAAAATGCATAAAAAAAATCGCGCGAAACTTCACGAGTGGCTATAAAAAATAGTTTTCGCAACACAATTAAAAATATATATTTTTTTATGCGGTGAATAGGGACCGCATAAAAAAGTCTCACGTAGAAAATAACTCGAAACCGTACGAAATAACTAGGAATTGCTTTTTCTGCAACACCTAATGGGGAAAAAATCCTCTAGGAATTTTAATTTTTGTATTAATTAATTATTTCCACTTAAATACGAATCTAACATTAAAAAGTTAAAAATAATCGTTAAATAATGATTTTATTTGATAAATATAGCTGCAGGAAGTGTTATTTCATTTAACAAGGCGTGAAATTTTACACCTGCAGTCTAAAGCTGGAGGGGAGCTAACTTACCGCATCTGTTCAAATATAACATAATATTTATGGTTTTTATGCTATTAAAATAAGAGGGGACCGAAATAAACGTATGAGAAAAAAAATTTTTCCGAATAAAAAATGAAAAAACCTGCTGATGTCATAGAAAACAACAATAGAGTTTTTAAAAATTTTACAGGAGTCAATTATGTTCCAATTTGATTGAAATTTTCATATACCGCACAAAAAAATCGCACAAAACAAATCGCACAAATAAAAATCGCACAGAAAAAGACCGCACAAAAACAGGTTTGACTGTATGTGTTGTCGGTATTTAAAATAATATTTAAATGCGACGAAATAAGGAATCGTTCACGTTAATCTAAACTGTTTTGTTATAATTATTTCAGAATTAAAATTTTTCTTTTCGACGCCATAATTTTGAAATGAAATTTTTATTCTGTGTACTTATAATCGTTGCCTCCGTTTTCCTATTAAGTAAGTAATTTTTTTATTAAGCGTAGATTTTTAACAAATTCATTTTAAAACGTAAATTTCACGTTTTTCAGGTCTGGCCGATTATCGATGCTACAAATGTCTGTGGACCAGTCACTTCAATATCGACCAAAATTGTCTCCCTTCTTACTTCAATAACAATATTATCGAACTTGTTTCGTGTGCTTCCGGATGCTTAAATTCATACGTATATCTAAATGGTAATTCATCTTAATTCTATCCTGATTTAATTTTATATAAAATCTAAATACTAACGATACGAGAATTTTTAAAATTCGACGAAATACTGAAAAAAATCGTTTATTTGGTTTAATTATTAATTTCGTACAAATTATTGGGCTGCAATCGTAAAAAACTGTAAACCTATGAATGTCTGTCTTTCCTTAATCTCGAGAACGTTATTAGATAGATGAAAATATGGAAAGCTTAGGAGGGGGTCACGGATATCTGGTTAAGACCGGAAGTAACGTGATTTCAATTCAAAAATTTTCTCCCGAACGGTGTTAGATACACGACTTCGTTGTAAACAAGAAAAGCATAATTTATAGGGAAAAACATTACTAAATTTAAGTGATTTGTGACGAAAAATTGCAGTATTATGACGATATCACAATAAATAATTGCTCGTTAGAAAATAGAAAATTTTAAGCTACCGTAAATATTATTACTTAGTTCGATATTATCTAAATATATAAAATTACTTGTCCTGATTGATTGATTGATTCATCATGTCCAGAGCAAACCGCTTCAAATAGATTCTGTGGACGAATGCCATAAAAAGCACACGGCGCACGAACGGAAAATGTGACAGATTTCATATCGTGTGACTGGAAAAAATAACCATACGAACCGAAAAGAATTGCTTCCTGTGCCGGGAATACATTTATGTAGTTGATATTAAGCTCCCTTTTATGAATACAGGTACTATTTATAACAATGTTATTGTGCCTTTGCTTCTAGGTCTTTACAAATAACCAAAACGACATTCGTAAATAATCATAAATCGTAATCGATAATCGTAGCCATAAACACTATAAACGAGACTCTCCCGATTCTCTGCCCTACCTTAAAATCGCCGAAAATTCTATTATTGGTTAATTACGGAAAAACCGAAAAATATACCAAAACACTTTTTATAAAAATCGTAGGCGTGGAAGTGTTCAGACTCGATTTTCTTTTAGATTTTCCAACAGATTGCAGAGCTAGGGAGAATTAGAGCCCGAAAGACAGCGACACCGAGATAGAAGAGTCGGTGGTAGAACGAGAGGAAGGTCGCGAGAGATTTTAGTCGAGATCATACTTCAAGGGATCATTTCTGAAGTAGACTTGACGGATTCGCGACCGAATCTGTAAGCAACACCGACCACGATGACGAAGTGTGGAGCTTCCTTCTGAGTGCGAACCTGGTCGTCTGACTGCCTGTCGTGGCAGATGGCCGGCTATTGATGACCGTTCTCGATTCCCTTTGGGAAGTCGGGAGGGTGGAGACTCGTTGAAAGTGGTTCCTTTTTTTTAACCAATAAAAATTAGTTTAATTGTTTTAGGTTTGCTTCTACGTGAGTCAGCTTATCTATATATATATATATATAAAATTATTTGTCCTGAATGATTGATTCATCATGTCCAGAGCAAACCGCTAAACCTAAAGTGGTTAATTATACTCGCTATTATTCGGAAATATCTTTTACATAAAATTTAAATTTATATACAAGGTGACCGAAAAGTTCGTTAATCGAAAATTATTATTATCGTTCTTCGAATAATTTTAAAAAATTGCCTGGGTCAATTAACTTTCGGGCCAATTCGTACATGTAATACGCGTAGATGAGAAGAAAAAATACGGGAATATTTTTATTCACGCGCGTTTTCTTTAAAATAGAATAAGAATGGTAAATTAAAATATTAATATATTTTATAAAATAACGATTTCAGGTACGATGGTTTCTTACACTCGCGCTTGCGCCCTTCGCCAAGCAGAAGACGGAGTTTGTGAAGAAAAAATGGACGGCCACAGCAAATTAGTGAACTGTTTTTGCAAAAAGGACTTTTGCAACGGCTGTGGCCACTGGAAAAGTGGCGCCGGGTGGAACGTGGCATATTTAATATTTATTCACATTTTATATAAAGTTATCCGAGCGTCGTTATAAACGAGTCACGTTTTATAACGATGGATATTAATCCGGCGCTCGTTTTTTCCCAGAGTATCGCACGTTGTACGTGCGATACTCTGGAAAAGAACGTTTACGCGTTTCTTTCAATTTATGATAATTTCCATTTTATGTTAAAAATGACAGTATTCGAACGCGGCATTAGCGTAAGCCGTAACGTAGGAGCTTTGGCCCCCTCGGCCCAATAACAAATGTGATACGGCCGGGCTCTAAGTCGTAGCCCGTTTAACTATTCCGTACGTAAATGCCACCCGTTGCCCGTAGACAAGAGAAACCCAGACTTCATTAACAATACTCCTCGATATTTTTCGTCGTAGAACGTAAGTTTTTCAATTTGGAATGTTTGCAACGTAGTCGAAATGTATTATTGATCTAGTGTATTCAGTATTTTATTTTAAACCGTGTTAAAATTTCGACAAGTACGCCAGTCGATCTACGGTCCTATGGCTTACTGTATTACGCGCCTAGCACCCGGATACACGAAAAAAAAGTCGCGTCGTAACGTTTAAAAACTTTCTGAAATTTGCCGACGAAATTTCAAATTATTACAGACAAAAAAATTAAAGTTTTCTAATTAAAATATTCGACCGGCCGTAGATTTGCATTACAGTTATCCCTCGCTTAACGTGGGATTTGATTAATTGCGGCCAACCCTTTATATACCGACAGAAATTTTAATTAACGCGGCTTTACCGGCTTTCTTAACATAACATATGCGATTTTGATGCACGCGAAGCACCAAAGGATTAATTAAATGCGTTAATCGAGGGATATCTGCATTTCTTTTTTGTAAAATATATGTTGCGTAATAAAGTGGTGTGCGTATTTTAAAAGTGTTTTAACATATTTCTAGAAGAATTTCTATTTATTTCGTAAACGGATCAACAGATGGCAGTAAAACGAAAAACTAACAGGCGAGAAGCAAAGATTTTAAAATGTGTTAGAAATTTTATGAAAATGTGAACCGTACACAAAATATATTCTATATATTTACCACGAAAAACATAATTTTATTATTTATTATAGGCAAATTATGTAAATTTAACAATTTATATTTTGCAATATAAGACTAATATAAACTTAAAATTTTGATTAAAGTAATAAAATTTTATAATTTTAACTTTTGTCTACACGTAGTCGAAACTTTATAATTAGGCCAGGAACACACATGCGTAAAATTCAGCGTAAAATCTAGTATAAAACAGAAAACGTAAAAATTTTTCTGAAATTTTGGCTGAAACAGAACTGAAAATAGAGTAGAGCGTGTCTCTACTTTTTACGCCGTAAAATTTTTACGCCAAAATTCCTCCAATAAAGAGAAGTCTTTTCTGTGACGTCAAAGTAGACACGTGCTTTTTATTCTAACAATGGCGGCAACGAGGGTTAACCATACAATTGTGACGGTCTCGAAAAAACAAAAAATAAATGAAATACAGGGGTTTATCGAATTTGTTCGACCACATCAGTGTCATGCATAAAGACACTGTATTTAAACAACGTTTATGGATGGCTGTAAGTGCAAAATTTCAAACAACAGGTAGGTCTTGTAAAATCGATATATAGGCCTAATATTTAGATCACACGTTCTTTAATTGAATTCGGAATATAAGTCTATTAATTTAAATTTTCTATATTATAGCAGAGGAAATGGAGAAAAAAGTGGAAGGTACAAAGGGATAGATAGCCTATATGAGAGGAAAAAGTTAATAAAATTAGCACTGTTGGTGGCAGTGGTGTTTCCTATTCGGCCAGAATTTTTACGTATGTGTGTTCTGGCATAAAAGCGTAAAACAGAAACTGAACTGAAAACTGATTTCTGATTCAGTTTTCTGCCATACAATTTTACGCATGTGTGTTCTTGGCCTTATACACGACTATTTATAATTGCTTTCCTTAGTCATAAAACGGTACCGAACTTTTTATCGGATATTTTGTCGTTTCTGTCAATTCTGTTATTGTATTATGCATGGGTTTACGCGTTATTCCATAAAACGAAACGGCGGATAGAAGCCGGGAAGAAACAATTTTAAAAAATTATTATAAAAATAGCTGGCGATTTTTACACATTAAACAAATACGTGTAGTTCGTGGCCTAAAATGTCTTCGTTTTCTGCCGTATCCGGTCACCGGGAACCGCAGTCTTTCACTGCAGAGACGATCTTTTATTAGGGGCTACATCTCTGCAAAAATATGCAAAACGTTTTAAAAAGTTCACCGGTGAAAAGCCAATACTTAAAAGTACATACTTTCTTTTAAAAATCGTCAGCCATTTTTTAAAATAAAAAGTATGTATTTTTATTTTCTCTGCTCTGTTATATACGCTATAAAACGGAAAGTATGGCCATCGGTCAAAAATTAACCTAACCAAGATTTTTGTATTTTTGGACTCGGAGACCTTGAAAAGTCTAAATGCAAAAAATGCGGGTTATTTTCTAAATGTATGGATTAGGGTTTCTCATTTCCCCATCTTTTGCTTGTCCCGGGATTCCTGGATAAAAATGAACTGTTTCAAGAATCCCGGGATAGAATTAATTATTTTTAAAATATACAAAATATCATGAAATCAAATTATATAATTATTTTTCATTTTTTAAATTAATTTAATACGTTCCACAACCTTCAAAATCATATTAACAATGCAGTGTAAGATATATATTAAAAATTACCTTTGAATTACGTAGAAATTTTCACAAATAGAAAAAATTTATTAAAGTTTGCTGGAAACCGCATACAACAAAGACAACAAAAAAATGCTTTGAATAGAGTTGAAAATTTGAAAAAAAGAACTTAGATCAAACTTCTAACTTAAAAGGTAATTTTCGTTTTTTAAATAAAACATAATACAAACGTCATGTCATCAACACAAATGTCTGGAACAAATTTTATTAAATACCTTCCAGTAAGAATTATTAACATCGCTTTCTTTAAAAAAGGAACTTAAAATGTTACAATATTTTAAATCTAGCAGCTTGTGAAAAAATCCAGCAACAGGTTGTGTAACTATTCCGGTCGTTGCTAATTTTTTTAAAATAATTTTTTATATTTTTAATTATTATCGAATGGCAAAAAGCGCGATTTTGAGGGTAGAGATGAGTTTTACAGAAAAAAAGAAAAAACTGTAAATGCTTTAACCACCAAAATTTAATTGAATCAATTCCCGTAATACACGAACTCTTCCTGCAAAATTTCTAAAATTTTCGACAAAAAGCATGAGTTATTAGGCTTCAAACAGAGTGAACAAAATCGTGCAACACACACACTAACATCCATACATGCAGAACCCCCCACCCGAATTTCTTCGCATTTCTCGTAATTTCAAGGTCTCCGAGTCCAAAAATGTAAAAATCTTCAAGGGTCACTCCAGTGGCGTAGCGTAATGGGGGCGGCAGGGGCGGCCCGCCCCGGGCGACACTTATAGGGGACGGCAAAGTTTCACAATAAATAATAATATCTTGTAAAAAATACCTAAATAAGGGGGCGGCGAAATTTTCCTCCGCCCGTGCGGCTGACACCCACGCTACGCCACCGGGTCACTCTTTGACCGATCGCCATTCTTTCTCGCTGCTATATGTAACAGCCGAGAAAGTAAAAATACTTTCCCTTCTCTTGAATGATATATATTTTTATTAAAATGTAAGACTCGCACGAGAAAACCCTCCCTTGTTCGTTCCACGTGTAAAACAACGTGTTTCAAGATGACAAAAACGAAGATTTCTCTGTAAAATAATTAACTCTTTGTGGTTACCGTTAAGGCAATGACAAGAAATATGTTTAGAAAAAGTGAATGTTTATGAATTTATGTAAATTTAAAACAGGATAAGTAAAAAGTTGCAATGGAGAATGTTGTTGCTAGAACGAATTTACAAATTGCAATAATTTAATTCATTAATTATACATTAATATAATTGTGAAGAATTTGATTTATAAATTGCAAAAATTTCTGTGAAAATATCAATATACCGATTGACGAAACAATAAACAATCGACAATACAAATAATAAGAATGTAATATAACAATCGGGCGTCTTATTTGTTTGACTTCATTTAATGCGGAGAAACGAAATACACGTCTCTCCGGACTAAATGGGGGCGGAAACCCAAATCCTCCGAGCCTTACCTCCTCGTGGTGCCCCCGGAGTACTTCCTATCTGCCGCATTCTCGTGTGATCTGACCAGGACTTATGGGCTAAGAGGACGCCAGTCGGAAATTGCGATCAAAATCCGTTTTTGAATGAAATTATCTAAATAACAATTTAGAGTTAAATTTACTAGTCTAAAGACGAAAAATTACTGTTTAAGTTGTAATTTTTTCGTCCGATGGTTCTTTTTATTTTTAATACTTGAAGACAAAATTAAGTTGTTACTGTTCAAGTAAGTAGTTTTTAAAATTTGTTAAATATTAATACTAACTAAATATTTTTCTAAATATTTCTAAATATTTCTAAATTATTTATTTATTTCTTTATTATTATTACTACCCATTCTGGATACACTCCTTGATTAGGGAAACAAAGCATCTCCAAAAAACAAAACACTGCGATACAATGAACATAAGATCACAAACAAAATTATATATTATTACAATAATAAATTAAATAAATAACAATTTAGATATAATAAATATTTTTCTAGATTTTTCGAACCCATACCTCCAGTGCCACACTCGGAGACGGACTCACCACTTTCCACATTTCAACCAGAAGTAAATTCTAAATCTCAAATCGGAACAGATTTTAAAAAGTATATTTTTTTTATAAGGTCGATACTTGGTTTTGCGCGTTTCGTAGTTGTGGAAAACGTCGCAATTTAGCGTCGTTATAGTTATTAAACTCGGCCCATGCGAACGGTATAACGTTTATTACGAAAGGGACGTGGCGTCTTTCCTGTAATGCAGTCGAATCTTTCTTCAGCGATATTTAGCGGAATCGAGGAAAAATATCGCCATATAGAGGTTTGTCGTTATAAGGAGAGTCTTTTTAAAAGTATCTCCCTTCCTCTTAAAGTTGTCGAAGCAGAGCCATAAATTAAAATTATTTAAAATTTAATTTACAGCATTGTTATCGTTGTAAAGAGAGGAAAATGCTGCGTACTTTACTAGTACGGCAAAAAAAATATACGGCTAAATAATGATTTATCGCAGTAGAGGAAATCGTTCGAGCGGGAGATTTTGCTAATACGAGTGGTGTGAGGAAATATTTATTTTTATTGTTACACCGAGAGTTGACCGTACATCGAATGTAACGACGACGTTACGCCCATGTTTAAAATTTGATATTTATAACGAGGAAAGTTTATTGGAAGACGGCTTTAAATTCGGGTGAATTGAAGAAACCAGATGATAACCAGGGAGGCTAACGAATGTCTGAAGTAAATCAGCGGAAACCCCGATTATGCGAATTATTTACAAAATGCACGTTTTTACAATTAATTTTAAATTTAATTCTCCTTACAGAGTGGAAAAAATACAAAAATATAAATGTATGTACCAAATGGTGTATTTTCACCACCCGCTGCGAGAATCTAAACGTGGTAGTAACGAGATGGATCATTCCGGTTACATAACGTTAAATGAAAGACGGGATTATTGTGTAGATAAACTAGTGAGAGCAAAACCGGAAATTCTCGAAATCAATTAACCGGTTTTATTTTTCCGGCTGTTATGTATACATAACAAGAGAAAGTATTGGAATCGTGTCAAATTTCACCTTCTGAGTTTTTTGCGAATCTCAACGTTTTAAGACCCCCTGAACCCAAAAAAGTAAAAAACAAAAAGAAAAAAAAAACGGGAAAGCTTCATGTGTGCGAGTTGGTTTAATATCTCGGGATGGGGTAAAGATTTATAAATTAAATTTGGCACGGTAGTTTCTATATAAGAAGCATTGATGCTATTAAATTTTCTTGGTTAAAGCTCAAGAGTGTGAGGAGATAGAGGGGTCACGTGTCATATCTCGAAAGGGATTAGACTTAATAAAGATTTTACTCATTATTAACATTTACAATTATTTTTTAAAAATAAAACGCGTCTCTACCTTCAAAATTAAGCGTTTTGCCATTTAATAATAATAGTTTTTTTTTATAACAAAATCTTATAACAGATGGCGCCAGACTGTTAATAGTATGATTAATAATATAAAAGTTATTTTTATATAAAATCTCATAACAGCTGGGAAAATTACGCAACTTGTTGCTGGATTTTTTAAATATCGACCGGTTTCAAAGCAGCTTGAAATTCAGTATAATTAATATTTTATTATTAATAATAAAGTACAGTAGAGACTCGTAAATCGGCACCCCGGTAATCAGAATCGCCGGTAATCGTGTGTCGTGCTGAATCGATCGGTTTTGATACTAAATTTACTTCTAAAGTATAATTTTCATGTTTTTATATTCTTCAATATATTTATTTTGTTTGTACAAAATGCAGAAATAATTTTTAACGATACGATAGCCTCGATTATTATTATAAAAATTTTCGTTAGGCTTAAAATCGACGAAAATTCAACACGAAGCGACACGCGACGGAGAAAAATTCAACAGGAAGCGACACGCAACGGAAAAAAATTCAATAAGAAGCGACACGCAACGGAGAAAAATTTGAACATCGAACAGGTTAATATATTTTTTCGTACATAAACCGTAATCGGAACAAATCCCTAATCTGAACAACCCCAGTCCCCAATTGATTCCTATTTTCGGTTCACTACTGTACTACGATAAATATAAGCCAAAATCTATGAATATGCCCTTTTCACGTATGAATCCTGCTAAAAAGAATTCTTCGCCAGTATTTCTTGGATGTAGGTAAGAGCCGGAGTATAAGTATTAACCAATTGCACTCGAAGACTTTATCGTTTTAAAATTAATTTTCACGTTACTTTTCACGTTGAGTTTAACGTTAGAATTTAGACACAAATAAATTTACTGTTTTCGGCTTTTTAAAATAACGCCACGAGTTATTTTAAACAAAAATTCGAGGACAGTAAATCGGTACACAAATTGTAACGCAAAATCGAAATTTTCTGACAGCGTATTATATATCTGAGTCTACTTTATTGTCAGCTAAAGTGAAAGAAGACCGATAAACATTACGACGCCTTTTTCCTGTTCAAAACCGGTTTTGAAATCGGGTTTTGCTAAAACCGCGGTTTTACGAAAACCGGTTAATTGGTTTAACCGAAACCGGTTTTTTCGCCAGCCCTAGTAGATACTTAGTCTGTACGATGATTGCATTGACGTAAGCCTACTCCCATAGCGACTACTACGTATAGGAAAGCGATGGTTTTAATTATATAAAAAGATAAAAATTAAAATCAAATTACGTGACAGTTATCGAATTCCGAAGAAGAGGCGAGAAAAAATATCTCGCTGTCGACTTTTTGCGAAACGATTAAAAACGCGAAAAATAATCAGGGGCCACATAGACTTTCTGAAAAAAGGATCGAAACGAAAGTAATTGTCGGAGAACGGAAGCTTATTACGAAAAATACAAGCCGCAGTTCTCTGTCCCCGTAAGGTGTTTGCAAAAGACACGAATGGAATGGAGACAATAATCTTTTTAATCCATGGCATGCCAACTTGTGACGGAGAATTGCGCGGGTACGCTATTATTATTTCTTAAAAAGTTGAAGAGTAAATACAAGTAAAAACTTTAACGTTGTCACTCATCGTTCGCAATTAACACCAACAGAATCGACCTTTCCTCGAAGGCTCTTCTCCGTTTATAAATGTGTAAATTGATTAAAAGTCCCTCCGGCGCAGATCCTTGTAAAAATATTACTTGAAAAATTTTAAAAAGTCCAGGACGAAGTGCGTTATTTCTCTATCAGTCCATTCTGGTAATAAATATTGGCCCGCATCGTGTATCGTTTAGGCAAAATTACTTGCAATTAACCTCCAAATGACGTTTATTCTATCTTTTCGCCAAGTTTTTGCATTTTTTGTGACCACTCTGTACTTCTGTGGCGGAAAAGCTTTCGCCGAAATTTGAAAACATTTCGGTAATAATTTTACGGCATTCTTTAAATAAACTGACTTTCGATTTGTCTTCGCTAATTTCTTTCGGATACGACATTCCATCGATAGAAAAATTCGGCATTTCTGTAATGCAAACGGCGCGATAAAAGACGCGTTATTTCCAATAGACGGGTAAAGGCCACGAATAAGCGCTTCTGGGTAAAATGGCGAACAAGGCAAAGATCGACTAATAAGGCAATAAATGTTTCTCATATTATCGACGGAGCCGTTAGCTCTTCGTTCCGTCCAAACAGCGAGGTGACGATTAAGGACCGGCCAAATACGGGGAAGATCAAACGAGTTTGTGTAACTTACTGTACGTCGATGAATACATTTAGCATTTAGCGAAAGAATTTTTTAAATTGCCACTACTAAATGAAGTCGGGAAAAACTTTCTTAAAATCGATAAAATATATTCCCGGATTTCAAAGCAATCTTTTTATAATTAACCGAAAAATAGATACGCCGAATTACATTTATTATAATTATATATCACCGGTTCGAAAAATTATATACGCTTTCTATCTTACACCCGATTCGATATCATTTATTTTTGTATAATAAAAGAATACCGTAAGGCCGAAATTTACGTAACGTTAATTTTGCGCGTTAATAAATTGTCGGAGGCAAAATAAAATACCGAAATTTATATATTAAAGTCGTATTTTGGCACGAGATGGCATTAAGAGCGGGAGGATGACGTCACTAAGAAATCGGGTCATTGGACCGATGCCAAAGCGTCCGAGTTTTTCGTGACGCTCCGGGTGTTTTTGATGGGGTGGAAATGGCGTCGTCGTCGGCTGAAGCAATAAAGTATAGCGAACGACCTAATAACCGACGCCGATTGTTCTTCCGCCGGTCGTCAAAACAGAATTAGGAATAAATTAACAGGGAAAGAAAGAAAAATCGACCAGCTTTCAATAAAATCGTAATTAAGGCTTCCGCTGGTATTTAAAACGCCCGATTTTCCGGCAGAAGGGGGGAAAACTTTCCAAACGACGCGCTTATTTGAAAAATGTCGACTGTAAGCGCGTTTCCTTTTGAAGAACGCATCCTTTAAGCCAAATTAAAACGCACACGACCGGCGGAGGGTTCTGGGAAGGAATCGCTTACATCTACTTCCTTTTCCACCGAGACGAGGCCAAATTTCGTTGACAACGAAAAGAAAAGCTGCGAACACGAAAGGATGTTACGCGTAACGCTACCCGCGGATGCGGCCGAGGCAGAAATTTAGCCATTAATTAAAAGACCAAAGAGGCCGGGGGAAGGTGGAAGGAGTAAATAAACATCTTTGGACGGAGGAAACAGACATTCTATATTAAAACAATAATTTTATTTATATACATAATCGACGAAAACCACATTTTGGTGTACGTGTTTATTTCGTTGCCGGAGCAATTTTAAGCACGTGGCCTAAATAAAATTATTTAAGTTAGGAGACCTCTTCGGTTCCGTGAGCACTTAACAATGTCTTCTTCTGTATTCCCATGAAATGCGAAGGAAGAACTCGTCATTTAATACGTTTCGCTTTCGTTAAAAATCACATTTTAAAATATATTTGTATATAAAACTGTTTATAAATACATATACAAAATATTATCGTAATATACATGGTTAAAAACAAAGAAATAAAATTCTTCGTTAAAATCTAACATAAAAATTCGACGGAGACTGAAACCGTCCCGCCGCGCCTATATATTAATTTTAAAATTTTATACACTCTTTAAAAAGTTTAATATTTTATAAAATTTTTCGTTGTTATCTTCCGTTTAAAAATTTTTGCATTATTAAATAAAATTTATTTTAAAAGTATAAAAATTAACACGAATAATAACTCTTTAAATTTTAAAATAGTCATAACTTTAAAACAATATGTACACCGATAAAATATTAATATAAATAAAAAGTTAACAGAGGAGGAAGAGATAAAAACTGTTTTTACCATTATTGGAAATTACGAAAAGCCGGGTCCCATCGCTCCGCGCAATGGATACGAGAACGCCTTCCGGTCCCCCGGAAAAGCCTGCCGAAATTATTTAGCACTTTCGTCCGCGGAAAATGACACCCGGAAAATTCCGGCGGGAACCGGGCGAAGAAGAAAGATGATTTAATTAGCGCCTGGCTTGGCGCCGTTTATTAAAGCGGAAAATTGGTAAACAATAGGATTAAACAGTAATGGACTTGGAAAGGACTTTGCTTTGGCCTACGCCGAAGGGGAGAACAGAAACGCCTGGCGTCCCCTTTCCCGAATAAAAGTGTGCCGAAAGTTGAACGTCCTTTCTCGCTAAACTCCAACCGCCGACAATGAGTTTGCCCCAAAATATGGATCTGCCCGGCGGCCCTAACCCGCGCCGTGGCAATATCAAACGTCATCCCGGCCGTTACCGACCAAACCCTAATTTTCAATTCCATTTTCTAATTTTTCGCATTGACCCAATCCGGACGAATCTTCCGGAAAAGGCGAAAAAGCAACTTTTAAAGTCTATCGGATGTGGTAAATTCTCAAGCACATAGAGTCGACTCGTCGACTCCCGGCCGGGAATTCGTCCGCTGCCTGACGTAGTGGGAACCAGTTTGGCGTTTTTTTTTTCTTAATCTCTTATAACCGCCGGACCTTGGACCGCGTGTTTCCGGGACGCGTGCGCATGCCCCGGTTCCGGCAAAACGAGAATCTAACGTCCTCGTTTCGACGTTGCTGCTTTCTCGTAATTTCCCCCTCGACCGTCCACTAAATCTTCAAACCCACCGTTTTTAAAAATTTTTCTCAAACTTTTACGCGGATTAAACCCATGGAATTTTTTAAACCGAAACTTTTCTATAAATTTATAACAGTAATTACGATAGTTTACTTAAGTTTTACAAATTTAATTAACGTAAAAAATTTCAACCTCTACTTAAAATTTATATTTTGGCAGTTGGCTCTTTCTAATCGATATACCGTGGGTAAAAATAGACTAGTTTCAGCCGGTTATACTTAAATAATATATTAAATTGGGCGTAATTAGATGGAAATTATTAGAATCGACTGGCCAAATATCCCGGAAAATTATGGCGAATACGAGTGGAAGATCGAACGACTCCTGTGAATCTGGTAATCTCACCCAACCGCGCAGGGTTGTTTTGAAAGGGCCGAATAATATATAACAGTTATACGGATAAATAAAGATTTTAAAATGATATTTTTCAATCTTTTCCACGTCGAGGCTATAAATTTATAAAAATAAAAGGCAACGTCGAAGACCCGAGTGGGATATTTTCCTTAAACAGAAAACGTACTTTAATTTTTTCCATAGATTCCGCTTCCGGCAACATTTTTACTTTATTCGTTTTATTAACTTTAAAAATCTGCGGCCGAAATAAAAATGTCGCCCCAACTCGATTCCCTCGCCATCACTTCCCCTAGCAGGGAATCGGTGGACGAAAACGAACGAAACGGCCATCCAAGTCGGAGAATACGGTCCATAACATTTCCGTTTAAAACCATCGAAGAATTTAAATTAAGGAAGAAATCGGTGAGACGTTCGCGTTCAATTCTTTCTCTATTTAAAATGGAGAAAGTAATCGGTAAGAAAGTGTAATATTTCATGTCTTAATCTGCAAATTCCAGCGGGAGAAAACCTTTATCGCCTTCGATTACCGAGGCGATAAAAAAATAATAATAATCTTAAAAGTCGACCCGAAACAAACGATACGACATTTAACTGTCAGCTTACCATAGGCGAGATTGATAACGTATTATTCGCATTAAAAACGAGTACAGTTCAGGCCAAACCGCGGGAAAAATCAGAAATATGGAACGGCGTATAATTCAAAAAGATCGACGTCGTTTCGAATACGCAAGTTAATTAAAATTTTGAAGCTATTTCCGAATAAAACGCTTAAGAGGAGACTTCTCTTACCGTTACAACGGTAACGGCTAAGATCGATAAGAATTATCGGTCTTCTCGAGAGCGTAAAAAATTGCTGCTTTTCTAGTTCTCGACGATGATTAATTCTAGAATTTTGCAGTAAAAAATACATTCTCGTTATCCTACTTACCCGGGCGAGAAGAAAAGAGATCGCTCCGAAAGTTTGAAATTGCGCGAACTGGAGTAGTAAGAAATGTTTATGTGTATATCTATTCTTATAACTTAAATTATTTCGTAGTTTAAAATCTGCGTAAAAATCTTACTTCGATTAATAACCATTTTCACGAAGCGTATTTATACGATTTGGACAAAGCGTTGGAATTAAAGTGCAAAATGGCGTGGTAAAAGTAATAAATTAAAAATATTACATCGTCGATACTTTGATAGAGACCATGTGACGAACGTTATATATTAAAAGGGCGATAATGTTAACGGGAGAGAAACGACCGGTGTCTTCCTTCGCCACTTCACTAAACGACGATAGGGTGTTCGGCAGTCGTCGGCACGGAAACAGAAGTGTATTGTGTATCGCACGTGACGCATTTCTGGACTTCGACGAAGTTTGGGCTTTCGTCCGAGCCTCGACGCTGTACTTTTCCTGAGTTGGTGCTGAGTCTGGCTGGCCGGCGGACCTTCAGCCGAAGTACGGATAGGCGGCCGGCGGTGCCGTGGGTTGCAGGGGTACTTCCGTGGTGCTGGTGGTGGTGACCGTGGTCTCGTACACGCTGGAGCTGGTCACCGTGCGAAATTTGGTACTGAAAGCGTTGTAAGTCAGCGTGTACACTCTGGTACTGTAACTGGTGGCGGTGGTCACCGTGGTGTAAGTGGAAGTCAGAGTGGTAAACTGCGGAGGAGGCGGCAGGGGAGGCGGCAGGTGGGTGGCGATCAGCTGTTGCAGCTGCTGTTGCTGTTGGATGGCTTGAGTGTTGAGGTACGGCCGCACCGTCGTGGTGTAGTTGGTCACCGTTCTTTCCGTGGTCGAAAGACTCTCCGACAGCGTCCTGGATCTGGTGTGCCTTCCGTCGTAAAAACTTACCACTTTAGTGCTGTAAACCGTATCCGTCGTGACGTAAGTGGATGTTTTGGTGATGGTCGAATATAGCGTGACGTGACGATTTAACTGCTGCAGTCCCAGGTAGACGGCGGCCAAGGGATTCTGCTGCAGGGCCACGCCCAGAGAAATCAGCGGATTGGCCAGCTGCAAGGGTATGGTGCCGGAATTGGCGCCCAAAGGAAGATAGGAGTTATCGATTCCGGAACCCTGTAACATGGGAGACTGGGGAAGAGGAGTCTGCAACAGCTGTTGCTGCGGAGAAGGCGGCAGAGGCACGGCTCCGTTTAGAAGCCCCGTCTGGGCGTTGAATCCGGCGTCTAAAGTGGGTACCGCATTTATTTCTTCGGGAGGAATGGTCACTTCTCCCGGAGGCATGGTTTTGTAGGCGGTGATAATTTTGAGAATAAAGAAGCTTTCGGTCACCGGTGAAACGAAGTGGAGTCCCCGTCTAAAATGGGTAGTAACGAAGTCCTCCAGGTTCTTTCGGTGGTGGTGTAGGTGCGGGACACCACCACGGGCGGCGTTTCGCCTTCCGCCAAGCTGGTGGCCAGACCGTTCTGCGCCGGCGATATTTCTTGTATGCCGTTAGACACGTAAGCCGATTGGTGGACCGTTTTGGGCACGGTGGTGATTATGGTCAAAGTCCTGACCGATTTTCTTCGTCCCACGTGCAAAGTCACCTCACTGGTGATCGTCGTTCTCTGATACACCACGCGAGCGGGATCTACCGAAATCAACGGATCTTCTTCGTACGGAATTTCTCCCGTTATGCTTTCGTCGTCTTGACTGTTGTGCTCGTTTAAGTCCGGATCTTGTCTCACTGTCAACTTCACTTTGAATCGATTCAAGCGAACCTGCAAAAGAAATCGTCCTTTCAATATTTTCTCTCAATTTTTACTATTTAATTTTTTGTAAATTATATTATTTTAGCGTTATTCATCTATTCTATTAATATAAACACCGACTTAACCGAAAACAATACGTTGCACAATAATTATAATAAATTTACAATTTTTCTAAATACTACCACGGTTATTTTTCCATTCGAAAATTAAATGGATTACAATAAATTATTCCTGAATAATTTGTCATACTTGCAAATTTTGTTAGCGTGATACGACGCTACGAACTCGAAATCTTTTATTACCAGCGCTTTGTCGCGTATTGTCGAAAATACGTCGATTACTTGTCGATAAGGAAAAGAAAGCGTTTCCTCGAGTAATGTTTCAAGCATTATGTCCGGCCAAGTTTTTTGACTTTCGATCAGCATCTTTTTATTTTTCTATTTAGAATTACATTATTTAAATATATATATATATATATTAACTGTTAAAACCTAAAATAAAACAAAAAAATATTTATCACATTTTAAGAAAGTGTACGTTAGGTAAACGTTTTCTTTCTGTTAAATTTAATGTAAATTATATTTTAAGTGTGTCTTTTTCGATATTTCGGAGGTAATATGTAACTGCGTCCGAAAGATAGTAACTGAGATTGTGGACGTTTCTCTAACATCGTAGAAAGGGACGTCGTGAAGAAAGGGGTAGCGATGCACTTTCTCGAGGCGTAACGCGGATGGGAGACGTTATACGATTATACGTATGGGTTACGAAAAGAAAAAAAACGCTACCTGGAGAATCTATTAAAACAATATAAATACGGCGGTTTATATTTGAATCTAGACTACGGTGATGTGTAATTTAAATCATTACAAACCTAGTGACCGGTGAACTTTACGAAAGTCAAAGTTCGACAATTATGTTCAATAGATGTAACGATCTGCGCGGTTCGAAACTAGATTTTTGTCGTTTAATGTTATATTCATGAGATACCGGAACTCTATACGGGTCTTTTTAGGAGTCAAATTCGCCCGACTTTCTTTTATGAATAGTTATAATAATAATAAGTACGAGACCATATAGAGCACGTGCGAAGAATATCATGAAAGTGAAAATGTAATGAAGGAGCGATCCGCCCGCTCTGCCGATCTAAAGTCGCTAGAGTCTTTGAGAAACGTGTCTTCCAACACGTTTCGCAAAGGCTCTAGCGACTTTAATCCACGTATAATCCATTCGAAATTCTCCGGCATCTTTATTCCTAACCGTTATGGAAAGTCGGGTCAAAAGTTAACAAATTAATGTTATATTCCTATCCCGATTTTCGTCATTCATTTCAATCTAGAAAATGAATGCTTATCGATTAATTTCTACTTTTCGCAAATTTGAATTTTGATACTGGGACGAATTGTTGCATTTATAGAAGCGGACCCCACGTCGCTATCGTCGATCGACTTATTTTCGGTAAAAATCGTTGTTATGTATTCCTTACATTCCTAAGAATAGCGCGCATTATTTTCTATTTTGCTTGAATATAAATTATAGTTTTTCTAGAGCAATTTTGCCATAATCATTTACATATTTTTAAATAATTTTATTTAGTTAGTTTCATTCTTTATGGTGTAGATAACCTTCATTGAAAATTTGATTTAATCTAAGAATACATATGTTTGAAAAATTTAAAAATTTTGGTTTGTTTCTTAATTTTCGACCAGTGGAACATATCGTTACTTTTCGTAATAAATTGATTCGAATAATAAAACTATTTTATGATTTTATAGTAAATTACGATTGAAATAAATTCGTTTAACGAACACTACACATTTTCATATTTCAATATACAACACTTGCAGAAGTCATTTCAGCTATTTCGTGTTTTAACCTGCTCTAATGTAAAAAGATTTTCGAGAAATTGGTGCGAGATTAATTGAAGCAACTCTTTCTCATTTAAATGCTTGCCTTTCTCCATCCCATTCCTCCGTAAGGACAACAGTAACATTTCCTATATAATGATTTCCTGGATATTCCGGAATATATTTATCAAGAGTCCATTTGAATTTGGCCTCTCGATTCTTTCTTCTACTGTACTTTTATAGTTAATTACCTCGAGATTATACGTAATCGGTTGGAGTGAATTTTATTCTAAACTGTGTCGTAAACCATAAATAAAATCTTTTCAATTTTACATTGTTTACCAATTAAATGAGCGAACGCGTCAGAGATAGACGAGACTAGGGAGAAATGGCGTGACAGACAAACGAGTAACTAAAATAACGAATGGAACGATAGCCATACATTCGACGACCAACGGACAATATATATCTAACTTTAATCCCAGAAAAATTAAAAAGTAACCAAAAATCCAATCAATTTAATATAAAGCACGATTGTTTTTAAAATCCTTCGTAAAGCATGTATTTAAATTTCTCTCTTAAAAATTTTTATGTCGATCCCGTCAATTCCAAATTAACTATTGTCGCCTTTCGCCCATTTGATTAAATTACTCTAAGCTCGAACGGAACATTCCGAACTGCTACAAGTCGAGGTCACCACGCCAGAACGAGATTTGGAGTATTGTCCGAGTGCGAGACATGAAATGAAATATTTTGTCAAGTTTCAATCGACGGAATAGTTAAATAATTTGGTTTCTCGGTGCTAATCTGACAATCCATTAGTTTTATCGGAACGATTTGATCGTTATTAATTATACGATATAAAACAATAGGTCCATATTTTATCCGTATAGTTTTCAGGAACGAGAGAAAATGATATTAAAAAGTACCGAGCAAAAATTAAACTGTAGATTCTATACTGGTGGCAAGAGCAAAGAGTTACATCGCCGGACAGATTTACAACGTAATCGAACGGTAATCGTCATCCATACTACATTTACAAAGAAGGGACAGAAACGACAATATAAAAATGAAAATACCTGGTGGATTTTTTCCATGCTTGCGATTATTTATCGAAATTTAATTAAATCTCGACATTATGAAAAATATTTTTGTCAATATAAAACCTACAAAATTTATATGACCGAAAATCGTTAACGTTTCGGCATTATCTATGCCGAAACGTTCTTCTAACATTTTAAACTTTACAGTACTTTGTAAAATTAAATTTAACGTCATGACCGATTATAAATCAATTGGCGTTAACAAATGAATTATCGTAATCCTAACAAATAAATTCGGGCTATTCGCTACAATTTCACCACGAATCAAAACGGAATTCCAAGTAAATACTGACTCCAATCATCTACAAGAGATAGCGAGTACTCGAATCTAATTCAAACTAAAATTTCTCTTGTTCGTAACCATCCGACCACTGGGCTGTCCTCTGTTTGAGATAATACAAAAATACTACGGGGGTGTTCAAACGAAAGGGTACGAAACGTCGTCACAACACAAAACCAGTTGAAATGGGAATATGCCGCTTTAGGGTCGATTTACACACAACAGTGACGTGCCGGCACAGTGCAGTAAGCGTCGATAAATATCACACATAGCCAATCAGAGTTTCATCTACGACACGTGATCTGTATTCTGTCAATCATACGAGTGTCGTACATGAAATTCTGATTGGCTATGTGTGATATTTATCGACGCTTACTGCACTGTGCCGGCACGTCACTGTTGTGTGTAAATCGACCCTTAAGATACCGTAGTGAGACATCTAGGGACGGCAAATGCAGTGCGCGCGCGTCATATGCGTGCGCCCGCACATGACGCAGGAGAGAAGCAGGTAGTTGTGTGTTCCGTCCAATTGACGCGGCAATGCGTGTGAGAACATCATGGTGTTCCCATTGTAAAAGTCGACGAGTGAGGAGCAGCGAGATGTTATCAGATTTCTGACTGCGGAAGGTGTTAAACCCGCCTATATTCATCTCCGGATTGTGGCCGTATTCGGGGAGACTGTGTGTCCGACAAGTCAGTGAGAAACGTGCGTCCACACGTCTTTAGGGTCACATAAAGTGTAATGGTCAAGTTCAAGTGGGAGCAGCTTGAGCATACGCCCTACAGCCGGACATGTCGCCCTGCGATTCCATCTGTTTGGTCCGCTCAAAAAAACATCTCAAAGGAAAACACTTCAACTCGGACGACGAACTGAAGGACACAGTGGAAGACTGACTCTTGTCACAACCACAGGAATTCTGGAAACAGGGAATCCTTCGGCTCGTTAAACAGTGGGATAGTTGTGCTCAGACCTCTGCTGATTACGTTGAATAAAGACTTCAATTATTCAGTGTCATTTCGTATCTTTTCATTTGAACACCCCTCATATTACTCCGAATTCCAAAGCAAGAAATTTCTGTTTACTTGTTAAATTACAAGTTTGTTAAAATCAGGACTTATCACGCAGGAAAGTATAAAAAAGAATGCGGCGAAAATCAGGCACTTGGAAAATACTGAAAGTTCTTGTAAACGAGGGCGTGTTAATTACCACTACTTTATGCTAATTTATGTCTACGGTCACCAGATTAGACGTTAACCTCTCGCTTGAAAGATTCCATTCGAATCCGATGTAGATTTTTGAACACTAACGACATTTCCTATTATTTTGGCTTATCCGTAATAAGCAAAACGGCGATGTAATCCCCATCCATTCGTGCCTGGCACAATAAAAATTCTGTGAGGACACACGAATATGCCCGTCTCTTCTCTGTACTTTTGTTCATCTTTATATCAAAGTTCTAAAAGCAGGGAGGGCCATTTTCTTTGGTCCAGTGGAATAACTTGAAAAATATGCATCTTACAAAAACATTTAAATCAAAGACGTTAGATTAAAAGGAAGCCGAAGACAGGGCTACGAGTTTCGTCATAGATGGTGAAAATCAGTAAAAATGGGAGTCTTCATTTTTATTGCATATTCTGATTCCACATCAACAATAAACAAATTTTAGTCTAAAACGTTTCTTTCAAAAGATGCACTTATCGTAACTTCTGATAAGTGCATAACGTTCATAATTTGTGATAAGTTACGAGCATTTGAAGTTTTATGTGGTTGCACTTCGTGCACTCGTGAATCTGTGGATATTTAAATTTCACTGAAAAAAGGAAAGAAAAAATGCCGAAAAAAGTTGTTAGGAAGCTATTCTTATTGCTGAAGTCATTCTGTTTGTTCAAGTAACAAACTAGCGCCGCAGCTATTAAAGCCATCGAGCCTGTGATAAAAAAAGATGGTCTTGATCCGGACAAGCGGCTAAATACGAGGTGTGCAGCACAGGGAAAACGTTTTCATTCGACGATTATGTTTATTGGAACAATAATATTAAGAATTTTTTCTATTTTTAATAAATTTTAAAATATTAAAAATATGCAATAGTAATACAATTGAAAAGCAAATGATTTTCAAAATGAGGTTTAAAAAATCGTTTTAACTCATAAATTTAATTTTAATGTAAGCTTTATTCGATAACGTTTTTCGTTACTTAATTAGTACTTTTGGTTTCGCATATATTATATTTGACATTAATTATTTGGAACAGCTAGAGTATTTTAGAAATCGAATAGGAACACAATAGGAAAATTGTAAAATACAATATCGAAATTTCATTTAATTATTTTCGTTTCAGTGTTTCTATAACTTATGCGCAATTTAAAGTAGAATTCTGAATTTAAAAACTTTGATATTCAAATCGTTCGAGAATCGTTATTGTGTATAACGCGCAATGGCTATCAAGCGACGATTAAGGGGCCACATTACTACGGAACAATATAAATATGAGACATTTTTTAATTATGCCAGCAGAATATTAACATTTCTTATATTTGTTCTGACTAGAAACGAATGATTTTAAATGAACGTATGCTATTTATTTTCCACAGATTTTAATGCTTATTTTATCGATTACACTCGTCATTATACAACGGTGCAAGACAGTAAGTGTAACTCTGTTTCAAAACTTTCCAATGTTGAAAAAACAACGCTATCCGATTGTAATTAGACAATAAATTGACCAGAAAGAATACGTTGTCTAATGCCATCACTTATACCAGATATATTTAACAGAAATAATAGATTTGAAAGTTTAATTTGGTGGCCGTCCGACCTATATTTATCATATATTATGACTAATACCGTAATGCAATTGCTGGGATTATTTTTGTATTTCCTTTCTGATTTTGTAATTTTTTAATCATTGTTACAATTATTAATTTTAATTTCTTTTATAGCAATTTAATTTTTGCTTTTAAAAAATTTAAAATTTCTGCTTAAATTCCTACAGCGTGGTGAATGTGGAGGGGTTACACTCTGAGTATTAGAGAGCCTCTTTATCATAATTTTCTTAAAGGGTTAAAATTCATTGTTACGCCACCGGTGGCCATTGAAATTTAAGATAGAATTAAAGTTTTAACCCAAATTATTCAAAGGCAAAAAGAAAATCAAATTTTTAATCATTTAAGCAAGGTCTGAGATTTAGAAGACAATGGGAATTTTTTCCCAGAACTATAGTTCCAGATCTTGCTAATTCGAGTTTTCTCTGCAGAAGAACGAAAACATCTGCGAAAAAGAATAAATCTTCGTACGTAATACGAATCAATACGTAATGTCGGATAGCAGAAAAGTTCAAAGTTCATTCATCTCTCTGATGCAAATGGTAATTATTACTGAATGAAGTGGAGATAAATCAGAAAACGTTATTCTCTGAGCTTTGAAGGAGACACGTTTATTGCGTTTTCATATTTTTATTTGACGGTTTAAAGATACCGTTTAAAGATTTGTATAGAGTCTTTAAACGGAAGAAACTAAAAATTTTCATATTTGTCGAATCACTATTAATATATTCGACGTCCCGGAACGAGTCAATTGGAAATGTAAATAAGCTGCCGCATATTTTTCCCAATGAAACATCTCTTTTGTTTAAAATATGTAAATATTTCTTATAAAATTTTATTAAGATTAAAACGGGAAAATTCAATTTGAAGTAGCAATATAGCTGATTTCTGTTTCGAAAAAAAAGGTGAATATTCGAGTATTTAGAATAATTTAAAACCACGTTTCAACTCGCGTAATGAGTATGTGTTCGATTTGCTGGACCTGTCGTTTTCTTCGCCATCAGTAATTTTAAAAGACATAATTTTCTGTACAGTTATACTGTATTAACGAATGGCAACGTCAAAAAGAAGAAAAACTTATTTCCGTTAGAAAAAAGGAAAAAAAAATATTGTAAATTCGGATCATTACTCAGAGAATTGTCACGCGTTTGGACTTAAATTTATCTAACGACGATAATAAAACATGAGAAATGTTTAACGTTGTTTTCAAATTTGGGCTCGATTATCTTAAAGTACTTATAATAAAAACAATTTTCTGCCTTATCAACCAATTCATTAAGCATTAATTTCTTAGCATACTACACACCATCTGAAACACTTCAATAAAAGACAAGGTTCTCATTCGAAACTTTTAGTGACAAATCGAAGAGGATTCGGAATAAAATGCGAGATGAAAGGAAATTGGAGAAAGCGTCGCACACAATCAGAAAATTGCCGAATTGCGAATATTTCCAGAGTCCTTCATTTATGTTACATACCGATACACAATTTAGTGAAAATATTTCACCAAAGAAAATCTGCATTTCAAAAATACGAAGATATTTGCAATTAATTCTCCCAAAGATTTCGCCGTCGACGAGTAAAAGTTTACGAATTCGCCAACAACGCACAATAACAAAAGAAAGTTTTCCCGATTTATTCGAGACTTTTGTCGAAACACGCGACATTCTGCAAAAGAGAGGAGAATTTCACAAATAAAAGAAAACTTTTCAGTAAATCTAAGACAAATTATTATCGCTATTTTAATATTATTATATTTAATTTTAGTTCTATTGTTTCGCTTTCTTATGAGGGAAATGCTACAAAAAGCATACAATTGTTTGCGTCTGTTTTACTTGCTACCAAATGAGATTATTCATTTACTTTAGAAAAATAAGCAGAAACCTTGAAGTAATTCGTAGCGCTTCTTTATATTGTATATAAAACATCATTTATTAACAATTTGTATTGCATACTTGTATACACGGTAGTATTAAAATGCATATTAAAGGAAGGCTACGATTTGGTGGGAGACGAAACAATCGAACTAATATTAAATATAATAATATTGAAACTGCGATAATATTCTGTTTTACATTTACGAAAAGTTTTCTTTCACTTGTGATCCACTGCAGAATGTCGCGTGTTTTGTCAAAACTCTCGAATAAATCGCGAAAACTTTCTTTTGTTATTGTGCGTTGTTGGCGAATTCGTAAACTTTTACTCGTCGACGGCGAAATCTATGGGAGAATTAATTGCAAATATCTTCGTATTTTTGAAATACAGATTTTCTTTGGTGAAATATTTTCACTAAATGCTGCATCGTAGTGTAAATCGTTTAATCCATTAGTTAAATACGCATCGGATATCGTTACGTTTTGGAATCGAAGTAATTACTAAAGTCCAAAATGTCCGACGTCCTTCCTTTTCTTCCGCCGGTTAAAAATCTTTCCCGGGCGTAAAGAGGATATTTTATCGGGAAAAGGGCCAAGGCCCGGTTAATCGAGGGAAACAGGTTGTTCGCATTTGTCCAGGAACGGGTAAAACTTTAATCAGCGGGTGAGAGCGGAAGGACGAAGAATTTGTCCGAAGAAGCCGGAAGTAGAGAAAGGAACTTACGGTTTGGGTGTTTCTCTTGGGCAAGACGAATCTGAGTCGGCCGTTGGGCGGTCTTCGGGTGAAGACAGTGTTGTCTTCATCCGAAGGCGGGGTAGCCGAGGGTCTGGAGCCGGCGGCGGAGGAAGATGAACTGGCGCGAAAGGCGTCCAGGGAGCGAGTGGGGTGGGCCGACCGGTATCTGGAAGTGTCCGGCAACTTGAAGGAAGAGCGGAGAGAGGCGTGGGAAGAGAAGGCCTGCTCCTTCCTGGCGTTCACTCGGCGGTTCTGGGGCTTGGAGGTGGTCCGGGTGTACCTGGGAGTGGCCGAGTCGGTGGATTCGGACTTGGGGACCACAGGAGTGGGAGTGGGCTTGATTCTGGCCGAGACCGAATCGGAGCGGGTGGAGGCCCCGCCCAAGATTCGCGAGGTGCTCTGCAGGATCTGAGCGTACTTGCCGTCGATGTAAGTGCCCACCACTTTGGTCTCGAAAACGGTGGTGGCTCCATTCTCGATGTGCGTCCCTCCCAGGACGGTGACCAGCCCGGTGGGGTACTGGGGTGAGGCGGGCGCCGGCCCGCGGGTGCTCTTGACGTCGTCGGCCCCGAACCGGCTGTGGCCGGCATCGGTCTGGGTTCGAACCGGAATGACGTTGTCGGCCGAGTGCAGGACGGCGTTGAGATGTCCGAAAGATTCTCGAACGACCCCGTCCAACTGGCCGTTCTTAGACAAGGCCAACGAGTCGGGGCTCTTGGTGTAGGCCATCTCCCCCACCTCCGAGCCATCTCCCGAGTCCCCGATGGCGTTGGCCGATACCGAGGGCCCGGAGGTGGACGAGGGCCCGCCGGCCGAGGGTCGGGCCGCCTCCGAAGCTGGAGTGAAGACGATGACGGTTCCGTCCACCGTGGTGCGAAAGTTGAGAAAACCTCGGACGGTCACCGTGGGCAGCGCCGTCTGCGATTCCGCTTTTCTGCCCCCTCGGGCACGTACACCGGCGCCGCATTTTCGGCCGAAAGACCTACAAAAAGAAAGAAAAGAGTTATTTTGTCACGTTTTGAGTTTACTGTTTCTTAAGCAAAAAACTTTAACCCGTCGGGCTTAAAAAACGAATATTGAAGTGCGTGTAAATTTCCGCGGGTAAATAGGAAATGGCGCTTATTGGTAAGAGTGGAGAGTAAAGTAAAGTAATTAACGTAGCGGGAAGAATAAAATGACTAACGGCTTTAAATTCAGTTACTGGCCGACGTTCGAAAACTTGGGAAATTTAAAATCCCGGTTTAACCACCTTTGACTAGAAACTATCGACGGGCGCGCTTTTACCTGCTTTTTTATTTTTTTATTTCGTTCTTATTTTTATTCTTTACAAAAGTGGCATTGTGGCCGGCATCGGTCTAATTTCTAACTTTAATCTACTAGCGAAAACTGGCTTTTTCAATCGAATAAACCTTTTCCCCCCGTTCTTAAACAAGTAAAATTAAAATAAAAGAAAAATTGAAAGAAAAAGGAACATATTTTTCAATGAGTTTAATTTGTTTGTAAAATAATAAATTGAGTGCGGTTGAAGAAAGAAAGCGCCGAAATCCGTGGCAAACTGGTTTTTTTGTGGGTGAGATGCAGTCTGATTCTTTAAAGTCCGAATACGTATCGAAATAATAGGAGAAAGCTCTAATTATGTCGTAACAAATAAATATTACGTGAATCTTTTTTTAACCATGTACGTGACTGGTGTGAGCATCTGGTTTAAGATTAATCACAGTTTATTCTTTCCCAGAACGCCATGTCAAATAAATTCATTTAAATTCGTTTATTTTTTGTTAATTTTTCCATCTTTTTAAAAAATAAACAATTCAGAGGAATTTTTCGTACAAAATTAATACCGATTATTTGCACAATACAAATAAATTAAAATCGCATTTACTCGAAATATTAAAACGATCGGTAATTTATTTGTGTATTTATTTAAATACGTATAAATAAAGGACCGATCGTTTGAATTTTCCTAGAAAATGTGATTTTAATTTATATTAAGGCAATCCTTTTCGTAATTTTAGAAAATATTAATATAATGGCCTATCTTCTATATATGAAAAATAACGAAAATACTTTAGATAAAAGTGAAATTAACCATAAAATTAATTAACTTGAATATTTTTTAAACGTCGCGTAAATAACACTTTCCACGCTTTATATTATTGCATTAATCGAAGACTGTGTTCTAAATTTTTTGTTTATATTATAACAAATAGCCTATACTTAATGGAGACGAAATATTTGATCATCCAAATCGGCCGTTTATCACTTTATTTAATTATATTTTATGTCAAAATTTGTTTCTGTTAAATTTGAATTCATTTTTTTAATAAACATTATATTATAGTAGAAATTTTATTTTAATGGTGTCGACTGCCGTATGATAGTGCTTTAGCGAACGAATGCAATTTTATAAAACATCAAAAAGTAAAATTAAATAAAACACTGCGTTAGAAAACTAATTTTTAACTAATTATTATTATATTTTATAATAAAATAATATAATATATATCTAACAACTTTATTCGACCCTTAAATACTATTTGCATACGTATAAAATAACATGCAAATAAAAATACTTTTTTGTGAATATAAAACATTATCGGAGTCAGTCATCAAAATTAAGTAGCTCTCATTTTTTATTTTATTCCGATAAAATGAAGCGATATATCTTGATTAACCGAGTAATATAACCTGAATTTTATAAACGTTCATTATATTCAAAAACCTCGAAATTACGTGTCAAAGAGTTTGAAGTCATCGCCTATATTATACCGACAGTATATACAAAATCAAAAATTTCATCGAATTCTGTTTAAAATTCTAGAATTTATACCAGTGCCTACAGCTAAACGTTAAGAAAAACAAAGAAAGCAGAGGTAGAAAACAAAATTCTACAAGATGCTTAATCATAATAACTGGAACATATCCTAGAAGTACGAAGTTCCAGTTTTAATAAAATTAAAGAGAAAAGGACAGACACAGAAACGGGAAGATGGAGGGAAAAGACAAATAGCGTTTCGTTTTAAAAAATTACTATTAATATTCAATTCATTTTTTAATATCTTATCTTTTATCAGCTATCCCTTTCTTAGTTTATTTATATCGATATGAAATACAATTCAGAGTACAAAAGTAATTAAGAAAATTAGAAATTCATTAAAACGTTCTAAGCATTAAGGTATATTAAATGTATTAATAAATCTATTAAGGTTTTTAAAATACGTTAAAATTTATTAATGCAGAAGTTAAAAGCTAAATTTAATAGTCAAAATTACCGATGGAATAATTTGTTAACAAGAAGAAAATAATGTGTAAATAGCAATCTGACAGAAAAATAGCTGATTTTTATCTGGTTTACTTCCTCTTTCGATGGAAATTCTCGACTTGATCGTTTCGACTAAAGGTAGCCTTGCCAGCCAACGTCCTTGTACTCGGCATCCATCTCGAGGTAACAGGCAGATACGAAAGACTTTTTCTAGTGCTAGATGAATCTATTTTTCCGGAAACGCCACGCCTAAAGATAACAATGCCTCACCTCCGTTACTGGCATATTTCTACCTGACCACCAGTTGTATATGCAACTATTTCCTTTCGTAACGGCAATGGTCGCGGCACTCGACTACGAAAAGTCAACGTTCCTCTGGTCGACAAATTACGAGTGATTCTTCCGCCACTCGGCTTTTTACAATTCCTCGTTGGAATACGCGGTCAAATCTTTTTCAGTTTAGAAAATATTTCGCGGCACTGATCTTTCTAAGGTAATTTCAATTTCAAAGCCTCAAATACAGCAATCGTAATGTATAAAGAGTAAATCGTAAATATCATTAAACTTTACTCCAATTCCAAAGTTAATTAAGTCTTTTAAGTTACAGTTCCATTATTTCCGGTCTGGAACTTACAGTACAATTGTTTATAGTTATGAAAAGGTATTTTTACGAAAGAATGCCCGATTAAACCGACGAATATATGAAACTTAATAAGAAAATCTGTAATTGTACTTTTTAAAGATTATCGATTATTACTTTGCCGTAGTAATTATCGATAATATTTAATATCCAGTTTCGAATATGAGATGAATAGGCCTACTCCATTATGACTAGCGCGCCATTCGCCGTCGATGACCATGGTAATTATTCGGTAATCGCCAGTGATTGTGGTATGTTTATCAAAGATTTGTTATCAGATCAAAACACGACGTGGTTCTAGCCAATAAGAAATTTACAATCATATTTTAAGAACATCACTCGAATAATTATACTCTTTTGGAGATTTTGCGAAACAAAAAGAAAACGTTTTGTTCCTTCTCCATTTCTGACTAATAAACAATTATCGACTATTATTCGACAGAGTTTCAAGTCGATAATTGTTTATTGTTACTCTCGAATGTTACTTTCGATGTTAACATTAAATTAATATCGAAAGTAACATTCGTCGTCTTAAATTTCGGTATATATCACGTTCCGTAGAACGTCGTTAAAATCGACACGGAAAATAATGGTAGAAAGAAAAATCTAACCACAAAATTTTATTAAATCGTAAAACGTCAGGCGTAAATTAATAATATCAAAAAGGAATTATTATAAAATTCACATAAATTAATAAAACTAACCGAATTCTGTCCCTGAACAAGGACGACGTCCGAGAATATGAAAGGAAAGAGAAATCAAATTTCGAAAATGTCTCTTCTCATTTAGATCATCAACCGGTGGGCATTAAACTCGTGACTACTTAAAATAGTCAAATGTTTCCGTCCAGAATTTTTATAACTTTGAAATCTGGGCTAAATAATAACGATTTACGCAACTCTTATTATCGTAATACGGTGATATATTACGGGCAAATTGTACGAGAGATTCTTAATTCGGTTCGTCCCGCTCTACTTGTTTCGTTACTAATTCGCTATAATATAAACATACTTCTATTCCTTTTTCCATAATTGACGTTTATAAATATTTTAATTTATATAAAAAATTATTTTTCTTTTTATGAACATTAATTTTTTTTTATTCTAGTTTAACTTAGCCAAATTTTAAAAATGAATTAAAATAAAATGTTATACAGTATTGTCAAATATAACATTACATTTTTTATAATACATAATTTTTATTGCTTTTAAATGCGGTTTCATCTTAGAGGTAATTCTTCGATTTCAACGAAAGTATTAGATAATTCTATTATTATTACTTTTTCAATATTAATATTATAAGATAAACTTGTTTTAAAGTAAGGTTAAGCAATACAAATTTATTCTTATGCAATATAAAATCTACGCTTCTTATATTTCAACTTTGTTTTCGCTATTAAATTATTTCAAATTATTTACGTTTTATACAAACGAAAGGAAATTTTTCCAATCGAATATCCGGTTATATTAAAGTTTCCTTAAATAGAAAAGTTTCTTTGAAAATGTCAATTGTAAATATTATTATCACCATCGTTCGGATATTTCCGCTTTTCGGCGGGTTTTCCTCGTTCCTGCCGGAGATTTCAGTCAAATCGATACAACTTTACCGTTTCTCTCTGCCTGTCGCATCCTCTTTCGCAAAATCGCATTCTTTTGCGCTTCTTTCCCTTCCCACGTTCTTCTGGGTCTTCCTCTCACCCCATTTCTCTTTTCTAGATCTATTACTGCTTGTGGCGGCCGTTCTTTGTCCATTACACGTCCGTACCATTCTTAATTTCTTGCATTATGTTCCTATCTTCGTTTCCTATCTAATCACTTGATTCCGCACTCTTTCATTTCTTGATATTTTGCCGCTCTTCTTCAGAAATTCGACTCTGCAGCCAGTTTCCTAAGCTCCCGTTTTTCATTCGCCTTCCCAATTTCTGAGCCACACCACACTATGCTTTGTAGGATATCCATTTAGCTATTCTAATAAAGACTATGGCCGTTAGGCCTTTTTCGGGCGATAGTATTATAGATTGAAAATACTTAATTTTTAATTAATAAAAGTGCCAAACTTAAACCAAATAAAATTTATAATCATTTAATTTTTAGAACTTTATCGGTTTAATGCGATTTAATAATAAACTCTAATGCCGTAAGATTGAAATTACCTGAATTATATATACCGGGATTTAAAATTTCTCAGTTTATGAAAAATACATGTGAGAGATTTTCATAAGATAAATTTAAAATATTGTAGATGAATTTGTAAATCTAATGTAATTATCGTATTATCCTAATTTCTTTTAAAACTTCGGGTTCAGTTCTCAATTATTCCGTACGCGTTGATCCGATTTAAGTAAATAAGTTCTCCATTTTTATAAAATTTAAACAACTAACGTTTTGACGTTAACCTTCTGAGTAAAAATTTTATAAGGAAATACGATATAAATATTTAGTAGATTAAAAAATATTTTTAAAATGATTTAATTCAAACACTAAACTAGACGTACTGTACAAAACGTGTGCAATTCTCTTTTTATACTAGAACGATTGAAGGCCGGATGGCCGGCGGTCAAAGTGGCAGTCTACCATTGTGGGAGATCCGGGATCGAATCCGAACTAGATCGAAAAATCCCCAGGAATTTTTTTGGCGGGTGGTCCGACCGTATATAACTGCATTGTGGTTCATGGCCGAACCCACAATGGGCTTGCTGAAAGAGTCCCTCTTAATGCCCACAGGACAAAAGAGTTTTAAAAAAAAACTAAAACGACTGCATCGAATTCTCGAAAAATTATATATATATATAAGTCCAGTTGTAAATTAGATTCGTCCGTTCCACTATATTGACCAGCAAGTGTTCTTCTTCGACGGTTTCATCGTCTGTCATATCTGCCTCTTCCTATTGACTATAATATTAACGTTTCTCGGATCTTCGAGTATTTCTCACTTAATCTTAACTGCTCTGCCTCTCTTTCTCTGCTGCAATGCAACCAATCGCATCGACAGAACGGAGAAACACAGATAAATTATATATTTTTAACAGAAAACATAAAACTTTTCATATCTCTCAATTCTTTTTTGAGATTTTTCAAGTAATATAACAATTTATCAAACAGCCACTCCCGTGATATAAAAGTTCTTCACGAAACACAACGAAGCGCTTGTTTTGATTTCACACGAAATACATTCCGTCGAACGCTGTCGTTTATAATTGGCTTTTGTTATAACAATTGCGTTTAACATTTGAGAACCACAGTTAATGATTACTTTCGATTTTTTGCTTCGATTGTTTAACCCTGTTTTGTCCACGACTAAATTACACAATAAGTACAATTAAGCCAATTAAATGAACTAAAGTACAAATATATGAGAAAAATTTTCCAGAAAACGTATAGCTGTTCCTCATTTTATTAATACGAACTAAATGTCGTATCATATTCATTTTATGCTAGTTTTTTACAAATAATTATACAGTTTTCTATATCGGAAAATAAATTTAAAATAAAATTATGGAATAAAGCCTGGAATTATGGAATAAAATTATGGAATCGTTAAATAACGATTAAAAGAATTGTTGAGCTATTCCAGAATATTTCCATCAAATTATAATAATAATGTACCGACTAGTTTAGCACGCGTAACACATTGTGTTACGCGTGCTAAAGTATATAAAAAATATATATATTTTTAGAGTAATTTACAAGTGAAATTTTAAGATAATTAAAAAATTGCAATAATCTTGATTCGGGCATTAAAAATAGAAAATAAAACATGAAAATATTAGCAAAAAATAAACAAATAAATCTAGTTATTCTAGCAGAATATTATTTAAAATTTTATAAAAGTATGTTGCTTTCAGAGTTTATTTCATTTATTAAAAAATTTTTAAAAAGATAACGTCGAACGAGAAAGAAACTACCTTCCCCTACGAAAGAATCCGGATTTAAAACGATAAATAACAATTAAAATAGCTTTCGAACATTTCAAAAATACAAAAGGAATTTCCAAATACAATAAAAGTGAAATAAAACTTGGCATAGCAATAAAATTCATTGGACGTTATATAAAAGCAATAACAATAGCGAGAAGAAAAATATGTTAAAATTAATATACTTTTTTAAAAGAAAGGCAATATTGATATACTTCAGATAAGAGAATTCAGAATTTTATGATTATCTCGTATATAGTACAGCTTCGTGGCTTCATATTCTGTATTAAAGTATTCACCGAACAGAAAAAAATCAGCAAGAACTGAAATCATTCAAAACATTAACTTACAGTTAATTGCGTTGTATTGTTTCAGAAATTCTAGAAATTTAAGTGGAATAATTTTACACAATATGTTGTTTTTCTTTCTTTCTTTCTTTCTTTCTTTCTTCTTTTTTGAAAGAATGTGGTTTATGTTATGAAAAGACAATTGTAATAATCATAAAGTTTGGTTTTTGGAATAATAATATATTATAATTATTTTTTCATTTATTTTACGTCAAAAATAATGATAGTTATTGTTATTTTCAAATTATGTTTAGTAATATGAGATTTAATTAGTAAACATTTAATAATTTAAACTGAAATAATTCGTATTATTTTCTTAATTAATAAATAGGAAAATAATATGATTAATTATCTTTTCTCGGTATAAAATGTATCATTTGTATCCAGAATTTAGAATTGATGAATTTGTTAAGGTTATTTTAAGATTTAAAATAAATGTTTATCTTTCATTTAAAAAATAAAACTTCTGATATTTTCAAACTGTTAAAATTTTAATGTTAAATATTGATATTTTTATTTTTATTATAGAAGATTGAATTTTTATTATCGTTCTATTTAGTTTTGAATTACAGCATTTTTTACAATTGGATTCGATACAAATAATTATTGTTTTTGATTATTATTATTATTATTATTGGTGTGTGGAGCCTATCCAAAGATTTAGACCGAAATAAGATAAAGAGAAGGGGATGAAAAAGAGAAGAAAAAATCCCAGTACAGTGTTGAGCAGATAGGATGAATGAGAAAAACTTGTGTACAAGAGAAGATAACATCCAGCGTTTACAAAGAAATAAGCTGCTTTCCCTCATATTTGTGGAGACGTTAATAAAGAGACAGAGGAACTAAAACTAAAATACAATATTTGAATAAAAATTAACTTAAGAGCTCGTAAAAATAAGTACATAATACTTGAAAAATACAACTACAAGATTGTAGTGAAACAGTATAGTAATAGGAGATATAATTCTTCTGTAATATTTACAAGTAAGATACGTTGAAGATAGAAAACAATAACGGGTATTGGTAACAAAATAAAAAATCGCACGACGAGTTGTTTACCTTTCCCTGCCGACATTTGGTGCCGCCATCTGTTGTGATATTTTATTTTTAAAAACTTTTTATATTTTTAACTATTATAAAATGGCAAAAATCTTAACTATGAGGGTAAGGGCGGATTTTAAAAAAATTTTAAATTCTAACAACGAGGAAAATTGTCATTAAGTTCGACCCTACTCGAGATACATAAGATCCACCTCTATCTTTCCACCCTTTGACATTTAACCACCAAAATTTAATAGCATCAATCTCACCAATACATAAACCTTTCTGCAAAATTTCAGAAATTATCGATTAAAGACAAAGGAGTTATTAAGCTTCAAACAGAGTGAACAAAATTGTGCTTCCCACACACACTAACATCCATACATACAGCAAAAAATCCCGAATTTTTTTTTCCATTTCTCGGCGTTTCAAGGTCCCTGAGTTCAAAAATGTAAAAATCTGGGGGGTCGTTTTTTGACCGATGGCCAGACTTTCCCGCTGTTACAACATATAGAGCCAGGAAAGTAAAAATTATATATAAAGAAGGATGGTGACACCCACCGTTTTACAAAAAAAATAAAGCCCGTTTACTTGTCATTTGTGGAAAAGGTAATACAAATATAAAATAAAATACAAGGCTTGAATAAAAAAGTTAAGCTACGAATCGAAAAATAATATATAATAGTTTTAAATACAAAAAGTAGAAGTTCCATTATAATGGTAAAATAGGACAATATACAATCGAATATTAAGTACCGTATAAGCCAAAAACTACGCAAGGTAGCAAATAATAATGCGTCAACCACCACGACATCGCGGTTTTAGAATCTGTGCGGTGTTAACCAATGTTTTCAAAGCACGAAATGCGTTATTCGTCAAAATTAGATCTTCAGTAGTAGCGGGCCAAAGAAAATCTTCTTTTACGGTGTTTCATACGAGAATATTCCTTTGGTTATCGAATAAAGTAATCTAAAAAGTAGTGGTCGGTGAATCGGACGTCTACGTTATTACGGGAGCCCACGTCATCGTCGATTAAGAAAAAAGTGTAAATTTTTTTTATATATATGTTTAAGACGTGCCTTTTCTAACACGGGACCAATATATTTAAACAGTAAATTATCCTTTAAAAATTTAGAAAGAGTATCGATATCCAATAACGATCCCCTCAAGAATTTCGCAACCATTCAGGCCCGGGGCCGAGAGGGTCTCCTTCGGGCATTCTCCTCCTTTATTAATTTTTATTTTTTAATTTTTCTCCAGTTACGAAGAGGAGATAAACCAAATTTCGGAGTAACCGGACTTAGGCTCATTTGTATCGAATTATTTTTGTCGAAAGAATTTGTTGGTCAATGCAATCGATCAGTCAAGAGACGAGAAAATATTTTCGCTTTTTATGGATTTAAAATTACGAAAATAACAATACTAACGTGTCGTATCGAATATCCGGGATGCTTCCAGAAAACGTAAACTCGATAGGCAAACATTCGATGGAAAACGTCGGTGTAACGTTACGTCACCGAGTTTTAAAAACACAGCCCCTTAAAGCGCTAAGGCGTCTTTTAAACAAACAATTCTCTTTTATTCCATGCACCTCCCAGAAGATGCGTCGGACTAGACTAAAGACGCATTAACGGAGGAGAGAAAAATTCGAAATTACCACCCAAGATAACGACAATGACTGAATATTTATAAAAATAATTTATAATTTAACCACGTATATAAAACATTTGATCCAGTAATAAATGAGTCGAGTCGATGCAATTTATTATTTAAGTAATAATAATAATTTAAGATAAATGGGCGAAGAACATTAAATTCGAGACGTTTTTTATTACGCGCGCATTTTACAAATTACGGAAGTCGACGTCATCGTATTTCGAGGTCACGTTCAAGAGTATCGATTTGATATTTATCGATATCGTCGGTTCCGCGAAAGTAGGTTAAGGAAGTCGTTCCCGAGTAAATTTCCACATTTTTCTACGTTTTTCCTTCTTCGTCACAAACGTATTTAACAGCGTTTTGACGTTTTTAATCAGAAAGATTTATTATTTAAAAACTCGTATGTCTATTATGACCGCGTCGCGTTCTAGTACGAGTTACGGTTATTCATATAAATAAGGTTTTTCGGTACAATAAAATTTTTTCTAGCGTTCGGTGATCCGGGCATTTGATTTTTAATAACTTTTATATTAATTAAAATATTTCCTTCGTTTGTCGATAATTTAGCATGGCAATTAAGTTGCCACCTTTATTTCGTCGGATCGGTCCGAACTAACGCATCCAATTACACCGACCATCTGTTAATTTTCGTATATCTTATGAAATTCATTTACGATTTATAACTCTCGTTTGATCTTTACGTCGAATTAAACGCCGGGTTTTTCTACGTATCGTGTCGTATTCGGTCAGGAAATCTTCGTAAATACCAGCTGTTTGTGTGGAGATAACTTCGTAATCGAAATAGAAATTAATAAATACGCCAAGAAAGAAATAATTTTCATTTATAAAATACATCGATTTCTAAGATAATTTGGAAATTTACACGGCGTAAAAGGAAGAGAGATGTAAAGAGCGAGAAGGTTTTTCTATCGGCACGACCTGGTTTTACCAGTTCATAATTAATAAGTATTCTTTATAATCACGTGCAAAACTATCCTCTCCGACGTCAAAATATCCGGTAAACCATGGGATGTGAGAAAGGTATCAAAAAACACGTGTCCACTTCTTTCCCGGAAGGAACGAAGCGGTTAAAATGATTTCATTTCGGATCTTTCAAACTTATTTAATGAAAAACATTTATAACAATCGTTTCGTTTCGTCGGACGAAATTCCGTAGATCGAGAACGACCGTAAAATATGCTGCGCTGAATGAGAAATTTGTAATGGCCCCGTTCTACTTGCTTCCCTACTTCCCGTTTAGCGGGTGTCAGGTGACCAACAGTTGTTTCCACCGTCGCATTCGTTAAGTTTTAAACGTGATTTAACGCTTACGTTATATTTCCTGTTTTGTTTCCAAGACCCGGATAAGCAGAAGGAATCGAAACCTAAATCTACCCCGTCGAAAGCGAAACCTAAATTATTAAATGCCGGTTAGAAATTTAAAAAGTTTTGAATTCTTTTGTCTTTCGATTTACATTAAATGGTATACATTAATTTACTTATAATTAACGTTTCGTTACCTTTTGAAATTAAGTATTAAATTGTTTAAGAATTTGGAAACGAAGAAGTTTAAAACTAAAACGAAATTTACTTACCTAAATTTTTTATTTCAACTTTAAAATTTGTATTGTTACGTTTCAGAAGTTATTTGTCGGTTTTCGAGTACGGATAAAGTATACGAGAACGAAATAACTAATAAATGGCAAAGTAAATAATAAACGTAGGATAGAAAGCGCAAGACGAAATATGCCGAACTCGTACTATTGTTTGTAGCTTTCAAACTGTTATTGTTGCACTTTGTTTAACAATAGGTAAAATAAGCATATTCTCAAAATATCTCTTCCCTGGATTACAATTAATTGATGTTATAACTTACTGAATATTTTTAATCGGTCTCTTTAAACTCAGAATACTACGTTTAAAAGTATTTCTTGGTCTTCATGCCAAACTTCGATTCTTCTTCGTTGCAAAACGTTTTCTTCTCGACTCGTCTTTCCATCAGATAACAGCCACTCGGGTCCTTATCTGACGGTCACAAACACATATAGACCTTCGAATCGGTCAATTATTGTAACTTTTAATTAACAAAGAGCATTAGAAGTCAACGTCGATCTCCGATTCTAAACATTACTATAATATACATGTAATTTTTCTTTTTTTTTTCAAAATAAAAACATTTTATCACAGATTGAAATATTCGATAAAATATATATTTTTTTTCGTAGTCGAAGAATGAAAAATCGAGCCAACAGAAATGAACAACCTATTATTTATCACGTTATTGCTCTTTCGTTTCCCTGGTCTGCTAGATGAAGATTTTCCGGTTCCGGAGATTTAGCGTCCACTTTTTTGTGTAGTCGACCGTCGTTGTCTCTTCGGTTTCGTGCCATTTATACGTTTACTGTCATCCGGATAAAATTATCTCTCGTCCTATCCTTAATATCTACGAATATTTCCTGATACGGACAAAAATAGACGATCGAGTTTCCTAAAATACCGATTTTCATTTGCCATTTAATCATAAATGATAATAATACGCCAGATGTTAGGCTGATTATACACTATTTGTAATCGTTAGATTTTCCAGGATATTTTTATAGGAAAAAACATGCAATACGTAGCGCTGCCCCTAACCTTTCCGGAGGTTCGTCTACTGTTTATGACAATTCTCATTAGTGATCTATCGTTAGACCTAATTACAAAAAATAAATCCCAGTAATATCGTCTTATGCCGAACTCGGAGTTTATAAGGTTACCTCAGATTTTCCTTATAACTTTTACGTAAATTTTTTTTCTCTACCCCTAATTTTTTTAATTATTAAACGAGCCAAGGCAGCCTTTTTTCCCCTGAAAAAACTTATACTTTCGAATATACAGTAAACGTGCAGACATATCTGTCGTTCGGTGCCATTTTTTATAGGCGTTGGAAAAATCTTTTAATTATTTTCGTGTCCTTGACTATTTGCATAATTTCTCGCGCATTGGGCTCGGAATGCCAACGATTTTCTTTTCGTTACGTTTTTAACCACGAATTCTAATTCTATTTATAGATGATGTCAAAATTTCGTTCTTTTTTCGGGAAATAAGGGAAGGGGGTAAAACATATTAGTCTATTCGTTACGGAATTATTTACTTAGAAGAGACTATCCCAGAAAAGTTAAATATTAAAATTTATCACATTTTTTTTTTTTTTTTTTTTTTTTTTTTTTGTTAAAAGTTTTATTTACGTTCGATTTGTAAAACTTGGTGAAAAATAAAACTGGAAAAATTGAAAAATAAGTTGTCTAAATTGCGTTTGCGTGACGAAAATTTGAGAGTTTTTCCGCTTTCCGGATGAATATTTTCATCCGGAAAGCGAAAATTTTCCCAATAAAAACCAATGAAAATCTTAAAAAATTTCTATTTTGTTTATGTTTTTAAATATTGAAGCTATGTAAAATTTTACCTTGATTTTTGACTTAGAATCAAATGTAGAGCTTGAACTTTCATTTCGTGAATTTATAATAATTAAAACTGCAAAACGTTTCGATTACATACAGATAAAGAATAGTTCGTCCTTTTTAAAATATTCAACGAATTACATTTATATAAGCCATGCATTGGTTCAAACATAATTATGTTTTATATAAGCCATGCATTGATTCAACGCGTCCTATTGGAAAAGTACACGACGTCGTTTCCAAAAAAGATGGGGACGGACGGGCGTATTTCGCCACAAACCAAACTCGAACCATCCTCGGTTTGCATAATTTTGACATTTGCCAAAATTACGTAAGTGGATAATTCCGATTTTTCTTAATTTAAAATAAAAAAGAAGTGTTGTAAGAATAATTGCGAATTTAGAGTTACATCACAGAGTGAGATATTTAATTGGAGTGTTGTATAATCGGGCATATTTAAATACACTCAAGAGTAAGAAGTCGTAATTAATTTACTAGAAGTATTGGGAAAACAATTCTCGATCGATTGTCGTCGAATACAAATAACAATAGAGAATTTAAGTAAAATAAAGTTGTCTTATTAAAATTTTCCAGTGGTTATTGTTAAAGAGTAAACTAAATTAAACGAGATTAAAATCTACAAATTCGCAATGCGCATGATATTTTACCACCCGACCCACGCATTTACTTTTCTAAAAACAATCGCCATTTTCCCCCTTCCTATTGGCGATACGTGGGAATTATTTTAATCGGATGATTCACCGAGATGCCGTCGTCGCTCCTCTAAGTACATAATAGGAAATTCGACTCATTTTTAATTAAAATATTATTTCCAATAATTTAAAATACGATGTTTTTGACGTCGGACATAAAAATTTCTGTCAGTTTTTAATCCAATAATTTATTATCGAGATGGAATGACCTAATCCTTAAATATACATTATTTAGACGATAATTCATTTTTAATGACATTTCTCGATTTACAAAAGCTTTGTTCGTCTGTCTGTCCGTGCGCTTTTGACTATTATTTAAAAATGTAAGAGTTTTCGTTATTCGACAGGCTTAGTCGGGCGAAGAAATTCAACAGTTTCAAAACAAAAGAAAAAGAAAGAATTCGAGTTTTATTATTTTATAAAATTTTCCTATTGTTCCATGTTCATTTTTTAACTTGTATTTTGATTTTTTTCAATAATTAAATTATTTGAAAGCAATTAGTTGTGCTAACTCGTTTCTGTTAGTTTATAAAAGATCGAGTAGATATTAATGTTATTCTCCGTCATTAATTAAACTATTGTTAACATTTTTATAAACGAGGACATCAAATCCTCGTAAATCAATAAAATAGAAAATAAAATATGAATTGAAGGACGCCTGCCGAAGCTTCGTGGCTTTCTAATACGTAAAATTTTTAATTTTATTATTTACTTAAAATAAATATTGCATTAATTAACCAATATTTATTAGACTATATGGAGAGTGGTAAATAAATAACTTTTTCTGTGACAAATTTGTTTTTCTCTACGTTTCAAGTGAAATTATTAATCGAATAATAATAACTTTTATTTAATATATAACGATGGAATAAAATTAAAGTTGTTTTTGGCCGAAAATATTATCTCATACTCGATAACAGTGTCAAAAAGGTTCAAACGGTCGAATTAGATTTCTGGTATTGTTTTTAACAACGTAATGTTCTTTGTGAATTCGTCTGGCCTATTATTTTTCTCCAATAAGCTATTATATTAGAAAAGTTTGCACTCGGTAAATTTCGTCAATATTTCGAAACGAAGCGAAGCTAAAACCGTTTTGAAATTATCGCTACACCACAGACAATAATAAAGAAATTAAACAAAAGTTATAGAGGAAATTGCATTTTGTTTTTTTCTTATGTAAGAATAGTAATAGAAGTAATGTCTTTTGAGTCGGTTCGTTATATTCTTTTTATTCCACCATACGGAACCCGATTTAAGCCAGGCCTCGTTCCTTGCCATTTCGGTTTGTCGAAATTCCTAATGTGTAAATTACAAGTTAGAAGCCAACATTTGAAATGAAATCGTTGTCTGTAAATATCGTATCGATCATATCGGTTTTATATTTCTCAGTAGTTTCCAAACCTCTCAACTTATTGGGGGTGTGAAACGATAAGAAATAAATTCACACCGAGAAGAATATCGTATTCACCATTCGAATATAAATTGCATTCGAACCAACTTTAGGATTGTATTATAATATTTTAATATGGCATATGCGACAAATATAATTAGTAGGTAATATGCAGGTGCTAACCTGCGAGTAAGAGTGGCGCAGAAATTTCCGCAATCAAAACGGCCGTGATTAATGCGTATTTCAATTTTGTAACTGAAAAGTCAATTTTTAAAAAAAAAAAAAAAGAAAAATGCATCATCCTTCTCCTGGTCTACCTAATGACCTGTTTATCTACGGTATATTATGTAAGAAACCGAATAGTCGTCTTTCGTCGCGATTGGAATAAGACGAGAATTTGATATTTTCCTTTTCTGCATCGTATTAGCGAAAATTATACGAATCGAACAATAATGTAACATTTTACTATGTTTAAAGCCGAAAATATAATAATAAAAATAAGTAAATTAATCAAAAATTATAATTAGAACGTTAAAATGATGTTTTATCAAATAATTTCTTAATTTTGGAAGTGTGGCTATCCCAGATTCGAGCTTTAAGCCAGATTTTAATTCGTTTTTCTGAAAACATTTCCAGAGAAATAAATTTCGGGCTATTGCCGGATCGAAGAGGAGTAATAAACAATATATTAAAGAAAATTTACCTGAAATATTTTAAGCTAAACGAATAAATAAATTCTTGCTTAAAAGTCAAATCCGGAGTGGAAAAACTATTCGAGATAAGAATTTGACGGTCGAAAGAATAAAGTAAAAAGATTATTACATTTATAAAATGTCTCGGGTAAATTGCTGTCTTGTCCCATTTATCTTTATCTTCGTAACTTAACAAATATGTCAAATATTTTCAAGTTTCTATACGAATGAAGAATAAAATGAAACGGAAATCTTGACGACAAATTACGTATAAAGGTAAATTCTTAAATTTGCCGTAATTAAAAATGAAATCTCATAACCTAACACTAACTAATTTCCATATTTTCGCCGCTTTTCTGCAAAATAATCGTATTAAAAAAACACCAATTTTTATCTAGGTTATAACCATTTTAATATTTTTTTTATTTTTTAGATATTTAAGTAATTCAAACGTTATAAAAATATATCAATATTACAAATTTCGGGTTTTTATATAATTTTTAAATATTTTATTATTGTTGTTGTTGTTATTTCGATTGATTTTAAATAGTAAAAAAGTTGTAGGGATGTATTTATAAAACTGCTCCACGGACAGTAACAAGGTTTTTATCTACTCTGCGAAGTAGGCCAGTGAACCAGGTATACAACTAGTTTTGGATTGCCAAGGATGTCTACATTGACCAAAAAAAGTCTCCACGCGAAAGTGACTTAAAACTACGTAATTATCCAACCATTATATATTAAATATAAGGGCAAAAACTACAGAAAAAAACTTATTAAGTCAGTGTTTTGTAACGGTACTACTTGGTTATAGTTTGACCTGATATTTAAATTGACAAAGGACAATAATGATGGGAAAAATATTTATAAATTATCCCTTTACGTTCCGAAGGTTACAGTATTTAAACGTGTAGAAACCTTGTCAATAGTAAACTAAAAATTTCATAAATTACTCCGTTTGTAAATGGTACTTTAGATAAACTTAAGCCTAGAATTATCCTACATTAGAACCGAAATTTTTCGAATTAATGAAAACATAAGAATTTTTATTCTGAAGTATTTAGTTTGTTGGATAAATAAGGTAACGAGACGTCGTCGGTAGAAAAGTTATTTTTATTTTCGAATTGTAGTAAATTACACGTAGTAACACCAGTGGTGTAGCGAACATAACTGGCGCCCGGTGCACGACACTTTATTGGCGCTCCCCTCTCCCTCCAGAAACACATAGTTTGTCTTGAAGACAATTTGGGCGCCTCTCTGCGAGTGGCGCCCGGTGCATGATACACTCCCTTGCACCCCCTCGCTACGTCACTGAGTAACATGTAATGTGGGATGTGGCTATTGTTTTACAAAATTGGCAGTTTTATTCCTCCCGTATGCCAACTCGAAACGAAAATCTTTTGTTTGACGAATGACGTCTCGTTATCTTATTTTCAGACACTAAATAATTTAGAGAAAGAAATTTATTATTAAAGTAAATATTAATTCGAGATAAACGTAAAAGGAATTCGAAAGCGAATAAACGTAGTTTCAGATTTGTGGTGACTTACAACACTAATATGATTAAGAAATTATAATGCAAAGTTCTCTTAAACGACTTAACGATCATGTTTTTTAATGAAATTTCCAAATTCGAAATTTCAAATTCATGCGCAATTTTTCATAATCTTTATTTATTATTGCCGAATTAAGTTAATTGAATTAAAGACAGTTGTATTGCGACACGATTTTCATTTCCTTGTGTATTTTGAATCTCCGTTGCTTAACCGACTCGGTAACCTTCACTCCGTTAACCTATAAACGTTACTTACAAAACAATTTTGAAATATTTCAAGTGTAAAATACGACCCGATTGGATATTAAGAAGTGGCAATTAACACATCTCGCACATAATGTCCCAAATGTCAACACAACGTGAATTTTTTTGCCGGTTGTACTAGTAAACAAAATAGTAAACTAACGCAAGATTTGTTGGTATTGCTTATAAACAACAGACATTACGTAAAAAGAACAAAATATAGAATTACGTAATTCAAAAGTCATTTTTCATAGTAAGATTTCTCCGCTGGGAATTTTTATTTAAACGGATGATTCTTATCTTACGAATTTATTTGTATTGATCTATAATTTACAAAGATAAAAATTTGTGATACGTAATCAAATCTAAATAAAAAAGCAATAAATTTAATTGAATCGGAGCAAAATGGAAATTAATAGTTTTATTATACGAAATAAAACGATAGACTATAAAAATTCAAATAGATTATCGGGTCAGATTCTAAAAGAATCTAAGCCGGGGTCAAAAGACTAATAGATAGTAAATTATTTTTACCTTTAAACTATAATTTTCCTTCGGGGATATTTATTGTTTAGGCACAGTTAGAACAGGCTAAGGTCCTCAGAGTGAAGAAATGTTTTCTTAATGTATTCCTATGTTTTTACATTGACGAAAGTTCGAAAATACGTGTAATTTTCTTTCTTAATCATCTTTTGTTTATCGGAATAGATTATAAATCTTATTCATTCGTCTATTACTTTGAAACACAATTGTATTCTTTGGCCCAGTTTACGGAGTCAAGAACATTCTCTCACCGAACATCATTGACCTCACGTGCCTCGTACACAATTTGGAAGTATGTGACCCTCTTTCGTGATCCTTCGCCTTAAATCGTGACGTAACTTATTTTTAATGAAAAAACAAGTCAAAAACAGAAGTAGATTAAAAAGAATATCTTCAATATGATTTTTATTTTCATTTTCACTTAGTTCGGCAGAAAACAGAGGAAAAATTATTATTAAATTTTATTTTTGTTTAATAATTTATTATAATTGAGAAATCCGTAAGCTTCTGCAATAAACATTTTTTTTTATTTATTTCATTAAATTACGTGATTACGAAAATGTACGATGTTGAGATTATATCGTATTATGCCACTAATCATAAGCAATACCAATGTTACGTAACGCTTTATTCTTAAATATATTTTATTTTACACCCAAGAAAAATTATTAAAGCCATATTAATATTCAAGAGATTTTTTTATTCAAATTCTACTTCTTACATGAAATTCCACCCCAAAATTTACATTCGATTTCATTGTGCGACATTATAGACTCTCATTATCGTCTAGACTTCGATTTCGAATTTCTTCATTAGCCATAAGTTACGTATTGTTTTTTATTTTGTTTGCTGTATATTTTGATACGTATCATAAAGTGAAATGTTATATTATCATAATATTTATATCCTATACGATAATCTTTCTGGTAGAGTGAATTCAATTTATAGAATGAGATATTTTAAATTAATATATCAATAAAACATATATAGTAAAATATTTCTGTTTAAAACGTAACGTGTAATCGAATTACAGGAAATTTTATTATATATAAATTATTTAAAATATTGCATTCAATTCGAGGTAACAGAAAGTCCAAAATTATCATGGTATACCTATAAAACATAAACGAATATATTCATATAATGAATTTTTTACGATTTGTTACAAGAATGTTTTTTTAAATATTGCTATTTAATTACTGTAGAATAACTGTTTATTTTTTAAATAAATACTTAATCTGTAATAATTAGAAAATAAAAGTTGTTAATATTGAATTTTATAAAATTTTTCTTATTAAATTATAGTATTACTGTTTACTGCCATTTATAGTCGAAAAAATGTCTATAATAATACGTAGGAGACAATATTTAAAAGAATGAAATTATTAATAAGCTTCCGCTAAAAACATTTATGAAAATATTTATAACTTATTTATTCTTTTATGTAACACGTAGGCATTAAATGACGTTTTAAATCATTTTTAAGTTATGTTTATTATTCAGTTTATGATTTATGTTGGCCCTATAACTTTATATTGGATAAAAATATTCATTTAAATTTTATTTTAATTATCGGTATTTAATTTTAAAATACAATTTTTTTTCCAAAATAACAGCTAAGATCATACGTAGCATAATATTGTAAAATATGATACATAAAACTATTATTTAAAAAAAAAAAAAATTAGATTATTCTTTAATTAGAGATTGAGTATTTACTGCTTAGATAATTAACGGTAATTTTACACGCCTAACTATTCGCTTAAAATTGTTTTAAATAATTCTAGCAAATGATATCATTAAAATAGTTTCGATGACTGTAAATTAGTGGAGTTTATCTCACTCTATTTAAGTCTCGAAATGGAAATGTGAAAGTAGAAAATGTATACCTCGATCTAATTATTATATAGCGTAGCGTATTTAAATAAACAACAATTTATTAGCCTATTTATACTGTTTCGAAGTATGTTCGAAGGCAATTTTAATTAAAGGAAACGACTTTCGCCTAGGGCTCAGCGCTTTTAGGAGCCTCATCACTTAAATATATGTCGATAGTTTATTTCGATTCACTGTTAAGAGTCCGGTCAGCTACGATTTAGATGGCGTACAATAATAAATATCGATACTTAATATACAAAATTTACATTATGTAACGTACTGTAGGTAAAAGGACCCGGAACCCGAAACCTAGAATTTTTAATTTTTTTTTCACAACTTATAAATAAATGTTGAGAATTTCGAATCTTTATACGAATAGACTGCGTTTAACCAGAGTAGAATAAGTGCGAAAGTTTCGTCGTTGCCATAGAATTATTTTGTAGGAAAGAAAAATTACTGAGCACAAACCAAGTTATCTGATAAATAGACTGACAAATATACGTAAGCATTTGGCACGTTTTCATGCATACTTAATTTAATAGGACATATTTCTTCCTTCCTCATAATTTCACAATTAATTGTATTAGTTAATTTAAATTTGCTTTAAAATCTATACTAAAAATTTATCTTATTTTTACATGAATTATAGATACCGTATTCAAACTGAGTAACTTTTCCCGTTTACACTAAATTAATACACAGAAAATTATGACGTAAACTTAATTATTAAATTCGCATTAAATCAAAATGTAAAGTTATTTTATTAAATTAATTCATCTTTTAGGAAGAATAAACAATATTTTGGAAAAGAAAACACAAATACATTATTAAATTAGAGATTATAATCGAAGGTTGCAAGATCTATCCGCCGAGTTTATTAATTTATCACGATTGGCATACATTCTGATAAAAGTTTAACGATTTTTAATCTTAAACTTTATATTTAAACATTTATTATCTTTCTTAAAACTATTTTGAATTTATTATCGATAAAAAGTGACATTTAGTGTATTATATAGCCTATAATTTACGTAGGCATACTTTGAATAATTCCGAGTAACGTTGGTTATTAAAATGTCGGTATTGCACCCGCAATTAAAAGAACATAAAACTATTTGACCTAATAAATTTCATGAATCATGTTCTGGCTATCTATAGTCATAAATATACATTCTAATCAGAAGCATCGAACTTTTTATGAGGCCAAATTAATAGATACAGCAGAGCATGAAAATGGCTGTGACTTATGAGATATGAAGGACATTCGGCCAAGGTTGACGGCTAAGTAAAACTTGCTGGTCTATATCAAGAATAAAAAGAAAAAATTCTAAAGAAAAATTACAATCGATAGATATCCGTCTAAATTAACTAGTCTCATTATAAATGTGAGATAAATTATTATTAGTGAACAATTCTCGTTAAACCTGTTACAACAATCTAAAACCATTTTTAAATGTTTATTTTAACGCATAAAAGAATTAAATGGCATTTAGAGCCATATAAACGTCCAAGTTTGAGTGAAAAATCGCATTTGATCACCGGTAATGACTAACGGAGTAATTTAATTGTAGGAAAAACACTGTAGAATAATTAATTTTATACGATTGAATTTTTGAAAATTAAATTGAATTAAGAATCTAATAAATTCGATTAGTTTAAAGATTTAAAATAATAATTATCACAGATCTGTGCTCTACACAGTTACGTCTTGGGCTTTTTCGACTAGACCTAGGTCAATTTTAATTAATAATTCCAAGTGATATATTGTCACAGTTTGCCAATGGGAGATTCTCTATCGAAAGACATTAAAGCATCGAATTGGGTGGGAGAAAGAGGCGTAACCTTGCAAAAGTAGAGCAAGGCTATAAAAAGTAGTCAGCCGTACCTTTCCCCGCGGCCACTTACTTGAATTGCGGATGTAAAGTTTAGTTGAAAACGTTAATTCAAATGATCTGTATGTAAGACGTCGTTCTGTAACCTACGAACGCGAAGAACACTTATCTCATTAAGGCATTAAATATTGCTCGATAGCAACAATACATTTAAGTTTCAAATGGGACATCTGCCTTTTAATAAGAACTTAATTACAGTAACTTTTAATTCGTTTGATACGGTTAATCTCTTTGATAGAAGAATAAGGTTAATCTATTTAGCTTTTATTTCCCATTCACTACCAGGTTTGAGGTTAATACGTGTTTAATTCGATTGCGATTGTTTATGTTGTACAGTACAATTGTAACTTAGATTTAAAAATTATTGCTCGTTAGAGTTATATAATTACCATTATTCTTAATTTACGTAATTATTTGATCGTTCGTTCATGAAGCAATTTATAAACGACTTATAACAAGATTAGAATTTACTTTAAAAGAAGAAAATATGAATAGGAAAATGCAAATGAAGACGAGAATAAAAAAAAAATGAAAAACTAATTTACGTTATAAATGATATACATAAGTGAATAATAAGATTTATTAAAGAAATACAATGATTTTAAATTATTAATTTATTTTTATTGCCCAACAACATGATTAATATTTTCATTCGACGGCATTGAAACTTTTTGATAAAGTAGAAATTAATGATATTTAATTCACGAATGACGAAAGATATATTAAAGTCCTTGTGTGAATATGGTACAGTACATAAGCTTATTTCTTATTTGGCATTAAAGGGTCGACGAATAAACATTTAAAACCATGATCTAAAATTTTAAACAATGCAATTACTTTAGTAGTAAATATGCCAATTGTTAAACAGATGTGTGCGAACAATCGGTTCAGAAATTCGGGACATGTAAAGTAATTGAAATGTGTAGAGAAAAACAAGTTTTATTATTAAATTAATAATTTCCATACGCACAATTTATAAACAACAATAAATAAAAATAATTGCTTTAAAGTTTCGAAAATTAAAACATGATTTTCAACAGAAAAGCCTAAAGAGAAAAACAATTGCCCTTATCGTCTCTAAGGAGATTGACTAAATAAACAATAGACAAAAATAGTAATAATAATTTCTATAAGCCCTACGTTTCTGTAAAATAATATAAAATATTTCTTTACATTTTTAAAGTTAATTTAATATGAAATTACTTTAAATTTTTAAAAAAAGTATATATACTTTATAAAACCACTATTTACTTAATTTAGATCTGTAGATTAATTTTAATAGCGCAATGAAAAAATATTCTTTTTTAATAAAACGTTTAAATTTCGACTAAAGTAGAATATATTATACGCAATTTAAAACGATTTAAATGATGAAGTCAACTAGTTTCATATACAGTAGGCTACATAGAGAAAAGAGGATCATTTCAATAATTGCAGAATAATTCTAATTATATAATAAAATAATTTAAATTTATAATATAATTAAAAATATTATTGTTGTTATTAATATACCGATTTAATTATCATCTCATCGAAACTACTATTTATTAAGTTTTAATAAACCGGTTTCTACAAATCTGTAAATTTATGACTTAGATCTATACTTTTGAATTTCGAAAAGTACAATTTTATTTCGAAAACATTTTAAAATTTCTTTTAAAAAATCAAAATTTATAATTTTATAATAGATCTAATAATATATTATTACAATAATTACAAAACTTTTGAGCAGAATGATATCTTTCAGACATCGACGTCGATCTCTGCATGTATTTGGGGGCTAATTACGACGTAACCGGTAAGAAAAATTTTTCATTGTCGGTTTTCGAGCGGATGTAAAGAACTAAGGCGTACCTATTGTGTACAGTGTACACATTTCTACTCCTAATTCTTGTAGCATGGCGTAAAACAAAAATACGTTGGGAGAGAGACAATTTTCCGGCATAAAAATATCGAGGAATACGACCCTTTCGACCCTTACGACGCCCACTTCCGGCCGCATTTACACGTATAAGCAGGTAACAAAAAAAAAAAAAAAAAAAAAAGCCAATATCTGTTTGTACGAATTCGATAACGACGAATGGCCTATTTTTATGGAATTACGTAGAAGAGTTATTGTTTTTATCTGCAAATTCGTGTTTATGCGAATAGTTACGAAAGGTCAAAGCCAAAGATGCCACCGTCAACAAGCCAGTGCATATTTATGTTACTCCAATACTCGTTTTGCAGCAGTCGGTTTTTAATGGGAAATTCCAATTTTATTGATTTTTTTTTTTAAATCGGTGGATAAACAGAATTTAGAAAAAGGATGATCCGTATACAAATACAAATAGTCTATACATTTAAAATATCGTAATATTAGGCTATAAATATCTTTGATCTTCCATAACCTATTTTAAATTCTTGCTGCGTAACTTAATTTAGGTCTACACATATCGAAAACTTTAAAGGCCGTAAAGTAGATTTTTGTTCCAAAAAAACTATTGAAAGTAAACTAGAAATAGTCGATTTGTCTTCAATTTTTAATTTATACAAATGATTAAAACATAAGGAAGAAGTAGGCCTAATATGCGTGATACAAAGCACTGTACTGAACATAAGATATAAGATTTTATTTTATTAGAATCCGTATAAATTGGAATAGGCATATATTTAAATTCGAGTTTGCCAGGTCGAAAACGCTTTTGGAAGAATGGTATCTTCCTTCTCTGGTTATTTGAATAGGGAAAATTGCTTCAAATAATTAAGGAAAAGATAAAAAGAATTATTATGAAAAATATGCATCTGTGTGTATTACCTAAGAGTTGTTATCGGTAAATAGACTAATAAAATATATTAATTTATTTATTATTTAATCTTCAAACGTAACACGGCAATGAGAATCTTCTTTTAGTTGTAGAATTTTTCTTAATTATTTTCAAATAATAAATATATATTTTTTATTCGAAGTTACGAATATCCGAAATAGGATCGATATACTACATCAAAATCTTAAAAGTTTCCGTAACTCTTCGGAGTCGCATTTAAATCGACGTCGGTCCCCTCTCGAGACATCTTTTTGGGCTGCAATTTGAAAAATCTATCGACCTATAAATTTCTAGTAGCGTTCATCTGCCTGTCCGTCCGTCTGTCTGCCTTTCCTTAATCTCGAGAATGGAGTTAGATAGATGAAATCCGAGACAATATATGGAAACCTTACGGGCAGGAAGTCCAGATTAACTACATACGAACTTCCGATTCAAATCGGAAGTCACGTAGTTTTAATTCGAAATTTTTCCCCGAAAGATGTTATTCGATTTAACTTTTTGCTAGTATTTATTTTATTAATTTAAAAAATGTAATAATGTAAAATTTAAAATTTTCCTTACAAAATTTTAGTCATCGTATTTGACTATTCAAATTTCATAAACAAAATTAACGTAACGACGTAAAATTAAAAGTTATTTTTAAATAGAATAAAAGTAAATGATACTTTAAAAAACTTTTAGTAATTATCTCATCTAATCTTGCCTTTTAATACTAATCGTGCCGGAGTAGAGAATGAAAAGAGATCCCGAAAATCTCTGGTTGCAATTCTCCCGGAATAAAATAAATCTCCGTAAATGACCATATTTCGAGTATCAGCTATCTCTATCGAAATAGTTTTATTTCGAAGGCAAAAAAGGTACTTTTAAATATAATATTAATAGACATAAATAAAAATGACGGCGAGGAAAAGGTGGCAGTCTCTAACCGAGAGACTTAAAAATCAATTATTAATTATACTTTGTCTGCTAAAAGTAAACTGTCGAGTTGAAGAATTCGGAGCATTTCTTAATTAGAAATTTAAATAGGCACATTCTTTGCCTATTCGACTTTATGTAACTTCCGTAATTTACCACGGAATTTTTCAAAAGCTTGATCTTCTCGCCACACCGTTTGACGTCGGTTCAGTTTATAATTAAATTATAGAACGTTCGGAAATCGGTTGGGCTCCGTAAATGATCAAATATCTCAATTTTTAACACGGCCATTTAGATTTATTACTTCATAATCGAGTCGTTAATTTATTTAAAACGTATCTAAATATCTCTATATGAAACGTTATAAGAGAAAGATATGTTGTAATTTGTACACATAAAGTTACACGTGACATTGGTGTATTATATTTTAATTAAATTCGTTAAAATATTAATTTCTTTTCTTTCTAAAAGGTGGCTTTGATCGAAGTCGATTTGTAGAAAAAACAACGTTACTAACGATGTTGTTTATTGTAGTTCGACTATATATTGTAGTTAATGCCTTGAGTGTTATTAAAGTCACGTATATATCGTGTGTTAATGTTAATACATTTACAATAAAATTCAAAATAACCGACCGAATTCCATTAATCGGAATCGACGATTGAATTTAATCGTTCGAATTAACGTCGATTACGTTTGACCTTTGTTAAAAAAATTTATAAGTACGGTAAAATTGTATTATTATAACTTGGAGTAATTTCCCTTATTATAAATGCATATTATTTTTAAATAGTGATTATTATGTCGGTGTTTTTTCGTCGGAAATCTTTAAATCTAAACTAACCTATTCGTAAAAGATTGACGGCAATCGATTTATTACACTTAGGTATCTCGTTTTATGGTAAAATTACTCTTTAATAAAAAATCATTTCTTTTCGTTAATGTTATATTTATTGCTATAGAAATGCGCCTTGTGCTCATAAAATCACATCCCTACCACGAATAAATGTAAGCGGTGTTCTCGTACCAAGGATAAATTTCTGGTACGCAAGAAATTATTATTAATTTACGAGTTCTCCGGAACATAATTCTGTTTCATATAACCCATAATATTATATTTTAAAAACTCAGGGAATTATTTTATAATTTGGAACAATTTCGAGAGAGAAAAACCAACGAATTATCCTTTACTAATAAGAAAAATAATAGGACCAATATCGCTTGGCTGCTTTTCCCTTCTTTATTTTATTTCTATTTATATTGGCTAATTTTACTTCTATATTTTCATTTCGACGTTTCACTTTATAGTAATAAATAAGAAAAATTTCGAAATAAATAAAAATAAAAAAATCTTAAAATGTAACAAGACTAATTCAATTAAATACACGTATATTTTTTTCTTTATTAAAATCAATTAGCCTATATTTATTTTACGAACGAATCTCTTTATAACGGCGTAAAATCTTAAAAGAATAATTATTCGTAAACAGAAAATTCAATTTCGGAACGGGTAAAATCGAATTACGTGTCAATAATTACACCTTTGAATGCTGCCGATCTGTTAAAAAGAGCAAAACGGTTTTACGCCATGTTGAACATTTTTCTTTCGCATTTTTCCCAAAAAATAGGATTTTTTCGGCCGATTGCGAGCGAAAGAAGGTCGTAGTGACCGTACGGCTGTCACCCCGGGCGTTCGATTCTGGCAGTTCATTGTCTCCTACGTATGTAGGTCGCTTTCGGATCAACCGTGACCTTCATAAAGGGTACGACGTTTACTTCAATTTCCTCCTATGGCTTTATTAACGGACTCGAAGGCAAAACTGACCGCTTTTATCTTTAAAGGAAAATCGCCCGATCCGCGGGCGCCACGTTGTTAAACCCGTTTACCGTAATTGGAAAAATATTGCCCGGAAGTTACTTTTACCATTAATTCTTATACGGACCATGAAATAGATGGAAACAGAGCCGCCCGTACAAATTTAAAACGAATTAATGTCAAGTATTTTTTGTTTAATTTTAAAATATTACTCGGCGACGATACGCCGATACTTCCATCGGTTTATCTTTTTTTGCTTATCTGCCTTGTTTTTTTTCGGAGGGGAATTTAAATTCGGTGCGAACGGGAAATGACGCGGTAATACGTTTCAAGGACAAATATGGAAATTTCGAAATTTGTCGTTCCTTTTCCTGGTAACTAGTCCTACTTATTGTGAGGTTTTAAAAAGTGGACTACGCGTTTTTACAAAATGACTATCTTTATTTTAAAGAACAATAATGCAGATTTTATTTTAAAATAACGAGTTTCGATAATCGTAGACTACAATAAATTAAAATCGTACAAATAGAAAAGGACCGGAATAACCAAATAAAACTTAGATTTAACAGGTTTGGGCTCAGCATTCTTTAATTCTGTTTATTTTAATCATAGGAAACTTTTGATAGGAAGAAAATAATCGATTTTCATTATGTTTTCCTGCGTACTAAATTAAAGAAATCGGATATTTTCATTCAATTAAAAGATAACGAATTTTTTCTTATCTTTTTTAGTTCGAGGTGGAGTTTTCCTTCTGTTTTGTCCCAGAAACAATTAGAAATAGGTTAATATTGTCATAATTGGTATATCGACACTAATTGGAGAAAAGTAATCGAAAAATATTTTTTTCATAAATTTAAAATTATTTTATATAAAAACTTGATTTGAAAAACGACAAGGAAAAACAAAGTTAAACCATAACTTTTCTGTCGAAAAAATCGAATGAAATGGTAAACTAAACTAAATTATTACGTTAAAATGTATGCATATTCGGGTTAATAAAATTAAAAAAAAAATAATTATTATGCAGAAAAGATAGTTCTATTTAAAATATATTTTTAAATTTAAGATTTGATCAATTATTACTTTAAAATAAATAAATAAATAATCGATTTTAAGTAATTAAATTATTTTATATTTACAATAAATAATTTGTAAATAATTATAAATATTAATAATCAAATTATGTTGTCATTATTTAAATTATATTAATTTATGTAATATATAAAGATATACAGTATTTAGGTCTTTTGGGGATATTAATTTATACAATTCTACTTGTGTTTGTAGTATAATCCACGTGGAATTGGAACGTGGAATGACGTTAGCAATAATAATAATAATTTAAAATTTCTTTGTTTCGATAGAAATAAGTTAAAAATTTACTGTACTAAATTTACTAAAATGTAAATAATCGTAGATTTATAAAATTATTAGGCATTGGTTATTTTGGCTATATTAATAATAATGTGTAAGCGGATATGTCGAAGTATAGATTACATTGAAAACTTTGTAAATAAAATATTGTTTTTACAGCTTTATTTACGGAAAAATAACAAGGAATACAAACTTATTTTGTAGAAATGTTTCTTTTACGAGTGATTTATATAAACGTGGCCATTAAAAATTCTTGTAGTGGACACGTTTCTTTTTTCTCTTAATAATGAATGACCTACAAACGAGTTGATTTTTATTTTTCCAAATTATAAATACTTAACGTATTTCTAGAATTTATAATTTGGATTTTTTTTAAACAATAAAACCTCGAGTCTCGTAAATTAATAACTAATTAAAGTAACTAACAAAACTAGTTGGAAATGTTTATAAATTTTACGAAATGACGTACGAAATATTTTTCGTGTTACTTTTTCATACTTTTTAAGAAGAAAAAGCTAAGATTTTTCAACGAATAACTCTTTAAAATTCCTTTACTTCAATTCAAAAAATTTTGAAACTAGTCAGTGTCCTTGTTACGTCAACAAATGTGGCGACCCACGCATTAAAACTTGTCTTGGAGTGGTTTAAAGGCATCTTTCTGACTAACCAAACTTTCTTCGTCTGAGTGTTTGTTTTATAGTCTAAAATCAAATTACGGTACTTTATTTATTCTTAAATATACTTTCGTGCTCTTCTTCGTTTAAAATAACAATTATTTAACTAATCGTTGGCTCATAAACCACTTGTTAAAGACATAAGTAGAATTTTGATTTGAATAAAGAAGTTTTAAAGAATATTTAGCCTAACAAAAAAAAATAAAAAAAACCTATTACAGAGAATCGATAATAATATAAAAAGTACAGTATCTGGATCGACAGATAAATGTTTGTAAATATAATTATACTAATTAATGTGAAATTATTCTTTTAAATTTTGTTTTAATTTTATTGTAATTCCGAATTAAAATAATTTTATGATAATTAAACGAATACTTGTTTGTATGCTTACGTTGACATTTGCCGGCACATTTTCCGAATTATCTTTATTACGATTACGATGTCGATTGTAATTTAACTACTAAGAAGACTATTTTACAAATTTGATCGGATTGAAATTTAAATTCTTAATAATATTGATCGGATGCTTTTAAATGGAATGAAGGACAAAATAAAAGTAGCTGATGTTACAGGTTTAACAGGATATACTTGAAAAAACCAGGTAGAAACTGTCTTCTGTACGCTCAAAGTTTAGTAAATCGCTGATATTTTGGATAAAATTGACTCCACGAATAAATACAATGGTCGACGCACTCTTTCGAAAGAGCTTAAGATTGTTAATGACAAGATACTAATTGTTTTCTTTCGTTAAATTCTGAGGTTACCGTTAATGAAGCAATATTGCTAACTCTTGGGAACTTATTCTTCTTCGCATTCTTTCCGTACAATTTTTGAAGTTGTAAACAGAAAAGAGATTTAGATCTAGCGCGTTTCTTTTATATACTCTCAATAACAGGTCATAACCTAAACGTTCCAGTTGCTCGGAGGTACAACTAGTTCCACTACGTTCTCGCTCCAATGATTTTTCACCTATCAACAATGTCAATCTCTAAAAAACCAATAAGCAATTTCGTTTCGTGCTTTTTTTTTCTATAATTTCATAAACGTAACAAAACTCTAATTCTTCTAGAAAATGTAATGTTCTAAATTATTAATTATATAATTATTCGTCGATGTAATAAATTAGGATTATCATTCTAGAAATCAACCGGGACACGCAATATCCAGGACAAATTTAATAAGGCTCAAACAGTGACAGTTCCCTTCAGAAGTAAAAGCGCTCCAATGATATATAATTTTCCTTATAAACACTTTATCCGAGTAAAACACCGCATTAATCGGCAATAAGTAAAGTTTGACTCTTACAGAATACTTTTCAAGTGCCGCGATTGAGTACGACGGAAAAGTTTTTTAATTATTATTATACAAAAATATTCCTAAAATGGGCAGTGGGAACTCCCACCGAGGTAGATTTAGTTAATAAATTCTATTTTGTAATGCAAGTATTTAAGAAAAGTATACATTTGAAAAGAAAAGATCAAAATAAACTCCAGCGAAAAAGCGTATTTCCAGTACAGTAAAGCATTTTATATACAGTATATTGTGGAATGTGGGAGATATTGTAATTATAAGAAGTAAGAAAATATTTACTCACCCGTCCTGCAAATAGATAAGAGGAATAAAAGAAAACTTATTTTCCGACAGCTTGTCTTCATATCTGTGAAGATCGCGCTCTTTGTAAGGACTCACAGAATATCACAAGCACTCCACAGGAGCCATACAAATCCGGGTAAATACCTGAAGCACTTCATACACAATTCTTTAAAAGTGACTATTTAGAAACTTAGGATTAGAAAAATCTGACTGAGTTTGTCGACGGAGATAAAGTATTGTACGGACTAATGCAGCGCTTTGAATACGGACAGGTGAAATAACTTGTTCGATTGGCCACAGGCAGCTGGGAGGTACAGAAAGCCTGTTTTCTTCGTCCCACTGAGAGTAATGGGGAGATGGGGCGGATCGAGGACACAAAACCGGCACCAGACCGTACTCGTAGTTCCACAAACTTCCACCAGAGGAATTCGCGTACGGTCTTTCTTTTCATTTGCTTTTGTTTCACGAGTTTCGTAATTAATTACTGTATTTACCCGGAAATTCTCTTCTGTTTCTCCGAAAAATTTTTATACAATTGCTTATTTGCTTTTTTTAAATAATTAAATAAAATTAATCGAGAATTTCAGTTGGATTTTATTATTTAATATTTTAAATTTAACTATAGTCGTAATTAAGTGTAATTATTAAGTGATTAGGTATATTTATAGTTATTTAATATAGAAAGACTATAGAATTTTTTTGTTTTACAGTAAAATATGTACAGTACTCTACATATATATATATGTATGTGTAATAGAACTATAATTTAAAGTTCAAATCTATTTATAAAATATATTAAAATATATAAAAGCTATTATAAAAATATGTTATAGAAATTAAATTAATTTTGAAAATAAAAATTACCCGAACTTATTTTAAAATTATATTTATTAAGAATCAAATTATATTTTTAACGGGTCAATAATTATTGTAATAATAAAAATTACGAAGAGACATTTTATTTGTCTCCCTGATAATAAAAAAGTAATATTGAATGTTAATAAAAATAAGAAAATGGCCAACTAAATGAATAAAAAAAAATGGATTTCGGCAATTTACAATATTCTATTTCAAAATGTTTTTTATTAAAATAATAACAACAATTAATTAACATCAATTTTATTTTATTTTATACGAATTTTTCTAATTTATTAAAATATTTAATAAAAAACAAAATAAAATATGTATTTTCAAAATACAGTAAAAATAGATTGTTACACGTAAGCTAGAAAGTATCGACAAAAATATTCTTATATCATTCCAAAGTTAAATATAAATTTAATAAGCACATAATTGAACAAGTCGTAACAGTCTGTTGCTTTTTTATAAGTTCTTATTATAATATCTGAATCCAAATCTGAAGAATCAAATAAGTATTTTCAATTTATACATTTCTATAATAAAACAAATCAAGTACAGAATAAAGTTATTTTATCTTACAGTTAAAAACTATAAAAGTATAAACGCTAAAGTGCAAAATAATAATTACCGAATTTTTATTTTTTATTAATAAAAACATAAATTATACATTTTTATTGTATTTGACTTTAAGCGAATTTTATTCTGGCCGTAAAATAAGAAAATCGCCGAATTTTTATTATTTTTTATTATTATAATAAGATAATTAAACATTTTAAAACTTTTAATAAACTCAGTTATTTTAATTATTTTTATAAAAAAAATTATTATAGATAAATCTTCAAAATATAGTTATTAACCTTTATAAAGATTCATCTTAAGAAGCATTAGAACCGAATTAAAATTCGTATTTTATTCTTTCTTTTTTAAGTATTAAAATTAATTTTTTATTATTTGAATATATAATTTTCAACTTTTATGTTTTTATAATCGTTTATTTGAAAAATTAAATAGATTTTTAAAGTTTTAAAAATATTATTTTTAAATAAAAATCCATACTTTTACATGGATATAATCTTTCTTAAACGTTTATAAAAAATTTCATGTTTTTCTAATTGTCGTAATTAGTTTCTATACTGTATATTTTTACAATTGTAAATATTTCTAACATCAATAAATTATTATTATTATTATTTGGCTATAAAACAATTCGTTTTTAAAAGGATAATTAAGTTCAATAACCGATAACAAGAAAGGCTAAAACATAATTTTTTTTCGAATTTTCATTTTATATTTTAAAAGTATTAAATTGAAAACCAAACAAACTTGTTGCCACACGATGTTTAATCGGAAAATATTCGATGGAAAACGAGATAAGTATAAATAGATTAAAACAACCTTTGTCTATTAATTTTACAAAATCGGGTCTCATTAAAATTAATTACTTATTTGTTTTTTAATAAATTTATTGTTTGTATACAATTGCCGATACTCTATAAATTACAGCTAATCTATCTTATTTATCGATAAAGAAAAATTTTCAATGATATTTGCTTTAATCGGTATGGTAAAAGCGCTAAAGATAATTGAAATCTATTTAGTTTATTATTCAGACAAAATAAAACTGCGGAAGCTTATATAACGTAAGCGGCTTAATTCGCTATAAAAATGGTGAAACGGAAGATAATAATTAAAATAATCCATTCATAAATTAAGAAATTTATGAATGGATCCGTTTACCAAAACCCATTATTCGATTGTAAGTCTCTTACCGACGTAGCATACAATTAATCCGAGGTGACTATCGAACGATATGGCTGCATTTTAACATAAATATGTCATAATTTGGTGGCAAAACTTCATAAATTGTCGGCCATTCACATCGAATCTTTCAGGAAATAATATAGCGTACAAAGATTCTATATTAGGCTCTATTGTTGTGAATTGTCTATTGTATTTTATAGCATAATGATGTTCTTTAACACAAGCTACAATGCTTTTTATATCTACAAATTACTCGCCGATTCTTATTATAGAAAACGTCACTTTGCGAATAATAACTACTTTCAATTTTTTTTCCTTTTCACTTAAAATTCGAAAGTTTGTTTCTATTGTATTTCACTTTCTCTTTTAAATGCCGATACAAACACGACACGATTTAAATTTTATAGCTTTGGAAATTCCAGGATGTCGACAAGGAAAAGACACGAGAATATAGGAAAATACTCGTATATTCAAATGCCCGAAAGTGATTTTTCACTCGTCAACCGATAACGATACTATCTCTCTCTCCAAACTGTCACGAATACGAGATTTTGTTATTATTCTTATTCGAAATTTTAGATTATTAATAAATAGTATAGTATAATAAATTTCAAAATAGTACACGATGCTGCAAAATGTCTAAGCTTATTTTACCATAAGACTATACAATAAATGCTAAAACACCCGCCAATGCGTTTACAATTTAAGGATATTATTGATATGTCATTCCATTTAATTTTATTCACTTAATTTTAAATAATAAACCAATACAAACATAAAGCGTCTTTACATATATATATATATATACAGCGGTGCTATTCAAAGTAGTGTCCACGACTCGTCGGCTGCCCGTCCGTGGGAAATACGGCATTATTTAAAGCCCCCTCTCGAAAAGGACGCAATTAGTATTAATAATGGTGTCGCGCCGTTAGAGTAGATTCGCGTCTAAATGATAATAGACGTTCGCGGACATCCGGACATTCAAATGCCACAATAATATGGCAAAAACGGAATACCCAAGCACGAGGCATGAAAAAACACATTGCTGGTCCCGGAACCACCACATGGACGAGTTGGAGGAGCGCAGTGAGCACAATTCGATTAAATTTCTCAATCTTCTTTACTTGCAGCCAGAAGAAAAATGGCGGAAGAAGATTACCACTTACGGTTTTCGGTGAATCGAATTTATCGTATTTTCTTTATATTTTCGACAAGAAAAAATTTTTCGTATATTATTTCCAAGACGTTGACAAATTCGATTCTAGCGACTTACAGCCAGATACGAATATGTTGGGCTCAGTCCCTCACCACCCGGTCGCCCCATCGTGGGATTGGCCAAACTCATGATAGGCTGGCTAAAAGAGGTCCTCTTAGTGCTATAAGTGGTTATTAATTAACCACTTTGAAAGGTAATTAATAACACATTCGGCGATAAAAGGCGACTAAATTTGAGAACTGGATATTGCAATCATAAAATATGTAAATAAGTTCTTTCGAGATATGAAAAAAATAAAACGTTTCAGTATCGTAAATAAGTTTAAAGCGCGTCGTAAAACTGCGAGTTTTCTATAATACGAGCCTGTTACGATCGAAAGTACCAGGCTATACACTTGAAGTTTTTCAAATAATTCGTAGAATACACAAATGACTTATTTTTTAGGTTACGACAAGGTTACGTCAAAATTTCTTTGCATGTTTTTGTTCCTGCTCGAAATAATATGGCACGGACAAAATGTCTGTGTGCGGGAGTCTATGAAATAACTACACTTATTCCAATAAATTATCCGCGTAATTTCGCGACGGATACCGTGAAATTATCATTTTTTTAAGCATGAAACGCCAAGTTCGAGCTTATTTCTTTTGCAAACAGAATTAAATGTCAACGTATTCCTTTTTACAAAATATGCTCACTAATAATAATAATTAAGCGTGACCTAGTTAAAATTTTGTTTAAAGATGAAAAATACGGTAGCCGCAAACATTTGCACGAAGACAAAATAAGTAATTGTTTTTTTTTTTTATTCTTTAAAAGAGGACGAGAGACAATTCGTTATCTCCGTAAGGTTTACAACAATGCAATCCCTTCGTCCGATAACATCTTTTTCCATTATTTTTCTTTGTCTACTTCCGGTGTTCATTGATATTTCGAAGTATAAAAAACGCGCGACTCGCTTCCTATGCAAAGTAGCTCGTGCTTCTGCAGAATTTCAATAACACTCGTTAATTTATTTCGTAGGAAAAAAAATCCGCTTCCTGATATTTAAAACGACGTTTTCCCATGCAACGAATAAAGAACGGCAATCGACATACTTGTAAAATGTCTCCTTTTCCTGTAATTAAATGATACAAAAGGCTGTAAAATGTACGTCGTTTTCAAATTTGGTTTTTTGGTAAACGTTTTTAGTCAAATTATTTAACTTCCTGGCCGACGACTTTATATGGTCTTTTCGTTGATTTCTGATAGCCCGAGGTGACGATGACGGTCCTACTTTCGATCACTTCCTTTCTTATAAAACTGCTTCCTGAAGGCGTGATCTCCTGTGAAAAAATTAACTAAATATTCGAATTTACGTAACTGTAATGATTTCCTACACGTTTCTATTAACCTTGAATGGTCCATCCCGGGTTACTGGGTTGTTTGAGGTGGATGAAATTTCCCAGAATTTATTCGTGTTACACCTTTTCTCCTGTTAAAGGTTGTTTTCGGGTCGCGTGTGTACGCATCTTTAAGACCCGGTTTTCGCGCAGTAGGTTATCGGTCGTAAAATATTATCTGGAAAATCTGCTCGCATTTATTTTATATAAAAAAAAAACAAGGAACATACGATGGAGGAAATAAATGCTTTTGTAAAGACATAAAATATTCAATAATTCTTTTATAAAACTTTTGTTTAACAGAATTATATAGGCCAAAGGACTATCCGGTTACTTAAAGCTAAATATTTTTAATATTATTGTAAATAAATCTAGACTGGAAATTTCGTTGATTTTTATGTAATAAGAAATAACTTATATTCTCTTAAGCTCTTTTTTAAGTGAAAAGTGTCGAATTTTATCGTGACGATCTGTATATAACGAGCAATTATTTATTGTGACATCGTCACAATGCCGGGCTACAATTTTGAATAATATTTTTAATTAATTTATTTGATTTAAAATATATGCTCTCCACCTTAAATTAGTAGTGTCTTGCTCCTGTACATCATACTTTTCCGTTAGCAATGGAGTCGTGCTGGTCATCTATCTAACTCTTTTGGGGAGAAAATTTTGAATTGAAATACATATATAGTTAATTGGGCCTCCTGCTCCTGAACTCTCCATATCTGGTGTCGGATTTTATCTATCTAACTCTGTTCTAGAGATTAACGAAGAACAGACGGACGGACAACAGACGACAATGGGTGTGTATGTGTCTGCAATGTGAAAATTGCAGCTCAATAAGTATTGTTATATAATCAGAAATAAATTGCGGTTTGGCATGTGTTGTCTATAAACTTTATAATTTTATTTTTATCAACTTTATAAATAAGAAAATATCAAAGTTAATGAGATTTTTTTTCTTATTACGTACTTTTGCGTGGAAACTTCGAACGAGAAGGATAATATATCATCCATAGAAAGCGACACGCGAAATTATAGGGCGTAGCGAAGAAGTAAATTTACATCCCGCTTACAGAGTTCGTTGAAACTATCACACCTGGAGATAGTTATAAATCACTACCTCCGCGTTAATCCTTATTTCATACTTTCTCGAGCAAGAGTGTCGTCCAATCCTACTCGCAAATACTAAGTCTCGAGGATTTCCTCAAAAAATGACTAAAACGATAAATCTGTTTAAATAACGTCAAAAATCCAATTATTCGGAACTTTTTTTACCCGGGATTAATATAAGGATATTATAAAATAAATGGCGAATTTTAAGTTGGAAAATATCTAGAACGACTTTAAGACGATGACAAATAAAGCAAATATATTTATAGTAAAAAAACAGAAGAAAGGTTTTTCGTAAACTAAGGAGATGCGGGTCTATCACCTTCAAGGCTGTTTGGCGAACAATGCGATGGTTTTAACCACACGCGAATAACGTAATTCGCTTAAACGATAACGTCGATCGGCAAATGTGTCAATAAACTAAGAAATGTTTTGTTGATTTTTTCAAATTGTTCGTCAGTGCGTATCTAAAGGTCCTCGATCTCCCCGTCCACCCCGTCCTCTTTAATACAGGCATCTTTTAATTTTTGCGAGTTTTCTTTAAATTTATTTTTACGTTTCGAAACGCATTTGTTTATATTTTATAGACCAATGTCTCTTAAAAATCGCGGATGTGACTGTAAATAATGGAAAAATTTCTCCACCTTTTTTGCAATTTTGTAGGCCATCTTCCAGTCTTTCTCTTCGTTAATTTCTAAGTTACTTCCTAATGGAAAAGATAAATAAATGTATTAATTCTTAACGTTTTTTAGCTTATTACTTTTGTAAAATTTTAAATATTACATTTATACTGTATATTTTAAACCTTGTCTATTTTAATTATTAAAATCATTTAATACGGTAATACTCGATTGTAAATTAAACGGTTTACGTCGTCGTCGTATCCGGCGTACTAAGTAAAGTAGCCCTACCTTACGTAAATTTAGTTACGTCTTACTTCGTCTACGCAATTTGTCATACTATCTTAACATTAGGTGCGGAAGAACCCTTTTAGGTCCGTTGGCTTTACTCTCCGACCCTCTTATAAAATCCACGGTTACGACATTAACCCAACTTAATTATACGTTAATATTTGTTATCGCGTAATCTAATATTGTTTTATTTATTAATTACGCTAATTGCGCTCCTTATTTGACCACGGCTTTTGTATTTTTGCAATTTTTTATATTGGTTATCGAAGATGGCGAAATAAAACCACGACGGCTTGCGTTGCTGGAGTCGGCCCGATCTAATTCGATCGCTTTATTACGGAAGGCCCTATTTGGATATAAAGTCCGTAATATTGTTTACCACTTTTGTAACGTATTTATAAATTATTAGAAGCGTGTATAAAAAAACACAGAATTAATTTTTTGTACGGAACTACGTAGTGTATAGGTCTATGAACAACGTGTTATAATTAATACTGTATTTTCTTTTTATATTACGCACGTGATAGTAATTAATTAATTCCTATTCTGCCCGTAATTTAAAAAGAATATATTAGTTACGACACGTTTTCTACACACGTTACGTAAACGATTGGAAATTAACGTACGAATACTAATTAACGTTATAAATATACACGTTTGGAATATTCTTGGCACATTTTGTTAACGGATACGAATAAAAATTTCAAAATATCTTATTAACTATTTAATTGATAAAATCAACGTTTTGTAATTTGATTTATTACTGTATAGAATTTTCTCGGCTTTTATCGTTAATATTTTCTTTATCTCTTCTTAATTAAAACGTTTACTTACGTAATATTTATTATTAATTGGTCGACGGACATTTTAATCGTATTTTATTCTTTATGGCGGCAAAGTCTAACGCGGTGCCCATTTCGGGCACGGAAAAAGACGACTTTCGTCCGGGCCTCCGAAAGGCACAATTCATTTACGGACAATGGCTGGGCAACCGAACCAAAAAAGATTCGACAGCTTCTGTAATATTGGTGGGAGAAGAATTTTACATTAAATCGACTTATATGTAAAAAGCTGTATAAATTGACATTTGCCTAGGAACGGGTACGAACGCAGGACGGTAGACTCTAGCTAGGACCGAGACCCGGTATAATAGACGAGCGTGGAGCAAGACCAATCTTGCATGTATAAACTTATGTATGGGCAGTGTGTTGGGCACGAGTCGCCAGCGGTCGATAACATTGCGGCCATCCCACTGCCGGCATAAAAAAGAATTTTAAAAACTTGCGTGTCGAGGTGCCGTCACCATCACTTCCACCCCACAGCGTCGGGTAAACGAAATGGCCAATCCCCGTTTTTACTCCTCGTCCTCTATTGCGTAAAATGACTAAGTTTAACGGAAATGGACCAGTCTAATTCCTAGGACCAAATCGATGCTAAGATCGATCGTAAGCTAGATACCAAAGACTGGGTAAACGCCGTTCGATCGGGCCGGATCTAGGACTCGGAAAGACTTACTCTCCGCCTCCTCATTTAGCCGGGAGTTTTGCCAAATCCTGTAAACGTAGGCGTCGAAAAATATAGGAAAAATATTTTAAATTTTGATCAGAAGATGTCGCGAATCCGTCCGCGGATTTGGCGAAGTAACGAAACTGTTGGCGAAACGAGCCACGTCGGGCCATAGAGACGACGGATTTTGCGAATTTAAGCATTGCGATAAATTTAAAACAAAATATCGCCTTTGGTCTAAAAAAGTTCTATTTTTTTATGTTTTCGTTTTATCGATTTTTGTCTTATTTTATCTGGCTTATTATTTATACGACAGTGGACATTACAAATGAACAGGGAAAAGCGGAAGGGATGACGTCGACGGTGTCGATGTTTTATAACGAATTTATGGCGGCGAGATTGCCGAGAAACCGTTTCGTGCAGGCGAAAAGTACGAGATTATAATTTTCTTAATTATTTACCGATTCTCTCGAGTGGCAGTAGAAATGCCGCTTACGAATACGTCGAAGGTAGCAGGACAAATCCGGAAAACTTCGCTTTTTAAAAGCGCGCGGCGAGAAGACATACGAAAAGATTTACCGAAAATCGGAGCGAAGTGGTGGACGGTAGACGGCACGAAAGCAAAATCGTAGATCGACAACGTCAGAAAAAGTGAAACTGCCATTTCGGAATTTGAGGAAAAGTGCACCGGACGTCTCTCGACTTAACCCGGTTTATCCGTTTTGGAAACTACTCGTCGATTTCGCATTCTAATTCCGAAATAGACGGTTCTTTCGTAGCGTAAATCTTTTCTTTATTCGTCATACTATACAAACAATCCACATCAAACTCGCACTGTTTCTACACCAAAGGCCGTAACATTTCTTTTCGACTTACCAAAATGCCGAAATTGGACAAATCCTGCCGTCCTTCGTCTTGGTTGACCGAATCTGAGCATCGATGGGCACCACGACCATCGATGCTCGGATTCGATCAACCTCGGATTCTCACATTTCGGTAAACGAAACTCTATCTTCCATATTTTTCCGTATCCGGGCTTACGATTATCGGAGAATGTCTGAATTAAGTGCGGCGGAGAATAAAAACGCGATTACTCCCGTCGAACATATAATAAATTATTTCTAATCAAATAAATCTAAATTGAATCGGCCGATTCGTTAATTTCTTTAGAAAGGACGAAAACCTCCGTCGTCCTCATATCCAGACTTTTGGAGAATTGTGAAAATCGCAAAATTAAATTTTCTAATTCAAGCCATTTTTTGAAAAAATAACAGTGAAATATTGTGTAATGGCGGCAAATGCCAACAGAGATATTCAGGTGAAAGAATTTCGGGTTTTACAAAGATCGCGCGTGTCGGCAGGTATTGTCGAGATTTATTCACAAAAACAGTAATTGTCGGTGAATCTGCTGTTTCATAAGAAAGATTTACTTACGTAAGGTATTCTGGATGGCGGTAACCTCGACAACGTTTGAAGACGTCCGATAACGGAGGGTGTTTGCCGAAAAGAAAGAAGAGGAAAAAAGTTATTTGAGAAACCAAAGTTGGTAAAATTAGCCACAAATGAAAAAAAAAAAAAAAAGGAATAGGAAAGTGTGTCGTGGCTCTCGATTGAAGATGTGTAAGCATCACCCGTTTATTGAGTACAAAGGATTTCAAATGGGCAAGGATTACAGAAGTCACCGAAGACGGAGGGACTGTTCAAATTCGTGACCCGCCTTCTGAACCATACGAAAATATTCCGATGGAAAGTAGCGAGAAGTGAATCAACGAGCCGCAAGTCCACAAAGTTCCAATACTTTTACGAGACAAGAAACTTGTGAACTGCTCGAAGTTGTAGGCTTTCCTAAAGAAGACAGAGAATAAGAAGTTCTTCGAAAGTCTGTCGAGTGTTGCGGGTGACAAACAATATGTCAACATCGAAAACGAAGAGGACAGCGGTGGCCGAAAGAACCGAAAAACGTGCAAACTTGTGACAAAAGAACTGTGAGAATAAAGTTTTGGGAAAGAACAGCACATGTCAGTTATCAAAAATTTATTTTTTCTCGGGTCCCGTCGAAGGCAATATTCCGACAACACACCAAAACCTTCAGAATAGCTCACCGTTCAGGCAAATGGGAGCAAAAGATGGCCGAGTGCAGCGCAATTTAATACAAATTGTCTTTTCAATTTTCTCAATAGTACGCTGTTTTTGCCAAAAAAAAGGCTTCAATTGGAAAATGCGTTCTGACAATATTTCCTCTTCCGCTACAAAAATAACCCGATTTTAAATATTATTTTTAAAGGGTAAACGATCTTAGTAAGTGATGCAACGACGGTGACGTCGTTCTGCCAGATAGACGACGTCGACCCCGGATTCGAATGGCCCATGGAACCGGAGGCCGGGTTAATAAACCGAGCGCCGCGTGCGCTTCGCTCGTCCATTAATAGAAAGTTTCCCGCCACCTTTTTTACTCGACTGGCGGAAAAACGGCGCTGGACGTGACGCGACTAATCGAATTAACGAAATAAGAAAGTGAAGATGCTCCGGTTCGTCTTTCCTCTTCCAAATTACAAATTTAGATACTCGGTCGTTGACGTTGTCCGGCCTTAACCCCGTCGTTTCTAATCCTTTGTAATGTTTTAATTGTAATTATTTGGGAATTTAAACCAGTCGATTGTTTTCTTTACCCGTATAATGAAAAAGGTGGCTTTTAAAGCCCGTAAAACGTTCAATCACCGACGGTCGATTTAGTCCGGGACGAAACGTAACCGTTTTATTGCTTATAATAAATATAATGTAAGTAATAAGTAACAACCGCGTTGTTTCCGGGAAGGAAATTAAAGTTCTTATTAAATTTAAATACGATTTAATAGGATTTCGTGTAACGGAAGGTTTATTTAAAGAATTGTTTCTCTTTAAAAGCTAGTGTATAAACGAGTAATCGGGAAAATTATCTTTATAATTAATAAATTACTTTAAACTTTATTTTTTGCCAATCATCTTTCGGTTTTCTCTTCCAGAAAATCTTTTAAAAACCGAAATTATTTTTTTTTGTCAGTCTTCAAACTTTTTATAATATTTCGTGTCAAGTGCTCTTTATTTTAAATAGGTTGAAAGAATTTCCTAGCGTAAAAAATGTCGCATTTACTAGGAATTCTCCTTCGATTTTATTTGGAAAGTTCCTTTTTAAATGCGAAGTGGAAGTCGGATGACTGGGATTTTACTTAATCAACTTTTTCTGCTGCGTTAAAGCACTCCATCGATATTTACAGTTAATAAAAATGAATTTTCGTATAAAACGTTCGTTTCGGGAAAGGAAAAATCGAAAGGAAATTCTGGTAAAAACGCGTCCGAGAGATTATTGCTCCCGCTTTTTCTTTTTTAAATTAAATAATGGAAAAATGGATTGGAGTTTTTATATAAAAATCGATAAACAATGAATAAAAGAACTTTAAAATTAGGCCGGATATGGGAAAACGGCAAAGTTTCGAGATTTTCGGGTAACGTTTTCCAACACCGATTTTGTCGGCAGAAAAACTCCAAAACGAAAATAAAACGCGTTGCAAGTAATCATTTTTTACGCTAAAAAATCCAGAAAAAAGTCATATTTAAACTAAAGTAGAACGTTTTGATTAATTTTAACGGATATTAAAGCACGTCGTCGGCGTTTAAAATTAGAATATTTAACGGGTAAGGACGCCATTTTCTCTGCCCGGGATTTTTCTTAATATTTCGCGCATTTTACAAAGGCGGAGATTGAGGCAATGGAGCGGATGCCACATTATCGTATAACACGCGGTAATTATTTCTATTTTAGAAACGATAACGAATGTCCTAATTAATAAACGACGGCATTCGAATTCCGGTGACGTCTCCCTACCGGGATACGGCCGGGGCATTTGACACTCGGCCAACCGTTAATGATTTTTTATCAATTAATTCAGATAACATTGTCTAGACAAAAATTCCTTATTTATTGGTCTGTTAGACCGAGGTCGATTTTATTAATATTATTTAAAGGAAGTCGAGCGAAGTTCTTTCCGTCGGTCGGGACTGATTTTTTACACAAAAGACTCTCTCTCCGGATTGTCGTAAACAAATAAACCCAGAATCTAAAATATTCCGCTGAATTTCAAACGAATTTTGCGTACGAATTACGGGGACGTCCACTCTTCCGTAGTTCTATCCTCACTTATATTATTTTACCTTTCACCCTGACTGAAACGTCGGAAAGGGAGTTTTAAAGGGCGGCGGGATATTCCGGAAATTAAGCTATAATCGGGTCCCTGCCGGGCGGCACCGGCTGTTTAAGGGACAAAAATATGCCCCGAGTGGCCGAAACCGACGTAATTGGCGAAGAAAAGGAATTACCGTTTTTATACGATTATTATTACTTAAATATCCCCGCATTTCTCTCCCCACCTTAATAACGGACGGATGATAATTAAAAGTATTATACGAGAAATAGTAATTAAACTGTATTATACGATTTATCGTAGTGGGAAAACGTTTAAATGGTAAGATGGCGATGGACTGCGCGGCGTTAGTTAATTAATATTAAGAACGGACGACAAAATTTTACGTACGGGTCGAGCCGTGAAAAACGTCTACTGAAAAAAAGCCACGCCTCGCGCGATAGGTAAACGTCGGCCGTTACCGTATTCGGCCGGCGGACGGGGGGTAAGAGGAAGAAGTTTTGGCACTTTCGGGCAGGAGGAACGGTCCATTGGGAACTTCCACTTTGGCCGAATCCTTGACCTCCGGAGTCAGGGACGCGCGCGCCCGTTTCTCCGCCGGCGCCCGGTGACGTAACCATCCGTTCTTGCGAGGGTTACGTCGGCCGCGTTCGATTAAGCGGGCGCGGATACGACGGTAACCACGGCGCTTATCTAAACGCGTAATTAGGCCGGAGGCCGGGATAAAGTGCGATAATCGACGGATAAGAGAAGCTAATAATATCTTTTGTCGACTAATCGGAGTTTAATTTTGTATCCGTCGGAGAGTCGATAAATAGACGAGTAAATAAATAAAACAGTTCCGTTCCAATGAATTAGACACCGTTAATTAGATTAAAGATTGCGTGGAGGGGAAGGGACGCCTTAACCGGTTATCGGCCCGATCGACGACGATTCGTTTTCGTCGACTTAAAATTGCTTCCATTAAATTTCTTTAAATTTCTCTCCTTTTTACGATAAATAAATCATTATTATTATCCCTTTCGTTCGATTACGCCGAGAATAACTCGATAGGGTTTTCAGTCTCGCCCGACTTATCCGGCGAAATGTTTTTTGGTGGATTCTCTCTCGTTTCCATTATGGAAAAAGACATGGAACCGAACTCGGTCTGGCCTTTCTGCCACTTCCGTCGTCCCCCAGACGGTCTTACTCCGGTCCCCGGCGGACTTTTGTTTAAAACGTGCGACTTTAACCGGTGAGGGCGGAATTAATTCGGGTGCCAATATTTTCCGGTGTTTCGGAAAATATCGGAAAATATACACCCGAGCCTAACCTTATCGGAAAATATACACCGGAATATCCCGCCGCCGGTAAATCCACGTATTTTAGGGAAGCCAATAACGTAAATAACTTGGAACGGTACGAATGGCCGCGACCTTCTCTGGCGGCCGTCTCCGAGATTCGACCGAGGAAATTTTCCATTAAAAATATCTGCCGCTACGAAGATTTCGTTTTCCCCTTTGTATTATTGCTCGGCCGATACAGAAACTGAAATTCGTTAAAGCGTAGGAATTTTTATGTAGGTCTACAGTTGAATGTATTATGATTAATTATCGCGCCCGTCGATAGATAACCGCGTTAAATCGCTACATTTTTTTTTCCAATTTAACCAATCGGCGCTTTAAATATAGAAGAAATTGTATATTTTGACCCGAATCGGTGGAAATTCTGGCATGGCTCGCACTTGTTCGAATTATTGAAGTATGAGGTAGAGTAACCTATTTATTAACCGACTTATTAACGAATCTCGTTCTCGGGGTCGACGACCTCAAACCGTATATCAAACCGACTTAAAAGACAGATGCGCCAAACATCTGCAATTCATTCCAGAAACTTTTCTTCTCTTTTTTATTTTGCTTCATTGTTCGCTTTTAGGTCAATTCTAAAATCTTTCGTTTTTTAAATTCCCAAAGAGGAAGACCCTTCGAAGGCTAAAATCAATCTTTTGACTCTTATTTTTAATTGATTTGGCGGTATCGGATTAAACAACTTGCGGGAAAATTGTCGACTTATCGATATTTACCGCGGACGAAAAGATCCGGCGGAAATTTATATGTATAAATAATTGAAGCCCGTGTTAATATGTATTTAGATCTATTATAATTACTAGTAAATAAGTTTTCCTTAATTGGGAACGAACTAATTTATTATGGGAAGATTGCCGCAATCTAATTATTAAGATATAATAGAAAATAAATAATTCCTTACGTAATAATAGTTAATTGGCAATTAATTTTATTAATTAAAAATCTATTTGCTATTATTTTTCCTATATATTTTTAAAGGTTTATTGGAGCTTTTAGTTATTTTCCAGATTAAATTACTATTATTTTCTAAGAGAAAACGAAGAATTAGAAACACCGTTAAGCCCCAATCTTTATCATTCCTTAATAAAGCGTTTTTATTCGATAAAAATTTATTTTTCTCTTTCAAAAATAATCAAAAATTCACAAACTTTCCAAGTTAATAAATTTTTATTTAATAATAATAATAAAATTAAGTGAACGTTTTGTGTCGTTTTTAATTATAATGTTACACGTTTTTTTTTCTCATTTTGATATCAGCCCATAGGCTATATGTATGTATACATTAAAATTTTCCTTCATTTTTGAATAGACTAGAAACTTTCCTTTCCAGATATTCTTAACTAAATCGTTGTTTACTCGTATTTTATACATTACATTTAGTTAAAAACAGAATTTTTAAAATTTTTTCCCGATGTATTTATACAGTAAGTGTGCATAGCAGTGTAGAGAGGCAACAAATATCAGAAAAGGAACGACGGAGAAAGAGGTGGGCCGGACTCTACTTTTCAAATGTCGATAGACGTTTTACCGATAGACGTTTCTTTTTTATCATTTAACGACATTTATTGTGGCGGTAAACTGATATTAAAAGAAAAAATTGGCGTAACTCCATTTAAAAAAATACTCCTCCGTATTTTTGTTTTTTTTTTATTAAGAATCGTTTAAACGACGGAATAAATCGGGCGACGGGCATTCGAGCGGATAATGTTATTCCGAAAATAGTTGGAATGCTATTCTTATCTTTATTTAACGAGAACAATAAATGAGAATCAAACACCAAAAATAACGAGTAACCTACTTTCACCTCGCCGCTCTCCTCGTGTCATCCGACCGACCGGCAGATTCTTCTTTTGTTACGGAACACTACTCGTACTCGGGGTTACGGATCTTCCAATCTCTCCTTATTATTACCGAGAGACGTAAAATATGCTGGTTCCTACTTGATTATCTTTAACTGCGGCTCTCACCCTCGTTCTTCGTTTACCCCTTCCCAAAGGTACATTTAATTGGCCCACCCGCACAAAATAAGAGTAAATTACAAATAGAACGAAATGAAAATTCAAATTAGGAATATTGAGCCCATTATCCTATGGGCAAAGAACCATTGCCCGGGGACCTGGAACCGATCTTTTACCAGAAAATATTTAGCCTCAAAAATTTTCTAAATTTTTTTATAACGCCGTTTTAAAGCCGGTAGAACATAAGCGCTAAAATATAATTAGTCATCGTTATTGTTTTTTAAATCGGTTAGACCATAAGCGGTTAAATCGTAACGTTTAGGGCGGATTTTAATGGTCCGAAGGTCAATAACTGGATATTTATGCGGTATCGGAATTTAAAAATATATAATGAAAGGAAAAAATTATATAAAATTCATTAGTGGATTGGGACGAAACGTGGGTAGTTAAATAACCTTGTCTATCCCGTCAAAAACAATGGAGTCGACTAAAGAAAACTCGTTTGTCAAAGGTTTCCACATAAGAAACTATTAATTTACTACGTTAAAATTTGTTATCACTTCGACATAAAAGGAATATAACGCTTGGTTCTTAGGGATATATTCTACCGGATAACTCGGGCTCGATGCCACCACTCGAGTGACGTCATCGGTATTGGTCCATTAATTTATCTGACTAATTTGTTATTCGATGGGCCGAAAACGTGTCTGGATTATATTTACGCAGAGTTATCTGCCGGACACCGTAATATTGTTTGAATATTAAAGCATAATTCAGATGTCCTTCGATAAAATATCAGTCAAATTTTTTCTATTTCTTTTCTTTAGGGAACGAATTAATGAGAAGGCTTTCTGACCACGTACGTACAACCTTGTAATTACAATTATCTTTCCCGAAATAAGCCAAGTTGCCGGTAAAAAATGATTTTTTCTAACTAAATATGTGTCTTTCGAAATATTTTGCAGTTTTTTCCTAATGTAAAACGAAGGAATATTTAATTATAACTTATCTAAATGTTGGGACAGATACGAAACACATTTTATTCTTGTGATAAATTAATTAATTTGTCGCTATTTTAATGGTTAAAAAATCAAAATATTGGGGGAAAAGATAATTTACATGGAGTTAAAGTCGATCGCCGATGTTTCTTTTCAACGATCTTCCTTAATTCCGTTTCTTACGCGTAATCGATGGGTTAATTCAATTTTAGAAAAGGAACTTGGAATTTTGATCAAATTCGATGTGTTTTGGCAGGAGAATTTTCAATTTGTTTCTAAATATTTAAATGTAAAAGTGTAAGCGAGCCCCGGAGCATTAACTACGCGTGTAAAGACGGTCGGATGACATTGCCCGATGCCAAAGTTTCGGTCGTTAGAAAAGCATAAAAACTAGTTTTGGTTTCTAGAACATAAAATATATTTATTTGCTATCAAGAATAAAAGTAAATTCCGTCAAAATGGCAATTGTAATTTATAAAATTATTTATAAATTTTGAGAGCGGAACAATGTTCGCGCTCCTTCTTCGGCAATTTATCCCGCTTTTTACATAATTTCCGGTCCATTTCCCGATTTTTCTAGGAAATATTCTCCCCGATTTCCTTCTCCCAGACATCACTTTAACTATTCTTTTACGCGCGCGCCCGTATAATAAATGAAGAGAGAGTGATTTATATTTTAATATTTGTCGAATTCTTGATATATAAATAATGAAATAAGAATTATATTAGTAATTATGGACGACTTTAGTAAAGTTTCTCATTAAAATTTTTAATTTGTGTTTATATACAAATTGTCTCATTTGTCAGTAACTCGGACGTGTTTATATTTCATTAAAATTAGCCGCCGTACGAAACCGTCAACCGCCGGCGATTAACTTTCCCGCCAGTAAAATTATAATAATTAAAGAAATATTTGGAAGGAACAAAGCGGATCTGCCGTTGCAGTTGTTCTTTCTGCAGAAACACACTTCCTTTTGCCATCCGTTGCCCATATTTTCTCTATAACAGCCCGATTTTGCCGTGGTGACAGCGCACATACGCGTCACGTTTTTAATAGGACTCTCCGAACCTGCCGTCAACGAAAAATAAAACCGTTAGTTATTTCTTTTCCTATCAGATGGCAGTGTAGCATCTTACGGATTGCTGCCATCTGGCGTAGAAAATCACTACTAAATTTTATTTATATAATATTTCCAATTCTTACCCATCAGACGGAAATTCCACGTAATACAGGCGTCTCCGTCGGTACAGTTTTTACATTTTTTCCATAGAATATTTTTATCCGCCGGTTCTTCCCAACTTTCTCTTCCCAAAAACGGTTCTACCGAAGGATTGTTTATTTCGTCCTCCACTTTTTCCGTCGGTTTCGCATCGGGAATTCTAGAAACGTCCTCTTTATAATCTCTGTCCCAAGTACATTGCCAACATTTTAATTTCTCGTCGCCATCTGTCGACAAAAAAATTCAACAGTTTTAAATTTTATAATAAATACTTCGACCTTTAGAGAGGCGAGGACCGCGCCTTTCCCGGGTCCCGATGTATCGAAAATCAAAATAATATGCAAAAAGTCCACCGAAATACTTTTAAATAATGACACGCGAAAAAGCCGTACGACGTAAATGCGACAAGGATTTTCCGGGCCCAGCCGAAAGGCCTCGTAGGTCCCGGTATAGCTGTATATTTAGGCCCTACTTGCCAGCCGGGCCAAATACCCTGACCCGTCCCCTCACCGCTACGTATTTAAATGGCGTAGGAGGCCAGCGGAGCGATTTTGGCTCGGCTGCCTCCCTCTTTGATAAAGTCTAAATATCTAACAGAAAAAAAAAACACAATTAATTAACAAATTATAAGTCGAATGATTAATTACGGAAGTACTTACTTGACGTTACTGACAGAGAAAATGTTAAAATGAAGAGAAAATAAATATAATACTCCATGCTATCATTAACGCTAAGTCATATTTTAGTTGCAATATTGAAACGTTTGTTAAAGCGCTTTGATAATTGCCTTATCACTCCGATAAGATATTAATATTGTGAATATTTTTGTAACAAACAGCAAATTAAATATAATCGTCGTATTTAATAATTAACAGTCTAAACCAATAAAATATAAAATACGGATTATTATTTTAAAATCCGTTTTTTAAAGTAATAAATCCCTGTAAATTCTATAATTATTTTAAAGTTTATAAAGAAAACAAATTTAAGGGGGAAAGTTCTTAAAATCCAAACTAAAAAAAAATATTTTAATTTTAAAATAATTTAGTAAACTTATTAGTCGCCAGATGGCGGCAAAAATTATTTTCGCTCCATTTTTGTTTTTGAAATTAATTCTAGAAATTTGTACGGAATTAATCTTATTTATCTGTACGTTTTGATTAATTCGAGTAATTTTAATTGCGGCATAAATTAATTTAAATATTTACTTTAAGTCTTTTCTAATATATTTGTAGAATTTATTATTAATCCGTAGCAGTTTAAGAACCGATATCATTCATTCAAATTAAATTATATTTTTCCCACAAATTTTATTTGAAATTTGAAAATGAATTATTTTTGTAAATTTAAAATTTAAATGTCGTCAAATGTAATAATCTTAGATCAATTCTCTTTTTTTAACGATCTTTAAAACTTGTCCTTGGCGAATATCGCTTCCGTAATGTTTTTATGGTGTTAGATAATATTTTAAATAGATTTCTTGGAGAAAATTTGTTAAAATTTTTTAAAAACTAATATAAAAAAAATTAAAAATATAAAATGATTAATTGCATTTTTACCAATGCCGATAGATGGCAGCAAAAACTTAAAATAAAGCTATTGAATATGGGCGTGGTTAATAAGAATCGCGCGTCCTCTATTGGCTATTGTTTTACGTCATAAAATAGGAACCAATGGAACGATTAGGTATTTTTTTCCGTTCCATCCGTTCTGTCGTTCCGTTCGCTGTATAAACTGTAAATAATTGTTTGTTATAATGTTTGACATGTCCAAAACTTAACCTAAACGCGTTGAATAACGAAAATTTTTGCAAAAAAACTTTAGGGAAATGCGCTGTTATAGCGAAATAATTCATTCTGATAGATTATTAATCACGACGTATTTGTCCCATGTGCGAAACTTACCAATCATCCAGAAGCTAACGGGTTTCCATTCATCTCTAGCCAAATCCATCATGATACGGTAGGTACGAGAGAAAGATAAAATGACAACAAACCGATAAAAACATCAATGCGATGAATGGGTGGCCGCATTGGTCACAGTACGGAAATAATGCCACCATACCAACACGCAATGTTAATAGAAATATTGTTTCCGAGCTCGGAAAGGGAGGCATATCAATGCCAATGGGTATACTCCCCGGAGCACGCGCCTTTCGACATGGGAACCACTATTGTGAGTTTCTTCTATACTAATACCCTGTGTGAATCTGTAAACCGTGACATCTTGATTTCCGCGAGGGAAGTTTGGCGACAAGGTCGAAAGATTTAAACAGTAATTTGTCAAATGCGGACTAACCATGAAATTTCTAACCCCCTGTTTCTCTTTTCGATTTTTTTTTTTCGTTGTTGGAACCCATCTTTGGCCCGTTACCTACCTACCAATTGAATAATACATTCGCGTGTGAGAATATGTTTCCAGCCGTTCTGTATGGAAAGAATTGGTCACGCAGGATTTTCAAATGGGGTCGGGGATTGGTGGCTGATTAAGATGTGTGTGTATGTACGCTTCTGTTATAACTACACAGATGCCACAGATTGTTGGCTATTATTATGATTTTGGATTAACGTTATATTCCATCTGCTTTTTTTAAATTTATTTGAATAGACTCATACCCACTAATCGATGATAAACGTCAATTCCCGTCCTTTCTTTTCTTTATATTGATTATCACAAGATAAATGAAATAGTTTCGAGTTATTCAAATAAGGCCCTTTTATTAACTTAATAAAGAATCAAACACGTAATTAAACAAACGATTGAAGTAAGCAGAATTTGTCAAAGAATTAGCCTAAACGAAAAGCAAACGGGCCACCGTTCAACAATTGATTATAAAATTATCGGCGAAATTTTATAATTTCGAATTCTTCTACCGACGAAATAAAAAAGAGTTATTTTCTAGCACGAAGGCATTATGGTGTTTGTATTTAAATCATAAAAATCGACAGCTTTTGAACGCGGAAATGCCCGGAGACGACGAGCATCCCCGGGATTTCTATTTATTACACGTTTTAAACAATGGGAGTAAACAAAAATTACAAGACGAAGTTAACAATCGCAGTGTCGTGTTGTTCGATCGTCCGTGGACCCGTCCATAGTGATTTAACAAAAACGAGAAAAAAGAAGAATTTATTTTCCCGTATTTAGGCGGAAGGCATCGATTTGTACATCTCTAACAATTTATAAAAGGCGATCAATCTATCTTAAACGGTGAGATAAAATTACTTTGGAGTTTAAGTCGTTTGGCCAGAGTTTAATTTCCAGAGAATGCTCAATTGGCACGGGGAGATCGAGGAACATTGCAAATATGTCAGATACCTCGGAATATTAATTTTGTGTCAAACTGAAAACTAGATTATAATATAATAGGCCCACACCTATAATATTAAGCATTAGGCGATACAATCAATCATATTAACCGCTTCAAAGATCACTTCATTTTCATCCCCAGGTATTTGATTAAATTATGCAAACCGGCGGGAATGGTGGGAGACAAAAATAATTTTACTTGTAAAATATCTAAATTTTTCTACTAAAAATCAGTTAATAATGTTGCGAATGTTAATTAATCAACTAAAACGAATTTCTAGAATTAAAAAAAAATATATCAAAAAACGATCTTAACGAGAAATATTACAAAAAGCGTGGTAAAATAAGTTTTTTAATTTCCCTCGATGTGATAAAGTGATGTGCAACACTTCATGAATCATTCATTTTGCAAAAGAAAGTAATTGCGGACGACGACGTTGCGAGACGAGAAAATTACTTGGCTGAAAACACGATTTCCATAAGGTTTCTTTTTTCCCTTTTAATCACACAGAAATTCTAAAGACATTACACGAGAATCTCCACGTCGGACGATCTTTCCTCGCCAAATGCTAAAATTGCTTTCGACTTTTGTTTCGTCTGCCGCAGAAGTAAATTGCCCGGCCACTTTCGTTTAATATAATCTCCAATTCGAACGTTTTCTCCTCAGAAGAGATCCACCGAAAGTCTTCTCTACGGCAAATTCTCCTCCATTGACCGGGAAAAAAGGAAACTTTCGTATTTCCCGTGGGCTTCGGTGTTGGTCGCCTCGCAATTTAAGAAGAAACGAACTGGCGTCCTTATTCTTAAAAAATATTAACGGAACTTTAATCATTATCGTCGTAAAGCGGTCGAAAATCCCCGTTGATTTTCGTCAAAATATTCTCTAATTATTCCTCGATGGTTTCGATTTCACGAAAATCTCTTCCCAAGTTACTCGGGAAGAGGATTTTATACAACGGCCCGAGGCAAACCCAATAAAAAGTGTGGTCCGCACTTTCCGAAATCAAACTTTTTCTTCGATTTCCATTTTTTGCAACTTCTTTGCACATAATCTTATTTCCAGCCGCAAAGCAAATCGTTGGTACTCGGTTAATTACCACCGTTAACGGTTGGATTTGGAGTCGACCCCCTGGACAGACAATCGTGGTTCGTATCGGTGCGGTTGTTTCTTCTTCCGGGAAATAAAGTTACTTTACAGTTATTATTACGGCTCGGGCAGGCTATAATAGGAACCGTATATATCCGATTATATTATTACACAATATATAAATTACCGTCGATTTAATTTAGATGGTTTTCCTGGGCGCATTAATAAACAGACGGGGAATTTTTTCGTTAATTCGATTTGTAAGAAAAAACTGTATAAACTCGGCCGGGCCGTAAAGGGAGCGTGCCTTAATCACGGGGTCGAGTTGACCAAATAATGTATTTATCCGCCGTTCTAATGGTTTGTGTATTTACTTATGTGACAATAATATTATTCCACGCGGCAATAATCTAATTTTAGATTTTTCCACGCAATTATTAATTTTTAAAATTAAAAGTTATTTTAAGCCTTTCGTTTATTTATTTGTCGAGTTTATTTTATTTTGTTTATACGAAGACTTTTGTGTGGTAAATATAGAATACAATTGTAACTGTGTCTTAAAATGGATATAGAAATGCTGTGGTTTATTTAATTAAGAGATTGGTCGGAGAAGACGAGACGAAAATATAAACCTTTAAAGTATGTGATTATTACCTAAAGATTACTATTATTAAAAGGTTCTGCAAAGGCTTCCGTATAACTCGAGGCAAACAACCCGGTCAGGTCCCGGAGAAACTCTACCTTTCGTTAATCATTTAAATGAATATTCGCGGAATAAAAATCTGTTTAAGGATTCGCTTCCATTTATAATTATAAATTATAAACCGAAATTCTGAAAATCTATTTTTTTATAACGGTTTATTTTATATAAATCTTCTGTTTTAAGGAACGATTTCCTTCGTCAATTTATTTATCATTTAAGTTAACCAACCCGGATTTATTGACCGGACGATCCTTTTCGTTGTTAATTAAGTAATATATTTTGGCGTATTTATTTATTACGGCTACTTCTCAATTTTCATATTTTGGGCGGTTTCTTTTTATAACTAGAAATTGCTGCGCGACGTTGTAAATATCAATTCGTTGTATTTATAACACCGGCTAATCTAAAAGTAGGCCTAGATGATTTAACTCCTCCGATAATCAGTAGGTTTTTATCATGAATTTTTAGAAATTACGTTTGTAAGAGATTTAGAAAAAAAAAAAATAATAAAAATAAACTGGAAAATTCGACTTATTGGCTTTAAATTATTGGCAGAAACTTAACTTACGTTTACTCGGCTCTTAATAAATGGAAATTTTACTCACTGTAAATAAGAAATCTTTATTTATTACATTGTTTTGTAAGTGGATAAAAACAATTTTACACGGGGTAAAGATTTATTTTGAAATCGTTACTAAACGACGGCATAAAAACCGTGATTATAAATATATTGTTTGACAGATATGAGTCTGTCTAATGAAGGATGTGATTTATGTCGGCTGTCGGCCAAACGGACAAAATAATATAAATTCATAATTATATCCGTGCGCAAATTCTCATGATACAGATGACGATCTTCCGTCACCTCTTCCCATACAGACCCGTCGCGGGTCACACGTCATAAAAGCGCATGAAAAGATTCACGTTGTAGATATCGAGGGTCTCGAACCCGAAAGTTCGGTGGGAGGAGCGCAGAGACGTCTTCATCCATCTTTCCGGTCCGGTCTTAATTGCTGGGCTGGCGAATTGCTCTGGCAAAGGTCTCGTCCGGGTTTTAATGCAGCTTTTTTCTTAACCCATGCTGACGGTTGGGATGACGGATTAGTCTCGTGCCTCTCTACGCGATATCTGTGTGCACTTACGTTCGTGTTTACTCGTTGCCGAGATTTTATGTGAAACGAATTCGATCGAGGGTAATAGATGCCACTGGGTTGGTGTTAAGGGCACGTACCTGCATTTCGTGCAGGTGTGTTGGCTATTACATTCCCGGACAGGGTTTCTTTTTATAAAAGAAATATTTATCGAGTTAATTAAAATAATTTACGACTGTTTAAACCTTTGGAAAATATTTTACCGGCCGATAAACTGGCGAATAATCGGTAAATCCATTCAACTCGTTACTCTGGGATCGAGAATATCCCGCTCGAAATCGAAATTTATTTCACATTTTTCTAACGTCTGAATAATTAAATAATTACGTCATTTACAACGAAATCTTAATTTTCGGTTTCCGGATAGAAATATGGTTTAAAAGGAGACTGGAGTCGACAACGGTCGAGAATATAAAAGCGACAGCAGATAAAATAACTAACAATACTCTCGTAATACCGTTTGTACCGTTATATCTCGTACAGATAGCTTTTAATTAGGAGTTAAATGAAAAAAAAAAAAAAAATGGAACTAGTTGCGATGGAAAAGAGCACCTTCGCGTTGACCGAGCCGTCGACGTGGTAAATGTTGCAATTTAGCCAATGGATTGTCGATTAGTAGAACGAACGTGTGATTTTCCAAACCGACAAGATAAGCACGTGCTCTTTCGACGTGTACATTTGCGACGTCGGCGTGCACGCGCCTTTTTGGCCCTATTGCTCACGTGTCATTGTTGTCGAACCGACCGGTTTACTTACCGAGCCGAGGGGTAGAAAAAAGGTAGGCCCATAGGGAACCTTTTAAGGAGACGTCTGATATACGACACCATAAATCTCGCCGCTATATTAGGTACATTATAGGTTCCTCGACCACTGGTTGCCAGCCGTCGGGTCACAGCCAGAACTGAGGCGGCATAAATTAGTGGAAAGTCAGATCTTTTGTTTGGATTTTGTCGTTATTCATATCGCGAGTCTCCCCTTGGCTTAGTTATCCTCTCCCCTTCCGTGAAACTTCGCACGAAAAGAGACGAAGCCAGTTTTAAAATCGTCTCTTTAGAAATGGCAGTAAATCAAATATGAAAGTAGCTTGATAGAAAAATTTATGCACTTTGACTTCGTTAATAAAATTGCAGTAAATTCTAAAATTTTAGGGGGGTTACAAAATAAAAGAAGGAAAAAAAATAGCAATTTCTCTATGTCTGTCGCCAGATGTCACCGGATTTTTACCCACGGCTCATAAAATTCTAATGAATGGAGTTTTATACAAATAGAAAAACTATGAACTAAACTTTACTTAGTTCGTATCTTAATTGTTTTCTTAAATTATATTTAAATTAAGAAATCAAAAAATCTTTAATATAATATATTTAAATATTTAGAAGAAATTTCAATTGTAAAATACATCCGACTAACGTTAAAAAACGATATTTAAACTGTATTTAAAGCGCAGAGAATCGACAACTTCTATACTTAAAATTCTGCGCTTATTTCGAGCTATTCGCTTTCAAGAGGCATAAAAACTCAATAAAAGAACACCACCGGTCGCAAAAAGACTTTTCTGGACACCAAGAACTGCTAAAAATTTGCATAAATTTCAGAAAATATAAATATTAATAAAATTATTCGTAATTAAAAACAGATTTTATTGGAACAAATAAATTTTTACAGTCAAATTAATCATTGGTCATTCTATATCCCGATAACGTTATTGACTATCGTTACCTAATTACACTGTTTATATCATGCTCTAAAGGTCTATCTATTACAAATTATGTCCATATAATATGTAAGGAACAATGCCGAATGTTCACAATTAATCAATTATGGATGGTAGATATTAATCAAATCCATAAAAGAATTGTAAATGAGACCATCATTTTCAATGTAGCCTACATAATCGATTAGATACTAGCTTATATAAGCTTCATATACACTAATAATAATACGATTATTGTATACAATGCTTAAAACTTCTATCTTACATTCATTAGTTGGCATACACGTGCAAAATTCCCATATAACCGTCGAGGAAATAATAAATCTCCGCTTAATTCCGATAGGTTTAAATAATTAGCCACAATTAATTCTATAGTAAAACGAATGTTAACAATCGTCATTAAAAGTGCGCTCCGTCCAGCATTAATTACGCTATATTAATAATTGTTTTCTAATTTAATAATTATAAGTGTCTTAAAAATAGAAAAGAAGATTTATTTTCGATCTGTTACTAACCTTTTTCGATCGATTTATTGATTTACTTCGTACGGCGAGACTTATAATTCTTATCCTATACTTTTTTACATTCAAAATTTTTTCTTCTTCCCCCTACTTACGAACTACATTAAATTTTTAATTAAAAATTTTCCAAAATTGACTCCAATTATTATTATTTTTTAATGTCGAATTTCTTGTAACCTCAATGTAGTCTACTTATTAGAAATAATTAATAATTATTTTTAATCCGACGAATTAGCTAAATTGTGGTAATAATGTGGCGCAGCGCTTAGGAAATAACTTAGCAGACAAGTTGTAAGGTAAGAGTTAATGTGCGATTGGACGAGAATCATAAATTAGTTTGTAACTTCTCTCCAAACAGTGTTTAACTAGAATTCTCTACAAACCGTAGGAAACGTCGCTCCTAGGCCCGCGCCCGAGGTATAATATATAGCGTAGTAAATCTAAGATCCGAAGGTGTTGTAACTAGGCCATAGATTATTCTTTGAAGATATCCAGCCTGTAGCTTAATCCTATTATCAACTATTGCCGGATAGTTGAGTGAAGATAACCAAATCAAAATATCTTCTTAAAACCTACTTTTTATCGCCATGGATCCGTCTTTTGGTGAAGTAAAACGATCCACTTAAACCAAACATTGTCAAGTGCAACATGATTCATGTCAGAACAGACAAACACAGACAGTAGCATTTAGCTTCCTTCCGTGCGAGGATATGCACCTGGAACACATTCTAGCTTAGATACGGTAGTTGGGTATTGAATATCACTACAGAACAATATAAAGAAGCCTTTAAAAGGGTGAATAAACGACAGTTTAAAGTTACAAATAGCTCTTTTTTGCTTATAGATAGGGCTATTTCAATTGAAAGCTTAATGGAAAATTTATATCCTTAACCGAGTGCGGCTCTGACGCTTTCCTCTAACCTTTAATAAGTTTGTTTTCATTTTTAAAATGTTCATCGATATCTTAATTACAGTTTTATTAATTTATTTACAATAGTAGATAATAGAAAATCAACTTTAACCATTAAAAATTCATTTCCAGCGTATTATTTTAATCTAATTAGAACTTTTTCGGACGACAAATAAAAATGATAGAAACGGAGTAAAATAGTCCCGAATTTTCGTTAATGCATTTAATAAAATTATTAAAGATTTTGAACGCGATAAAAGCAATTAAACTGCCAAAACGCTTGTTCTACAATAAAATTCAAATTAAATAAACCTCGTGTTTTAAAGATAATACAACAAAAGCGTCAATATACACACCATAAGTGTTATATAACGCCAAACTCATCAATTATAAATTATCTTCGCCTTTCATCGGTCAGTCATTAATGAAAAAGAAAACCCCAAAAGATGTAAAATTAAAATTTTACTTAGAATCAAAACGATTACATCTTTCCAGCTCTTAAGAGGATTAAAATAAGACGATTTCACAATAACAAATCATAAAAATGAAGCTATCAACAAAGTACAATGTTCGAACTGACGTTTCTAACAGGATTATATAAACTCGAAGTCGGAAAAAAAACGGAAAACAAAAAATTTAGTAAAAGTAGAACCCAGGTGACAGTCCAACATATAAATGACAGAATACTTTCTATTGGATTATCCGTACAGCCCCGTAAATCCTCAGATACGCCCACATCTATTCATTTCCACTTCCGCCAAGTTTGAACGAAATCCCGGAAAATCCCCCTTCAAAGTTTGATTTACGGTGTCACGTATGATGTAGGTGACAAAGTACAGATGCTCGCTTGTGGTTTCTTATTCTTCGCTCGGAGGCGAGATAATCCGTCCGACTTACGTTGGTCACAGCCTATTGTATATTGCTGTGTGCTATCCGCACGATACATCAACCGCAGCCATTGTCAACATCAATTCTTCGGTTGTTTGCTTCAATATTTTTCAGGCTCTTTTGCAGAACATCTCGGTAAACGTTTGTTGCTCTTTCTGGTTTGTTTAACCACGTTCTTGTCTTAATGTTTGCTCAGTTGCCTTGACCGCAACCCGAATTTCTCACGAGTGGGATGGCACCGCACAAATCTACAGGTTCCTTTCCTAAAGACGGTCGAATATTTATTATAATCGAAAAGCCACTCGTTTCTTTACCTGTATTTAATTTCAACGTTTATTTAAATCCGCTGTCGAATATTAATATCGTCTAGAAGTAGCTGTGTTCACTTTCACTTTGCGAAAGTGGAAATCAATAAGTTCTTACTCGGAGAAGCGGGAAAGTGAAGATGATCCATCAAGATGAGAAGACAGTAGAAATAGATACCATCTGGAGGTTAGCTTAACATCCCTCCAATACATGTCAATACATGAACTAACTCCTTTGCCTCGTCTGTCTTCGAAGCTTAACAATCAATATAAACAGCAACTTATTCGATCTGGCTATTTGAGTCTGCGAAACGGTTCTACAAAAGATCATATAAATAATTTTATTTCTCGATATCCAGTGCATTATCTTCGTTTTACGACTTATTCCTTTTTAAATATTTGTTTAACCGAATCGTTACACTAGTTAATTAACAGCCGTAATTAATTTCGTTCTAGTCGCAGTACATTTGTTTTAGTGTTACTGCAAAACAAATATATGCCAATACGTCTATTTATATTATCGCACTTGGACACACGTATATATATGTATAAGGAGTATAAATAGGAGGCGATATAATTTAGTTTGGCCAGTAGGTAACGTTTTGCAACAAAAGAACTGGGATATAAAATAGTGCAATCAAGAGCGGAGTGCCTCTTCTACATAGGAAACTAATACCATCGAGTCTATTGGGCAGACCGCAAACGACGTTAGAGTAATGATCCAACAGTGTTGTATCGAGACAAGAATAAAATAGACTGGTGCTAACAACCAGAAAACGGTAAAAAGAGAGCGTTTTACAGTAGCGGTTTTAGTGCTCATCGCAGTCCGACTAACCACAGATACTCTCAAGGAGGTAACAATCGTTAAGGCAAACGCCATTGACGGTAAACGGCACATAAACACAGCAGGCAGTAAAAATCCACATCGGGTTGCAGTTAAGGTAAGAACACAACACTGACTTGGAAGCAGATGGCGAGCCAGAATCTTTTTTCCACTCTCCGACATTCGGATATGCGACTTCTATGTTTGTACGTGAGGGGAATAGCCACTTCTTGTTACAAACGTTTTATTCGCATATATATAGAGTGCAGCCGAGGCTTTGTTATCGGAATATCCCTTTCTCTTTTCCTTACTTTATATATCGAAGAATTCTTCAAAATGCTTTCCTCTTACCTTTGGCTCGCTCACCATTTCATAGTCGGGCCTTTCACTCTCTTTTTTGTTTATTGTTTCTCTCTCAAAAAAAGCATTTCTGGTTTCTTGTAAAGTTTTTATGGAAAACTCGACTCGATACTAAAGCTCTATAGCGGAGTCGTTTCTTCCTTGATAGCTCTGGTCGAAAACATAAACTCCAATAAGCAACACCCTCGGCCGGCGTCTACACCTAAATATTGTTTGCAAATATATTAAAACCAGTTCAAATATTAATAATAAACACCATCGACGCGTACAATGAATCATTTGAGAAAATATTTTTTGCTAATTTTACTAGCATAAATAGCCAATATTTTTTAAATTTAAATTCAAAACTCTCTAACCAATCTAAGCATAATCGTAATAAATAATACGATTTCTTGCCTACGAATTTTAATTTAAAACTGTAAAATTTAATAAAATTTTTTTCTGGACCAAAACAGTTTCGTTATTAAATTACGACGTAATAAAAAATATGGGTTTGATTTTTTGTAATAATTGTTCTTTTTTAATAGAAATTAATAATCGAATGGAAAGAGATGGGAGCGTTTAGTTGTGTTTAACTGTTATTCACAAATAATAAGAGGAAGAGGCGTCGGTGGCGGAACAGAGCGAAACTCATATCTTTATGGAAGGGGACATAATGCGAAAAGTCGAGATTTCGCATCTCTTTCAGCGATTTCCTTAATTGAATTATTGGCTAGCTAATTCCCTACAAATCACAGGATAGAAAATGTATTATGGGGAGAAAAGCGGGAAATGAAGCGAGGGGAAGGACTTCTACTGTGGGATCGGGGTTCTCATTCAACTGCATCCAAAAGCTCTATCGTTGTAGTGTCAAATACATCTGCTTCACTTGGCGAAAAGATTCGAAGGTATTTTTTTCTTCTTTATTAATTTCTTTTCGTTTCACTTCTGGATTGAAAGTCATTCTTTGAGAGAAAATATTCTTTATTTTTAATCGTTCCTCTTCAATCTGACTCGATTTCAATAATCTCTTATAAAGTAGGAAATTTTCTGTTTCTTCGGACCATTGAAGCTAATATGGCGTAATTATTACAATTATAATAACTCTGCCCCGTAGCCTAGGTCGACGGCGTAATAGGCCTTTTGTTTGTTTATTTAATAAAGCCAATCTTTAGAAATTCTTTTATTTCGTTTATGTAAAACGAATTCGGTTATTTGATATAAGCCATATAAATTACGAAAAGTGGAAAATATTAACTACGTAAGAGCGAACGTCGATGTTTATTCTCTGTATAAACGCTTTATTATTAATCAAAAGAGAGATAAAATGAAGGAATAATACAATTGCCTCTTAGTTAAAATTGTTTAAATTGCAAGAAATTAAATGTTAACTAAGAATTTAGTACAACTAATTTAATTTTAATACAGGTTTTACGACTTAACAATGAGAGAGATACTCTCAACAGTCATTCACTATAACAAACGTTGCAGTTAACAATGCTAAACTCCAATCCCAAATGATATACAGTTTACAACGTTAATTGCACTTTAGTAACAAGCGATGCGTAAACCTCACCTCCGTGATTAAAAGGCTAGTAGATGATGTACCTGCAAGAGGCAGCATACATCAACCCATACAGACTGTACATAATATGGCAATGATTTATCTTTATTACGTAGCTCCTGTACCTATTAGTTTCTCCATATTGCGTAGTCGACTGCTATACACTGATTGGTCAGTGTGAAGCTTCGAGAGATTCCGGACTAGAAACGGATGTGCGCTTGCGTTTCGTTCCATTCATCAGCGTTTCCTGTCAACACAAGCTGACGTAGAACCCGGGTGTCCGAACTCTGGCTGCAATTGATGGTCTTTTATTGGTGCGCCAAAGGTGACTGTATCCTAGCTCCTCTGAGTGTAATTACGGCTGACGTGGCTTGCCTTGTCCTGTAACCGGACAGTTACGCTTAACACTGTAACGGACCGGAAGAAATGTTCCTCTCTCTCTCTAAATACCCGTAGATAACGGCAAAACTTGATGCCCAGTCGATTCCTAACGGGTTTAGTGTTTTACGGATTACTTTTATACATACTTGAAATTTTATTAAGTAGAAATTTTTAAAATTAATTCTATTTTTTAAAATTTATAGCTAAAATTTTATAAATTTTTAGTTAAAACTTAATCATTTTGTTTGGCTTTTGCCAATAAAGCGCCTGTGCGTCGGCTTTCCTGTACGTTTAGTTGCTATGCGGGAAAACATACTTTACAGTTACGACCCTTCAAAAATTACGTAATCATTCTTAATTTTAATTAATTAATTTCATTATTTATTCTCTTATTTCTATCTCTAAACGTCGGGGTTATTATTAAGAACTTTTTAAAATGCTTTCTAAATTATTTATTTAGGAAGAATCATTTTTAAAATCACAATATAAAACTCTCAAGTTTAATTATGCAAATTGAAGCGTATTTTAATTATATTAATATAAATAGTTTAAGCATAAAAACTGGAATTATAAATAAATTATATAAAAGGAATGAATTATCATAAAAAATTATGATAATTATTTAAAGAAAAATGATTATTTGTATAGTTAGAGAGGAATGGCTTGATTACCCCTTTTGGCATTTTCGTCCCTCCAATAAGGCTTCATGACATCTAACGACAGTTTGATAGTGTCATGACGTTAGACTATGCGGATAGGAATAAGTGTACAATCTGTTACCCTAATCTTTGTAACATCAGACATTGGAGGACAGACGACCTCTGATGGTAGCTAATGGAGAATTGATGGCCCAAACGGAAGACAAGGATCAAAGATTTGAAAAACGTAAAATGTCATCTTTTCTTTTCAACCTCGGACATTCCTGTACGCGTTAAACCCTAAGATAAGTGCTGTTATGCTCAAAATGATGAATTTTTTCTGCTTATTTAGTAATTCCCTAAACTTTGTGGAATATGAAATGCAAATTTTTAAAACTGTCAAAATCTCCAAGGAAAAATGCTTAAATAATATTCCTTTTTTATCATTAATCGAAATGATTATGTAATCAACGAGAATAAAGTGAAATTAATACAAGATAATCGATTCGTTCGTCATCACCATCATTTTAAAATTTAAAAATATTATGTAAAAATCAAGAAATAAAGAGAAATAATTATTTAGAACGCACACTCAATAGAGATCAGGGAGTCTTTGGGTAGGAAAATCAATAGATTTAAGCTGTTTATATGAGTAAAATTTCAAAATACTCCTTACTTAAGCAATAGAAAAATTCCATGGCTTAATCCCCTGGACAAAGAAGAAATATTTAGACATATCAACTTGTATTGGAACTTCTATATTATTCCAATTGACTGAAAGAGAAAACTTTAGATGTTTAACTAAGTGTAAAATCGGAGCTTCTGACTCCAGTTCCCCGCGTAGTCCTTTGTGACTCTGTAGTCCAATGTAGACAAGGGTGGCCGGAATATGTTTGGAACGCTTGGCTTGCACCTGCATCCAACCATTCCGCTCAGGTGAGGCTGCCCTATGAGAACTGCTATATTAGTGAACTGTTGCTGTATTATTTTGTGAGGTGAGATCTACGGGTCACTTGTTTCCCATATAAGATCTCGTGCCGTCGCCAGAACATTCTGGGTCATTCGTCTTTATTTAAAGCTCAATAAATGATCTGAAGGATTTATAAACTTCTCATATTCCATTTATATCCTTCTTTAATAACATTTTATGTCCCAGTAATATCTTTTTAGCAAGATAAATCGAAACCGTTATTTCATATCGAGGTAATCATTTGTATAATCGGTAGCGCACTACAAAATACTTAAGGTTACATCCACGTCTATTACTATAATTCTTTTACAACTATTGAAATTAAAATCCATTTATCAATTTTAACAATTAATTTTAAATGAATAATAATAAATAGGCCTATTCAATTTTTTAATGTTTTAAATTAAAATAATTATATTTAATAAAGCGTCAAAATATAAATTTTAATAAATAATTTTTATTTTTTAAAGTAATTAAAAAGAAGATAAAATTAAATACGCTATTTAGAGTAAACAGAAAAAAACTGTTAGAAATTAAATTTAAATAAATGATTAAGAATTTATAATTTAGACAAAATAATAGTTTTAAAATAAATTTTTCTACATTTAATACGTAAAATGTAGTAGGCCTACCATTTTAATATAACAGAAATTTGTAAATGAATTTATATAAGCCTATATCTGACAGGCCAGAAACAAAAGCGAAAAGGTGGAGATGATTTTCTAACGGAAATTCGCAGTAGCTTCTACGGTCTGTAACAAACCTTGTTCTCGTATTCAACGACTGCAATACTTAAGGTCAACAAACATCACCTCACCCAGATTTGTTCACAATTGACCATAATCCGCGGTTCTTTTTTGGATAGATGGGTCTTTGAAACTGCAGTAAAACCACATCGACAATAGAGTCGGTTGACAAGTCCGAGGTTGTAAATTAAACAGCCGAGCAACGATCCTTGGGAAGTCCCCGTAATCCTTGGAAAAAATCCTTAGGTAAACTTTCATTTAAAATAACAATTGATATTTTAAAGTGGAAAGAATTTTATATTCATTTCTGGCCTTTTCGTTAACAATTAAAAACCTCATTAATTACCTCACCGGAGCAAACTGATTGTAAAGATTCCGACTCGATGTCGTTCTGCCTCCTTTAATTGGCGACGTGTTGGGGATTTTATTACGTTGTCTCCGCGTCATGTTACAGACTATACTATTGGTTAATTGTCTCTCTTGTCACTTAAAGCGACGGGAGTGGAAATCTTAAGAAAAGAAGCTTATCAACTTTAAAAACGATAAAGTCGGATTTTGGAAATTCGTCGTTCTCGTTGTCCTTTTCCCGACGTAAATAGTCGGCCGAGCTGCGGGAATATAACTTATTTTAAATCTTTTATTCCCGGATGGAAAAAATGAGGTGCGTACCCTGGAAAAAAATGTATCGAATGCCACCAATAATTTATAGTTTGTATTCCGAATTAAAAATAAACATTGGTCGAGTAAATAAAAGTGCGCGGTGGACGAATTATTATCCTTTAGGAAAATGTGGAACAGAATTCGACATCCAGTCAGGCATTTATTTATACAACACTATATGCATCCGTGCGTTCATACCTTTCGGACATAAAGCCATTCAGCAACACCAAATCCACATTCTACCTCCGACTATGACGTCACACAGAGATCAGACAACCCTCCTATCGCAATCTGAGCGTCCGTCGCCGCTCGTCTCATTGCTCCAGTATCCGGCGAGCCAGCCGCACCCCCCAGCCAATGAACGACAGGCTCCGCTTCTCTCCATACATTCATGCGACGGAGGACCTATTATCACAACCAACTGGTTTATTGGACCTACACAAGACGCAGTGCGCGCATTACAAAATCATATCTTCACGAGGTAGAGTCTTGACCCCCCGGGGACAAATATCCCAATGGTGGACGCGTCTTAACAGGTAGTGGGTATGTATCCGAACATACTGACGCAGACGACGGTGTATCCAACGCTGCTGAGATGCCCCAATGCTGTCAACACTCCTACTTCATTGTCTCCCGCTTCCAGTCCACCTGCCAGTGCGTCGTTTCTGGTCGAGAATCTGTTGAGGGACAGATCCGCCGTCAACGGACAAGGTTACCAATTAGCGCGACCCGTGGCACTGTCCGCCTGCGGAGTGGACGCCGCGGCTTGCACCACGTGTTCCGGCTGTTGCAACGGTCCCGCCGAAAGTCCCACCAAATCTGCCAGAGGTGATACCAATGGCGCAACACCTTCGTCGCCCTTTCTCAAGTTTGGCGTCAGCGCCATTCTGGCCGAATCCAAAAATAAGTTATTGACTGCGCAAAACGTCATCAGCTCCGTGGGTGAGTACTCGTCTTCCTCTTAATTAATCCCTCTCTTCCTTTTCTTTCTTTCGTTTGTACAACTCCAAACAATCGATCCAAAAACTACGTTAACGCTCCTCCCGTCTCGTTAATCGCTGAAACAGTAAGATTTCCGGATAAAAGAATTCTTTTAATAAAACCCTTTTTAAAAAAATACCCGAGTTCGTAACACCCTTTCTTAAAAAGTCAACAATAAATAAACTCTAAAAATGGCCGCTTTCTTTCGTTCGGTTATATCCGTATTAATGCACTTAATGCGATTTTCTTAAAAGTATGTCGTTTTTAATACGTTAATTCGCATAATTTGCCGTCGTTCTTCGTAAAAAGAACTTTTTCTTATTAATTGCCGTAAACATTTTATTTAAAACACATTTCTATTAATTAAACGCAATCATTTATGCTTTGGTTTTATTTAATTATGATTAAGCGCATAAATCGTGATTGGTACAAAATAAAGTAGCATTAAGCTTAAAAATTCGGCATTTTTATTATTTTTTAATTATATAAACATCAAATCTGGTAAATATAAAAAAACAAACAATTATTATGTTTATGAATAGTCCGTACTAAACTATATTAAATTTAAATCTTTCAAACTTTATTTATTTAAAATTAAAATATATAATAGACTACAATTTAAGTTAATTTTATATATAATTTTCGTTAGGATAGGGACAGGTAAATTTTAAAAAATCTGAATATTTTAGTTAAAAATGTGTATTTTATATGCTAATTGAACGATATATTATTTACAAAGAGCTCACAGATCTTTGCCATTTACGGATATCTTCATTTACTTTTACAATGTTAATATTTATTTTTTTATTTATGGAAAAAAATGTCTTAAAGCCGGTCTTTATTCGGGAATAAAAACCAGTAATTAAGGAGGCTTTTTTTATGTAAAATAAACTTGTTCGACCTGTTGTAACATAATTCATCTAACGATAAAGTTATATTGGTTGATTAACTACATTTATAAAAGAGTTGCTTAATAATCATAACAGATCGCAATTAATGATGGATTATTTGCAATCATTATAAAATATTCTAATCAAAATTTGAGTATTTATAATGAATAAATCATAACTTTAACCAGCAGCGAGATAAGTTCTAGCGAAAGATGGATTTCTACGGCAAAGTTTCTTAGGATAAACGAAGAAGGAAAGTCAAATTCGTTGTAAATTTATCAATTTATTGCTCGGATATGCGACGAATTCCACTTAATTCCTTCCTTTTGCCGTTTTTATTATCTTCTAAAGAGTTTCCGAAGTCGAAAGTTAATAAATTTAAAAGAGCCATTGGATATAATCCAAGCGCAATAATAGGCATAGAAAAATTATACTGTTTACGTTTGTTGCAAAAGATAAACTTCCATTAACTTAAGAAATCATTATTATATAAAGTAGAAGAAAAAATAAATATGCCTAATGCAGTGTTCAATATATATTTTTTTAAGTTTTAAGGACATTGATGAACCGGAGCGGATGCAGGCTCGCATGATCATTGCTATATCGTTCATTTAGATGACAAAACCACTTTAGTTAAACAACTTCTTGGAACAAGTCGACTGTGAAATTAACCTTATGGCTGTTCAGGCTCAGGTTTAGTGAGTTGATTATCTTGAAGAGAACAATTCTTCCAGAGATTTTCTCTTTAACTCGTTAAGAATATTGAATGTATGTGTGTGTGTTCGTATGCGCGTGGATCGACGAGCAATTTTTTCCCCTTCTTTATGGAACTAACAAGTGCTACGAAAACTAAATAAAATTTATTTACTAATTCATTTCCCCTCTTCAAATTCTTACGTAGATTTTCCTCCTTTCCCGTCTTTTATTCGCTATTTTCTACCTTCTTCCGAGTCAATTTCCATTGAAAGTTTGATGTTTATTATACATATAAATAATAATATCGAAATTTATTAAATTACTATTATTTTCTAATAAAAATACAAAACAAGTAAAAAAAGTTAGCGTGTTTATTATTAATTTTCGTAATTAAACCTATATAATTCAAAATAAAGCTATTTTCTCACATTATAATTGAATTACATTTACCTTATTTATGAAAGAATTAATTAAAATTGATTAAATTAGATAGTATCGAAATAAAAATTATAATTAGCTTATAATATTAAATTAAAAAGTAAAAAATTCGGGGCAAATTAGTAAAAACTTATAGAAATTGTACGCATTTGAATTACACGATTAGAAATCAAGAAAATTAATATTAAAAATTCTCTCCAGACGTTGTATTTTATTTTTTACTATTTTTTTTTGTCTGGAATTAACAAATATTTTTATATAAATGTTCGCAATTAAGCATTTAATATGTTAATAATAATTAAGGATACAAAAAATTGCATTTGTTAAGTTGTCATTTTATTAAAATTTCTTAATCCATAATTATAAAAAATACTTATTAATTATAAGTTACAATAAACTAATAAAAATAATAGAGTAATAATGCCTTTAATTTAATTGTTTATAAATAATTTAACTTGAAATTTTTAAATAATTATAGTAAATAAAATAAAACACCCGAAATTAGGAAGCAAATTTTTATTACTAGTGAATCACCGAAATATAAGTATATGAAAATTGTAATTATTGAGGCATTTTAAAATGAAAACTTGGTTATTTCTGATGGAGAAAGTACTGTACAGTACGTTTGCATTCGTTAGCATTTCAGAATGGCACAAAAATCGGTTAAAAACGTGTTGTTTTGATATAAATTTATGCAAAAACGTGTCAAAGAGCCTTCTTATAAACTGATAGTTTTCTATTTCATTTTCATACATATAAAATTAATGATTAAATGATAATTTTAGCCATATATTTATGAATATCTGTATATAAATTTTGCAATTATTCCGAAATAACCTATAGATAGAGTGGGCGAAAAGTCATTATAAAACTAAATTTTCGTCGTATTGAAATACTTTATTACTTACGAACTTCACATCAATTGTTCTCGTTCGATTCACAGATCCTCAATGATTTTTCGCAACGAGGTAGCGAAACAAAACACGGTTAACCGGCGAGCCATCCCGCGTTTTAGTTTAAATACATCGGATAATATAACACACGTTTTCTTATTCAGCGATTACTTTTATAATTAATTCGAGAGCAGGGAATTGTTTACTGCTATAACTCTAACCGGAATTTAAACCAATAAAAATAGTTTTAATTATTTTATATTTAAATTTTCGTTAAACTGGATAACGATCTTCGATTTATATCATAATTTTAAAATCATTTATTTTGTTATAACTTTTTTAATTTGCTAAGCTTCTATAGACGTTATTATATAAATTTATGTTAAAATATTCATTTCTTCTCGTTTATTTAAGCCGATAAGAAAATATTTATATAAAATAGAATAACGTTGTAAAATATTTCTATATCCCTTTATTATTTTCCAATAGTAAAGGAAAGAATCAAATTATTCTCTGCAGTTGTCATAAAAGTCTGATATATTTGATCACCAATATATGATTTTTGTATATCATGACATTTTATCCACATCTTTTCTATCGATACTTGCTTCAAATATGACTACCGGCCGCATAACTCTATAGAATTTAATAAGCTTAGATTTTGAAGAAAATTTGTTGTATTATTTAAAATCCTTTCTAGTGATTTTATACAAAATTTATGACTCTGTTCAGTTAGTTTTTAGTTAGCAATTAGTGTCAATTTAGTTAAGGCGGAGTCATAAATATATATTATTTTAGGACGAGTCGAGACGGTTAATACAAGACACGACCGTAAAAAAAGATTTACAAGAGTCTAAAAAAATTACCTGCTTAATTGGTATGCGTATTATGATCGGGGCTTATCGTCAAATCATAAAACCAGAACGTTCCGCATGACTAAACACTAAATAATCAGATAGAACCAGTGTTATAGATTACATTAAAAAGACATTAAATAAAAATTCTCTCTTATCTCGTATTAAATGTGTTTAAGATATCAAAATATTTGTCCAATCAATAGATTCTATTCAAAATATTTTAATTTTTCCTTTTTCAAATTAATTTGCATTTACATGTAAATATTAACTTGGCTGCGGATAAGTTCCTTCTTTCGAGCTATTTTATTACCGGGCATACACCGGCTAAAAATATAAATTACAATTAAAAATGCCTTCTCTTCTTTATATAAGCTGAAAGTAAAATAATTTATCTAAAATACGAGTAGAATTTAATTATAAATAAAGATTCATCCGTAATTTTAATTCAATTTTTATTATTTTTAATTTACATTGTTTTAAATGAATTTATACATCTTACTAACGTATTTTACTATTTTTAACCAAATCTTCATCAATAAAAAAACGAATTATTTATTATTTATTATCATTTAAATTATATTAAATACTATAGTAGAGATAACAAAGACTCATCACACTGCTACTGGTAACATCATAAAGACACTTCTATCATCAGAAAATAACTTTATTCCTGGTATGCATTTCGGTACACATGACCTTCATCGGCCGTACATAAAAATATATAGAAATCTGTTGTACTGTATAACAAATTCGCAGACAAATTGAGATTAATTACAATCTACAATTTAAAACACATCTGTTCAAGATTAATGCCCACCCATACTGCACAGTACTATGAGGATTACATTGTAAACAGGCCTACAGAATCTAAAAAAAAAAAAACTATTAGTTTCGACAATTCTCGAGACAAGTAGCTTTTTTTATAGTTTAAATTATAGTTTTAATCGTATTTACATTTTACAGAATGGGGTATTAAAATATCATTGAAATTTAGATAATGGTTGTAAACATTAGAGCCTTCCTCTGCAAAAGTACCAATCTAATAAATTAACGTTTGGAAAGTGAAGAAAATTTTTCAGAAGTAGAAGAAAAATATTCTGGAAATAAATCAAATATAAAAATATCAGCTTATAAACTGCCGCGAGTTGGTTTAAATAAATTCCGTTTCACGGAGTAAAAAACATCTCGACTTTTGAAAATTCAAACCCGTTCCATATTATTCGATTCTATATCATTTAGCTTACGTTTTATAACCTCACTTTTCAATAAAAATATATTTATTTGTTTATTTTTTTCTTAAAACTCAACATTAATAAAATCTATTACGACTTTCAATTTATTCCTAAAATTTCTATGAAATTCCTTCCAAATATTCAATATTTTGAATATTTTGAATGGAAAAATGTGTACTTGCAATATATTATTTAATATGTTTGATATTCAAAATATTCAATATTTTAAATAAATATGACTGCAAACCGGACTTTTTATTATAAATATTCTTTAAAATATTCTAAATATTCAATTAAAATTAAAGTATTTATAACTAATTTTCAATTTTATTTGAAAAATCCCAAAACTTTTATAAATATAATTAATAATGTAACAAACTTAAATGTTATTATATCGGCAATTGTATTTTAGGATTAAATTTCGGTATATTTATTTATTTACGTGTGCAATAAGTATGTAAATAAGTACAAGGCCTTGCGCGGACAATGATACCGTACAGTACGAGGCGCGGGAAAAATTTCTCCACGGGAGGCCCCGCGCGACATTTATGGTGGCATAGGGCCCGGGACGGAGCAGTTTTGTCATCGCGGCCAGGGGCAAATTCCTCCGTGCAAAACTAGACAAATAAAATACACAAATAACTATTGAATTGGAGGACGTAAGAAGATAAAATTCGACCGTAAGATGAACGAAGGGAAAAAAATTCGAGTATAAAAACAGAATTAGAAATTAAAACAAAGGAGTATTGAATCGGTGTAATTTCGGAGCCTTTTGTTGGAAAAGTCTTCTTATTAAACTTTTATCAAAGACATTCGGAAACAATTGCATTATAGAAGTATTGACGCCGGTGAATGGTCTTTGGCTTTTTCAATATGTGCAGATATTCTTTCAATTCTCTTTCTTTAATCCTTTTCAATTATCGCCTCCAAATGAAATATTTTAATTTTCCCACGGTTTTACTTTGACCCGCAGAAAATCGTCCGCCCACCCTTCAATTCTGACAATTATTTTATTTATTTAGAAGCCTTATAACGTTTCACCCAATCCATTTTTAAAGATAAAATATCTTCCGTTTAACCGTTTTATATAATAACTGTAATGCAGATTTACTCTTATTAATAATATTTTTTAATTTGCGTTTTATATCCTATCGTTTGTAATGCGAAACGAAAAAAAAAGTAGGGGGGAAAAGTCTTTTTTAACCTGTAACCAAAGTTTTAGAATTATAATTTATATGGAAGGAAATAATTTAAAATAGTAAACTAACACTTTTCGTCAAATTTTATAATTGGCGCAATTCGTTTTAAATATATATAAAAAATAAAAAATAAAAATAAAACTATAAAGTCTCCTTTATTTACGAATGGAGCCGTATAAAAATATCATATTTTCGACAATTTTAAAATTACGGCATTCGATATTTTATGTTAAATGCTATCGAAGTTATTCCAAAAATGTTCTAGTCTGGTACATTTTGAAAGAAACAAGATATATGGGGCTATAAATATTACCAGAAGTAAGTCAGTAGATTCTGGAAAGCAGGTTGGTCTTTTGTAATTTAATTTATTTAAAATATATCTTGAAGTCCGTGCGGCGTATGGTGGCAATTATTTAGAATCCGTTTATTAGAACATTGGCTTCTGTCGACGATATAAAGTTCAAAATTCGAACATTTAGCGCCATAGAGTATCTCGTTCTTTCCTTTTCTGTCTGTTTTGCGGCTGTAATAATAAGATTTACCGGCCTAAACTCTTAAGAAAAATTAAATAATTATATAAATTACCTTCAAAGAAAATTCGAATATAATTGTATTCATTTATTATTAGCAAATAAATATAAAATATGGCTTTAAAAGGAGGCGGGTGTGGCGGTTTTCTTCCGGAAGAGTGCTTTGCGGCAAAATAGAATACTTTAATTAATAACGAACGATTAAAAATTCAAAAATCGAACTTAAAAATATATTAGAATCTTTAGAAATAACCAATGTATTCATTGCTTATATTGAAGTTATTTTTCTTTTCTAAAATCCAAGTTTCTATTAGTTAACGAGAATTTAAATAAGAGGAATTAATTAATTGAATCAAAAATCATTTTAAGATTTCTTAACATATATATAATCTGTGTTGATAAATTATAAAATAACTAACAGAAGTAGCTTTAGTAACTCAATATTACTTAAAGTATTTTTCAATATTTAGACATAAATGCGAATGAAAAAATTCGGAATAACCAACTTTCGGTCTTAATCGGAATTTAGCCAAGAAGCTGGTGTTTATTTCTTAGAACTTAACGGGATTTTTTCTTAATAAAGTAAGTTTATGTATGAATTTAGAAATAAAAATAAGATCATCCAGATATTTTTCGTTAATGTTTTCGAAAGGCGAATATAGCCTTACATAATCATTTCTTAAACAGTTCGTGGCCAAACCTGTAGCCTAAGTCTGCCTCCTTTTTTATTCGATGATCCCCATATAATATCTTTATAATAAAACATTTCTTAAATTATTACATAAAAATTTTTACGATAAACATTATAATTAAACAAATTTTTTAAAATGAATTTCAAAAAAATAGGCCTACAATTCTCCTCCGATGTAGACGGCTGGCTTTAAAATAATATAATATTATAGTGCTAGAATTAATTTTAACTAACTCCCCTTTTCTTTTCGACTCAAATAACGAATTAAACTACTTAAAATTAAAAATTTAATTTTCTTAAAATTTATATTTGATGCTAGATTTATTTTAATGCTAAGAAAATTGTATTTAAAAAGCGTATTCCAAGTCATTCTTTAAGACATAATTTGGAAAATGCAGCAGATAAACTCTTCGATCGAAAATCTAGATAGGAAATTGCTAGGAATTAAAAAACATTAGAAAGAAAGATTAATGTTGGTCGAGTGTAAAGTAAAATATTTTAATTTATTTGACACAAACTCGAAACGAGAGTCCCAAAACGAGATCGTGGTTAGCTTTATCAGATAAGCATCTCCACCCCTAACGTTGTTATCATCCAGTCGAGAATAAATCAGTTTACAACCAACAAGAATTATATTTCTTTAAGGTGTTTTCTTCTACATTCGTAGGCATATCTAATAACAATAAGAATTATGATAATACAGGCCTTACATCTCAGCCGAAAACAGTCGATGTGTAAGGCCTATAAATATACAGTAGGTGGGTAATGTATTAAATTTTCGGTCGGTCCGTATTAGAAAATTGTTTACAAATACAATTTTTTTTTATTTATTTCGGGTTATTTTATTAAGGGAGCCCGAGATAATAAGAGTCGGCGTGAACGTGGTTAAAAATACAGAGAAATTAAGAAACAAATGATTAAAACTCGTGTAGAGAGATTCTTTCTCTTCCGATGCTGTATTTTTCGACCCGTCGTCCACCAAACTGAGTACATATTATTAATTATAGTCAATATTAATTTAGTGGAGTTTGTTTACTTCGAAATAGGAATGACAATATTATATGAAATCACAATTGGCAATTATTAGATTATTTACTCCTTTGAAATCTACCCGGATGTCAATTCCAAGAGTAAAGTTGCTTTACGGTGTTGGAAAATTTTCTATCTACTTAAATTGTGGTGAATTTTGGGATGTAAGGAGAGTGCGTGGAAAAGGTGAAATTCCGGATGTTTGAACAGGTGAAATCTTCGATTTGAAAGTTTCCGATCAATCTTTTCTATCGAATTCTGCTTCGGGATGTTTGAAAAACTTTATTGTCGTTTGTAAGTCCATCCGTTAACATTACCCGGGCCAATTTTATTCTATTACTTTATCTCTCGTTTATCGAACGAGTAGCTTCTTTGGTGACTTTATTATATACACAATAGCTTTTATAATTAAACATTTAAACTCCTTTCAAATTGTTTAAAGAAGTGTCGGATCGTGCGGAGATGCTCGCGCTAAATCCTCTATAAAAAAAAAAACAACTAAATCAGTGGTTAGCATTTAAAAATTAAAATTTAAATTAAATAAATGATTAAAAAGAAACTTTAAAATTTTTCGTTTGCCTTTTACTAGAGAAATCTTCGTTTATTACCGATTTAAAACCGAAATTAAAGAGAGAAAAAGTTTTTAAATTTTTAATCGACAAAATCGGTTCGATGCTCCGAAATAATTTTTGTATTAATTTGGCCTAATAATATATAACAAAGATCCTTTAAGCTCTAATTACGGGCTAGGCTATTTTCTAGGCCGTATAAAATTTATGAAAGATTATTAAAAGAGCTGTAAAGAGAAACTAATTTCAATTTCTGCTTAAAATAATTGTATAAAATCTGCAATTTTCCATTAAAATACGCATAAAAGAAGTTTATAAATAAAGTTAAACTTTTACGAAGTTTGCACTTTTATATGAATAGATAGAAATATTTAAATCGTTATCGAAATAATAGTGTTTATTTTTCTTAAAATGAAATTTAAATAGACTAACTTTTACTGTAGCTTTTATTGTCAATTTTACTAAATTTTATCATTTTCATTTAGAATTAGTTGAACTTATTTTATAATTTTCTTCCGAAGAAAATAACATTTTTGACTTTAATTTTATCGAGAAAATAAAGTTTACACAATGCGTCGGAATTTTACCGTAGGCTAAAGATAAAAAAATATACTTTATAACCGTCGATAGAATATAAAAGTATCCGTATAACCTTCGATCGACTCATATGAGTACAAAATGAATAAGAAAGGTATAAATATAAATGTTTAAAAAATATTTATGCATTGTAGGTTGTTTGTGGCCGGCGTGTAAAGTTTTAGGTCTATTTATAAAAGATAATACAATATCTATTTTTGAGAAGCCGTATTAAAAATATTTTTCATATAAAGCGAGTATTTTCCACCTTATAAAGCATTTTATAATCTTGTCTTAAGAAAAGAATTTATCACGATAATCCCGAGAAGCGGTACAAGGGCTATCTATACTTTCCCAGCTCAATCACCCGTAAATATCATATATAAATTAAATTAGAAATCGGTAAATAATTTTTATTATTCTTTAAAAAATAATTTTTTTTTCTGGTGATTCTCAAAAGAATGAAAATTCAATAAGCTCATACTCAAAAATAAATTTTGATGCAATTTTAAATTCTATTAAAACGGTTTTAAAGCATTCATATTTTTCCGGAACGTCAAATCCATTCCTTTATCGTACAAGCATTTCCGTGAGCCTGGAGATTCCGAATTTCCTAACCCACGTCACGTGATAAAAGCGTCACTCAAATCTTGACAACTCACACAGATCGAGAAATATGTGTGCTCGAGGTAGTGAAGTGAACCGATCGTTGTCGGTTGCGATGTTCAAAAAGAAAACAGACATCTGTATTCTCTCCGTTGGACAGGAAACTTTTCTAAAAGGTTAAAATCGAGTGACTTGATTTTCTAATGTCGCTAAACTCCAACGACTTCTCCGAATCCTCCCCCGAAAGCATCTCCGAATATTCTCACCCCGGCGCAGTAATTGTGCTAAACGTTGGAAAAACACCGACGTCTAATAATTAAAATTTATCAATAATTTTATAATTTTCTTCTTAAAAATTATTAAATGCCAGCACCTTATAGAGTCGCACCTAATTTGCTTTACCTAGGCCTAGGGGTCGACGCTTAATAAATTTCGTACTCATCACTTTTTATAATGTCCATTAAGTGTTGCCAAATAGTTGGCCGACTTTGCCGGCAGATAAATTGATATTCTCTCGAGTAACAAAAGAGAAGTGCCGAGCCGTTACATACCGGCCACGAACCCGTAATGAATTAACATAACCCCGATTAATTTACACCCCGGCTTCTACGTTTTTATTCTTTGCTTCCACCTCCTCTCCGTTATTCTACCTTTGGCTAAACTTTATTTTAAAATCGTCTTATTTACCTCCACAAACATCTTTAAACATTTTCCCAACCGGATTGGAATTTCCGCAAATTTCTTCTCCTTTAACAATATATTACGGTTAGATTTTGAGTCTACGTTTAAATATTTACCGACCCCATCCAGGAAATTTCGGCATTTTTAATACGTCCAAGCTTTCGTTTTTCCACAAATATTTTTCTCGGACGTTATTCCCGTGTAGTCTATATACAGTATTACTTAATAATAATAATAATACGGCTTACGTAAAACCCAATTATATGATTTTTGCTTATTTGAAAGGAAATTTTAAATAATTTATTATTTTAACATAAAAATAAAATAGGTTTATAGAAAGTAAAAATTTGAAATATCCAGTATATAAAAATAATATAAAGGAAAAACGCCAATAACAATTAATCACATTTAATCCTCCAGAGAACAATCTCTGGAGGATTAAATTAAGATAATTAGGTTTAAACGACATTTTTACGGTTAAATCGCTTTAAAAAAATTAACATTAAATTTAAAAGACAAGAAAGTATTTACGGGGAGCCCCACGTGTCGGTTAAAGGGGTTTTTTTTTTAATCAATTGGAAGGGCAGGAAGCTTTTATTTTTTGGTCAGAGAGAGAAAGGACAACATTTAACCGCGAGCGGAGGTTTAGCGGCCGTCGGGCTTTTATCCGACGCCTTACTTAACACGTCGGGTTCGGCCGGGATCTTTCCGACGGCAGAGGAGGAGAAGCTCGGGTTACGGGAGTAAAAATCCGGCGGAGAGCGGCAGATAAAATCCGTTCATCTATTCATGGAAGGTGGGACGACTTCCGGGGAGAGAAAATTTTCCTTTCCGGTAGACGATTGGCGGAAAGAAAACCAATGCCCAGGGTAAAGACGGGATCGAATTTCGGGCGCAAAAACCAACCAAAACCCCTAGCCGAAAAGAAATATAGAAAAATTCGTCGACCTTCGACTAAGAAAAAAATTACATATAGATATAGATATATATATATATAGATATACCTTAAACCGGAAACATTTTACCGGAGTAATCTATCATTCCGTTCCGCATTCGAAAAGATGGGAAAAGTCGGAAACACGCCCGACTTTTCCATTACGTCCCCCATCGCTCTATCGGGCATGTTATTCCGGCAAGTTCACTTAGTGTCGGTCTCCCCCGGTTTAGTAAAATGAATAGTGGCCCCCCCCGCGCTCTCCGCCTTCAGACGCCGGCCGGATATAAAGCGCCGGGCTCATACATAGACTGCTTTTCTAATAGCCCGGGTCGGCGGCCGCCATCGCTGCTTGCAGAAAATTGAATTCTAGCCGCAAACCGAAAACTTATATCTCTATATATTTATTTTTACCGTCAAATGAGGTTTGGGTCAGCAGCTATCGACTGCGTCGTCGGCCCGGGAGCATAAGTTAAGAGATCCCGGACCGGATCGAGTGAAAAGTTAAGTCGGCGGATTGATTGATTCCGCTTTTCTCCGCTCAATTTTGAATTTTAGATGAGTTTTTCCCTTTTAATTTTTAAACTTTTCCAAACTCTTTCCTTCTAAACTTTGATAAAATCCGCTTTTTAAATTAATTCCTCCACTTTTATTTACTCTCCGTCGAATTTTCCGCTTTGCAAATCGTTTCGAGTGTTTCGGCCGCGCGGAAATTACCGTCTTCCTCCCGCCTTTCCGCCCTTACCCCCACTTTTCCAAATCTTTTTTAAGCCCCGATTACCCGGCAAAGCTTCCTTAAACGGATCCCCGGCCTCGGTCCCACCGACCCGTCCGGGAAGGATTCCTCGTCCCTCCGCCCGTCTTACAATAAAGCCGGTTTTATTTACCTAACTTGGCGCCGCGCCGCGCTGCCGCCGGCGCGGCGTGGCGCCGGGCCAAAAGCCGAACGGGACTAAACGGTAAAGGTCGATCCCCGGCCCCGCTACTATTTGTAATTGGATATAAATTTCGGGCCGAGGTGGCCCGCGGGCGCAAAGACGGTCACGGCGCTCGCGCCGCTTCGGCGGGGCCGATAAATAACCGCCCGGAACGCCCCCCCTGTAACCGCTAATTAAATGAAAATGAGGAGCGGAACCGACGGCGAAAACCGGGAGAAAAAAAGCCGAGTGGGGAACTTTGACGTCTTGGTCGGCGTGACGTCTTAATTGTGTAGTGACCGCGGCGGCCGGGGCCCGGCCGACTTGATGGATGGCGGTCCGGTGCCGACGGGGGCGACGACTGGCTGCCGACAGCTGTCGGAAATCCTTTTGTTTTCTATTAAAGTGGCTCCTTCCGACTTTTTTGCCTCCGGACAAAAGCTTCTTTTTAAATAATAAAAGTCCCGTCTTCCGAATTCTTCTTGCGCCTCGGCGCGACATTTTTCCCACTCCGTCGGCCTTCGGCCGCTATGGAAATTAACAGCGCCGTGGAATTTCCGTCCCGTTTTACTCTAAGCTACCGATAATTCGGTTTAGCCTTAAAATTAGTCGTGCGCAGTTTTAATATTGTTTAAATTCGCCAAGATTTCGGCCGAAGATTCTTAACGAAGATCCTCCTCCCGGTGACGTAACCCATTAAACCTTTGTTAATTAGAAGATAAGTTATCGTCTCTTATTCGGACCGAGGGACTCGGCTAGAAATGGGGTGGGAGATGTGGGTTAAGGTTTAATTGCGTCCGGCCACCGGGTGGAAGTAGAGTCGACGAATTTCCCTGAGCCTGGCCGTTTTGCGGGTAGTTTTTAGAAGACGGACGACGGACGGACGGACGACGGAGGTGCTGGTGTACGGCCGCCTACTCCGTCTATGAATTACGACGGGTATCGAGCCGAGAGGCGGTGCCGCTAACGCCGGTTTGCTTCGAATGCTTCATCAGATATCGAGGTTAATGGTTTCTCACGATCGTCGCCTCTATCTATCTGCGAAGTGGATTGGACGAATAAGATTACGTGTGACGTAGACACCGGATAGGCTTTTAGAGTGTGTATTATATCCGTCGATAACGAGGAGGTGGAAAGCGACCGGGCGACTATCTGGTTTTTCGTTTAGACTCGGCCGTATCGGCCCCCGGTGCCGATAGACTTTTTGATTTATAGGGACGATCGGCATTTATTTGGCGTCGGAATTTTCGGGTGGATTTACGCCGTGTAGTTACGGACTGCCGGCTTGTTAATCGCGGCCGGAATGATTTATTGTATAGTTATATTAAATTTTATTAAGAGTGCGCGTAGGCCCGTCGATATTTTAACGTGTAGAGTGTCCGTTAAATATATAAGCGTTAAATTATAAATAAACACGTATTAAATGTTGCTCCCGCGATTAGCATTTAATAACTGAGGGCGGTTTCAGTTCATATAAGTGTAGAATTGGCGTCGTCTCGCGCGTTATTCTATTCGGCATAAAATACAATGCTCCGTAATTGCGCCTAATAAATCTGTTTTGTGTAAATTATCGCATTATTGCCCGTTTAATCCGTCCGATCGATTCGTCTTCTTAAATGATACTTTCGATAATCGGTAATCGTCCTTATTCTATGGAATACCGATAAACTGACCGACTTCCGTTAGTTCTTTTACTACGCGCTTAAAGGTAAATCGTGGGGCCTTTAGTCACTAAAACTTTTCCCCAATATAAATTCCAGGTAGGGCCTACGTCCTCTACTGGAAGTTATCGTTAATTTTAATTCTCTTTCGATGTTTCAACAATTAAATCGTCAAATATTTCTTGTTGCTCGGTTTATTGTGCGGGAAGTTAGACGAAAATCTAAAACTTTGTTACGTTTAGAAACCCCGATCATGCAAAATACAAAATTACATTATTAAATAATTGTTGTCTCCTAAACACTATAAAGTGCAGACACGCGGACACTTGGCAATCTTCATCTTAAGTTTATTTCAGTTGAGTTATTATTTAAGTTTATTAAATAATATTAAAATTCTACGTTGTAAGATCGAGAATTTAAAGCTTGATTTATTCTAATTTTTCTGTATTTCGGGTAAATGTAAGTTTTTTACTCTATACAGACTTACGAGACGACGATAAATTAAAAAAGTCGTTTTTTTAACTCTTAATTTTGTATATTAACATTATTATTAATCGACGAATATAATTTTTTAAACTGCATTTTCTCTTTGAAATATATTAACCGAATCAAATAATAAACATTTCGTTCTACTTCGTTCGATGTTACGTTACGCGTATTACGCTAGATCGTATAACTTATCTACACGACACCGAGCTAATTTAAAAACAAACATACATTTTTCCTATTTTCGTAAACTCGGCACAGAATAAGTTTGACAAATTGCGAACGTAGAACGACCGAAAATTTCGGCCGCTTTTTCTGTTCGCAGATTCGTAAATGTGACACCGGACTTATCAATGTAAAGAGCCGAGAAAGGTCGTAATTCATTAAAACGAATAATTTGCGTAAACAAAATGGAAATTGGATAAACAGCCTTCACCGCGCGGCTTATAACTAAAGAGAATATAGTTCTGTAGAAATCTATCGAAAGTCAATTGGCCGAAAATTCTTGTCAGTTCATTTCGGCAAACGACATGGTTTACGTCATAACGGAGAGACTATCGAATTCTATTTTTGAAAATAAACTTAGATTATCACTGGTCGGAGAGGAATTCCTTCTATTTTTATTGTAAAAAATGGTCCAAAAACACTCTTTTGCCGAAATAAATAAGAATTCCTCTTCCAACTTCACCTGACGACGGCGATTGCGGTGGGAGAAGGAGCCGCGAAAGAACCCATAAATTTAAAAATAAAAAATATAAAAAATGTAATTGTAAAATATTTTATCAAAATTTATTAGGTATTCGAGTAATATAGCGGATGTCTAGTGGAAGATTATCGCCAGATTGGGCTAACAAGATAGGCGTGACCGGTGGGTCCTGCCAACGATTCGTAGCCCGGGAGAATGCTCGGGGGTAATACTCGGGTACAGACTTATCTGGTGGCTTCCATCTAAAATTTGCCGTTAATAGAGATTTCAACGAAATTTAATCTGTGTTTTGGAAATTGGACGCGAACGAATTATCGTCTCCGAATGGGAGGACGTGCCAGAAGAATCAGGGAAATTTATCAATATCTACAAAGACTATCGTCGCCATATACTTATTATATTACTGGAAACATAAAAAATGATGTAATAGATAAAATTTCCAGCGAAAACAGCTGGTATTTCGCAGATTAAATTGGTGATGCGAGAACTTTCTCATAACATTAAGATCTGGAATAATTCCAAATTATTATTCAGTCGTTTTTCTGAAAGTCCTTACGCCCTTGTAAATTCAATAATAAAAATTTTTGAATTTTGAATTTTAATATGCCGATCAATTATTCATTCATATATATCCTATATATATTATTTTCTTCCCAGTCGAAAGTCACGATATTCATCATTTTCGGTGTATCTTCTACGTTCGTAAGTGATGTGCGGCCAACGTGGCGGGTTTTTCCACGTTGGAGAAGAATTTTTTATTTGGCATTTCCGATCCCGGGCCTAAAATAACGCGTTTGTCGGGTAAAAGTGCGAGAAGGAGAAATTTTTGTATATTTTATAAGCGTTAAAATAGGAAAGAGTGGAAAGTAATCAATTATTCTCATTGTAGTGACGGGTGTGACTTCGCCACTTCCCGCTTATACGTATTCGGCCGTGGCCAAACCCATACCGAGAACGTATCTGGATTCGCCTCTGCAATCCCTGGTGGCTTGCAGGCCTCCCTACCTGACAGGTAAGTTAATCGTCTTCCGTAATTAATTCTCTTGGTTTATATTTACTTATTAGAAATAATATAAATAATTTTCTTCCCGCCAAAGTTATTTATTAACGAGAGAGTGTTTGCGTGCCAATATTAACGTAAAGACAGAGAGAGAAGGAGTAATTTTTTCATTCCGACGATCGACTAAAGGATTGCAAAACGATTTTTATATTTCGATTGGGAGAAAAATAAACGCTGATTGATAATATATGCGGAGGTAATCGAAAGGGGAGAGAGGTAAAATCATTTAAATTGGAGTCGGAGGTACTTAAAGAAATGTTAACGGCTATCAACAGATCAAACTGTTTCCTTAAACGCTTAATGGTAGATTTGGTCGAATCGTCTGTCTTCAGTTTGCTTGTCATTTATCGCCAGTTCCTTAAATGTCGAGCCGACTGCGTAATGATCGGGCCGAGTCGCTAAAGAATTACGCGTAATTACATTCAATCATCTGTCGTGTAAGACCTTCTGCTGTGATGACCGAAAATGAGTTGCCTTCCGCCCCTCCTCGTCTTCCTCCCCTTTACGACAGTCAATTTCCAGTAGTCAGTTTTACCGTTCCGTTTATTGAAAAGTCATAAGTCCATTTTCCGTGCAGTTGCCGACAAATTACATGATCTGTTACCTCAGACGGAAGTAATCGTCAAACGAGACCTCCTCCTCTTTCTCATTCGTCCAATCTACGCCAACGGACGAGGTAGATGCTCCGTTTGGCGCGCATTCCTTTCCGCCGACGTTTCCGCTGCTTACAATTGGAATTGTTGGACCGTCGCCTTTCCTTTGCACATTAATACGTCGCAAAGAGCAAAAAAATAATAAATAACCACTGCCACTAATTACGTACGAGCGGAAATTCGGCCTTTTCTTATTTATCGTCGGGCGCCGCATCGCATTCGAATGGTTGTTTTCGATTGAAGGAGAGGCGCGTGTAAGAGAAGTAGATGATAGGAGGGAGCGAAGAAAGGAACGTACGGCCCGGCCGTATTCAATTTGACTTTCACACACCGATTGGTCTTCGTCGACCGGGTGCAATATTGATACAGTTTCGGGGAGGGCCGGGGGCGCCATTCCGTTAGAAAAACATTAGTATGAAGCGGTGCATGTTTGAGTCGCGCGGGGAAACTCTCTCGGACATATCTTATCCGGATCCCTCCCGAGTTAGAGAACTATTCGTCGCCTTTCCGGAATTGTTTTCCGCTTTTCTGAACTCGATTCCACGCCGCCGGAAATTCCCTTACAATCGGAATAAGTAATTGGCTCCCACCATAGCACATAGAATATGAAAATCGTCACGAGCGCGTAAAACATCCGTCAATATGCGATTTTACTATTGGTAAAAATATAATCGGTTGAGTGTGTCAAAAACAGATTTGATGTCGGAAAAAATTGCATATTTCTTCAGTGATTTTCCTCCTTTCTCTGATATTTCGTACTGAAAATATTAAGATCAACCGGTGAATAAGAAAAAATAAAATAAAATAAAAAGTCGCCTGCAACGGAAGATGGGCGGAAGAGTCGACGTTTATACGAAAATAAACACAAGTCAGTAATGTTAATCGATTACTCCCGGCTTTCACTTATTAAATTTTTGTCCCTTCTTCGGCCGGCTTCTCCTGGCCAATTTTAAGGGGAAAGCAGAATTATTTATTAATTGCGCTTTGTATTCAAAAGATCACATTTGGCAACATTATTAGCAATTATCCTAATTATTATCTATTTGTATTTGCCGACTGAGACTGCAATCTGTTCAACTATTTAAAATGGAAGTGTCTCTTAACAGAAATGGATGTCTATTAATTAAAATGTGATTAACGATAACTTGTCTCGGTGGGAATTCTAAATACAAAGTTGGCGGGCGTTTGGTACTCGCCGGGTCATTAATTCGCCGAGGCAGATAATGATTCACTCCAAAGATAAAATGGTTTGTTTCTACGCTTTGGTCAAAGTTTATAACAAACTTTGCGCGAATATATCATTTCTACTTACAATAGTAAAGTCCATTCTCACCAGTTGATTACGGTAAATGCAGAAAATTGGCACGGGTCGCCAGATTTATAGCTCCTCCTTTGTGATCGCGTGACGTAACCAGTAACAATAGTTGCGTATCTCGGTAACTTCTTTCCTTTAGGCCACAATTTATCAAAAAACTGTCTTCGACCATTCCGTAAAAACATTTCTTTTAATTAATGCTTTCAACCAGTAACAATTTTCAATTATTCGCTTTTTCATTTATCTTCTAACCTATTTTCTCTTTTTATACGCAGTCTTGTTGCTTAAATAACATCACCATTACCACGTCTTATCTTCTTTCGTTTAATTTATTTTGCTATAAGAAAAGTATTTCCAGCACGATCAGATGTTTTTATTAAAAAAATGAATAAATTATTCTCTAACTCGCAGAAATTATTATTATTTTTAATGAATAATTAAAATCGCTCACAAACAGTTTTACACGGAAGCGCGAGAGTCACACGGTGAAAAGTATCAGATTTTTTATTAATGTAAAATTATATAATTTTAAATAGCCTATATGCTGAAAAAGATCCAAAAATTAGATTTAACATATATTATGTGTAATATTTATATAATTTATATTAAACAATTAATAGTAGCGTGTAGACAGAAGCTTAAATAGAATTGCGGTAATCACTTATGTTCTTAAATCGACTAAAGCAAACATTTCTAGAACAGAAACTATCGGTGATATACTTAAATTAGAATTGATAAAAAAAAATTCAATTTTAACATTTTTATTGAAATTATTCTTTCTTTTTATAGGGTTGCAGCCCCTTTAATCTCTTGGAAATCTAATCCGTCAATAAGAACGTAACAGTGCTACCGGCGGATTAGATTTCCTGTTTTTATTTAAAAATAATTATATTTTATATGTATATAAGTGTATAACTATAATACGTCGGCTACATTTTATAGCTCTAGACTTTTCGTACAGAATTGTTTAATGTTCCAAGTTGTTGTATAAATTTGTTCCTTGCATTTTATCAAAGAATCGCCTCTTTCCGGTTTGCATTACGACTTAGGGGCCATTTTATGTAGTTGTAGACATATTTTCTAATACAATCTATCAAAAATATTCAAATTTCACTCGATAATGATGTACGGAGGGTGCATATAAAACCGCGACAAAGGTTTTCATCAAGTTTTCTCGAAGAAAAGAATTTATGAGTACAAAATTTTATTTAATAATCTTTCGAAATTCAATATTTTAAAAAATATATTCTTTGCTCGAAAGTAAGAATTTAGGACGGAGTAGTTTTATACTTTAATCTATTTTAGATTAAGTGAAATAATACGGAAACAAATTTACATATCCAGAAAAATTATCAATCACTAAATTCACAATATTACTAAATTTCAGAGTTTTCATCAATTAAATACGTCAAATTTACATATTTATTTTTATTTTTATAAAATATAAGAAAGAAAAGAAATTCTCGATAATAAATAAATGCCTTTAGCGTTAAAATTATTTTATCTCGATCAAAAATATGAAGATTTTAATGAATTTTCTTCGAGAGTAATTCTGTTTCTTGCTTAAATTGAAAGAATCGGCGAATGAGTAATTTAATTTCGAATGAAGTAAATAAATACAATAAATATCAGTTTAGCGAAAAATTTTAAATCCCAGAAAAATTAATCAGTCTTTCTAAAGATCTTTACGGCTGTTTTCCAGGTTTATTAAATTGGCTTCATCAAAAGTCGATATTTTTTTTTTCTAAATAGCGCAATTATCTTAAACATTTGCAAGCGCTTGGTCCGTCTAGAAAAAAGAAAAAGAAAAAATATGGGCAAATGTCCACATGCCCCTTGTAACTGTGGGATCGTTCCATCTTTTCAGCATCATAAACTTTCTATTGGCTCATTTCCAGCACGTATTCTAGCATTAATTTACTGCCTAGTTTGGGAGTCGTTGACAGGGGGTAGAATGCATCGCACGAGCGAAACTTTGAAGCAAGGATAGAAAAAAACTACTCCATTGTCAAAAGTAGGAGGCGCGAGAGAGTAAAAAAGCACAATGGAAGTTTCGGTTCAGACCGTTTAGCAAAGGTTTGCTCGCTTTCTAGAAGTGGACTCGGCGTAAACAAAGGCACAGGTGTTGGTCTGGCGATGAGGTTTGTCGGAGCGTGCGAGGGATATGATCGCACTTTGACCACAAGCCATTGAACACGGATGGATGTGAGGATCGTTTCTACCCTTCGGCTTATGAAAGAAGCATTAGTCTTGGGCCGTTCCGTAACAAAGTTGTAAATCACCAAAACTATAACGCATGTTAACCGCATACGACGTTCGCAACTTACGCACGTTCGTGAGTTATGTAAGCACGAACTTACGCCTTGTGGCTTTTTCTAAGCGCGGAGACTTTCAAATAAATCATCGATTCGTAACTACGTATAACGGCATTATTTAAAAAATACAAAACCAGAAAATTTCGCTTTCCGCTCTTTCTTAAATATTTAATAAATATCTGCAGAGAAAAACATGCTTATATTTGTTTATCATATTTGTAGAAGACTTTTTAATGACAAATTAACATTCTTCAATAAATTATTCGGAAATCGGCAGGTTTTTTCAACAGAATAGAAGAAGAAGAAAGAGAAAAAACAGAAGAAAAGAAAAAATTCCACCGTGTGATAATCTATCATATTAATTTACCACACTAGATTATTAGTTTTTCCAAAGAATTATAGTAATTAATCAACGATTATGATTAATAGCCATGTTTTAATTAGAGTCAATATAGCCTAATAGGTTGCTTGTATAATTTGATTTTTACAATTCGCAATTTTTTAACGCCCAAATTTTAATTTATTTCGAAAAATAATCTTTACATTTTTTAACCTTTAAAATTTAATAATTTAAACAGCTTTTAAGCCAAACGAATCCGATTTTTTCTGTTTATTATATACTTTGTCGAACATTTTATTTATTATTAATGGGAATATCGAGAAAGTAGCTGGTTTGGCACGGTTGCGATGGTTAAAATCGATTTTCACAATGTTGATAATCGAAAACCGTCCAGAACGGTGTAATTTTCGAAGCCTTAATCATATCCGCTAAATCGACCGCGTAACTAGAGTATCTCCCAGATAATCTTCCAGATTGCAGGGGAGCTGAACTAACTTCATCAAAAACAATCAATGGGTATTCATCTCCGGTTTGAAAATCCCAATTTCCAGGATTCTACACTTCAATAGATTTGTAAAGAAAAAAGAGATGATATGGTTGGTTAACTTTAACGAGATAATGTTTTTCCTTGGCTTCTTTTTCAAGAGTCCCCGTGTTGATCATTTCGGGATGCTTCTTGTTTCCTATACACTATTTCCGTCTTTTGCAGAGACAATTACGACCATTGATGCCAAGAATCCGTAAAACTCTTTCGAAAAGACAGATTCGTTTTATTGGATACAATGCCCGAATCGGAAATGCTTTTTCAATTACAATTGTCAGATACTTGGAAAATCCTTATTGCTTCCAAGACCACTTCCGATTTCAGCTTTGTTGATTACGCTTTAAAGTTTTATTGTAATTAGTTTTAATGGAAGGGTCTTCTGTGAATAGACTTAAATGAAACCATACGACACCGACGACTCTTTCAAGTTAGATCGAGAAATTAAGTGATTCGCGGAGATTTTGAATTCGTTTCGTGAGTTAACGGTTGATTTCTCGGAAATAAATCCTTATTATTTTATGATTTATTCTTTACGTAAAGTATTTAATGATAATAATGGTTAAAATAAATTTAAATAGTTCAATCTGACGAAATTTATTGCACAAAATGAAATTTAAAGTAAATTTGTAAAAAGAATTTGTTAAAATGTTACAAAATAATTAAATTTATACTCGATTGTAAATTAAATTTAGCATTATATAAAGTGCAAAAGACTATAGCGTAGGGAGGAATTCCACAATAAGGAATTGTGTCTCGACGAAGTACCGAAATTAAATTAATAGGCAAATAATTTATTTAGCAGTATTTAGCATTTAAATTATTGCCGAATATTATCGAGAATATATATTTCATAATTGAATTAACGACTAAAAGAAGTAATAAGTAAATTTGATACGGCGGCATTCCGCGTAGGGACAAAACTTCATATAGACGTACTAATTATTTTATAAAATAAAATTATACGAATAAATATTTTTGTAATTAAATTGAATGAAAGTTAAAGAAATTCTGTAAAGTAACGAATGGAATGGATATATTAATTTTAACAATTTCCTTACTTTTTATGATGTTACCGACTTACAAATGACGACATTAAAAAAACAATAATCTACACCCTATTTGCAAAATCTAAATACTAAATTTTTTAACTTGGATACATTTTATTGAAAGAAAATATTCTAAATTAATTTTCGAATCTTTCCAAAATCTAAAAACTGCCACCAGCGGTAAAAAAGACGATATTTAACTAGTCTACAATTCTATATATTATATTAATACTTTGTAAATTATTGTTTTGCATTTCAATTAGACTGGCAAAAATTAGATATTAGGCATAAATGTAACAAAAAGCTGTAGGAGTTAAAATTTTATATCTAAGACTACTTTAATTAAAAAATTTTAAGCTCGACGATCAATCGATAGATAAACGTAAACATTTTTTTATAATTAAACTTGGAATATTTAATTTTTTTCTGTAAATAACGAACAAGAATTGTTTGCCGCTATTAAGATTTAGTCAATTCCGTTACAGCATTTAACAAAAAGATTTCACTAAAGAAAATCTACATTTTAAAAATAAGATCTTTGCAATTAATTTTCGTGAAGATTTCGCCATCGACACGCAATAAGAAAAGAAGTTTTTCGCGATTTATTCGAGACTTTTGACGAAACAGGAGACATTCTGCTGAAGAGAGAAGAATTTCACAAATGAAAGAAAACTTTTCAGTAAATCTAAGACAAAATATTATCGCGGTTTCAATACTATTATATCTGATTGTTTTGTCTTTTTTTTATATGCATTTTAATACTACCATGTATACAAGTATACAATACAAATTATTAATAAACGATGTTTTATATACAATAAAAAGAACTGGCTACGAATTACTTGACAAAGTTTCTGCTTATTTTTCTGAAGTAAATGAATAATTTCATTTGGTAGCAGGCGCAACAGAGGCATTGTATGCTTTTTGTATCATTTCCTCATAGGGAAGCGAAACAACCAAACTATAATTACATATAATAATATTGAAATCACGATAATATTTTGTCTTAGATTTACTGAAAAGTTTTCTTTCATTTGTGAAATTCTTCTCTTCTGTAAAATTCTTCAAAAGTCTCGAATAAATCTCGAAAACTTTTGTATTATGGCTAGTCCTTGGCCAATTCGTGAATTTTCACTCGTCGATGGCGAAATATTTGCGAGGATTAATTGCAAATATCTACATATTTTTGAACTGCAGATTTTCTTTGGTGAAATCTTTTTGCTAAATGCTGCAACGAGATGCAAAAAGAAAATTATTGATAAGAAATAACTTATTATCTAGCATTGGATAAAATATTTTTCTCTTCTTAATTCTAAATATTTTCAGACCTTAACATAAAGATGCATTATTTATAATGGTTAAGATGGTTCTACTTTTAAATTTTCTATTTCAAATCTGATTTAAGTGTATAAAAGAAGTAACTACTAGGTGCGATGAATAATCGAGCATACCGTAAACTATTTTATTATTAAAATTTTTGTTTCGTAAACGTATTTTAAAATTTTTAATTAAATCGAAGTTGTAACTTTAGATTATAATTAAAAATATATATTAATAGAAAAAATTACATTTCCATCGTTTGCTTAGCGGACAATAGCAGTTTCCTTAATTGATCGCCGTCACGTTTTATAAAGTGTAAAATCAACAATTAATTAAAAATATATAATTATTACTTCTACGCGAACTGTACAAAACCTCTTTTTAAAATACCATTTCATTTAATATTATTCTTTCTGAAAAACTAAATTTCATTGCAACCAGTCCCTTCGATAAGTTAATTTATAAGCAAAATGCCGGCTCCTATTCAAAAACGAATAATTGCCTGCTAAAAGAGAAAATCGTAATATAAGTATTAGGTTTTAAAACAAAACATTGGCCGAATTTTTTATTTATTAAATAAAAACGATATTAAATTAATATTTTAAATAAAATTATTAAAAACAGTAATTTCTCTAAAAGTCTCTCGTTGTTAAACACTAAGAGCTTGTATACAGGATTATAAAGCCCGTTGATTTGTTTATAAAGTAAACCATTGCAGACTTTAAAACTTACGTAGTTTATTATACGGGTTATCATTTATATAGCTAACATCGTCGGGCCGAATCGAGAAATTTTCGTGGACGCCCTAATAATAGGTGCTGTACTTATTTTTCGAGTATTTTGAAAGCGTAGGAAAAAGTCGGGTTCTTACGGGTCTTTACTAGTGGCGTATTTTGCCTAATGGTTAATCTAGTCCGGAACGTAAATAAAGTTATTCGGTATTTATAAAGGAAACGTTAGTTTTTTTTTTCTTAATTTTAAACTTTAACCGAATAAAAGTGAAATTTTTATTTGTGAAAGACACTTTGGCAGTGCGACGACAATTACGTTTGACGGAGATCATTTTCATTAGGTGCTTACTTCCGTCGACTCAAACGACGTTTAATGCGAATCGGATTAATTTTTAAGAAAACGACTGCCGTTTATACATTCGAACAAGATTCTAAATGGGATATTTAATCGATAGACGGACTAATTATTCGAACTTATAAAGCTATTTAGATTTTGATTATGATATATAAGATTATATTTCTTAAAAATCGAAAAGTAACTGACGAAATGACTTTCTAAATGTCATTATAAAAGATAATTTAGTCTAATTTCAATTTCTTAAATTTAAAACTTAGTGTAAAGACGGCCTGGATTTTTCTCTTTTCCTAATGAATTCAAACTGGAATATAAGCCATTCGACTAAAAATTTTATTAACTAATATTCTAAATTCCGACTGGCGTTTAATTAAACATTTCATATAATACAGTTGTATCGATCACGTATTATTTATATGCACCGACGCGTATACAATAGGGTTTATTTCGTAGTTTACACACTTTTTACACGCGGGGTGCTTCTTAAATTCGGTATTCTTTGTCGATCTCGAAAAGAGCACTCGACGTTTGCTGCAGTAAGTAAAGCCCGGTGTGGTTCCGGAGCTAGCCAACTCGAAGCCAATCAAAACCCATCTTTAAAATTGCAAACGTAATGGAAACTTTTAGAATACTTCCTGTTTAATTTGTATTTTTTAAAATTAGTTATATTCTACTTTAAGTACATTTCTTAGCGTTTTTATTCTCTCGTAAATTCTTTTAAACTATATTTAACTTATAATTGTCATGGCTCCTGAAAAATCGTCTTAAATTCGAAGCCAGGTGGCATGTAGATTCTACTTTCTTCGTCGAACTTAATATAATTATAATTAAAAATAATAATAATAACTTACTAATTAAGATAATTGTTCTAAATTATATTTTACGAATAAAACTGTAATCGAAAGAATTTAAAAGAAACGAATAAGTTTTAAACGGGTTTCGAATCGTTATCGATTTTTGCATTGAACTATATCATGTAGTATTTTTTAATTCAGTTAATATTAAAATTAAATTTGTTATCGACGTATTCAAATTAATGTCATTTGTAAATTTATTATTATTATTATTATTAATAATAATAAAAACTTCGTCAACATACAAAAAAATTATTATTATTATTATGTTTAAAAAATAAGTTTCTTTTGTTTGCCAAAACTATAAAACTCGAAATGTAAAAGCATAAAATCAAACAATACCATAACCTATAGGTTTAAAAATATTTAAAAAGTAGTCGATGATTGTTTTAAATATTTAAAAATAAATGTATAAAAGGAGAGGAAAGAAGATTTTATTATCTCTTCTCTTCTAACTTCGTCAATCTCGTCATTCCATGTATATGAATAGTTAAAGTAAGATTTATTCGATTTCCTAGGAAACGGTCGAAATAAATTTAATTAAATTCAATCTATTTAAATTATTTAAAATAGAAGACGAGGAACAGAAACGTATCCTTCGTTTCGGTCTCTTTTCTGCACGAAACGACAGAGTAACTGGTCGAAATCGTGTGACTTTGTCGTGTTCTATGTGAATTTTTCGTCCTGGTTTTTAGCGGTTTGTGATTATTTTAAAAATTATTCTCTCGAAGCTCGAGGTTCTTCTTGAGTAATTTCGTAAGAAAAGTTTTTGGAGATTACCATAGACGTTTAGTCATTTACATTTTACAAATTTTATTCTGAATAAAGTCGACGAGAATACAATTTATTAAAGGATTTCCGTCGCCATCTTTCGTACGGAAGTGCATACAAACAGAAAATATCCGAAATAATCCAATATAATTTCGTCGAGTTTAAATAAATAAATTATATTATGAATTGATATCGATTATTACGCTATTTGACGAGTTTTAGAGATTTCAGATATATATTTGATTAAGATTTTATATTATTTTAGCCATCGATACGTCCAACATACAAGTGTCATCGTCAAAAGAAAAGCGAGTTTACGGACGTAAATAAGCTAAGAAAACATAAGAAATAGTTTTTTAAATTTAATTCTACGTGGCCATTTTACAACGATAGACAGTGTTACGAATAATAAGTTCAAGAAGAACACACAATCTTCTTTTGATTTTGAAAAATATAAATAGGGCTTTATATTCTCTCGATCAAAATAAGACTGTAAGATTTTAAGTTCGATTTCAGTTTACGTTCAATAGGAAGATATCTTATCGAACTTAAATGTTTTTTCCTCCAAATTTCGTCGCAATTATACCTAATTGACTAATTACTTATTCTATCAATCAGCGGAATAAATCGGAAACGAAGGTACAACTTTTAGAAAGTTTTTCCACAGATTTACTAAACGATTCGTAACCGGAAATTCTTACCTTAATTCGGTAGTAATTTTAATTGAAAATATTTATTTAACGTAATTTTCAAGAAGTAAATATCTCGACTTATTAAAAAATAATATTTAAATATAATTTATAACCGTTGCATATTTACGTAAGATTATTTACGTATCAAAAAATGAAGAAAGATTCGAAAACTAAGGTAACAATCCCACGGAGTATTACCTGACCAACGAAAAAAGTTTAAATATTTTAGAATTAATTTGCAAATATTTTCGAACTCCGGGTCCGGATAAAAGTCGAATTGTCGCCAAGGCAGTGGCTTCGTTTCAAATTAAATATCGCTTTTCTAACGAATTAGGACGGTGGCCGGGAGCTAAAGCCGATATTGTGACCAACGTCGAAACTAAACCCGACCGTGGAAAAGACGAGAAAATACCGTGTTAGGACCTAGTCTACCGCCGGTTACCCAGTGTTTTCGGTACTGGGCAGACCCGCAACTTCTCAAGGAAAAACATACGAGGCCCGCATCCGGAAAAAATCGCCGGTGGTCGAATTAGACTTTGTTTCTTTCGTAGAAACGACAATAAATGCTTTATAGCATGTATATTATCGGAAAGCGCATTGTACGGCTTATGTAAATAAACACAAGTTTAAACACCGCACGGACGGAAATTGCCTTTAAGTGACAAATGCCAAACTAGCTAACGAAGTCTCGTATTTATTTATTTAAGCTGTTTTGTTAGATCTTCCTCGGGTGTTTCCGCTGGAAAAAAAGACCAGGGCTGGAGAAGATTGGTCATTTTCTCCGTTAAAAATCGCCAAGAGAATTTCACCTGGAATGTCGCTTATCAATTGAATTTGTAAATTATCGACATTATTTGGAATTTATAATTTATATATTTTTTATAAACATAAATTATTATCATTCCTGGATAAATTTACAAAATAAATAAAACTTTCACAAATTTCCTTTATAGCCGTAGATTATAATTAAAAATCGTACCGAATCATTCTGCCGATTAATTTTTTTATTAATTTAATTTCCAAGCGAATTTTTTTTCTTCTTAGTTAAAAAGAGAAAAATTCCCTTAGAAATTCCATTAGGCCTCCGGCTATTAAGAACCATTTTTTAAAATGTACCAAAGCTACTGTTATTGTTAATATAACAAATAATTATTGTAAATTATACCGACTAATCTGTCTGTATTTATTACAAAAATAAATATATTAACTTTAAGATGCGACTCGGTAATAACCGAAGCAATTTTTTAAAAACATTAATTGTAACAAAATTAAAAATAGAAAACATTTACTTAAACAAAAAATAGAAGGCGAATTCGTTTTGTCGTACAATATTACTGCACACGTCGGTCGGATTTCGTTTTGTTGCCAAGTAGTGTGTACTAGTATATTGTGTACTATACAGTACGTTTACGTTATCCTAATAAAATTAAAGCGCTTAAAGTGTGCGCCGAGGTCGAAATTAATAAATATCTTCGATAATACTTTTTATATTAGACGTGCGGAAAGATATCGTAGGAAATCAACCTAACGAGTTTGGATAAACTGTATGGAATTTCCATATGATTCGGTTAAATTTCGATAATGAAACAGTCTGTCGAAATTTAGTTTTTACGACAAAAGGAATTGCAAAATAAAAATTCGGAAACATCATCATTATTCAATGAAATCGAAACCCATGTTTACTTATAAAGCCTGGTATTAATTTATAGATTTGCGCTTATACAAACAAGCGGGGAGAATCTTTCAGATTCCGTGAATATTCAGATTCAGTTTTAATATTCTCAGTGAATTTCTAACAGAATTCTGCTCAATTGTCTTTGGGAAAATTTAGTAGAATTACAGAGAAAAGACGTTTCGGAATAAATTAAGAATTATTTTAAGAAATACAATCGAGAATTTTGCTCGATAAATTTGCAAATTTTGAAAGTTTTTTTACTTTCGTTCGGTTAGTAACACAATTATTGCCAACGGTTTCGTTAATTCCCGGCTTGGATTTCTCCAAATAATTTAAAGTAAATAAATCATTTTAAACTTTTAAAATCGCTTTTCTTGGCTATTTTGTAAAACCGAAACTGGAAAAGCGCGATTCCAATTTCAAATTTTTATTCAATCGATTTGGAATCTTAAACAATTAAACACTCGGTCTTTGTAAATGACATGACAACGGTATATAAATTAAGACTTAAAGTTTCTATTAGTGAGACAGTAATTTAAAGCAACGCATCATTTTAATGACAATTATGATAATCAATAGCGTCGAAGCAAAATGTAATTCGGTGTCTAACATCCAATAAGTTTTCTATTTACAACCAATCGCAAAACTGTTTTTCTTTCCTGTTCGAGTTCCTTTATTTACTTTCATCGAAGCTACACTTATTAAATACACGAAATTTTTAAAAAGAGATTTCAATGATAATGTCTCCTATCGATTGTGATTTAATGCTGACGCAATACTTGTGGAGCTCGTATCTACGCTGGGGGAGGGGGGTCGACCGAAGGAAGGGAGAATTTTGCGTAATAAAGTTTTTAATTACGACGTCTAAAATATCGGTTTATATCGTTTTAAGCTGGTAAAGGAAGATAAACAATGCGATAAAAGCAGAGAATAGCGTAAGATGGAGGCACAGAAAGGCCCTCCGGGGCCTTTATCCTTTTAATCGGCAGAATACCTCTTGGTAGTTGGCCTACGTATTGAATATTAGTTAACAGACTTAGAATAAATCGTTATTATTGTTTTATTATATTCAAAGACGGAATCAATTTCGAGTCGTAGAAGCGTGTCGTATACTCTTAAGTAAACATTTTAATCTGGGCTCTAATCAGTATTCGATATTGTCTAATGATTTTAAAAAGTAATTCTCGATCAATAAAAAGAAAAAAAATTTCAAAAAATAAATAAACGCGATGATTAAGCGATGATTATGTTCGAAACGTCGAACTTTACTTACATAAAAAAATTTTAATCACGTTTTCCCCGTTAAATAATTTTAATTGGGTTTTATATTAATAACTTTGAATCGATTTATTTAATATTTTATTAATTAAAATAACGCATTTCCGTCGTTATGACGCCATTTGGATAACAATATAATTAGATTAAAATTAAAAATGTAAGAAATACATTTACAGTCTTGTGTAGAAAAGATTGCCATACGTCGGGACTCGGTCGCAATAAAATACAAACTCCACTTTAAATTTTTTCAGACGATTTGCGTAACAAGTTATAATTTTAAAGCATTTTTAAAACTTTATAAACAATTTTAAAGTTATTAATAATATTAAAATCGCTACATAAAGTTTCGAACGTCGCGTGTATCTTAAATTGAAATTAATTCGAGTTTAAAAAGCGAATTCGAATTAATTCGAATTCGCTTTTTAGTTGGGAAGCGCGTGAAGATCGCGCTTCCCAACTAAAAAGCGAAATTTATTTTTAATTATTGTCTAATTGTTTTTTACGGAAATCCCCAGAAAAGAAGGAAATCTTAAATTCGAAAATGGCAAGAAGAAAAAGGCAATCGTCAATTAGCAGAAGTACCCGAACGGAGACTTTATGCGAAAGTAAGGGGGTCGATACAAACTTCCGAATTTAAACTTCTTCCGATAAACCATTTAAGGCAAATTAAAACAGATTTATTTGCCACTTTAAAAAATTCGAGAGGGGATTACTTTATTAAGGCCACTAACTACCGTATAAAATGGCATTCTTAAGGAGGAGTTAATAAATAATTGCGACGATAATATATAAACTTTTTAATTTTATACGTTAGAAGTAAAAACACGACGGAACTAATTAAAAAGAAAAAAAAATTATTTGTAAGAAAAAATTAACTAAAAATTGGTCTATAAACAAAATAAAACGTTTAATTTTTATTTATTATCTAATTTTATCCGACAAAGTTTATTGTCTTTATATTTTTACGTGGGAACGAGATTATTAATTAAATTTGTAAATTTTAATTATTAAATTCCGAATGTAAAAGTGCCCAATAAAATTACCGCGAAAAGCCGAAACGGCTTAAAATATTAATTGCCGCTAAAAACCACGAAGATCTGCCAGGTAAGGAAATTAACGGAAAGGCCAGAGGTCGTCCCGTAAAAAAATTCTAGTTTTTGTCGGGAAAGGCGGCCAACTTTCGTAAATGTGGACGCTCGATTATTGGCCAACAGCTACAATCCACACTTGTATTTTTCTGTCAACTTTGCCGGAAATCATCTCACGGTTCAGAAAATTTCCGCTAAATTTTCTAACCTAAAAAGTTCATCCCCTCGCCTCTGAATATATAATGTATACAACTTGGTAAAATTATCAGATTCATCGAAGAATTATTAAATGAAATACGCTGTCCGCGAAAGAGCCTTTAAAGAAAAACTTCCTCTTTTTCTTTGTCGTTCTCGAAATTTGAATTCTTCCGAAATGTAATTCGTATGAAATTGGCCCGAGAATTGCCAATCTAATTCGTTTTTATTATAAAAATGAAATAATTTTTATTTGCTAAAAGTTTTCCAGAAATTTTCTGCGATTTCTTAAAATATTTCAAGTAATTATTGACAAGAAAGTATAAATTTCTATTTTTTTCCCTTGCAACTTGGTTAAAGTTTTACAAATTTAATACCAATATACGTTTGCATTGGTATTAAATGCCTTTAGCTTTTTAATAAATGAATTTCGATTATTTTCAAGAGACAAGAGACCAAAGTAAAATAAACGTTTGGATTTAGCGCTAGTTAAGCCACAGCTAAATCCGAGACGTTTTGATTTAATGTTGGAAAAGTGTTGGATTTTTTCCGTCTTTCGCTTGTTAAATTTAACTATAAATCTGTAATCGACTGGGATATCGATCTAAGTCCGTGGACGGTAATATTAATCAATGGCCATTAGCTTTAATGTAGTTTAACTCCACACCGGTATTTTATACTAAATTACGCCAATTTTCGGAAACAAACAGATCGGTTGGCAGGGATAAACTGAAAATGTGGTTAATAAGAATTTTTACCAATGAAGAAAATGCTTCTCGTTTCAGGTTCTAATTCGGGCCTAACGGTGACGGGAATAGCGGGATATGCCACCATGGCGGGAATGAACGGAGTTAACGGAATCGCCGGCGTGACCTCGACTTCCGGGGTGACGTTTCCTCTTCCGGCAACTTTTCCCTGGGCTGCGGCGGCCAGAGGTAAGCCCAGGAGGGGAATGATGAGAAGGGCCGTTTTTTCGGACGCTCAAAGACAAGGATTGGAGAAAAGGTTTCAAATACAGAAGTATATCAGCAAACCGGACAGAAAAAAATTAGCGGAAAAATTAGGACTGAAAGATTCGCAGGTAAATATCGTCCACCGTCCGCGTAAATTGATACTAGTAAGTTTCCGCGGGTAACTGACTAATGGGCGCCCCATCGAACTGCGTTAAGCGAAATTAATATAAACGGAAACGTGTCCAAACGAGTGAAATAAATAGAAAGAACGGTAGAAAAATTTTTTCTTCGGCGTAATTAAACTCTTTTCTTTCTCTTGTATTTGTAAGAGCCATTGTCTGACGCCAGATACAAAACGTAAGGCGACAGTTCTCTTTGCTAAACTTTCGACCATTGATATTTAGATATTAATTGAGTTATGTCGAGGGAAAGAGGCTCTTAATTGACAAGCCATTATGATGCAATGAAGCCAAAAGGAGAGACGTACAACCCCCTGGGGTCCCGTGACACCACTAAGCGTACCTAGGGGTAGTAACGGGGGACGATTTTCCAGTCCTCTTAACCCACCGGATAGCCGCTACGGCGCATGCTCCGTGGCGGATACTAAAACGTTATTGGTCGCAGCTGTGGTATCATCTGTATTCACAATATTCTGTGGGGAAGTTGCAAAGGCGTTAAACGGAGTTTTGCATGCATGACGCAATCGAGTCGGATCTTTTGTCCGCTTACGGATTCCTGGGTGGGTTTAGCCGAGGAGACGAAGCTGGACTCTGTCGTTTCGACAATGGTCGGTGAGGTGCGGAAGAGACTTTGATGCACCAGCTGCCACAACTCTATTGTTGTTTGTTAGCAAAACGTTTGGCAGCTGGCGATGAGATTGTGACCGTATCGGGGATATATCGGACTGACTCGGGGTGGAGGTCTCATTTAATGTGATGACAGCCTCATAAAACTTTGTCGCCGGACGGGATTCGATGCCGGCTCGTTAATATAGGGCCGTGATAACTTTTTGTCGGCAATCGGATGGTCGGTGAAATAGCAGTGCGCGTAACGACCCTTTGTGGATCCGTAGAAATGCCTAGTTTCGATACCTACGCCTCGCTTTAAAGGACCCGTTCCGTGTAAATGTACTGTACTCGGTATTCAAATTGCCATTTTTAACCGATAAATTTAATGGCTACGCATATTTGCGGAAAATTAGAAATAAGCTAAATTATGTAATTTTTTACGATAGTTTTCGGATTAGTGAATAAAAAGTATATGTGGGAATTAATTGGAATTACGAATTTAATTGCAGGTGAAGATTTGGTTTCAGAATCGCAGAATGAAATGGAGGAACTCGAAAGAAAGAGAATTGCTATCTTCCGGTGGTTCCAGGGAACAAACTTTGCCTAATAAACACAATCCAAATCCCGACTTGAGTGACGTTACTTTAGATAACAAGTCTTCGGATCAAGATATTAGGGATCAGTCTCTGTGTTCCGATAGCGTTAGCCTGATGCAAGACGCCGCTAGTAATCAAGAGTGTGACACGACAGACGAGGAAGGAGAGATTAAAGTCCTGTAGACTATTTAGATGGAATAGGTTTTGATTTGTTACAGTCAAATCTTATAATACTTGTATATAGACATACAGAAGTACAGAATTTTGATTTTTTATTTAAAAAAGTCAGAATCTGCTTGTAATTTTAACAACAGTTGTTTATTGTGGATACTTCAAACTGTGTTACAATGAAGCTGTTTACAAATAAATGATCTCAGCTACTCTGTAATTTATAAAGAAAAAGAAAGATCTCGAACACTTCTTAACGGAAGCCATCACAAGGTTTTTAAATTCGTTCTTACTCGATAACGAAGAAAACGCAGAAAGTAGCATCTATCGACGTCGGGCATCGACCAAACGTCTAACTCTGCATATCTAGCGACAATCTCTGCCCAAACAATAATGTATTTAACGCTTCCACAATACTTAAAATCTCGATTTACGGAGATTCCATTTTACTTCCAGATATTTAAATAATGTCAAAATGATATTCTCAAATTAAGATTATTATAATTCGGACAAACCGATTTTAAATACTGTAAAACAATTACCGTTTAAAGGAAGATAGTTACAAAGATTCATTCCGAACAAACGTTTAATCACTTTAGAAACGAGTGACTTTAAATAAGTCATTCGTCAACGAGTATGAACGTAAATTAGAATTTATATAAACTATTCTATTAGAAATAAGAAGAAAATGAATGGGAAATTTTATAGATTGTTCATACAAAAAAAAAAAACCTCCAAATCTTACGCAAGAGCCAAATAATCACATTCCAAAATGCGACTTTTCGTTAGAGGAATGTCTTCTTTTAAATCTATTTCTTCTATTCGAAAAGAAATATTAATTTCCGCGAAAGTGAAGAACTCCTTGTCATATACAAATATATATAAATATATGCGGTACGGTATACAAACTATATTTAGGCCTTCTGCAGTGTACAGTCTGTAACGTTTATTCGAATTAGTAAAAAATGTTGTAGAAGTTGGTATTTAAAAGTTTATTAAGTTAGACGCCTTTTTTTAAAAAGTAAATAGAATATTCAAAAGTTTTCTAAGATTAAAGTTTTGAAAATTTATGAATTTTAAAATCTTTTACAAAATCAAAAACTATAAGTCGAACGACGGAAAATTTAAGAACTTTGCTCGGGATTTCATCCGCCATTTTCGATAATTCCACGACACAAAGCGAGATTCGATAGATTTATATAAATAGCGATATCTAATTTTAGAAACATTCAAAAATTTAATGAAAATTAATTATAACATTCATTTACAACGTTTAAAACCAAGTATTTTACTAATATATTTCTTAAATTATGTTATTTTTCAATTCCATTGTATAAACTATATTAATGCTAGCGTTTTCATATATTTATTTGTTAATAAAAGATAACACTCAAAGCGTAAATCACGAAAATAAAACCTGATGTCTGGCCAAAGAAAGAAACCGAAATCTTAAAAGTTGGTGTCTATCGGTGATCTCTTGTTATCGAAGAAGGTGGATCCTATTCCCTCCCAGCATTAAGCTCTGTTTGCATCTTATTTTGGGTGAATTTATAACCTGTGCTTTAAAATTTTACTTGGGAGTTATTTATTCATTTATTTTATTTCTTTAACGAGAAAATTCTTTAAAATTCATAATTAAGAATATAAGAAACTTTCGTCGAAATATGATCCGCGGCTTTACTTGGGTAAACACTTGGGTAATACTTAACTGTTTTAATGCTCTACACTTACGATTAAAAACTTGAAATAAATAATATTATTTGAATGTTTTATCAATCGAATTATTTTCTAATTTCGGAATAAAGCACGATTTTATGTCTAGAATTTAATTTGTTATTAAGTTATAATATTTAAACAATAGGAAAAGATTAATTAACTTGTTATTTTTGATATTAAAAGTATCAAAAATGCCGTATAAACTCAAGAATTTAATATTGTCCATGTCATAAATTTTCATAAAGAAGTTCCCGTTAGATATAAGCTAAATATAAATACAGTACCTGGGAATATACATTGCAATGTTCAAATTAAAAATCATCACGGCGTCATTAATGCCGGCCACTATCGTCTCCTTTTATAATGATTATCTTATAATAATCGCTATCGGAATCGATAATCAGACACGAAAATTGATAACAGAGATTTAACATGTTGCGATAATAATAATAGAAATTTAATAGGACTTATCAAGAATTACAACATAATTAATTCATGAATAAGTTAATTAAAAATTAATACAATGAAAGCAAATCACGCAATTCTTTGCAGTATTTTTCCACATTAAAGATGTTTTTTATTAAATAAAAGGCCAGGAGAAAAATGAATTTTTCGGTTGGGAACAACCGAAGGTGTGATAAAATTAGCCGAAAAGTTATTTTAATAAATATTATTATAATTAATGGCTAACAATTTACGAAATTATTCAGAAAATTATTCGCCATTTAATTCGGCAAAGTGTTGTAGCATGTATAATAAATAATAATATGATTGCAGTTGCAGGGTGACGATAAACTATTACCGATAATTCGCAATTTAATCATTTTAATAACTCGGAAATCGGTTATTTTTCAACGTATTTAATTTTTCCGGCACTCATCGTTTATTATTCGAGTATTTTTCAAAAATGATATTAGGCAGTAAACTATTGGAAGAAAGAAGAGGAAAAAAGTTTTCTAATCAAGATTCCAAAACACGAAATTAAATTGCAAACCTCAACAACCAAAGACGCAAGAAACAAGAAGAGGGAAAAAGTGCGCCGGGAAAAAAAGGAACAAAAAATGCAACAAACTTAATAAAATACGTTTATCATTTAATTTCGTGCGGGTATTTGTAACTCGACACGCTTGTTAATACAGAAACAAGCGAAACAGAAAAATATTTCGACCAGGTGCTGTCTGCAATATGTAAGTGCCACTGCAGATTTTTTCCTTCGCTATTTTCAACGTCTCTCTCTCTCCCTCTCTTTATGATTTTAATTCGGCCACCAGAGCGGCGTCCAAAGTATCTAACGAAGCATTTGCACAACTCCCCGAGCTGCGCGAAAAATTGTTACAGTAATTAAAACAACTTTGGGGTTTGTTTCATTAATAATAAGTTAAGTTTCGGCGAATTGTTTTTGACGTCTATTAAAGTGTAAAGAATAAAGGAAAAAATCTTCTAAGTAAAGTATCTGAAGGTAGAAGCACTCGAGCGTTAGCGAATTTTTCAAGAAATCTCTGAGAAGAAATTACATTTGGAATTCGTTTTGCTCCTAAAGAAGTGTAAAGTGGAGAAATTACGTCGGTAGTCCCATCTGAACGAAATTAAATTCTCTGACTGAACCCCCCAGGTGAATTTAGAGATTGCCGAGCTCCTTGCATGTATTTGTCACCTTGTTTTGTCGTCGATTCGCGTTAACCACCGACGTTCCTTTCCGCATCCCCCCATTTTTAATGGATATTTATAAAATACCGTCGAAAATATCCCCATAAATATACAGTCGCCTATAAACTGAAAATTTGAATTTACACGCGTAACGCCAAACTTGCTTCTGGCTGCACCTACGCCAATTCGTATCTTACGTAAATCTTCTCTATTAATTTATTACTTATCGCTTAACTTTACTTTCCATATTTTAAAAGTAAAATTTTAAAAATTCCATTTTATAAGCCAAATTATATATTTTAAAACCTTTTCGATGTTTTTTTTTAATGTCAAAATTCTTCAACCGTTAGTTTGCCGATTTTATTATGTATTTGTCAAAAGTTTTATATAGAAAAAATAAAATAAATAAACAATTCATGGTTATAGATTCCTCTATTTAAACGAATGCGAATTTTATTCAGAATTTGAATCATAAATTTTTCTCGAACAAGGAAAATAAAAAATTCTCTAGGCCTAGAACTTACTTCAATTTTAGCCTTAGATACGCAAATACGTCCTGTACACATTGGCATAAGCCTTGGCTTTTTGACTAAAATCATAATTAATTAATTGTAGACAGGATAAGAATCTACCGATTGATAATAATACGAACATTTTCAGTTCTTGGTTGTCAAATAATAATTAAAAGAACGTCGTCGTCCGAATGAGGAGGGGGGAATGTCTCAATGGAAAATGTAACAATATTACCTTCGATTGATTTAAGAATTTTATATAAAATATTTGGAAAATTCCTCGTCATTTTCCAGTAAAACTGTTTTTTTCCCCCCCTAGTAATTTACGCCATAATTTCAGCAGAAGTCCGAATCCACTCTCCAATGATAAAATACACGTTAAAACACGAAAAATATATCTAAAAATTAAGCATTATTTTCGCAATTTTGCGGTATTTAATTTGTTAAATATTTCAAGGATGTAAGACTGATCAGTTTTTGATTTTTACAAAATGCTTTCGATACAACTTAACCAGGTAAAATGTCAGTTTAAATTCCGGATCAATTAAATATACTTCTTAAATAAATGTATTTAATCGATTCTAACGTTAAATTTAATATCAAGTTCGGATCGAAAACTTATAAAAATTAAACATAAAAGTATAATTTTTTTTAAATTGAATTAAAAACGAAACGGATTAATCGTTTCATTCGGGTATTTCGAAGCAGCTTTGTTACGGAGTTTAACCGTTGATTTATCAATTGAATTTTTATCCCATTCGACGGCTATTTTTGCGCCAATAATAAATATAACACCTAATTGTCGGAAAAATATTTTAAAAACCGAATATAATGGCATAGTCACGGTCGTACGGGCCCGGGTTTTATTTTCCACCCTTTTCTTTTCCATACTTTCCAGCTTCTGGGTCTGATTTTCGAATTAAATTAAATTAATCTTCCATGGCTTTCCAGCTCAAATTTTTTAAAACCATCGACACAGTTTTAAAAATTACGTCAAATACTTAACTATATTAACTTCATACGTAATATATATATTACGCGTGTTATATGCGTGCCACACGTAAATTCCGCTGGTACACGGTCGATTTTTTTTTTTTTTTTAATTTAAAGGAAATACATATTTTACCATTTATCCGCGAGATTTGAACAAAAAATAAAACTTCATTACATCATAACTAAACAAACCGCGATTATTTTTTCCTCTACGTTCTTAGTGTTTTACTTTTTTGTTTCTATATTGTCTACTTGCACCTTGTTTATTAATAGGACTTACTATACTGGTGTAGTTTCCGATTAGCAAAGAGAATAGATCTTAGTCAAAATTCAAATCAAAATATCTTTGTTTTCACCCGTGTGAAAATAAATATTTTAATAATAATAAGTCTTATTAATAAACAAGATGCAAGTAGACAATATAGAAACAAAAAAGGAAACAAGCAGTTTAGTTTAAATTGCATTTAAGCTAAACCGGTGCCGGCGGATAACTTTATGTTTTAATTTATTATAATCGGTTAGGGGAAGAAGGAGCCAACGTAGGTTACGGCCGGGAGGTGCAACCGGGGTAGATTCCACCCCCAACGAAGAGACGAGTTCTTTTTACGTAAATCTCTAGAAACACCCGTAAGACGGGGTGGCGTGGGTGCATTTGTGGGCGATGGGCCAAAGGGCGACGAGGCAGCGGCCGGACCCGTCCCGTCCGGAGGGCGGAAGAAGAAGGAGCCGAGCGGGCGATTAGGATTCATGAATGGGGGAGAGGAATCCATATCTTCGATCAAAATTGGTAAACTTAATTTAAATTTAAGAGCAGAAGAGCCGGGGGCCGAAAAGAAAAATAAGGCGCGGGATGGACGGAAGTCGGGCGGATCAATCGGACCGAGGAGGAGGCGAAGAGTTTTCTGTATCAAACGGGGAAAGACGGGAAGCGCCACCATTACAAAGCCGCGGATTGAATCATACGGGCGCCCCCCTCGTCCCCCGACTTCGGTATACACAAATCGCGGAGTGAAAATGAGCTCCACTGGCTGGCATCATCTGCTGGTGACAGGTTGCCCCAAGGCTGCAGGCACACGGTACCTACTGCCCGAGGCTCGTCCGATGCACGCTCCAACACACTGCCGCTGAAATCGCTGGCTATTGTTCGTGCGAGCGAGACGTGGTGGCCGGACCCGCAGGCCCGTGGCTTTCTAAACGGGCGCAGGATTTGTTTTATGGAAGCCTCCGCTTTTCTTTTCGCCACGTCGCCCCCTCGGGGCCCTTCCCAAGACATTGTATTATCTTTGGAATCATTCAAGATTCTTTACCTTCCCCGGGCGCTCGTCGTCTAATAGGCTACCGCGAAATCTCATTGGTCGCCGCCGCCCAATCGCCAGGTTATTCCTACCGGCCGGACGGGCGTTTTATCGAATTATCTGTTTTTCTTTTTATACAATTGTAAAAATATAAATCTCTTTCCGTTGCTTCTATCGGTTTATGCTTTTCTAGCTTATTCAATTGCCCCTGGGTACTTTTCGCCCGGCATTCCGCATAAAACGCTGGGTTTTAATATAATCTGGGCTTTGAGGAGACCGGTGTTCTATCCGGCCTTCGTATTAATTAATTAAACGGTTATTTTACCGAATCGTTTATCAGGTTTGGAACCGATAAAACTCTCGGCCTTCGACGCTAAAAATAACCAGAAATTTTGCCTTTTTCGGCTACCGAAAAGTGACGTTGGCCAGAGAAACGCCGGATCTTATTGGCCACGTTACGAACATTTCCAGATGCTTCGGTTAATCGGTCTCCGGATTCCAAAAGAAGGTGTAAAATGCGTAAATGTCGACCGTGTTTTCTATTTAATTATTTCTAAACGGTGGGAAAAAGCATAAAAAGCGTTAAATAGAAATTAGGTTTGGAGAGGCGCCGCTTCCGCTCTCCCCACGGTCTTGGAACAGACGATGAAAATCCTCGGTCGTCATAAATATCAATTTTAAAAATAGTGCGTTTAAAAGAATGTAAATGCAGCGACACAGCGCGAATAGAGAAAAAAACGACCAGAGGGAATTTCCAGCCAAACGCGACTAACAATCGTTCATCACCTCTTAATCCTGAGAAGTGCCAGAAACAGCTGATAGCAGAAACGGATAGCTAATTGTCGCTTGTCTCACCCCTAATCCACGCGCGAGAGGGGATACCATTTTGGCAGACCGTTGCCAAGGATACCAAAGGATATGCCAATCGCCGAGTCGTTAATAAAAATGGCCTTTCTTCTTTTTTCTTATAACTCGGTCTTTCTTTTCTCTTGCGGAAGATAGCGTTGTAATTAACGGTCTATCCTTGTACTTACAAGATCTTTTTTCTGTTCGTTCTTGTTGCAAAGCGAGAGCTTTTTGCTTCGACTCACATCGTTGCAAGATGACGCCCCATAGATTAATATATATACCGTGTCCTCTCTTAATTTTTTGTATTACTTCTTTACTTTGCTCATCGACCGTTAAGTTCTTTGTAATATTGGCAATGTCTACAAGATCGGCTTCCGGCACGCTTAACGCTGCTCGCAAGGTAATATTAGTTTGGCCGACAAAAAAACATTCTTAGGCAAACGACAAGGCGTAATTTGCCAACGACGGGGTCGGCGGCCCCACCGTCTTGCTAGGACCATCCCGGACCCGAAAATAAGCCACCGCCTCGAAGATGGTCGGTGTCGATATCAACCGGAGATTTGTCCGAAGGATACATGCATAACCTATCGAATCACCCACCCACGCGGCTGCGATTGTGACGACAACGTGTGACTTGTCGTCCCAATATCGTTCCCCCTCAGTCTGGAGCGGTTCCTACCGAAAATCCCTCTCCGCTGTCAATGCCATATGACGCCACACATCCCCCGAGCTAGCTGTCTACAGTTGACGAAGTAATATTTTCATGGTGGGTGGAACGTTCCACCCACCGCTGAATTGTTTTCTTTCGTTGCAGGCACTCGCTCGTCGGTAACGATGTAGCCCGAGCAATTGGTTGTTAAGAAAGTCAATGGTATCTGTCGTCATTACATGAAATTGGGTGATGTTAGACGACAGGACGCGCTTTGTTTGGATCTACATCTTCGTCACCTAATGATATCCGCTTGTATTCCGCCTCTCTTTCATTTCGTTCGGCACGCGCCCGCCGTCCCCCACCATAATATATAAAATAATTAAATAATTTTCCAGTTATAAAAAATATATTGTGCAAAATAACCCGGCGGCAGCCGTTTTACGCGGATTCCTAATGAAAATGCTTAAATAAAGAAGAGAAATTGAGGACCGAGTGGCGTTAGGAGGCTCGATGGAGTTCTTGCACCCAGTCTCTATTTTCTGTCATTTAGTGATTGACTTCTCACTTACTTTTATCGACGAAACAACAGCTGCTTCCATAGAACAAAAGCCTTCAAACCGAAAGAAATGAGAGAATTGTTGTCGAAATTCTAAAGGTTTTCTTCGAAAAATTCATTTCGATTCTTTGGTCTGCGGAAATCGACACTAAGCACTTTATACATTAATCCAAACCTTTCCCTAGTATCGTCCAATTAATTACTCGTTTCCTTCGTTCGGCCTTACGTATTCCTCCGACCTACGTTCTACCTAAAAAATAATACCACTCATCACCGTTTCTACATTTATTTAAAAGGCTTTAAAATTACAGTAATTCGAGAGCTAACATTAAATTTTAACGGTGCGTACGTACGCTTGTTGCAATTTTAAAAACCAACGTTTCCCCGCGCTCTAATAAAATTCCTTATTAAAAAACTGCAATGAACGGTAGAAGGCACCAAACATATAGCTCATATCGAGTGGCGTTTTGAGGGTCGCCTAGGCCTATTGGTAAAATATCGTCGACTTCCCACGTTTCTCGCGGTCTTCTGATTGGCAAGCGTGTTCATTTTTAGAACAGCCTTTCAGAATTACAAAAGGTGTTTCTTCAGTCGGTAACAATGTTTATCTAACCGACCATTTCGAAACATTTTATTCCTCATTGTTAGTATATTTTCTTTAGAAATAGACGATCCCTAATTGAACCATTGGCTTAATACCGGCAAAGTCTATTGTTGCGATGGGCGGATTAACTCGGTATTAGTATAACTTAATATCCGACGATACAAACCTCGTATTTTCTCCCACTTGCAGATAATCCTCCGGATTGTTTAGACAAGTTCCCCTCTTCGTGTGTGGTCACAATAATCCCAAATGCTCTTTTTTATACTCTTTATACTTTCTGGCTACTTTTTACAACGATATTTCGAGTGCGCGTTTTTAGTTTTACAATAGTTATTGTTGTTTGCCAGATTTCTCTTTCTCTTTGTTTTACGTGTACTGGCAAAATCTCGAGTTTTAACGGACCGCTTAACCGTACAGATCCTTCTTCTATATTTCTATCACGGTCCAATACTACAACATGTTAACTTAATACAGTTTTACTGCCAAAAAAGTCGCTAAAAACTACAGTTTATTTCTTATCCGTAGAAATAATTATGATTAAAATGGCGCCACGAGAAAACTCGAAGGATTTTTGTTAATTAAAAAATCCATCGAAGGCATATTCAATCGGTAAATTAGAATATTTTTTAAAATAAAAAATATGTTTATTTTCCTGTTAAATGGCATAAAATAAACAGTTTCTTCTTCTGAAAAGCTAATATTTTATTTCGACCAAGACAGATTTATTTTTATTCTAAATTTAGCATTCTACAGAAATAATCTTCAACTTAATTAACAAAGAAAGGCAAATAGATTTTACAGTTTTAATTTCTTTTCGTACAGAGCGATACACGGTATCAAACAATACATTTAGTGTATCGGTCGCGAGTGAGTGAAATAATCTTCGACCTGGCCACTTAAAGAAAGAAAAATAATTAATGTAAAACTTAAATGATAGAAAAGAAGCCGTAGAAGTAAGATATATGAGTCTTTTTGATTTCATTTTTTGTTAGGTGTGCATCAAATTTTAAATATTTAAATGGTTTAAACGATCAATTTAAATTTCCGGATTTCCTTTTCTTTTCGGTACTATACACTGCAAGATATTATAGGCCTACATTTATTTAGAACTCTCCGTATTTAGTCTTTCTGTAAAATTTTAAATTAAATTAAATAATTGCGAACGTCTTACGTAGATCGAACTTCGTTATTACCGCACACTACAATATAACCGAAATGCGCCATTTAAAAGTTTTTCTTTATTACGGCTTATTCTCTTCTATGGACGTGCGATAATTCGACTCATCGAATCCACAAATTAAAAGGATAAAGGCCAAAAACTCGCTCGTCCATCCACCGATAATTCGATAATCGATTCGTACCTAACCCACCACTTTTGGCGCTCCGGTTTGTCTCCCACCACGGTTCTCTGCCGCCATCTAGTATCGAAACTATCAACTAAAATGTATTTTAACCAAAGAAAAAATTTCCGCTTGTGCTAAAAAACGGTTCTTTCCCTTTATTTTTCTTTCGATTTGTTATTTAAGGTCTTTATTAAATAGATTTCTATAGTTTAATTATTTTTTACTTTCTCGTTTAGTTTTTTAATAGCGCATTTAAACGCAAGGTTACCTACTAAACTATAAAGTTATTTTTATAAAGAACTGTCCCACATAATTTCTTCGGAACGATCTGTTCCATTTTTATTCTAGAATCTGTAGATCGAAATATGACCCGAATAAAGGAGCGAGGTTTCTTTAACTTAAAACAAAAAGGAAGGACTTTTGCCAGGCCACCGTAATCGGAACTTTTTGAAGAATCCATGTTATTTCTTAGCAATTTGCAATTGTTTACATTTGAAAAATCTGATAATACGCTTCGTCCTCCGTTTATTGTTACGATAAATTTTTGAAATTTCAACTTTGAAAATTGTAGATTTAGAATTCTGACGCGAACCCAGATAAAGGAAGTGAGCGCCAGCCATTTTGTTCGAGTCCCGGACACGGAGAAGCCCCCGAAATTTAGTTTTTATGTTTAGAAATACGAGATAAAGTTTCTTTAGATAAGTGACCGGGTAGAGACCGGGTGACCGTGTGAAATCCTCTCGCTCTACTTTAGTACATTAGGGCTCGTTCGGATATCGAAAGTAATATTACAAAAAAATTCTTACCGTTTTCGTCTTTAAATATTTATCATCCAAATATTAAAATATCAAAACTTTAATTAAGAAAAGAAACACGAAAATCTAATTTTCAACAATCGAATAAAGAAATAATATTTTTTTTTGCGGCGACGAGTTGCTCGACTTTCCCGGCAACATTTAAAGTTTCGGTGACGCCATCTGTTATCATATTTTATTTTAAAAACTTTTTATATTTTTAACTATTATAAAATGGCAAAAACCTTAATTTTGAGACAAGAGACGAATTTTATTAAAAAATTGTGAATTCTAATAAAGAGTAAAATCGTCATTAAGTCCGACTCTACCGGAGATACACATCACCTCCATTATCTCCCTACCCCTCGACCTTTAACCACCAAAATTTAACAGTATCCATCCCACTAATAAACAAATTTCCCTGCAAAATTTCAGAAATTTTCGACAAAAGCACGGAAGTCATTAAGCTCGAGAGTGAACAAAATGAAAGTTTCTTTGGTTGGATTGGATAAGAATCTGTTTTTCTTTGTCTCTATGGGTTTTATTCGTGTATTTTTACGGTTTTGGGAAAGGTTTAAACTCCACTCCTCTCCGGAGCACCCATTTCTGGTCTATATGAGGCTAGAGGCCCCGTCTCACCCGTTTCAGGCCCTTTGGGATGAAAGGTGAGAGACGTCTTACATTAACAGTACTGTACGTTATCGGAAAAAACCGCCAACGTCGCTTCATGCCAAATAGATGTGGTCACCCGGTTCAACTTGTACTATAAAGCGTTCGTTTACCGATTAGAAAATGGAAATGAAGTTTTTATAAAAATAAACTGAAAATTTTACATCAAAATGAAGCCTAACAGATTAGAGGTTAGACCATTTCAGAACGATTGGAATTACGTCGGACGGCACAGATTAATGCAACGTTTATATAAATTATAAAATATCGATTACAAAATCAAGAATTTACTTAAACCGAGGACGAAGTAATCAATTAGAAAATTACGTAAATATTTTTGGTATACACTTATAAAAAAGTAATTATTATTTGGCCAAACGAAATCTAAATGTTTTATTTAATTATAAAAACGAATTTTGTATTTATTTTTAAGTTTTTAATTGTAATGATCGGCTACTGCGTGGATATTACTGGCCTAGGCTCGGGAATTGACGTAAGAGGGGTTGGATCGACTTGGCGACGAGGTGAACGTAGAAATTTCGTTAATGATCCCCGAAACCGCCGAGGTCGAAGAAAGAAAGGCCACCGAAATATGACGGAAGGAATAAAGGGAGCTGGGTGTTTCGGTCCAGATTTATCTACCGAAAGGCTGTTTCGCTTTTAATTTTCATTTTTCGATTAATAAATATTTATTATTCGGTTGCAAATCAAGATGAGAATTAATAAAAAAATCTCTATATTTTTGTTAAATTACCGTAAAATTCGTAAATTACCGTAAGGAAAGTAAAATTTTCTTGGTTCGTTTTCCTTCGGTAGTCGATTCGCTTATACTCGTATTTAACCCGAAACCTTATTCGTTATTTTCGCCTGTCCGTGGTTAAACGATGGTTGTATACCCGAAGTACTGGAGGCCCGGTCGAGTAATTAACTTATAAAATACAATAGAAACACGGTTTAAATTAATTCAACATTACGTCCACTGGAAATCTTTTCGAGTATTTGGCTTAACCGTCGCCTATTACTTTCGTTTTAATGCAAATGAATAAAAATTTCGCTACCCCCAAATTCGGTACCCCCAAATCGATTGTTTTCTTTGTATTCAAATTTAAAGAAGCTTTAAGCCTCGGTATAAACAGCGCGGTTTCCGTCACCGAATTACCGAATCGTTAGTTTTGTTATTTACGTTATTTATTTCGTTAAGCTATAATTACGGCGTTTATGTCTAGATGGTTGCCGTTCGGCTTTAAATAAAATGTTACGGTTTATTTGTTAATTGCCGCCATACCCGCCATTGTAATGTTTAGATATTATCGGAAATTCGCTGTACGAGTCGTAGAGCCGAGTGAAACAGGCCCGAGTTCGGTGGACGAAAAATCTGTGGAAAAGCGAATACCCCCGCAGTTAACACCGTCGGATGTAGACTAACTTTGTTTACTATTTAAAAGGGAGGCGGCTCTCTAACGAATTTCTTCGTCCTCCCGTCCTTACTCTACGTCACAGTTTATACCGGGATCTCCCACCCACCTAGCGTGTTGTCGTCGACCTCGAAACTTGTTCAAAATCGTGGGGAATTTTGCAAGTCGACTACAATTGTCTGCGAATGAGTTTTATCAAAGCTTATTTAGGAAGGGTGTTTCTTAAATTTTCACCCGTCTCTACGGAACAAAATTTTAAATCTTAAAAACTTTTACCAAAAAATCTTTCCGAAAACGAAATGCTAGGTGTGGGTTACCCAGACCGTCCTAAAATAGAGGAGAGGAAGTTTCGTCAAAAATCCTAAAATTCAAATATATGTGTGCGCTCTATCCGACTTGATATTTTCGACTTCCGGTACCGTCCGGGCCGAAAGTCGAATTTCTAAATGGAACGTGATATTTTCCATTTTAGATTCGGATTAGACTAGAAAAATAAGACAAATTTGTTTCGAACATTTTTTTCCCCCAAAACGCCTCTCTCGACCGTGTCCACCGACTTTTCTCGGCAAACGTTATTACTAAGGGTCGCACAGAAGCGTGTTTAAAATGCGTATTTAGGCTAAATTTCTTATAAATGCATAATTTTAGCCTTAGATGAATAAATGCATATTTGGAACCTTTTTTTTTTTTTACCAAAGTTTACTCCAAAAATGTGTCAAAAATTATCAATCGGATCTCGGTGGGATTTTACTCGTAAAATTCAAGCAGGTGTCAGACACGAGCACTCGCTTCTATCAAAATTGGTAAAGTCCGTGTGTGACGCGGGCGATGCAATTAAACCCTTCCCGCACTGAACTTTGACGTGTTAGGGCTGTTTCACACTATAACCGACTCGACCGACTGGTCCGATCCGACCGATCCTATAATTGGACCGACAAGTAGTAAAAGCATTCACACTGAGAACGATTATGTCGGTGGCCGACTCGTAAGGACTAATCGGAACGCGTGTTACAGATTAGAACACTAGTCAATCATGGTAAGTTTTTCAATTCACACAGAAAACATGGCCGTCGTGGAAAGCGATCGTGCATTTCGAATTGTTTTAAACATTTCATTCGTATCCAGAAATTGTAGTTCTGAATATGTTACAATTTATCGTCAGGCCATATCTTTGGCAACAATATCTACTGGAGTGTTTTATAGTCAATCACGTACCAACGTTTAGTTTCTTGGAAATCTCCATCCAAGAATTATTTTTTTTAATGTCTTTATAATCGGCTCGCTAAATACCATAAAGTCACGGATATTTTCTGACTTCGTTTATTAAAGCTTCCGAGAAAACTGTACCTTCCGCCATTTTCTAACTTCGGATAAATCTAAACTCTTATTGGTTGTAGCTTAGAAGCTCTCATTGGCTGCAGCTCACCGACTGCTCCGACCTGACTACAAATATTTAACTTTTTAAATCTGTCCGACTGGAACGACCCGTCGGTCGGCCGACTGCTGTTGCCATGGCAACACGATTTGGAATAAAACCGGTCGGTCCAGTCGGTCATAGTGTGAAACAGCCCTTAGTGTACAAATTTTAACGGGCACTTTGCGCCAATAAAAACAGTATATGGCATTAGTGACAATTTTTCTTTGGCATCCGTTATGATTATTTTATTATATTTTGCCTAAATTGACGATACATTAAAAAATAAAACAAAAATCTTATTTCGTCAAATACAGTGTTTTCACGCTATCGTTCTCCGTCTACCACACTTTCCGGGTAATTTTAGGTCAATGGAGGTGTTTACAGAAAAAAATATTTGAGACGGAATTGTCTTATTTTTTCAAGTTTAATCCGAATCTTAATTTAAAAATCCAGCAACGAGTTACATAACTTTTCCGGAAAAAAATTAAAATTGTGGTGGCACTATCCGTTACGAGAGTTTATTTTAAAAACTTTTTATATTACTAATTGTTATAAAATGGTAAAATGGCAAAAAGCTTAATTTTGAGGGAAGAAACGAGTTTTTATTTAAAAAAAATTGCATATGCTAATAACGAATAAAATCTTGGATAAATCTCATCTCACTCGAGATACAAGTGACCCCGTCGACTTTTAACCACCAAAATTTAGTAGCCTATCCCCTAATACGCAAATCTCCTGGCAAAATTTCAGAAATTTTCGACAAAAAGCACGGGAGTTATTACACTTCAAATTTAATGAACAAAATAATGCTTTCCCCAAATAAACTCACTAACATTCACATATTCAGGAAACCCCAACATTTTTTTTTTTTTAATTTCTTGACGCTTCGACGTCTCCGAGTTCAAAAGTGTAAAAATCTCAGGGGTTGCTTTTTGACCGAGAGCCATACCTTCCTTCTGTTATTAAGATATAAAACAGCCGAGGAAATAAAAATACCGCGTTCCATTTAAAAGCATCGACTTTTGACCCGGATAGCCCATTTCGGTCAGTATCGGAAGCCGAAATTATCAGCATACGATCGAGAGTGGCAGATTTATGCCTACTTATCAAAATTTTTAGGATTTTTGATGAACCTCCCACGCCTTCATTTTAAAAGGAGTGTGCCGGCGGTCTGAGCCACTTTGTATAAAATCAAAATATCGAACGTCATCTGCTGACCAAATATCTAAAAGAGACTTTAATATTGAGTGTCACAAAATTTATCCACAATTTCGTTGGCATGTTTTCGAAAAAGCAATTGTAAATTTCACATTGATTTAGGAAATAAAAAAGAATCTTAATCTATTAAATTTTTTGTCCTCGGACTTACTTTCTTTTACAACTCACGTTCTCAGAGGAGAGTTGAAGATCTTCCATTCGTGTCACTTTAACGTAACTAGGTAGCCGGTTAATTCGAACTAAAATGATGATTAAATTTAAATATAATAAAATAATAATTAGGCTAAAACTCTGGCCTTTATAGCAAAACCGAAACCGAAACGAAAAACTAAAATTAAAAATAAAATCAATTGAAAATTAAAACAATATTTTTAGAAACCGTTTAAAATGTTTTGAAAACCGTTTGTCTTGAAATTTTCAAATTGTAAATGAAATTAGTGTTTAAATTTACGTTATTTGTGCGCGGCGGTGACGAACATTTTGCATTTGATATACCGGTATATACAGAACAGATTTACATATATATATATATATATATATACAAATATACAGATTGTTTTATTATGAATATAATATTTAAGAAAGTGTGGATAAAGTACTTCTCCATCTGGATTGATTTGGTTATATTTCATTCGGGAGTCGAGTCTCTACAAACTGATGGTTTCGGTTTCGGTTCTGGCGGTGACGAAACACTTTGCTTTTAATATTAAAAAAACCCCACGAAAATAAAAACCATCAACTTGTATTGAATAGAATGCACTTAATATTTATTCGAATATTGTGGGCCTGTTTATAATGGTGGAATAGAAGCCGTTCTTATTCCGTTATTAATGTAAATTAACTGTATAAAAAATTGATTTTTGATTGATTAACGACCCTTGTTTCCTCCTTTCTCTAATAGCTTTCGAAATAATTATCGATTTTATCGTTAATAACGAAAATCGATCTATCCGAGTATCGAGTGGAAACGGGAATTTTTCAATGTTTTAACACGAAAAATATTAACGGAATCGAAGGAAAACAATCGACATTTTCCAAATTTTAATATTTGTTTTAGCTATTTATTTAATTGTTAAAAACTTTGTAGACAACAGCGGTAAGTGGAAAGTCGCCTCCAATCTGGGGGGAGGGCAGTTAAATTTTACTAGAGATGAAAGTTAATCAGAGATCTGGTAATTTCTACGGGTGACGTCGTACAATACTATATTACAATAGTATGTTATTTTACTCTTATTCAGAAAGGTATATGGTATAACGATTAGAAATTGTTTTAAATTAACATTTAATACATTTAAATAACAATAAATTATATTAAACGTATTTTACAAATAGGGTGAATAATATATTTTCCTGTTCTGATTTTACGTAACAGGTAATAATTGGACACTGGACGAAGATAATGACAGAATATCGAACATTACGAAGAGGAGACACATGACGTGGTGTTATTGCTCACAAAATATCTTTTTATTTTTTAAGAATAATTAAATGATATTTTAATTTTAAAGGTTTCAAATAGCGTAATGTTTGAAAAAGGCTCATACTTTTCAAATTTATTTATATATTACACAAAATATATAGTAGGTATAATTTTAAGAATATTATTTATTAACGAAATAATTTTATCGTTTTAAGTCACAACTAACGGCGAATTAAATTTCAAATATTTTATAAGATTTTTATTAAAAAATGAAATTAGTAAGCCTATTTATTTATGGAGAATGTCTTAAAATGGCCAACGGCCGCATTCGTCTCTCGGTCCGTATTTTACTCTTATTTTATTTATTTATTTATTTATTAAGAAAATAAATATTTCTGTAGAATCGATAAAAGACAAATACGAAAAACAATAAAATAAAATGCTGGTGGAAAGTCCAAGTTATCGAATTATTTAAATCGTTTTCTACATTGTGTAATATAGTAATATATGCGAATATTACGTCACTATATACTTTATACGAAAAATAGGATAAACCTAATTTATGAAAATTCATAACTTCCGTTTATTTATATTTTAAAATCGATATAAAAGTTTATAAAATGGGAAAATATGGATTTTATCGTATTTTCTCCTTAAAACAATTTTATATGCACGAATTATTACCATTTTATTCGTGGCGCCATCTGGTATTCGAATTCTATTACATGAAGAATTTATATTAAAAAATAAATTGAATAAATAATTTAAAGTCGAAAGAAACCGAATCGAAGTTTGTTTTAAGAAAAAGTTTTAAATAAAAAAGATAATTACGATAGTATAAAACCTAAAACATTTCCGAATGTAATGCGATAATGTATTGTAGCTTTTACTTTAGTTACTTAATAAAAAGTATAAAAATAAAATGAATTCGGTATTATTTTATTAAATTTCTTTGTATTAAAAATTTAAAGGTTTTTAAATTTCCGAAGTACAGTATTTACAATTTATAAATCATTACGACTGTAAAATCTCTCTTTTTTGATAAAATAATCTTCTAAATAAACTTTTAATATTTTAAAACTTTTAATATACGATAATTATTGTTTCTTTTTGGATTTTACATTTTTCCCTCAGATATCAATCGAAATCAACCTAGAAAACAAGGAGAAAAAATTTATTTCTTATGAAAATAACTGATACGTTTAGAACGAGAAGGGTTTAATAATCGTAACTCTTTGTCCTTAAATGGTACTTAATTAAAATGATATACAGTGTAACCTGTCTATGGCGACCACCCACGGTTCCTTCAAAAAGTGGTCTTTTAGACAGGTGGTCGTCCAATACAGGTGGTGCTGTAATACCGTATTTCCGTACGTATTTTGCGCACTTTTTAGCCATTTCTACTAAGTATAACTCGAGGTGAGCAAAAATAAGCGAATTTTTTCAACGATAGAGCTATATTGGTATTGTATTTTATTCTTGTAACTCGATTTACAAGAGACGTCGTGATTTGATAAGACTGATTTAATACTAATATTTTAAAGATTAATACAATACTCGCATTTTCTCGATTATAATGCACACTTTCTTTTTTCCGACTTAATTAATTCAACTTGATTCTTTTCCTTCGCTTTTCAGTAGTGTTGCCACTTTTTCAAAATTGCTGACCCGGACGGCAGATCAGGTTTATTCGAACAGAAGCCCCTGACGCATGCGCAATGTTATTTTACCATGCGAAGAATAACGTGCACACCAGTTCTAAACCAGTTAGAGACTTGTGTAAGAACTTAAATTAAGAAATGAAATAACTTAGATTTAAAGAGCTGAGGAGCAAAAAGAAACGAAAAAAGGTCGACAGGTTGCTACGAAATCCCGGACAAAATTAATTGTTAACCCGGACAATGAATTAAAAACCGAACTGTCCGGGTGAAAACCGGATGGGTGGCAACATACTCCTCAGTTACGTGTATTATATAAGCGCGTGGTATCTCTCCATCACTTTGGTTTTGGTTTTGGTTAGTTTAATCTTATTTTAACTTTAAAAATACTGTATCTTTTAATATTTAATATTTTCTCAAGTACAATAAGAAAAGTTATTAATTAATAATAAAACGATTTTATTATTTTTTCTCATAATACGATTTCATTATATTTCGCGATTGCCAATCGCGGAATCAAAAAAGGAAGGTTGTCCGACAGTTAAACTTTGCTGCTAATTGCCGTTGTGATAAAATTTTCACTTTCTCTGATAACTTTAACACGATCTTCTAACAACAGCACTTCGCATTTCGTTTTCGGACAATTTCGAACAAACTGAAATGAATTTCCTTTGTTGCTAGACTAATTCATTAACACTTGCACCTAATTTCAAAGGTGGGAGAAATACCCGAAATGGGTTCGAACAAGAGTTTAGATTAATTCATTATATTAGGAGGGGGAAACGTTGTTGAGATGGGTTCGAACAATAGTTTAGATCGGATATATTCGCAGAAGTAGTGGCTTATTACAGCTGTTGTATGTTGTTTCGGATCAAAAATCGATACTGGCGGTCGCATTACACAGGTGGTCGTTTAATACGGGTAACTTATACGAAGACTGTATGTATAAACTATTCCGTGCCAGAAATTTTTGCTCGTTTTGACAGGTGCCCGTCGAATGCAGGTGGTCGCCTAAGCAGGTTTCACTGTATATCATTTTTCTACGTACAGTACTGTACATATTATTCTAATTAACTACTATTTAAAGACAAACAGTTACAATTACGACTGGTTTCAAACGTATCAGTTATTTCGATAACAAGTAATTTTTTGTCTTCTCGTCGTCGTCCCTTACGCCGTCAATGTTATTTCGATCGATATAATTGCTTTTTGTGTTTGATTGTTAAAAAGGTAAACGTTGTCGCTTGTCACCTTCGGGCTTCCTTACTTCGTATAAATAGTATTTGTAACAGATTTTCCAACAAGAACGTTAATGCCTATTGAAATAATATTGAAATGCAGATAGGACGATAGAAAACGTTAATAATACATTATGAAAATAAAAATAAACTGCTAATTCTTTTGTAAAAAGTAATAAAAATTCATCGGTAATCGTCGAAACCAGTTAATTAAAACAATTAACTAGAAAATAATTTTCGGAATAGTAATAACGTAGAGTAGCCAACTTGTGACCAATGAAAATTATTAACAACTAGAAATCCTCCCGTCAAGCACGACGGAATATTTTTTTCGTATGTAGGCTACGTCAGTTAGATGAGCGATAACACTTTCTAAATAACGGGCTGTTAGATCGTTACTTCCGATTGGATAAAGAACGTCACGTGGTCACTATGGAAAGATTTTTAAAAAGAATTTGTTATAGAAGTGACACGATGTGGCTATCTTTTTCTCTCTTTTTTTTTTTTTTTTTTAAAGTTTAAATTTAATAAAGTAAGTTTAAAATACACTATTGGCCAAAATATTGAAGGGAAATTCCTTCCTCCAGCATGAACTAAATGAGGTCGCTGACGTCACCGCAACGTAAGTGCGTTCGGGTGCGTTCCAAATTTCAACTGTGAGTCATGGCAGCTTAGTATTGTGTGACGTCAAAAACAATTCATCACAAATGAATTTCTGGAACGAGTTGTTTAGCTGTTGAGCTGTTGAGTTTGTTAAACATGGCGAAGCGAGATATTATAAAGAAAACTTTAACGAATGCTATGTCTACAATAATAATGTCAGAAAATAAAGCTTTCTTCCTATCTTTATAAGAGAAAACCGATCTACTTTTTTACAACCTTTATTTAATTTACAACCGAAGTTGAGGAAAACAACCTAAAATTCAAGATTTTATGACAATATAGTTACTTTATATAGTGAAATTGATTTTAAATCATTTCAGATTAAACAGAACATTTGTTACGGCATTATTTAATTAATCAAGTTTATCGTTTTTTGTGTGTGTATGCGTTAAATGTATACGTACTAATTTAGTAGTTATTAAAAATATACTGTATTAATTGTATATAAGTATTTTTTAATACTGCTATTTCTTTTAATTTGATTCAATTTTTATTACTGTAGATTGTTGCAGACTTAGTTGCAGAAAAGCATATTTAGAGAAAACAATATTAACGGCAATTTTGTTGTTATCAAATCAAGAAGCATTTAGAAGTGTGGCAGATGGTTTTGAGTTTGGAAAAAGACATGCACATCGAGAATTTCTGAAATTTTGTGACACAAATAAATTTATCTGTTGGCCGAAAAATGCAATATCAATTAGAACTCTCGTCGAGTTAGAAAAGTTGAGAGGAGCTAACGACTTTCTCAATGTTATTGGTTGGATGGCACACACGTACCAATAAAACAACCGAGTACGATCGTACCAGTTACTATAATAGAAAATGATATCATTTTGTTATTTCCCAGGCTGTTTGCAATTCTAAAAAATTATTCATGATGTATTTGCAGGATGCTCTGGATCATCTAATGATGCCAGGGTATGAAAGTACGACCTTTGTTCTCAAAAATGAATTCTAGAATAAATATAAGCTCGGAAATACATTTGCTTGGAGATTGTGCTTATTCTCTTTCAGTTTTTCTATTAACACCCTACAGAGAAAATGGTTTTCTCTCGCCTATTCAGAAAAGATACAATATGAAGCATAGTGAAGAGTTACAACTGAACAGGTTTTTGGTTTACTAAAGGGACGATTTCGTCGTTTGAAATTTTTGGATATGAGTCGAATGGATAAAATTAGTGGCGTAATTGATACTACACGTGTATTACATATGTCTAAGTCATAATGATGAATCACCAGAATATGATATATCTGACATAGAAGATAATGAATATTAGAATGAAAATATGTTAACAGAAGTGGTTGATGAACCACAGCTTAAAAGGAATGCAATATCTCAACTTTTGTAAACAGAAAAATTTATGAAAATAAATGACTATAAACATTGAAATCGGTCCTAATAATAAATATTATTCTATATTGTTGTATTAAGAGTAGTTTTCTATAACGGATAACTTCTAGAAAAAGTTGGCATTTTCATGAACTGCCCAAATGCTGTTTTATACCTATGCCTATAGCTATAATATATACTGCATATAGTTATCAAACAGAACGTTTCTTTGATTTTATACATACACACTCATATACATATATACAAAATATAATAGCAGTATTATATTTGTTTATATGTACAGGTATGTATATACATCATTATACATAATGATAGCATGTATAATCTTACCAGAATTGAATTTCCGACACACAAAATTATTTTTTAATTATCAAAAAGTTTATTAATTTCTAAAGTAAAAATTTACATTTTATTTATAAGTTATTTTAAAGTGTCATTAAAATTTTTACTACGCCAATTCTTTCTTCTCTGTTTTTGTTCATTCCAAATTCTCTCTCTTTGTGCAGTTTGTTATTCTGCATATTTTTAAACGTACAAGTTGGCTCATCAGACTTCTTTCTTTCTCTTTCTTTTTTTTTTCTTATTACAAATCTGTAGCAACTAATTCTGCCTCTATATTTTCAATATTGCTATTTTCTTCCACTTCAAATGTTAAACTGCTACTAAGAGTTTCTGGTGGATGATTATTAGCAACTTTATGGCCATAAATTTCATTATTTTTCAAAAAAGGACCAATTTATAGCACTCTCGCCACTAGTGTTTTATCGATCTTTATTTTTTTCTATAGGTTGCCATTAGGTTACGCCATTTTAAATGACAAGCAGTAGCATTAATATTGCAGTTGGCAGTTTAGTTTAGTCTGGATGCTACGATATTCCACAATTTAATTTTTTTGCCCTTTGGATTATCAAATTCATGCTCATTATCTCTCCAAATAGATATTAAAAGATCAATTTTTTCATTTGTCCAAAGAACTATTGTGCAAACAAGTAAATATATATATATATTTTAAATAGACAAATTAAAAATAAGAATATACTTAAAACATACTATCTGAAAGGTGTCTCAATTCATTCCGTAAGCTCGAAGTACTTAGAACTGCTTTAAAACAAACAAATTTATAAATTAGGCAAATGATTGTTTTTACCGTTACTTTAGACATTTATTAATAGATTTTACAATACCTAAATTTTTAGTGAACACTGTTATGACTCCGCAGGAACTTGCTTCGATCTTAACTTTGCTTTTTTTCAATTATTTGTCCATAGAGTTGAGCATATTCAAGTTCTAAAAGAGAAATTACAAACAAGAATAATTTAAATATACAGATTTATTCAATAAGATTAAAACATTACTTTTTGAAAATATATGTCAGGTATTTTTTACTACAAAAATGTAATTTAATTCCAAATAACAAAATAATTAAAATATTAATAAATAAAGAATAGTACATAAAAATATTTTGAATCGATAGTTATATGCTTTAAAGCAGGCCTGGCCAACCCAAATTGTTTCGCGGGCCACTTTGATCACGCGTAACATTACGGTGGGCCATAATTTAGGCAAACATGCTTTTAAAAAAGTAAAACAAACAAATACAAAATGAGTAAGATTTCATTGTTATACCAAGAGTTCGTACTCGCACTTGCGCATTATAACAATGACGCACGCAAATTTTCATTTATTTAATTGTTTTGGTATACACATAACGGAAAACAAAAATTTTAATAGATATATAATATCACTTAGCGGGCAACACAATTTAACGTAATATATAGTCGGATTGCTGTATAGTATCACAATGTGGATTAGTCTCTGTAAACCTTGTAGACTGGTAGACTTGTCTCACAGCAGACTGGTTAGCAAACTATTTTTATTTTTATGAACGGACTACAAATGCATTTCGGGTTGGCACAGTGTATTTGCAACCCCTCATCAGTGCTAGTTCAAATAAAACGGAATTAAAATATGTCAATGGTATACATTAAACAATAATATAAAAAAAAACACTTACAATGTACCACAATATAAATTGTGGAGTAATGCCACGAGTAGGAGGTGGAAGGGTCAACCTTCCTCATCACAAACCATTATCCTAAGGATCACTACCTCAGGATAATGGTTTGTGATGAGAAAGGTTGACCCTTCCACCTCCTACTCGTGGCATTACTCCACAATTTATATTGTGGTACATTGTAAGTGTTTTTTTTTATATTATTGTTTAATGTATACCATTGACATATTTTAATTCCGTTTTATTTGAACTAGCACTGATGAGGGGTTGCAAATACACTGTGCCAACCCGAAATGCATTTGTAGTCCGTTCATAAAAATAAAAATAGTTTGCTAACCAGTCTGCTGTGAGATAAGTCTACCAGTCTACAAGGTTTACAGAGACTAACCGACATTGTGACAATTTAACGTGACGGGCCGCGGGTTGGCCAGGCCTGCTTTAAAGAAAAGAATTATTTACCGAATTCTTTCGTTATATAAAATCACGATATTTACAAATCAAAAATGGCACCTCAAAAATTTACTATAAATAAATTTATAGATCAAAATAACGAAAATTATTTATTCTAATTTATGAAATATTTTACTTTATATCCATAGTATGGATATGGTAGCATGTATATTTTTCTTCCAATAATTCTAAAATCGATTAAACTAACAAATTAAATATTTAAAAAATAATATAATGGATATTGACGTTTTTTATTTTGTAAGCTGTCGTTTCGTCCACATAATATATTCCATTCTTCCGCCATTTCGTCTGATCCTAATCAGTTGTAAAACGAGATGATCGTTTTGCAACGCTTTGTTGGCATTTCGTGTAATCAGTGATTTTTCAGTCGAGCTTTAGAACGCACCCTCACCGATTCGACATCGATAAAACGTTTATTCTTTAGCTAATATTTCCGCAAAATAAGTAGCCCATACTTTCCGTCATAAAACGAATATCACCAAAATTTCATTAGGATTGAACAAAGATTGCAGGAGTTATAGGGAATTCACACACACCAGACAACGGCTTTTATATTAGTAATTATTTTAACTATTTGAAAGCTGGGATTGGGGCAAATAGGAATCCGATTAACCCATTAATTTATTAATAATATATTAAACAAGCATAATATTCATGTCTGAAAGAAAGAAAATGTAAATTTAAATAATTGAAAAATCAACTGCTCAATCCATTACAGTAAAAATTGGCGGTCGTTCTTCGTCCCCTTTCTTTTCGTTTCTCTTTGTCTTTGTTATAATTTTCCGTTCGTTTTCCGTTTTTGCGGTTTGTCCTTGTCGGTATCTTTCCTGTTTACAAAAAACCAAATTTATAAATGATTAGAGACATATTGAATATAAAAGTTCCGATTATTCGTTTTTTAAAATTCTAACGAATTATAATAAAATTACATTTTAACGGATTTTCTTTACAACTTACTGAAATTACAGAAATTATAACATTGTGGTGAGTTGAATTCCTTGAAGTGATTACACCGAAATTTTAAATTATAAAAATATAAAATAAAAAATTTACGAATATTTGCAATTTTGGATTGTTTAAAGCTAAAATGTAAATGTAAGATGCGGTGTGAGGATACTTGATTACTGTTTTAATTAATTCATTCATTAAAAATAAAAAATTAAAAAATTAATTTTTTTCTATGTTATAAATGAAATTTGCGATTAAATATTACAGTTATTAATTCTTCGCTACAACATACCATAGAAATAATATTACACATTTTTAATGATTTATTTGAAATACTGTATTTCAATACTTTATTGCATTTCATTTCTCCGTATTGTATTGTACTAATGTTAAATCCAGTCAGTTTAAAAAAAGTAATTTAATCTTAATTACAAAACACAGAAGTGTTATTCTACGCACAATTTATTAATGTTTTTGTTTTGTAAATTGTTAAAACAATAAAAAAGTATTTTTAAAGTAATTTCCTCATCTATTTTCTATCTATACATAAATAAAAATGAGAGTGTTTGTTTGTTTATTCGCTACACACTCCTAGGCTGTTCTACCACTTGCTACGAAATTCGGCAGTTACATTTGCATATTTCTAACTTAGATAACTTCGTACATCTCACCCCAAAATACTTATCGGATTCCTGTAAATAAATTAATTTCTATCTACATTCATTTGCCGATTTACACGTAGCGCTACTGGCTAAAAATTAACAAAATAATAAACTAAATATAATTCTTACAAAAAGAATGTAATTTTAAAATATATACAAGTATATTATATTCACTTAATTAATGCGACAATAATATAGCGCAAAATAGACGTTTTATATCATTACTGAGACAGGTTGCATATAACGCCTGCGTGGAATGGAAAGTGTTACCAGTGAAAAGTCTATAGTAACTCTATAGAATTTAATTTTCCACATCTAACTACTCGGGTTTTTTTCATTTCTGAACAGTACTTTCTTAATTGTAATAAGCTCCCTCCAGTAGCCGAGTGCATAAAACCACCGAACTCTGGTAGTTAGTCGTGGGTTCGGAAATGGCCAACGGCCTGGCCACGTAGTGTTTTCCGGGTTTTCATCACTTAAATGGGGTTCAGTTTCCCATAAAAGTATACCTGGGATGCATCTTCTGGTAGATCGCGTTGCGGTAACCAAATAAACCAAACTAATACTTGTAACGAGCGATTATTTATTGTGACGTCGTCACAATGCCGGGCTGTAAGTTTTCGTCATAATGTTCTCAATTCTTTTAGTAGTTGTCTTGCCCCTGCACATTATTCTTTTCCTGTTAGCAATAGAGTCGTGTCCGTCATCTAACTCCGTTTGAGAAAAAATTTGAATTGAAGTAACATTACTTTTGTTCCAAACTGGACATTTGTATATAGTTAATATGGGCCTCCTGTCCCCAAACTTTCCACATATGGTCTCAACTTTCATCTAACTAACTCCTTTCGAGATTAAGGAAGAACACACAGCCAGACAGAGAGAGGACGACATTCAGAATTTATAAGTCTATAATTTTTTCAAATTGCAGCCCAATAATTTTTCTATAAACGCAATATTTACGAGAACATACTTCCCTCGAAGTTTAAACAATCTGTTGCCAAAATTTAAACACTTTATTGTCAGATAAAAGCAATTATTCTCGCATATTTACAAAAGTTTTTTTAAACAAGTCCTACGAAGTCTTTCCGACGTTAAGGTCAGTTACTTTGATCACATGCAGGGCCATTACAACCGTCTAACACGGATTACTTTCCAAATGTTAATAGTAGACCAGTATTAATTAGTGGTCGTCGACCACTCTCTCTTCCTTCAGGAGGTCAATGACTACTTTTGGTCGAATCGCTTCGACCTCCTTCTGTAAGGGTGCGAATATGCAGACCCGAATTTAGTAGCGAGCGAGAGGTTCCGAGCGATATACCAGTAATTCTCGCAAAGGAAACCATGCACAAGCGACAAGCGAGAAATATCGCTGGTGAGAGCGAATTGCTGGTTCTCGCACTTATCTGACAGGGCTTGATATTTATCGTGTCTCGCCTCTTCTCGCCATATATTCTCGCTCTCTCGCGTCTGCATAGTCGCACCCTAACAGTCCCTTCCTTCTTTCTATCGGACAAGTATGTATGGTGGCATTCGAATAGGAAAATTACATAATACAAGGTTACCGGTCAGCACAAAATATGATTTTAGTGATTTTCGAGGATGCCGAATTTAAATATTTGAATGGTTGGCATATTACCGTTTGATGTTCGGCTGTGAATGGTACAGTTTCTTAGAGGTAACATTAGGAAAAACTACGATATCTGAAAAGATTTAGGATATCGTATTTTCAATTGGTGTATACTTGAGCATTGAATTTTTGCCATTTCGTACCATTCAGGTATCGCGATAAACGTGACGATGGAAGATTAAAATAAGCAAACTCTTTATAGGTTTTCGTTTTAATATTGTTATATAATAGTATTTGATTTATATAACTACAAACATTATTTTACGTAAAGATTTATCACAGCGAGTGACCAATCGAACACATTTTAAAAATTCTTTATTCCTCTAATGCAGGGGTTACCAAACTACGGCCCGCTGCCACACTGCCACAAATGAGCTAAAATATAATTACGAGTATTTATATGGAAATGTTATAGATTATAGATAAACTTACTATGTAGAAAAAATTAAAATAAGTATAAGTAAAAATGCCAAAATTGATCCAATCTAATTTTTGTATCTGACAGTAATATAATTTTTAGGAAAATCAATTAAATAAAAAATGCGGCGATTTTATGCGACTTTGGATATCAGAGTGCTTTTTTTGTGTGTGTACTTAGAATGAAGTTTCTAAGAAAAGCGATTACGTGCTTGCTGCAGCCATCGTGTTTGTGTATTAGTAAATAAATATGTTGGTTGTCTTTAATTTTTGTGTATTCAGTGTACTGTATTGAGCAAAATGGTTATCCTGCCCGCGCTCGTCATTCTCTGGTATCTGGCCTGTTGTAAAAAAAGTTTAGTGACCCCTGCTCTAATGTATACAATTTAAAATAATTTTTATAGTTATATAATATAATATAATATAATAGAGTGGTTAGAAGTATGAAATAATTTAATAATCTTAATCTTCGTTGTTGTTATTTTTTGCCCGAGCAACGCTGGACTCATCTGCTAGTATTATAATAAATAAGTATAAAGAAAACAATATAAATCTTTTATATTGTATATAAAGAAGGTATAATAAAGTACGGTAGTGTACAGTACATTACTAAAAAAAATTTTATTCTTTATATCTGAATAATGTACACGTCCTTTATACTGTTATATATATTTATTAAAATCTTTTATAATTATTTTCGTAAACGATTTTTATTTATATTAAAATATTTTAAGATAAATAAGTAAATAAATATCCGACCTTATTTCTACGCCCGGGCAATTTATATATAAACTGCGGTGCCAGTGCCCCTTTACAGAATAATTTCATTATTTCATTTATAAATACGTAAATAAAAATATTTAAAAATTATTTAAAGAAGAGGTGTGCGAATAATTAATTTAGAAGAAAGATGTAAAATTGTATTAATTACCGAGGAAGATTTATACATAATAATAAAACTTTTATTTATATATAGATAAATATCGCGCGTATCAATACAAAGAAATTTATACCAAAACATTATGCTTTTTTTAGTGGAGGAACCGTTTTATAAAATTTTTTCCATTGGTTTCGACTTAACGTTTAATCGTCAATTAAACAAAAATAAAACAAAAAAATAATTCCCGGAAGGTAGTTCACCTTTGGTCAGTCATTAAAATTTAATATTTTACCGATAATTTTAATACTAAGAACGGTGTCATTTATTACGAATTAAATTTAAAATTATATTTATTTATGTATTAAAATTCATCCAGGTGCTTCCATCTAGCGACGGAAATAAAATAATTTTTAAAGACTGATGGTAGGAAATTATAATTTTAATCGAAAGTACGAAAAATTTTAAACATAATTAAAAGTTAAAATTTAAGAATTAGAAATGTAATTAAACTGAGAAATAGGTACGGACAGGGGAATTACGTTACATGTACGGTAACGGCCTGGTAAAAAAACCGTATCGACCCGTGCGGAGAAAAATGAGTTTTCTTTACTGGAGCGTAGGAAAGAAACTTTAAGGAGGGCCGAGAAAGAGAAGAAGACACTCGACGATCACTTTAAGAGGTAAAAAGTACGATTTTTTGGAGTTTCCGCAGGCGTATTAACGACGACGGGAGGGGTTCCGGTCGACGAGTCACGCGGGTTTCGGAGCGAGTGCGACGACGTCACGGTGGGGGCGAAAAAAGACAAACGGTATTTCGGCCGGCGGGACGAGTAGGCGGACGGAGCGAGTCACGTCCGGTAAAACCGGAAAAGGACGTGGGGCCGAGAGGCGGAGCCAGAGTAGGAGTGGTTTACGTTCTTTTTATCTGCGCGGCGAGATCTGCGAGTGGGAAGAGTGGCGCCCGCCGGCTCTAACACTCCGCGGTAACCACGGACACATCGCCCGTCCGTCCGAAACATGGAAGGGGTCCGTCCGACGCACGAGACCGAATTCGCAGGCGTGGCCCATCTGGTACCCTCTTACTGGAATCCCCCGGACCACCCGCGGCCAGAAGACGGCACCGATCCCATCGTTTTTGCCGTGTCGGCGGGATGCGTGGTGGCAACGGCCGCGCTACTGGCGGTCCTGGTCTGGGTGTTCCGCCGCCGGACCCGAGAGAAAGGTGAGCAAATACGTTTTTTTTCTTTACTTAAACCGCGGCCCTCTCCCGAAACAGCTCAAATTCCGGCGGGAAACGAGGGAAATTTCCCTGCTACGAACGGGTTCAATTTAGCCTTTAATCCGTAAACGAATCTTAGTTTCGGACAAAGAGGGGACGGTTCCCGAGTTCCTTCGGCGGTCGGGCCGAGCCGGGACTTTTCCCACGGCCGAGACGGCTCTCTCTACCCGGGGGGAGTGAAGGGGAACGGCCCCGGGCCCGGAAGCGCGCGCTTTCTCCGTCAGAAGAAAACGGGTTTTCCCACAGACGGAGAATTCCTTTCTTCCGGCGGACAGGGGAAGAAATTTCCGCCCCGAGTAGAGTCGACGGATGAAAACGTAACGGGGAACGGCCGGGCCGACGGCGGGAAAGGTTTTCGGGCGAGAAATAAGGCCGGAGCTTCTTTTGCCGCTCGCGGGTAACCGGAGAGGAAGGACGACCGCCATTTTTATCGGAGGAAGTTTCGTCTTTCGCTTTCGCTGGCTCCTCCCGACCTAGGCCCATTTTTTCTTTTCGGCCTCCAGTTAACCGCCCGGCCGTTTGGGTGGCGGGGAAGGAGACACGCGGCCGCCGAGAATGCCGGGAAGAGGAAAAGGAAGAGGCGGGAGAGGGAAAGGATTATTTTAAAAATCCTAACCCAATAGGAAAAATAAAACTCCTCGTAAAGCGGCGGGTAAAGCCTTCCATCGCCGGAAGGAAGCCGAGAGAACGCCTACCCCCCACCGGGATTACTTCGTTGGGTTTTCCTTCTGATAATCCGCCGTAACCAAGCCGGAAAACCCCACCGGCGCCCGAAAAAAAGACGTCGGGAAATGTCTTCTACATTATTATTATTAGTAGTAGTAGTAGTTGGAAGTATCGATTACTCTTTCTTGCCGCAGTTAAAAAACTCGATTATAAATAAATTGCCTCCATTGTTGTATCGTCCAATAAAATACCGGACGGGCTGTTAATCTTGGCTCTCCTTTCCAGACCGGAACCCGTCCTTGGCCTTCCCGCGCCGGCCAAATCTGTAACCCGGGGAGTAATCTTATACTTAAATTTTTTACGGAAAACGTCTTTTTAAATTATTCACGGAGCTGGGCCGGGCGGGGGAGAACCCGGTATAACGGAAAGTTTCCGTTTGTCGGCACCAGAGACGGACAAATTCCACATTTCCCGCCAAAAACGTCGGGTTGGTTATTCGAACTGGTCGGAAAGGAAAGCTTCCGGACTTTTCGGCCGCCCCGCCTTCCGTCTCTTTGTCCGGTTAACCCTTACCGGAAATCGGTCCCGCCTTAACCTTACCGCTTGGGTTCGTTCCCGCCAAACATTGGATAAAAGTTATCGTCCGGGTTAAACGTTAACGTTTCCCCCCTCAGAGCGGCCCGAAAATAAAAAACTGCCACAGTACCTCCACCTTTCCCCGGGAAAATAAAAGTAAGGGAAGTAGCGCCAGTTTCTTCCTCGCCTGCGCGAAAAACGGAAGTTTTAATTGGGGAAATTCCATAATCCGCTCCTCCGCCTCTTTGGAGCCGATTTAAGTTTAAATCTTATTGGGCCGAGCTTAATGCTAGCGGCATTTACCTTGGCATCGGTTCCGTTTTGAAATAGTTTAGCTTACTAATCGCTAATTAAACGTTGGTTTGCTTCCGATTTCACCCGAGTTGGAAATTAAAATCCCAAAGCCTTCCTGGGAATTTTTCCAGGAAGGCTTTGGAAGCCGCAAAAATCCTCAGGAACGCTCGATTTATGGGACGAAAAACGTTTGTGTAAGTAATTTTTTAGACTAACGAATTATTTTTAAAGCGTTTCTTACATGAAAAGACTAGGCGTGGGGCAGAATGATCGACCAAGGCTAATATCGTTGGTTTGGCCTCGGAGGATGCTTTCTTAACAAATTAATAAAAAGTAATCGAAAGTTTTGGTTTTTTAATAATATTGCTATGACACTTTAGAGTGCCGTTCCCGGGCTCTTCTCACCGGCAATTCCGCTTTTTAGACTGAAATTCGGTACGGCCCGTTATTTCGTTGGCTATTTTTTTTTAGCTTTACTTACGCCGCCTCGGGCTACCGGATTTGGCCGCGTTTGAAGTGTCCCAGTGGGCAAAAATTTGTCCCGACCGTTTTCCGTAATCACCCTTGAACCCTAAACTGATATTTTGTAACTGTGACGTAGGAAAAACGTAACCATAAACGTAATTTTTATAACCCTCGACTTACCGGAGGAAATTTTAGGAGAAAGTGCGGGCTACCACCTTTAGTTTTGCCCCCGGTAAATGTTAAAGCGAAAATACGGTACTGGCAAATTCCCAGTGATGTTTTACATGGGTGACGTTAAAGTAACGTCCGAAAACGATTCCTTTTATTTGATACGTACAGTACGTTTACAGTATTCTATCGACGATCCTTTTCCTACTTTTTTTTATTAATCTCTTTCGTATTCTTTACGGCTCCGGGCCCGGTTATAGTGTTAATCCGTTGGCGAAGGATTCCGGGATCCGACTGCCGAAACGAAGACTACGAATACATTCCGGTCGTCTCGGCCTCTCATACGGCCGGGGGTCGGGCGTGGCCCGTCTCCCCGAAAATTTCGAAATTCGACCAATTACGGGAGAATATTCTAAGGCCCCTGGTCCGACGATTTTATCACTAAAATAGCTTTATTTTAATAACCAACGCTTTATCCGTTCGTTTTCGAAACGGGATAAATCCCCGGATGACACTTTGGAGATTTTGCTGGACGATAATTTGGCACCCTGGTCGAACGGCGGCTTGGTGCCGGGCATTGTTTTTCCGCCTTTACGTCGTATTTTATTATTGTAAAAATTTTCTCGACGTCTCGAAAGGAGTCGCAACTCGTACTTTGCAGAGGCGGCGTAGTTCATTTATTTTCTAAAACGTGTTTTACAAGCAAATTGCGCAGCCTTCGTTCGATTTCTAAAGTCATTACTTAATAAGGCAATAGTAATTTCGGTCGGATAATTTTTCGTCGTAGTTTTCGGTAGACGATTAACTTTACTTTCTACCAACGTAGTTATCGGTCGGAAATACAGTGGACCCCCGATGTAACGCGCATGTCGGGCGGGAAACAACACCCGCGTTATAAGGTGAACCGCGTTATACCGAGCGTCGCGGTGTAACGCGGTTCACCTCTTTACTTTAGCAATATTGTCAAGTTTTTTTCCCACTGTAAGTTTTTCTTTTACCCATCATGCATACAATAATTAAACACTATTCAAAATACATTCAGGAACTCAATACATACACAATTACTCAATACGCAGTAACAATAAAATGCGCTACTCACTAACGCCGCACGGACCTGTATAAACGTGTTTGAGCTTATCGCGTCGCTAACATCGCCCGCGCTATAACCGAGTGCGCGGTATAGTGAGCAGCGTTATAACGAGGGTCCACTATATTTGATCTACTTTTAAGTAATTAATTGTGTTTGTTTTCCGACTTTAATTAAACAATCACTCTAACACTTATTTCGGTAGTTAAAATTGAAATTTTATAAACGAACGAATGAGTTTTTTGCAGTCAAACGCGCAAACCTCCCATGCTTATTCTACACAATAATCGTCGTTAAATTAAATTTTATAAAGAACTTCTAAAAGCGAAAAATGTTATTTTTATCCGCTCGATGGTGTTTGTATTTAACCGTCTTCGGTGAGATAAAATGCGGTTTATCCGTCGTATTCAAAAGATGTTTTATATTTCTCGAATATCCTTTTCGGAATAATTTATTAATTATAAAATGAAAATAAAATCGTCGAAAAGACGACCGCAATTTTGCCCCAATTAAAACGAATTTTCCTTCCGTTCACGTAGAGTGAAAAATTCCATTCCGCCGTTTTGAAACCATCCGTATGCTACGAGTAACTTTGTTTCCGTCCTTCTGCTGTGTTCTTTGTAACAATAGTGTGGTGTGGAATTCTATACCTATTTTAATAAATGGAAATTATTCGCTCGAATTCTTCTTTAATATTTAAGAAGTTCCAAATACGCAAATAAAGGCAGTGGCATTCGGCGTCGACTTTTGCCTCTTAGGGCAACGTCTGGTAACTTTTGTCTAGTTTTAGTTTAGTTTAGACTAGTGTCGTACACTACGTCGTTTCGAGTGTCTCCCGACGGAAGCGATTTAATCAACGGTGGCGAGGCTGGAGCATTTGGCATAAGAAGCAAACCCAAATACGGCGTCTTTTGAAAACCTTTGGTTAGTCTTACGAATTCAAAAATCATAGAACAGCACTGTTTATTAATGTAATGCGTATTGTATCTCGTAATATTTTCCGTACTCGTAGGCGACGGCTTTCTATGGATTATTTACTAGTTCGCCCACCTAACGATTTCGGTTCGGTTTCGGCAATGCTATCTGCCCGGGGGAATGCCTGTCGGGAGGACTTTTATGGGAAAATGGCACCTATTACTAACGCCAAGAAAACCCGGAAAACGCCACCTGGCCTGTCCCTTGACTGGGCGCCAACTGGCCACCGACTACCGGTGATCGGTGGTTTTATCCACTCCGCCACTTTTTTTTTTTTTTTTTTTTTTTTATCTTTCTGCCCTCTTTTAGCAAGCCCATTACGGGTTCGACCAGGTCCACAATGGAGCGGCCCGGTGATGAGGGATCCACTCGGCCACTGCTGGACTAACGATTTTGAAATTTTGGTTCCTCGGACACGTGTTCCCTCCGCCCGTGCCTTTAACGGTCCCAGTCTAAATCGACGTGGATTAACGCCTGCCGGCGTATTTTTTTTTTTTTTTTTTTTTAAACTCTTTCCGCCCTGTGGGCACTAAGAGGGCCTCTTTTAGTAGGCCCATTATGGGTTCGGCCAGGCCCACAATGGGGCGACCGGGTGGTGAGGGACGGGGATCGACATATCCGAACGGACCACCCCCCGAAAAATTCCTGGGGATTATTCGACCCGTTCGGATTCGATCCCGGGTCCCCCAGAGCGGTAGGCTGCCACCTTTACCGCTCGGCCATCCGGCCGTCTGTGCCGGCGTATTTATTCTTATATACTCTTGTCCCATGAACACTAAGAGAACATTTTATTCAGCCCCTAACGCCACGGCCGGCGAGGGACGGGTCCCCACGTATTCGGGACAGACCGCCCACCAAACATTCCCAGAGTTTTTCGATCGGGAGGTTAAAATATCACCGTCGACGTAAAAAAATTAAAATTTACGGGTCGAAATTCAAAACGTTATTTCTAGAGTTACCGTGGAAAATACGATTTATCGAACTATCCGTCACGCCATGACCGTGCACGTGCCAACGAAAGGTCTTATTAATTATTCGAGTATTTCTGATTTCCGAGTTAACTCCTATCGGGTTCTACCGGATCCGCCACCCAACCCGGGTTCTTTGGGAACGATACTTTTTATATACTACCAGAAACTACTTTATAGATTTCGAAACTTTGCACGCGTACTGCCAAAGGGTTGGTGAAAAGTCTTAAAGGGTTGCCATTGCCGACGCAGATTTTTTTTTCCAATGCAAAAATTAGCAGTTGTTATTGCGTCGATTAACACAGGCGAATCTTTTGGCCAATTAATCGCGCATCCGCAGAAAGTGCAAGTTACCTTTCACTTTTTGTTTCGGAAGTAACTTCGGCGCTTTCCACCCTATCGATTGAGTACTTTTATTATCCGTGGTCCTAGTAAACGCGTCGATCGAGTGATTAAAATCGAATTTACAAATCGATAAAACAATTACGTCAGACGATTTGTAATTTGATAAAGGTCCTTCCTTTCCTCGAAATCGTTTCCTAATTCGCATCCGCTAAATCCGGTCTCTTCTTTTACTCGTGTTATTCGTCGGAAGTGTTTTAATTCCTTTCACTCAGTTGTTTCGTTTTCTACGCATTCTTTCTTTTCTGCCAAAAAGTAACGGAATCTTCGAAATTTAAAATACATTAATTTCGTAATTAATTGGATTACGGTCGTATCTTGTACATTTTGAAGCGATTTTTCTTACTTTGAAAGAATTTTTTGCTTCGAATTGTCTGTTTTCTCTTTTTTTTTTTAAATTGAAAAGAACGGAAAACACAATTAAATTCGACACTTTTCTATAATTACGATGCATTAATTTCGTTGAATTTACAGAATGGATTACGAAATCTTTCTCTTATTATTAATCCTCGAAAGCTATAAATTCTGTACAATTCGAATTTGACTGGATTCTAATAGTGTTAAAAAAGAAACATGCCTTTCTTCTTACGTTCTCGAAACGATAAAGACGAACGAAAGAAAATACTTATTGCTAAGTTTTAATATAAACCAAACTCCGTCTCCATGGCTACTCGCTTAATGATAATTTGGACGAACGAAGCGCTTTTCTGCGGGTGGGGTCCCCGGCCCGACTGCGGTAATACCGGGTTAGTTTTACTCATTTTGAATGCTGCTTGATAAAAAAAAAAAACTTATTAAACGCTATGTTTTATTAATGTAGAACACACTGTATGCATCGATTATAATTTTACGCCGTCCGGATTAATCAGAGTGTATTATCTAAAAGAACATTTTTGGATAATATTTGAAGTTCGGTGCTCGAACCTCAATAATATTTTGTAGTTGGCCAACGCCTAGAGGACTCTCGGTGTTTAGCAAAACTTGATTTTGACTAGCGGCGATTGGCATTTCCGTCGAAAAGGGGGACCAGAGTGAATACGCCGCATCCACCGCAATCCGCCATTTTGAAAACGTATGTGGCGTGTTTTCGATTTCGCTATATCAGAAGGATTTAAGGAGTCATCGTGCCCGACCGGAGACCCGCTGGTGTGCTCTAGTAAGAGTTACGAGCATCTGTTACCATGACGTACCACAAGTGTCCACCGGTTTCTCCGGCAGGTTCCTCGTTCGATGTACGGTCGATTGGCTAAAATAGGAGCGTCCTAATGCGTCATTTATCCAACAGAATAGGTAAACCCAGCGTTTCTATACTCGGTGTATTGTTTAAACGGAATTGAGTCGTTGCTATACTTGTGGAACAATTTGCAGAGTTCCCTCTCGTAGACGACATTCAAATAAAATAATCTTTATTTACATTAAAGAAATTAAACTTATCACCAAAATTTAGTAAGAGAAATAATTACACATTTCTTCAATAACGTTTATACAAAATTAATTGTATTTTATAAAAATATAACTAGATGAATCAGTGGCGTTCGGTCTTGCATCATCGATGCGTCACTGGCTACACTCAACAAAGAGACTGACGCAAAAGCCGGTTTAATTATTAATACGTTATCAGATACTGGGACACTTGTGCGTATCTAAAAGAAATTATTCTGAATTCTCTTGCTAAAGTAAGGTATTTAAATAAAACGTTTACTGCCGTTTCGTTCCGTCTACGGGTACCAAACAATTCTGTTTAGTATTGTATTGTACAGTACAATACAGTAATTAAACAAACCTTATTGCAAGCAGCCGGGGTCCACTGTACGTATAATTTATATTTCGATATTCTGATATTCGACGTTAATACATAATTCCGTACGAAAGTTTGAATTATTACGTTGCAAAGTACGTACTGTATTATATGAATTCGTATCAAACTTTTAGCATATACGGTAATCTGATTACAGTTGTGTACGTCAATATTTTCGTAATCCCATTTAAGTGAAATCGCGTATCTCGAAGGTGGACACGTAAGGTTTACCGTATTTATACGACTTAACGAAAAACAATCTTTTAGCCTTTGCGATGGCGAATAATGTCTATTAGCCGATAAAGAAAGAAAAATTCTCTTATTTTTCTTTTTATATGACGCAATACGTAATCTATTCTCATATATTGTTTTCGGAGACAAATGAACTTTTCGAGTAGCACAAGGGTCTTAGCGCCGTCTCAAAAAAAGCAGCTGTCTGTAATTGTGTAGATATTTCTCGAGACGCCATCTGTTGTTTCCGATAAATGAAAACAATAGAAAATCTCGACGGTCTCTTTCTCTACAAGAATTCTTTAAATGCATATATACAGCGTATCCTCGATATTAAGTTTCTAAATTAATAAATGGAATGGAAATATTTTATATATTTATCGTAAATTAACAATAACAATTTCAAAATACTAATGACTGTATGTACTACAGTAAAAGTAACATATATATGTAATATAATACATAAATAAATGTATATATTAATATAAACATTTATTTATGCATAATAATAAATTCTTTTAAATTTCTATTGTTATAGGAAAAACAATAGTTTCTATTTACGTATTATCAATTTTACGAATTATTTATTACGCTTAGAATTGATCGGTGTGACAGGAAATTCCGTCGACGTATGCTCGTGCGCGGAGGATGTACTGTACGTAGTTTCGTCTTTTAAACCAATGCCATTTTGCGTGAAACATCGAACGAAAAATAAATTTCGGTTGCGAGGAAATGACTTTTATCGATGTACCTTTTTCACAATTGGCTAATTTGTTCTTCTTTGTCTTTCGGTTCATTGGAAATGTAATTGTTTTAACAAAAATGCACGTTTGCAGAAATCGGGAAAGGTACGTTTTGTTCGAACACAATTCCAGGAAAATGCAATTATTCAAATTCTTTTCCCGGAAGCGAAAAAGTCGGAAAATTTTGAAATATTTTCCCTGACATTTCGAATGTTGAGCTAAAGTTAACGCAATATTTCGGCTGATTTTTAAAGGATGCGTCCATATCCTTCGAATAGTCGACATTTTTGTATGAAAATAAACGAAAATGATTTCCTGGGATACATATATATTTACAACAAAATATCGGTTCACCCCTCTTAAACAACTTCATACGTTTAACAGGATATACGGTAGATTCGAATTATTGTAATGGCGGATAATGTTATCGAAATTAGCGGGTTCGGATGCTTACGGGCTTGGCTTATTATATTCGGAATTCGGTTATGGGTAAATACGACTTTTTCTAACGCTTTCCTTTGTGCTAGCAACATCGATCCGCGGCCTTAAACTCCAAGCGCTAATCGTTTTAACTGTAATACCATAGTTTAAGTTGCTAACATTACTCTAGTTACTGAAGGTAGTGGTTAAATTTTATATTAAGAATAATTATAGGCCTAATTAATATGTCTTTAAGTTATGCATTTTTAAACTGCTTTAATCTGTCTTTTAAACATTAGTCGACGAATCAAGAATTTTCTCTAATCGTTATCTTAACTTGGCGTAATGCTATCATTCGGTTATTGTTATCGGTTGGGGTCGGTCTCAAATGACAGGAATAAGCAGAGTCTACTTAAAGAGAAAAATTATAATCGTAGATTATTATTATTTGTATTCTTTTCGGTATTTGTAAAAAATGAAAGTCGACGATTTATTGGTTTAAATATAGGCCGAGAGAATTAACCGATCGATAAGATAATGACTTGGACACGTATCACACATCCGAAAACTTGATCGAACCTGTTAGAAGAATAGATTTTGTTTTTACTTTTACTTTAATTTAAATTCTAAATGACAAACACATTTTTAGTAAATTTTAAGACTATGCCTAAGTAATATTAATCTAAAATTGAAAATCTGAAATTTTTAGATAACTTTACCAACTAAATTTACAGTAGTAAATTTGGGTTAAGCACGTTACTAAAACAAGAGACAGCGTGTAGACAAGCATACTAAATTTAAGGCAGTTTAAGTTTTTTGTAATTAAATTATAATTCGTTGTATGGAATTACCGAATCTGGGTGTAAGAACGCTGCCTGATTTAAGAAATTTCCGGTGCTAAATCGGGCTCTCGAAAACGTATATTTTCGAAAAGTGTATTTTCGCGGATCAAATGTTTTTTCGTTCGTGTTGTTTGCTAGAGTTAAAATTTTTATTTGTGTGTAAATTTACACGTTGATTTACGGGTTTCTACCGGTTTTGGATTCTAGGCAATCGCCTACGTCTAAATCCGACTCCGTATAAGATCGTTGTAAATTTCTTCATTTAATTTAAACTGTTTCTTTTTCAGAGGGTCGTTTAGCAACGCGTGCTCGTTTATTCTCCAGAGACAGATTAACTACGTCAGAATACAAGAACACATTGGCCAGTTTGGATCGCAAGTTAGCCATGGATGAAATATTAGAAAAGAAAAGAGCTATTCTAGCGCCATCTGATGACCCGAAAACTAACCAATACGTAGACGAAGTATTTGTTGATCTAACGGCTTCTAATTTCGTAGACGTGGAAGAAACAAGACTGTTGAAAGATAATTGTTAAACAAAAACAAATTGTTATTAATTAGAGTGTACGCGTGTCAGTGTAGCCAGCCTATATATAATATATATATATACTGTATATAGGCTTATACACATAATTTTTATATTCTTCTGTACAGTTTTACATTTTTAAAAATATATATATTTATTACCCATTTATATTATTAGTTTTAATAAACTTATTTATAAATAATTTCGCAACGTCAATCATTTATAAAATATATTTGTTCTATTTATTTGTAATTTGACCTCGAGTTATCGTTAATGGGCGTTGATAATAAAATACGATACGGTGGAAATCCGAAGTGGAGCAAACTTGGAAGATAAAAAGCCAAAGTTGAATTTCGACTTAATAATTGAGGTCGACTTATTAAACAATACTGAGAAGTTGACTGATAAAATGACGTACAGTACATTAATAATCTAAATATATTTCTCTAATTCGGCATAAGATTATTAAAGAATGACCTATTTAAAAATGCCGCAGGGTTCAATTTTATAGAATGAGTCATTATGACGAATACCTAATCGCAATTACTCATTCGCATTATTAATCTATATATATATATATACGTATAATGGTTTTTAGTCTGAGCAATAATATTCAGATTTTGTTTTATCTCGGGCCAAAAAGCGAGATGGAGCGGAAATGATCACGAGCCAAAAGCCATAAAAAAATCCAGCACGAGTTGCTTAACTTTCCCAGAAATATTTAAAACTGCATGTGTGGCGCCATCTGTTATGATATTTTATTAAACCTTTTATGCTATTATTATAAGATGACCAAAAGATTAATTTTGAGAGTAGGGACGGGTTTTATAAAAAAGTTGTAAACGCTAATGAAGATTTACTCGTTATTAGCATTGAAGTCCATCATTACACGACCCCGTTTATCTCTCCACCTCGTCGACCTTTAACCATCAAAATGTTAAAAAAAAAAAAGTCAATGCCCCTAATTCACAAACCTCCCTGCCAAATTTTAGAAATTTTCGACAAAAAGCACAGCAGTTATTAAGCTTGAAATAAGGTGAACAAAATCGTGCCTCCCATACAGAAAAAAACCCGAATATTTTTTGCATTTCTGGACGTTTGGGGCCGTCCATAAATTTTGGAGTGGGTGGGGATCAAGGAGTTCTTACAATTTCTTACTCAGGGGTAGTTAGTAATAGATCTCGTCTTACGAAATATTCTTATTTTTATTTTTTGATCTCGTTGAGTGGTGGAGTTTTGAATTTGGCGGTTTTTATTAAGAACGCTCGTTGTACCAATGCCATCTCGTGTGACGTGATAGAATAACAACGCTAGCAGACTCACGCCCTACACATTCTTTATCATGGGAGAAAGGAAGTGTGGTGGTTTCTCTCTCTTGTTTTGTTTTGTATGACGTTTCTGTTTACAGGTGCACTAGCTAGTCGATCTGTCAAAGTTTTTTGCGCCCTTTTGTGAAAATTAAAATTAATATAAAAATGAATATTATGATATTGATTAATGATAATAATAATGAAAAGATTGTTAATAATTAAAAAATAAAGTTCTTAAAATAAATTATTCATTCGAATTCATTAAATTTTTATATTTTTAAATTTGTTCACATAGTCTTTATAAATAATAGTACATATTAATTAACTAATTAATAATTATATATTTTGGACCTAAGATTTTTAGGGTTTCATAAAAAAAATTTTTTTTGTTAAAATCTTTTTTTAAAATCATGCCTAAATATTACGTAAGATAGGGAAGGGGAGGGGATCAAAGAAAATATTACGGTTTCTTACACAGGGGTGGATGGGAGTCTAGAATGGCCGAAATCACCCTTACGTAATTTATGGACGGCCCGTTTCAAGGTTCTTGAGTCCAAAAATATAAAAATCTTGGGAGGTCAGTTTTGACCGATCTCCTTAAGCTTAGTTCACACTGAGCGAATAGCGAAAGCGAATGAGAAAAGCGAAAAACGAGTTTTATTCGCTTAGCGAAATTGACCCATACACCAAAAGCGAAAAGCGATTGCGGATTTTAAGCAGCCAATCATTTGCAAGCAAGCGAAAACGACATCTCGAAAAACAAAATGGCCGCTTCCGATATTCTGTCGTAAACCTAGGACCTTGGTCGTTAACCACATTTGTTTGTTTATTGAGAAAGAAAGATAAGACGAAAAGAAAACGATGCTGAGTGAGAGAATTATTAAAAATCCGTAATTACAACATTTACTCTATTGCGTGAGAAAGCATTCGTAGCCATCTTGAAAACAACAATAACCACGTGACAACTAGCGAGAATACGATTGATGCGAAATTTTTTCGCTAGCGAAAAAGTTCGACGGTTCCGAACTTCAAAGCGATTCGCGAAATGGTAAAATTCGCCGGAAACGACGTCATGTCTGACGTGTTATTCGCCAGTGGCGTGCCGTCATTGGAAGTGGTGGAAGCGCCGCTTCCACATATTTTCTAAAATATAAATTTTCATATTTTAACGTAGTTTGAATTAATTAAAATTAATATTTTATTATAATTGCATTAAGTATCTTATTACAAATTTCTATACTACATGTGAAATAAATGATAAGATTGCTATTGTATATTCGAATATCAGTTTTGGAATGGAAGCGCTGTATTGTCAACACCGGGTCAATTTCCAAGCAACCAGATTATAGGCATTCGCGCATGCGCTTTACAGAGCACCAACCTCACATGGTTTAGCTGGTGGAAGCTACACACGTATAACGCTTCCAATGATTCTATCCCGGACCGGTTCTGGGCTGTTAGCCGCCCTCGCCCGATTATGTGAATGATAAGTACTGTACATTTATAACTTAACCCAACCGATAGGAATTTACTGGTATGTTTTTATGATAGTTCTGTATAGTTGACAAAGGTTTTAAAATAATATTTGATATTTTTATAATATTTGATATTTTTATTCTGATCTCCCATTTTATATTACTTACGGATTTCAATGTTATACCAGTGATATTACGATTTCGTATGTCCCGTCTATAAGGGTATGTAGAAAAAACGTGTACAATTCTTGTACAATGTTAAAAAATTAACTGTTACTTTGGCAGCATCATTTACAACCAAATTTAATGAATGAGATGCACAAGGTACAAAAAAGCTCCAGAATTTATTTTCCTTAAATTTACGATTTATATATCCGTTGTCATTAAAATTTGTCTTTCCACTTTTTTCCCAGGACTACAAATATTCAGGTAGAAAGTAACTGGTTTCAACTTATTTCTACTTAAACAAAAGCTTAACCGAACCAATCTCTAGCCCAGTACAGTGGGCACTGATTTCTTCGTAATATTAGATAATAAAGACAGAAATTTTTCCAGTTCAATGAGAGTGACTAAAAAGTTGTAAATTTTGGAAATTTTCGTGGACCCTGGTCCTAAAACGAATTGGTTAGAAAACAAATGACGGACAATCTTTTAAGTTTAAAATATTTAGATTTTTACAGCTATGGTGAGAAACGTTTAAAATTTACAACCCCGTCGCGTTCTTTGAGGTACACTGGTGATGCGACAAGAGGCATTTGTCATTGACTGGTACCGGCACCCTCGCGATTTGGCACGCACACACTACACACCTACCTGGACCGTCTCCGATTCAATCATTAGCCACTCGTATCGAGCAATTTGACTAAGTGGATTGTTTTAAAATTTAAAAAGTAAAGAATATTTTATGTTAATTTTATATACGTTTCTTTACAAAACTACATTTAATTATAATTTTCTTTTAAAGTATATTAATACAATTGAACAATATATTGTACCAGGTATGTATATCTACCGCACATTTTATTTCACCGAGTAAGTTTTTTATAATTTATTTTTAATTTTAGCCCTTATATCGTGGCTAGCGATTCAGAATGTAATTGTGATATTAACAAAGACATGCAGTATAAACTAGTTTCAACTAGTTAAAACGCGTTCTAACTAAAAACGGGTTTTGACTGTAACATATATATTCAAAATGAACTTTTATTTATTTTCTCTTAAATCAAGAACAGTATCTGCAATAGGCCTATATATCTTGAATAAATACGATATAATAAAATTATTTGTTAGGCTTATTTTATACATCATAGGAAATTTGTTTATGATTTATTCCTATTGATCTAAATAGACTAAATTCTTTCTACTGCATTCCTGAACATCAGAATCCCATTTCATGTACAATAGATTTAAAAAGCAAACATTGACATTCCGATAAAGAAATCGTTCATGTATTAGTAGCCAGTACAAAGAATTAAAAACAATATAAAGCTCTACAGACGATGGACGTTAAACATGAAAGTTGGAAGATAAAATATTATCTCGTTATATATTTTTTTGTTTTCTGTTTACGACTTCATTTAGTAGGACTAATTGTAGAGGATGACAGGACTATTATAGATAAATGAGAAGACACTTTTCATGCACCTCTTTAAATGTTCAATTTTAATTTCATAACAAAACTTTCATTCGGAATTTGTAGAGTAAGGTGAGATTTTAGATATTCACGGAATAATTTTTGAATCGTTGATAAACTTTCTTTTGTTGTTATAAATATTTTTAAATTATTACTAGCAAAAATATGAAAAATCATAGGAAATCTTATTCTAGTAACATTTGTATGATTGGTCTATTAGATTCTATTATTTCTGTATCTGAAATTTTCGGCTTGAGAATTATAGAATCTTGTAAATGTCGAAAGAGTAAAATATCCGCTTCTCTTTTCTCAATTTACGAAAGAATAATTGAAATATATTTATGGTTAGTTGTAATATTTATTACCGTAATTCTTGTAATCGATGTTCCATGCGCTAGAATATTTCTATTGTTCGAAGAACACGCTTTCTATTGCAAATTCTTGCCGTTAACTTGTTCTTTGTATGTTGCGATGCAATTCAGCATTATAAGAAGGAAAAAGTTCAAATTATATTCCATGACCAAAAGTAGTTATGAAGGGGAAGAAAAATATCTTGATGAAGTTCAACCATATTTACGGAATTTGTTTTTGCATCTTGTTTTTTTAATGTCATCGATTGCCACTTTAGTGCCATTGATAGGTCATTCATATGTTGATAGTGGAAAAAAGTACAAAATGAGACAAATTGCATGTATGGTCAGCATTCAAATCTGGTTTATGGTTATGTTTATTCATCTCGTTTGTACTTTTATCATAACAATCCTCAACCTGTTACTCGTATCGAATAGATTATCTAAAATCTCTTCGGAATTACAAACCGTAAATAAAGCGACAACATATTATCTCCAAGATGTAATGGAAAAATTTATAGAGCTGTGGGAATTTTTTCAACAAATGAACGAAAAGTGGGAGCTGCTTTTGCCTCTCATTTACATCCATTTTGTATACGAAACTTGCTTTCTTTTGTATGGAACCTTGTTTGCCAAGATGAATCTTTTCATTCGCTTATTCATGGCTACACTTGTGTTAATATTATTAAGATTTAGTTTATTAGTCTGCTGGGGAGCATCGTATTTAACATCAATTGTAACTAAAATGTTAATCTAAATTACTTAGTCTATTTTTTTTATAAGAATCTAATATTCTTTCAGATATACAATTTCATCTCCGTGGAAAAATATTTCTCGTCTGCTCTGACGTTGACATATAAGTTAAAAGTATTATATCATACTTGTAACTTTTATATTCATTTTCATTATTTTAACCGAAACAAATTGATGTTAGGTAGTTTGCTTCATGAAGATATTCGGAGGAATTCCCATTGGCATATCTATCGGAGGATTTTTCTTCGTGAAAAAGAACTTCTTGATTCGGGTAAGATCTCAGTTGTCTAGGCAAAACCAATTTATTGCTTGATATAAAATACTATATACAAATATTATAATTTCTTAAATAATTATAGAAAATTTGTAGTAAAATATTTCTTTATACTGTTTACAGGCAGTCAGTAGTTTTTATTCGGTATTCTCGACTTTAATAGAACTAACAGGAGTACTTGACAAGAACAAATGCACTTCGAAACTGCATCCAACCCTCCTTACTAACGACACAAGTATTTAGACCTGTTTCATAGAAGTATAGATCAAATATCTATATTCGTGCACTCAATGTAAACACATGAAATTCTCTGTTTCATTTACATCTTTAAGTCTTTTATGTGAATTTTTAATTTCTCAAAAGTAATTGTTTTGAGAAGTAACACTGATAAAACATGCGCATGTATGCCATACAATCAACGAATAGTGAACTCTAGGAACGATCGAACCGTGAGGATGCGCAGGGTGGAAAAAAAGAAATATTCCGCAAGTTATTATTATAGTTAGAGTAAATACTTTTTGTAAAAAATTATTGTAATAGAAATTTCATTATTAGAATTAAATATATATACTAACGTTTTAATACCCGAATTTGTACAATTAGAAAGTTCGAGGACGCACGGAAAATTCTCGCATATGATGCTGGTGCAGCAAGACTGGAGCCGACAATGTGTAGAAATCGAGAATAGATTTTTTTAAATACAAACCATCGTTTACTTTTTTATTGTGTGCTTGTGTATTTTGCACGTGTATTATTAAATTTTGCACGATAATATCTTCTGCACGAGCAAAAGCGATTGTTATGCATAGAACAATTGCACTCAATAGGAAATGATCGGTGAAATAAAATCTTTAATTTATTCAATCATAATCAAACTCAATCCATTTTTTAAGTGTGTTTGTGCGGAAAACCACTGCAAAATTATTAATATTGAGTGTAAAATTGCATAAAACAGATCTTAGAAATTCTTCTTTTATTAAACTATTCAATGATGTAAATTTCCATGAAATTAGTTTTAAAGTTTCGTATATTTATTTTTCGTATTATATATTTAACAATACTAAGTATAGTTCCCTATACTTCAATGAATCTTAAAATTAAAAAATAATTTTAAAAAACGGGTAAATTTATAAAACAAAAATTAATGAAATTAAATGTACAGTATTTAAATTTTTTTAGTAAATTTTATTACCTTTTGTGCGAAAGAACACAAACAATTTCTACAATTTTGTCGCAAAAGATAATTGAGTTGCAATTAATTAAAAATATTGTAATTACAAATTTAAAAAAAATGCAAGCAAAAATAACTAAATAATAATAAATAGGTAAAAATCCTTAAAATAATTGTAAAACTAAATTAATACTAAATAAATTAAAGCTGAAAATAATAATTACACTCATTCCACAAAAAGTAGTAGTCGCATCGCTGCGAAACTTGGAACGCAGACAAGTCTCAAGAAGATATGGAAATGATTCGAGTTATAGCATGATGGCTCATTACGTAATGACAGCAGAGGGCATTCAAGTGAGTCCCGTTCTTGGCCTATAAAAAGATGCGCAAATGAATCCTGTCTGTAGTTTACCTGTTGTAGAGGGTTGCTGCTATGTCGCAATCGAAGACCATATGAACAACTAAATAAATAAACACGTAACTCCTCATTTACCATCTGTAATCGTTTCCGTTTGTTTTTTTATTTTTTTATTTTATGAGCGCCGAGAAACCTAATTCGTAATGTTACAAAGGGCAACAGAAATTTAACGGCTGTAGTAGTTAATCCAATCAAAGTCGCCAACATCAAACATAGAGGTTACTGTAGCCATATGTACGCCGTTCAGAGGGATCCTACCTTTCTCTACTGTCTATCTCCTCTCCCTCCTTCTTCCCCTCCCCTTTCCCTTACCCTCTTTTCTGCCGACTAAACACTTCGTGTACGGCTTTCTTGTATGTATGTATGTAATAGTTAATCGAGGATATTGGCTCCAAAATTCTGTACAGAAAACGAGGCTTTGTATACAGGATCGTTTTTTAAGTCTATTAAATTTTTTCCTGCTGTTAATGTTAATAGCAGGCGTGTACTGTTGTATGTTGCAAAAGGATCGATGACCCACTCGTACATTTGATAATGAAGTGATGGAAAGTACTTTAGAAAATGATACAGAGTTTTTCTACCGTCTTCTGCACAATTCTAACAAAATTTTAAATTTGTTTGGAAAAGACTCTACACTCTGGAAGCAATCAAGCTGCGAGTTTTTAATTTTCCTGGTTCACAGTTCTAACTTTTCGGTGAAAGACTTTAATTTGCCTGTAATTGTAATGATATTTTCGTTCGCTTCATGCAGACTCAAAAATTTAAAAAGTTCAACTGCTCAAAAAGATCGTTGAGAAATGCTTCCAGCCACCAATTATCTTCGTTAAGAAATTCACATCTAGAATTTTCAGCATCGAAGAAACATATTATTTCATGTCACAAAGAGATAAATCGTGCGTGCACTTTTGTATGAGGCAGTAAACATTTAAAATCAGAATTCACAGTTTCTCAAAGGAAAGAAAAAAGTCTGCAACGTAGGGGGATGTGATTTTATGTAATTCACAGCGTTGTTCATCGTCTTCAGAATACCACCAGGTAGAGATTTTGACACTAAAACTTCTCAGTGAATCATGCAATGTACAATTTTAACTTGTGAATTTTTTGTAATACATAAACCACGAAGTCTTTTTTTCGATCCTGCATGGATGGAGCGCCATCAGTACAAACACTAATACAAGTTTGCCGCTGCATCCCTCTCAATACAACATTTTGGTTTACCAGGTTAAACACATCTCCTGCCGTTTTTTTCCCCTTCAATTCATAGCAAAAGGAAAACTGACTCGTGAATTTACCCCTGATTATTCGCAGAAATGTGATTAGTTGAACTCTGTTGCTGAAGACAAGTCGGACAAGAGGAAGGGGAGGACATCTACTGAAGCTCAATCAATCCCTTTCTTCCCCTTTGTCCGAAAAAATTTTGAGTAATTATAAAATAATAGGCCATTTTTTTAAATTTTAACATATTATTGGAGTCCTCTGCTTGTGCTATACTGTGGTTAAATGGAATGAAGCGACTATCCTCAGGACTGAGTTATTTTGATTTTATTACATTATTTACATCGTTATTGTATTAGTTCATTTAGTATATGTGTTTTATTTTATTATTTATTTGTTAATTTATCCGGTATTTTGGTTTTAAATTTAAATTGTAAAAGTGTTCGAACGTTCTGATGTTTAAATATTTAGTTAAAATACGTTCGAGAATACTTGCATCTGAAGATGGCCTATCATATTAGGTCGAAAACGTTAATGTTTCTTTAATAAACGTTTTCTCAGCATCAGGTGTTGAATGATGTATTATTTAAGGAGCTGAGTAAGATACTTGGTTGGTAAAAATTTATGTTGAGTACAATCATGAAAATTCCATGTACAATTTTAATTGTTAAAGTAATGATAATTCTGCGTTGGACATGTATCGACTGCAAGGTATGTTTTTGGTTAAAGTTCAACGTAGAAATGTTCAACGTTTAGTGCATTCTAGTGAAATTTTTTACTAGTAGAACATCGGTTGAAATACAGTCTGTATAGGTCTATTATAAGTTGCCTCGACTACTGGTTGCATTATCTTAGGGTGCAAAGGGCCACAATTGTTACAAATTGCTCTTTGGATTTTCAAAAATACAGATAACATTACTTTAGAATAAATGAATGATTCGACATTTCTATAATTTTATTTACAGTATTAGGAAAAAAATGCATTATTTTAACTTGAAAAACTAAAAGTAATCCTGTTTCTAATGAATATTATTTTAATAAAATAATCCTTTCTGAAATATTTCAAACCGATTAATGTTTTTACGTAACAAGAGACGTAAAAATATGACGGCGTCACGCGTTCTAAACAATATATTATAACAATACGTAACGAATTGTTAGAATGTATTGTTGGCTTTTTCTATTGTATGTGGTTATTGTTAAGCGTAAATTTGTTCGAAAGTTCCGCGTTTCTTTGAGATTTCGCGAAAAAATTGCGATTAAGTAAACTTCGGTAATGTACTGGAAGCAGAAAGGGCTCTCTGTGTCGCCTTTCTCTTAGGCCCGCTGGAGTAAAGATATGGAATCTCCCGTCGGCCTTTTTACTCGAGTTACTCTTTACTCAAACTAACTCTTTGTGTCCCGCATCATCATTAAATTAGAACTTTCTTGCTAGCTCTACCAAATGAATGAATAAACTTTTTTCAACTGAAAAGACCATAATATTGAGAGTGGGACATAAAATTTAAAGATATTAATTTATTTCGAAATGTATTTAACATTAATGTTTATTCAGACGGAGGGGTTTTAAATATTGGATTCTTCTTACTTAATTATTAATAATTATTAATAAAATTTCTTTATTAGTTCAGTTTCTAGTTATTCCTTCCAATGTTTAAAGAAATATAAAACGAAAAGAATTCCTTCAAAAATATTTTAAAAATTTTCCAGTTTGTATCGATAAAATATTTCGTGATTATTGGTAAACAGACTGACTTCCGACGTCTTGTTATCGAGATTAATTATTATATGTTCAAATGGCGTAATTCCGAAACACATTCGCTTGTTTCCTAGTGGGCGGAGCTTAACTCTGCCTCTGGGTGTCCATAGATGACAATGAGTGTAATTGCAGCGTTACGCGAGCCTCTGTTGCCGTTTTCTACTCATTTTTATATAATAAAGTAATGAACATCCTTAAAAAATGTTAATTAAGTCAAACAGGGTCTCAGAAAGAATCAGCAGCGATGTTCACGCATGACTTATGTTCACTTTACACTTTACCGGTCCATTATTTTAGTTAGGGCAATCAACCAGCTACAATATACTACATACTGTAGCTGTGACCAGTGTTGTTCCACCTAGTACTTTTGTACTAATCTAGTACCTTTTTACTTGTCCCAGTTCAAGATACCCAACACCATTTTCCTGGTACCATTCATGAAATTCCAATACCTTTCCTTTCAATTTAGTACCTTTCAAAAAATTCATTTTTATTGTATATTTTTAATACTTTACTTTGGCAGTAAATACATTTTTTGGGCTCTAATCTCTAACAGTTTCAATGCCAAACAATTGGTAGTGTACAAAGTGATCACTAAAGGTGCACGAACACCGATACGGTCAGTGAACACTGAACATCGATATTAATGTTTTGGATCGCACTCCACTGTGGAGTGGAGTCTCCACCAGCCTCCACACGGTAATATATGAATTTCGCCTGTATGAATTTTGTATGTTACATGTAACACTCTATATATTTTAATAAATAGAAATTTCAAAAATTATAAATTTATTATTTATATATTTAAAAAATATATAATATACATACATTCAGCAGCTTGCAGTCAAAATAATGCCCGCACGAGTCAATAGATCATTTTCATTTAATGTATTGATTCTGCACATACTTATGTCGTATTATTGATATTAATATAGATTTTTTTTTTTTTTAAATACTATCGCACATTACTGATCGATTTCTTTTTAGAGAAAACTTTTTTGTTATCTAGTACTCTTTCTAGTACTTTTTACAGAAAGGCTTGGAACAACGCTGGCTGTGACCTTAGATATGGCGCTCTTGGTGGCGACGACGGGCACTATCCACCGCCAGTTTACTTTAAGTCAAAACACTAAAGTCTATACAACGCGTTTGGAATCTGTTTTTCTCCTGTAAATCTAGACTGTCGTGTTTGCCTCTAGTTTTGAGATTTAGGCAATTAGCTAAGTGATATAAATCTACATTATTTCATCTCGAATTTCTCTCTTTTCTATTTTTCTTTTATTATAAAGGCAGATCAAATTTTAAGCTTGTATGTGTAGTCAGGGCCGGATTTACATAAGGACATTTGGGGCCGGTGCCCAGGGCCCCCACAAAACTATGTTTAAACATATTATTTTTTTTTCCCTATTACTTCGACAGCCTAGTGTGGCTTAATCATGAGGGCCACAGGCAAAGAAAACCAAACCCGGGGAAAACCTATGGAACATCGGAAAATTTCGGGAAAAAATTTTACGTAGGTATTTTTCGATTAAATTAAAATAATTAGTTTTACACAATAAAATATATGTATGTTTACCATAACCTTATTTTAAAATGAAATTTACAACTTCCTAGTTGAAATCTAGTTGAAAGTACAGTATTTTGTGAAAATTTTCTAAATCATCAAATTTGCCTACTCTTAAAGGGGGGCCCCCACCGAATTTGTGCCCAGGGCCCCTGGATTGGTAAATCCGGCCCTGTGTGTAGTACTTAACCCTCAATATACCAATATTTTTATAATGTGCGTTCCAACTCTTGAAAGAGCTTTACTCTCAGCCATGATTGAATAATTATACTGTCCTCAGGTTACTCTGATCCGTATAATACTCAGTACTTTGTTGATTTTTTTCGGATAGTGTTTTTTTCTTTTGCAGAATATAAGTAGTGTTCTTGTGTTTTTATTACAATTATAGTTTATTTGTGAAAATATTTACAATGAAAAACGACATTTTGACTTTTGTCATGTTATGAACCACACTGTTGAACTTAAAATGCTTCAAAAAAGTAATAAGAAACAAATAATTGTAAGAAATAGAAGTGTCTCATTCCCATCAAAAATAGACAAAGAAAACATGCCAGGAAGTGCAAGAGATTAATATGTAGAAACTGCACATTACGTGTACAAATTGTGCAATATATGCATCGTTCTGGATAACAAAAGTAAATTAACCTGAACTAACCTTTTGTTCGTCATGCATCAACACGAATGTCTGGAACAAATTTCATTAAATACCTTCCAGTAAGAATTATTAACATCGCTTTCTTTAAAAAAAAAGGAACTTAAAATGTTACCATATTTTAAATCTAGCAGCTTGTGAAAAAATCCAGCAACAAGTTGTGTAACTATTCCGGTCATTGCTAATTTTTTTAAAATAATTATTTATTTTTTTTAATTATTATCGAATGGCAAAAAGCGCAATTTTGAGGGCAGAGATGAAATTTACAGAAAAAAAATGTAAATGCTAATAACGAGTAAAATCGTCATTAGGTCCAACCCTACTGGAGATACACACGACCCCCATTATCTCCCAACCTCCTCGAACTTTAACCACCAAAATTTAATGGAATCAACTTCCGTAATACACGAACTCTTCCTGCAAAATTCCTAAAATTTTCGACGAAAAGCACAAGAGTTATTAGGCTTCAAACACGGTGAACAAAATCGTGCAACACACACACTAACATCCATACATGCAGAATCCCCCCCCCGAATTTCTTCGCATTTCTCGTAATTTCAAGGCCCCAGAGTCCAAAAATGTAAAAATCTCGAAGGATCATTCTTTGACCGATCGCCATACTTCCTCGCTGTCATATGTAACAGCCGAGAAAGTAAAAATACTTTCCCCCTCTCTCGAATGATATATATTTTTATTAAAATGTAAGACTCGCACGAGAAAACCCCCCTTGTTCGTTCCACGTGCAAAACAACGTGTTTTAAGATGACAAAAACGAAGATTTCTCTGTAAAATAATTAACTCTTTGTGGTTACCGTTAAGGCAATGACAAGAAATATGTTTAGAAAAAGTGAATGTTTATGAATTTATGTAAATTTAAAACAGGATAAGTAAAAAGTTGCAATGGAGAATGTTGTTGTTAGAACGAATTTACAAATTGTCTGCAATAATTTAATTCATTAATTATACATTAATATAATTGTGAAGAATTTGATTTATAAATTGCAAAAATTTCTGTGAAAATATCAATATACCGATTGACGAAACAATAAACAATGAACAATACAAATAATAAGAATGTAATATAACAATTGGGCGTCTTTGTCAATATAACAATCGGTCTTATTTGTTTCACTTCATTTAATGCGGGGAGACGAAATACGTGTCTCTCCGGACTAAATGGGGGCGGAAACCCAAATCCTCCGAGCCTTACCTCCTCGTGGTGCCCCCGGGGTAGTACCTATCTGCCGCATTCTCGTGTGATCTGACCGGGACTTATAGGTTAAGAGGATGCCAGTCAGAAAGTGCAGTCGAAATTATCTAAATAACAATAGACAAGTAAATTTAACTCTAAAAAGAAAAAAAATTACTGTTTAAGTTGTAAGACAAAATTAAGCTGTTACTGTTCAAGTAAGTAGTTTTTGAAATTAGTTAAATACTAACTAAATATTTTTCTAAATATTTCTAAATTATTTATTTATTTATTTATTATTATTACTACCCATTCTGGATACATTAGACATGGAACATTCAATCGATACACAAGTTTAGTTCTCTTTAAAAATATTTTCACAATAGATAGATAACACGTGTCTTAAATATTTGGCGCTATGATTACATGAAACATTCAATCGATACACAAGTTTAGTTCTCTTTAAAAATATTTTCACAATAGATAGATAACACGTGTCTTAAATATTTGGCGCTATGATTACATGAAACATTCAATGAGTGTATCCATTCTCTCCTTGATTAGGAAAACAAAACACTGCGATACAACGAACATGAGATTTCAAACAAAATGATATATTATTACAATAATAAATTAAATAAATATTTCTAAATATTTTTCTAAATTTTTCTAAATAAAAACTTGCATTATTCGGAAAATTCACAATTTCCGACTGGCATCCTCTTAACCCATAAGTACCCTGGTCAGTGACGGAAAGCGAGATAGGAATAGGCAAACAAGGCAGGGGGTAGTTTTTCCTCCCTGTCGTGTCTCCACCTTGTCGTGGTGGGGAGGCTTGGTGATCTGTGCTGCAGTGTCTCGATGGGATTTCTCGTCAGAGTATTGTGGCCTGATCCAACTAAGAGAGACACACGCCAATGCTGAGCAGGAAGGCATGGTGCAGAGGTAGCTTTCTGCCTTATCTTTGAGTACGCCTTGTCAAAAAATTCACGTGGCTGGTGACATTTAAAATATGGAGTTTAGAGGAAGTTTCTGTAGTTACTACAAATATACACTGAATTCTATCTGTAACAAATGTATAAACACACCTGTTTTTTTATTTTAGGTTAAAAAGCTATAAGTATTACTTATATCTACAGATTTTAAATATAATTTAATACATTTTAGTAAATTTTTATATTAAAATGATTACTAGTTTAAAAGATATTTCAATTTTTTACTTTCGGACCGTAACAAATTTGTAATACACAGGCTTAAAAATGACTAAAAAGGTATAATTTAAGTTGCTCGTATTATTATTAACAACAGAGGACAATAATAGTTTTGAAATCAAATACAGTGGCAATTTAAACAGTGTGCAGTGATATTGTCACGGGATGTCAACAGTATTGTTGTTCGGGATACGCTGTTTGTATTATTATCGTGTGATTCTCATATCCCGTTTCTGTTAGCACAATACCCACGCATTATTGTATGTTCTGTTTATTGTTTGTCAATGTTCAGGATCCACTGTTTGTACTTTACAGCAATTATCTTTGTAATTTTGTTCTCTCTGTTCATTTTCAGCGTTTGTCACCTTGTGTTACAGTTTAATCATTCCTTATCTTAGCCCCACACATGCTCAGGCATGGGCTTCGTTCATCACACTACAGTTCACCGTTAACGCGCGTACCTGCTTGTTCTTGTATGTATTGATTATCACTTATTGTTATACCACTGTAGCACTGTATATCCACTGTATAGCCGCTTCCATTTGCACCCGTGTAACCATTTTCTTGTGTAGTCAAATTTGTTTTCTTACTATGTAACATATTGTTTCAAATAAAATCCCGGTGCGGCTGGTGACCTCCCCTTCCCCTTCTCACTTCTCTTTCACATTTTCATCCCCTTTGGCCTCTGCCACAAATAACTTTTCCTTCTGTCTAACACGTTCTCAATCCTTTTCATCCTCTTTAAAGGAAATACCATTGAGTAATGCCTTCTAAACTTTTCACCTGTCTGTGTAGTGATATTGGACCCTAGATTTATATTTATATGTTCTTTTGAATTCATTTCATTGACACTTTAGTGACATAATCCGTGTGCAGTTGAACTGTCCGTATTCATGAACTTTCATATCTGCTAGAAATTCTGCCATTTCTCTCTGGCCGAACCTATCTCCTGTGCTTATCATGGCTTTGCAAAGTTCGTTCACATAAATATAAAAGAACATATAAATATAAATCCAGGATCCAATATTACTATACATCGTTTAAAATCCTTTCAAATTTTCTAACAATGCCTCGTGGTTGCAGTCAAAACAAGAAATTCACGAAATACATTTACTACATGGATCTGGCAAGTCATTAATTAATTACACAATCTATTAGTAAGATTTACAAACAGTATGATCCTTGTCTCCAAATAGTTTTATTCTACAAATTATTTTATGGATGATGTCATTGGTGCACTCAAGATTTGAACTTGGGAGTGCAGAGTTGAATGGATAAAAATTTTTAATGCAAATTCAATAAAATTCCTATCTTATGTGACTTATTATTCACAAGCAAGATAGAAATAGAACACATGACACAATTTAAATAAAAAAATGAATTTTAATTAGGAAAATATTTTTGAAAAATTTACTAGTGTTTCTTTTTCGTTTACTTCGGAGGGTGCCAGGGCTCCTTGGCCCACTCCCGGATTTATCACTGGATGTTGTTATAAGATTCCATCGAGTAAACTTGTGCAAAATATTTTTTAACAAATGACTATCATCATCATATTTTGCAGAGTCAAATTTTTTGTTAAGATGAAGTATATATCGTTGTTCACTTAAAAATATTTTTCTGATGCTTAAAGTAATAAAAACACATTTGAGTATTTTTTCATTACAAAGCCATATCTTCAAGAATGTTGACAGAATACAATAAAAGATATCTTTCCTTATCAACACTGTTGAATTTATGCATGCATTTGTAATAAAAAATTAA